>NC_052153.1:168841428-169441428 GCF_902713615.1 Scyliorhinus canicula
GGGAGGGGGAAGAGAGGCTGAAATATTGGCCTTTGCCTCTCTGGTAGCCCAGAGACAGATTTTGTTGGGACTCAGGAAACGGGGGCGTGAGTGAGTAGAATTCCTGAGGTTGGAAAAGGTTAACCTCGCTCTGCGGGGGTCGGTCGAGGGGTTCGCTTGGAGGTGGAAACCGTTCATCGATTTCCTCAAGGAGAATTGAGAGGCCAGCAAGGGGGGGGAGGGGGGGCTTTGGAGGGGGTGTAAGGCGGTTAAAATGGGGTAGATGGGGTGTGGCGGGGGGCTGGTGTCAGGGGTTGGAGGGTTGTGCTTGTTTATTGCGTTGATGTGTTCTTCTGATATTCTGTGCAAATTTTTAAAAAGTAGATACATTGAGGACCTGAGGAGTCAGTTGCAGAGATGCAGTGAGAAGCTAGATATTTTTCGGTAGCTTGATAATGGTGACCTGAGGACATGGGCTTCCAAGAAAGGCTTGGTGGAGCAAATGAGAAGGCTGCAAGGACCTCAAGATTTTTTTCGAGAAAAATTGAACACCTTTATTTAAAATAAAATACATTATTTAAATTCTTACTTGAAGGAACAAACTCGATGAAAAGCAGAATACCGCCACTAAATATGAACAGGGTAGCAATGATGATCCGTCGAGGTGAAACGTGCATCAACCACCACACTATCACATATACTGGTAGTTCACTGGCCGCAGAGATAAAACAGTTGATATAGGGATCGCCATGCATGTTGGGAGTATTGAGGGATAACCCATAGTAACCACAGGCGGCAATCATCCTGCAAGAGAAAAAGAATAATTGTTCACATACCTTCAAATGTTTAGTAAAGTCAGATACTGTGTACATACAGTCATGGAGATTTGTCTCAGGCCTGAAGGATGGAGTATAATAGATTAATGCAACATCACATGCTTTGCTCCCTGTTAAAGTCTTTATGGAAAATGTAACCGGCAGTAAGGTGTAAGATCTTATTGAATGGCGGCGCAGGCTTGAGTGGCCGAATAGCCTAATCCTGCTTGTAATTTGTTTGTTCATACGTGTGTTTCAATAAAGTTCATGTTTTATGTACATCTGCAGAATCAGAATATACACTATATTAGATAAACTATACCAAGAATGTAATCTGGTGGCACGGAGCTCCTTCGCCTGGCATACAAACAGAAACTTAAGTGGGAGAATCCGGTTAAGAAGGTCGTGCAGTGCTGGTCTGAGGCAACAGAAGAGTTCCTATGCAACTGCTTGGAGGACTGGTCCATATTCAAGAATTTAGCAGCCAACCTAAACGAGCATGCCACCATCATCACAGACTTTATCAGCAAGTACATAGAAGATTGCGTGTCAGAGAAGGTAGTTGGTGCGTTCCCCAACTGGAAACCATGGTTCTACCGGGAGATTCACTCACTGCTGAAGGTCAGGTCAGAGGCATTCAAGACAGATGACCTTGACCTATCCAAAAAATCTGGGTACAACGTCCACAAAGCCACCAGGAATGCTAAGAGACAATACCAGACAAAGCTAGAGTCACAGACTAACAAATAGACTCTCTTTGGCTGTGGCAAGGCTTAAACAACAAACCAAAGCCGAGTAGAATCTCTCGCAACAGCGCACCCCTCCCCGATTACATCATTGCATTCTATGCTCTTTCGAGCAGGAAACCAACAAACAATTGTCAACTGCCCCAGCAGCGTAGGATAAATCCATACCTACCATCACAGCTTCTGAAGTCAGATTAGCCTTCTTGAAATTGAACCCTTGAAAGCAACGTGTCCTGACGGAGTCCCTGGTCGTGCACTCAGATAATTCGTGGACCAACTGGCGGGCGTGTTCATGGACATCTTCAACCTCTCATGACTGTGTTCTGAGGTTCCCACCATCATACCAGTGCCAAAGAAGAACCAGACAGCGTGCCTCAACGACTACCATCCGGTGGCCTTGTCATCGATCGTAATGAAGTGCTTTGAGAGGTTAGTCATGAGGCACATCAACTCCACACTCCCAGAATGCCTTGATCCACTGCAATTCGCATACTGCCACAACCAGTCCGCAGCAGACGCTATCTCCCGGGCCCTACACTCAACCTTGGAGCATTTTGACAACAAGGACTCCTATATCAGACTCCTATTCATTGACTACAGCTCCACCTTCAACATCAGAATCCCAGCCAAGCTCATATCAAAACTCCAAAACCTTGGACTTGGATCCTCCCTCTGCAACTGGATCCTCGACTTTCTGACCCACAGACCACAATTAGTAAGGATAAAAAACAACACAATAGTCCTCAATACCGGGGCCCCGCAAGGCTGCGTACTTAGCCCCCTACTACATTCTGTATACACTCACGATTGTGTGGCAAAATTTGGCTCCAACTCCATGTCCAAGTTTACTAATGGCACGACTGTAGTAGGTCGGGTCTCAAACAACGATGAGTCAGAGTATAGGAGGGAGATTGAGAGCCTAGTGGAGTGGTGCAACGACAACAATCTCTCCCTCAATGCCAGCTAAGCTAAAGAGCTGGTCATTGATTTCAAGAAGCGAAATATTGTACACTCCCCTGTCTGCATCAACAGGGCCAAGGTGGAGTTGGTTGACAGCTTCAAATTCTAAGGTGTGCACGCCACCAAAAATCTGTCCTAGTCCACCCACGTCGACACTACGACCAAGAAAGCACATACTACCTCAGGAAACTAAGGAAATCCAGCATGTCCACATTGACTATTACCAATTCTTACAGATGCATCATAGAAAGCATCCTATCTGGCTGCATCACAGTCTGGTATGGCAACTGCTCGCCCAAAACCGTAAGAAACTACAGAGAGTTGCGAACACAGCCCAATCCATAACGCGAAATCGCCTCCCATCCATTGAATCTGTCTACACGTTCTGCTGCCTTCCCACCCGGATTATTCTCTCTTCCAATTTCTTCCATCAGGCAAGAAATCCAAAAGCCTGAGAACATGCACTAACAGATTCAAAAACAGCTTCTTCTTTGCTGTTACCAGATTCCTGAATGAACTGAACTGATCTCTCCACGCATCTTCTCTACTGAGTAGTACTACACTCCGTATGCTTCATCTGATGCCCATGTCTATGTATTTACACTGTGTATCTATCGTATGTCCTATGTTTTTTCTTGAATAGAACGTTCTGTCTGGACTGTATGTAGAACAATGCTTTTCACTGTATCTGGGTACATGTGACAATAAACCCAAATCCAAACCAATAAGCGACCTGCATGCACGAGCAAAGAATTGTGGACATGGACATCCAAGCTTACCTCTTGTCAGAATGATGGTAAAGATGGTTAATGTTGCGATGTGAGTTTTGAGGCGAGCAAACGTGGAAGTTGCAAATGAACAACGAGGTGGAAAAATTAGCCGATGACATCCCTGCGGCATGGATGTGTTCAGCGAATAAAAGCATTGCCTTGCAACTCTTTAAGGTTCAAGCATCACAATTAGGATTTGTTCAGAATGAGCCAGAGGAGGAGCAAATACTCCAATCGACATGATGCATATGTTGCCGGTTAGTATATTTTGCAGAGTCTCATTCGGTTTCAAATATAAAACTTAACTCCCTCTCACAAAATTATGTTATTGCCCTAAATTCACATGAGTGGAGTCCAGGGACTCCAAGTCCAATATCACGGGGCTTTGCCTGGCAGGATTCTGTTCTTTGTTCCAGAGACTTTCTGAAGGCCAGTCTTGAGAGCGATGGTCGGTTAGTACTACCAGCACATGACCAGCTGCAGTCATGATAACGTCCCAGCATAGGTCCCTCCAACATTTCTTCCATTAGAGTGCCCAAAGACGAAAGTTTGTTTCCCTTTACTTGGATCAGGAAATAATTTGCAAACATAACAGTGGACTGCCTTAGAGGTTTCCAAAAAAAAACAACCAATTTCTAATTTCCGTCATTCCATTTCTCTTCACCCTTAACAAATGGGACTGATGAAGACTTCCAACCTGTTTTCGGCCTCCAACCTCAAATTATTTTCTCAAATGTTCCCTATTACCTGTGTTTTCTGGTTTATTTTGTACGAAATAGTCTATCATACCCATTGAAACGTATTTTGGCCATAAGACAATGTCTTCAAGGTGTGTTTCTTTCCTCACTAAAACAGAATCAGCAACATCTTTAGCTCCATTGTCATTTCCGAGTCCACTTGTTCAGCTTTTGTTGTCGATGTGGTATCTGCGGAAATCGGCAAGTCATCAAATAATTCACTCACACTTTTCGATGAATGTGCATTGTTCAATACTTTGAGCTTTTAGAAGTAAAATGACAGACTCTCTTTTTGCTTAACTTTATCCTTTTTCCTTGCCTTTATTTTTCTGCATTTTGACTGCCAGATTAATAGTGTTGCAACACATTGCTAATGATTTTAGGCAGCTAATAAAGTGCCTGATATACCATGGGCGGGATTCTCCGCCGGCGTGATTCTCCGTTTTGCCGGTGCCCGGGGGTTTCCCGACGGCGTGGGGCTGCCCCACAATGGGAAACCCCATTGACCGGCTGGCATAACGGAGAATCTCGCCGGTGGGTCGGGGCAGAAAAGTGGCGCGGCGGAGAATCTAGCCCAGGTGTTTGCACAGTTAATCCCATGATTTTATCAGGTTCTATCTCTGCAAAAATGGGATTCATCTTTTAAGTATGAAGCTGTGATTCCAATTTCAAATATCACTCACTCTACTTTCCCCCAGCCCATTTACCCCTCACAAACTCTCCCTCCCCTCAAACCCATCACAAACTCTCCCTCCCCCGCAGTCCTCTCACACACTCTCCATCCCCACATTCTCACACACTTCCACCCCCAATCCCTCACTCCTCAAACTCTCCCATTCTCACCTTGTTTGCCTGGGCTCCTTGAGGCAGCCTGCCTCATCCACACACACTTGCTGCTGGCCCTGGAGGGGTGGGAGGTCCACTCTGCTGCCTGCGCCGCCCTCGGCTTGCCTACACTGTGTCCTCATCGTGGTCTTGGGGCCTCGCTTGTCTGCTGTTGGCCTCGAGGGCGGGGTGTCCGTTCTGCTCCAATCATTGCCCTTGGATTCCCCACACTGTGTCCTCATTGTGGGCTTTGGACCTCACGTATCTACTGGTGGCCTGGTGGGGACATTCCGTCTGCTCCCGGCACTGCCTTCGGCTTCCCCACACTGTGTCCTCGTCGTGGCTGGCCATTGTGCCACTCCCTCGCCTCGGGGCCTCACACGTGAACACCTACGTGCCAACTGTTACTTACCTTCTCGCTCTTTGGTTTGCATCCAATCAGTCTGATTTTGCTTTTTAGTTGCTGCATCAGCTTCAAATGCAGGGAGTAGTCAGCCTCTGATTGGATGCCCTGCTAATTATTTGGCCTGTTGATGTGCTCTTCAGCCGAGCTGACTCTGTGTTCCAACACCAGGTCTAGCAGTACAACAGGACAGCTGGCATCGGGCCCTCTGCTAGTCGAAGCCCTGTGCCTAAGCATGGCATGCTTTTGTATATCTGCTCCTGGTGTGATAGCTTATAAGCCGAGCTGATCAGGAACAGAATCATCATGAAAGTGTTGAATGATGCCTTGTCTGACCACTTTCAGTTGAAGGATGCTCTAACCTTAGCAGAGGTAGTTATTTCCCCCATTTCCAATAGTTTAACATCTGGTGAAGAGAAACGTTCAAATAAAATAAAAATAACTTTTTAAATGTCTCTATGATTTTTCTCCAGCGAGCAGTACTTTGGGTGTACCTGCACCACATGGACCGCAGTGGTTCAAGAAGGCAACTCACCACCACCTTCTCAAGGGCAATCAGGGATGGACAACAAAAATGCTGGCCTAGCCAGAGATGCCTATGTCACAATTTGTTTTTTAAACGGCTAGTGTGTTGGAATATAGCCAAGTCCAGAGATAACAATGTCCAAATAAGGTTTTCATCAGCAGATGAGCTGATATGGGTGCAAAATCAGGCAGTGTCACGGAAGTGGAACTAAGCGGTCTTAGCGACAGAACAGATTGGTGGTCGGAAACTCATCTCAGTGTTAAGTATTGGGTTGTGAACAATCTGGCTTAGCCTCGAACTCTTGCAAGGGAGAGTGTTGACAAGCAAGGGGAGCTAGCTACACAGTGAGGCTGTGTTACAGATGAAGGGAAATTAAATGTTACTACCAGGAGATGTCAAAGCAGCTGTCTTCCCATCTCACAGCTTTGGCATTGAGTGTGGAATTCCAATCATCGTGGGTCTGAGTTCTCAGCGGCTTTCCTGATTCCTGATGATGACTCTAATCTTCCTCTGCCTGTTGGTTCAGTTGCTTGGGTCTTAACAGCACTCCCAATGGTCACACAGTAAGAGCTGCTGCCACCATTGTAGTGGGTCATCAACTCCCATCTCTGCAGACTGCCCTAACTGGATAGCAAATGTAGAGGCAGCCCGTTAATCAACCCTATCTCGAAAGGTTAAGCTGGTAGGCACACGACTGAAACACGGAACCTGGAAATGGACCAGACCATTCAAAACTTTTAAAGTGGTGTCAATTCCAGCCAAAATCTTTCCAGACATTCCACATATGAGCTTGTTACTCATCCACCCAGGGCCCCTTGCTGACACGGCCTAACTCAACCCTGATCTAAAATCTAGGCCCGTGATTGCGTTTTGATTAGAGAGAATATCATGGCAATACTGAGAGGGGATATATCCGAGGGTTCGCCCACTAAGTTTATATTTAAAAATTTAAATTTAAAAATCACTTATTGTCACGAGTAGGCTTCAATGAAGTTACTGTGAAAAGCCCCTAGTCGCCACATTCCGACGCCTGTCCGGGGAGGCTGGTACGGGAATCGAACTGTGCTGCAGGCCTGCTTGGTCTGCTTTAAAAGCCAGCGATTTAGCTCAGTGAACTGAAAAATAAGAAGGGAGAGATCACTTTGATAGGATCAAAGTGGACCGCAAATAGTCAGCGGGAAATTGAGGAGCAAATGTGTGAGGAGATAACTGCAAGAAAAATAGTGTGGTAATAGTTGGGGATTTTGGGCAGGATTCTCCAAAATCGTGATTAACGCGGGGGCGGAGAATGGGCGTCGATGCCGAAATCCGGCGTGATGCCGCTCCCGAGATTCTCCAGTTCCCGGAAAATTGCTGTGAATCACGTACGTGCGGTCTACGCGGCGTGGGTAGGGGGCCATTGACAGAGGCCCCCGCAGCAATTCCCTGAGGACAACTGGCCGAGTTCCTGACGGCCTGGTTCTAACCACATTTTGCCTGTCGGGAACGTGTCTGCGTGGGTTTTCTCCGGGTGCTCCGGTTTCCTCCCATAGTCCAAAGATGTGCAGGTTAGGTGGATTGGACATGCTAAATTTCCCTTAGTGTCTATAAAGTTTAGGGTGGAGTTACGGGCATAGGGTGGTGTAGGGCTTAAGTGGGGTGCTCTTTCCAAGGGTCGGTGCAGACTCGATGGGCCAAATGGCTTCCTTCTGCACTGTAAATTATCTGGTCTGATGAATGGCAGGTGGAGCTTAATTTAGATAAACATGTGGTCATGCATTTTGGTAGATCGAATCAGGGCAGGATCAACTCAGATAATAGTAGGGTGTTGGGGAGAGTTACAGAACAAAGAGATCTGGGAGTACAGGTTCATAGCTCCTTGAAAGTGGAGTCGCAGGTGAACTGGGTGGTAATGAAGGCATTTGGCATGCTTGGTTTCATTTTGAATTCTTTCCCGTCGTGCCAGTCTGTATCTTGTTTTCATGTCTTTGCTTTCAGACAGGGCTGACCCTTTTCCTGCTTTTAACCTTCTGCTATTTTACCTTCAGCCAACACTGACCTTTCAACTGCTATTAACACCCACTCTGATCAAGATTTTTGTTGTTAATACCATCATTACCATTCCCTTTACTTGTGTTCCATGATATCCTTGCCATTTTATCACCTCCACTCTCTAACTTATCCCTGACCTTCCCTTTTTCTCCAGCTGCCTCTCCCCATTTTAGAACAGCAGAAAACCCATCACATCTCTTTTCTGTTCTGAAGAAGAACCATTTGGACTCGAAACATTAATCTGTTTCTCGCTCCATAGGTGCTACCAGTCCTGCTGAGTTTTTCCAGCACTTTCTGTTTTTGTTTCAGATCTCCAGCACCTCAGTATTTTGCTTTTGCTGAATTTACTGATTCCCCTTTATTTACCCTGCTAGTTATACCCTCAAAAACTCTAATAAATTTGTCAAACAGGATTTCCCTTCAGTAAAACTAGCTGCCACGGTGGGATTTGAACCCGTGTCCTCAGAGCAGTTCATAGTCGGGGCGGAACGGTAACACAGCTGGGGTGGTACAGGAACACAGCCGGGGCGGCATGTTAGCACAGTTGGGGCGGCACTGTAGCATCGTGGTTAGTAGAGTTGCTTCACACCTCCAGGGTCCAGGTTCGAGTCCTGTCTTGGCTCACTGTCTGTGCGGAGTCGGCACATTCTCCCCGTCTCTGCGTGGGTTTCCTCCGAGTGCTCTGGTTTCCTCCCACAGTCCAAAGATGTGCAGATTGGGTGAATTAGCCATGCTAAATTGTCCCTTAGTGTCCAAAAAGGTTGGGTGGGGTTACTGGGTTGCGTGGATGGGTTGGAGGTTTGAGCTTTGGTAGGGTACTATTTCCAAGGGCCGGTGCTGACTCGATGGACTGAATGGCCTCCTTTTGCACTGTGGATTCTATGATTCTATGATTGCCCTGGATCTCTGGATTACTAGTTCAGTGACAATACCACTACGCCATTGCCTCCCCTACAATCCAGCCCAGGATTTCACACCAACTCCTTTAGGATTTCTTTGTCTTGACTTCTGTGCAAACTATTCACAATTGCTTTACTTCTTGATTCTCAGACTGTATCAAAATGACATCAGAAGTTTATTTTACCTTTGGAGGCTGTTGTCCCACTTTATCTATGTTCACTTACCTCCAGACTTCTCAGACAATTTTCTTTATTTTTCTAGTTTCCTGAACTAGCTGCTCTTCAGATCCCTGCACTTGTTTTATAGAATTTACAGTGCAGAAGGAGGCCATTCGGCCCATCAAGTCTGCCCGGTTCTTGGAAAGAGCACCCTACCCAAGGTCAACACCTCCACCCTATCCCCATAACCCAGTAACCCCACCCAACACTAAGGGCAATTTTGGACACTAAGGGCAATTTATCATGGCCAATCCACCGAACCTGCACATCATTGGATTGGTTTTCTTAACCATTACTCTATGGTATGGCCTATTGTCCAGCAAAGCTGAGAGAGATGTTCCATCCCTACCATTCGAAAACCTACTCTCTCACTACATATCTCCAAATGCAATCAGATCAGCTAAATTAAAACTTAAAAGCTCCTCTACCTTACAAGGCCCCAGTTGCTAAGCAACCTCCAGATGTTTTTGCCTATTATCTATTTTTCATGCCCTCTCTAAACACAGTAGAAACACAATTGGAACTTAACCAACCTCAGGAATTGGCTGTGTTTAAGTTTAATATTTTTGTTTTCAATTGGAATATGTCACTTTCAAACTTAACATCGAATTGAATGGTATTATGATCACAATTTCCCTATGGATATTTTACTATTATATTACTAATTAGCCATGCTTCATTACACAATACTCAATCTAAGATAGCTCCTACTACTCTTACATTCTCACCCTGCTAAAGACGCTGCTCCTCTAGCACTCTCTCCATTAATGGTCCTGCTCCTCTTGCACTCTGTCCCTATTAGATCATTTGGAGACTTGGGCGGAGAGATGGCAGATGAAGTTTAATCCGGACAAATATGAGGTAATGCATTTTGGAAGGTCTAATACAGGTAGGGAGTATACAATGAATGGTAGAACCCCCAAGAGTATTGACAGTCAGAGAGATCTAGGTGTACAGGTTCACAGGTCACTGAAAGGGGCAACACAGGTGGAGAAGGTAGTCAAGGAGGCATACGGCATGCTTGCCTTCATTGGCTGGGGCATTGAGTATAAAAATTGGCAAGTCATGTTGCAGCTGTATAGAACCTTAGTTAGGCCACACTTGGAGTATAGTGTTCAATTCTGGTTGCCTAGACACTACCAGAAGGATGTGGAGGCTTTACATAGAACATTACAGCGCAGTACAGGCCCTTCGGCCCTCGATGTTGCGCCATCCTGTGAAACCCCTCTGAAGCCCATCTACACTATTCCCTTATCGTCCATATGTCTATCCAATGACCAATTGAATGCGCTTAGTGTTGGCGAGTCCACTACTGTTGCAGGCAGGGCATTCCACACCCTTACTACTCTCTGAGTAAAGAACCTAACTCTGACATCTGTCCTGTATCTATCTCCCCTAAATTTAAAGCTATGTCCCCACGTGCTAGACATCACCATCTGAGGAAAAAGGCTCTCTCTGTCCACCCTATCCAATCCTCTGATCATCTTGCATGCCTCAATTAAGTCACCTCTTAACCTTCTTCTCTCTAACAAAAACAGCCTCAAGACGCTCAGCCTTCCCTCGTAAGATCTTCCCTCCATACCAGGCAACATTCTGGTAAATCTCCTCTGCACCCTTTCCAATGCTTCCACATCCTTCCTATAATGCGGCGACCAGAATTGCACTCAATACTCCAAATGCGGCCGCACCAGAGTTTTGTACAGCTGCAACATGACCTCATGGCTCCAAAACTCAATCCCTCTACCAATAAAAGCTAACACACCGTACACCTTCTTAACAACCCTCTCAACCTGGGTGGCAACTTTCAGGGATCTATGTACATGGACACCGAGATCTCTCTGCTGATCCACACTACCAAGAACCTTACCATTAGCCCAGTACTCTGTCTTCCTGTTATTCCTTCCAAAATGAATCACATCACACTTTTCTGCATAAAACTCTATTTGCCACCTCTCAGCCCAGCTCTGCAGCTTATCTATGTCCTTCTGTAACTTGTAACATCCTTCTGCACTGTCCACAACTCCACCGACTTTAGTGTCATCTGCAAATTTACTCACCCATCCTTCTACGCCCTCCTCCAGGTCATTTCTAAAAATGACAAACAGCAGTGGCCCCAAAACAGATCCTTGTGGTACACCACTAGTAACTAGACTCCAGTCTGAACATTTCCCATCAACCACCACTCTTTATTTTCTTCCAGCTAGCCAATTTCTGACCCAAACTGCTAAATCACCCTGAATCCCATGCCTCCATATTTTCTGCAATAGCCCACCATGGGGAACCTTATCAAACCCTTTACTGAAATCCATATACACTACATTAGCTGCTTTACCCTCATCCACCTGTTTGGTCACCTTCTCAAAGAACTCAATAAGGTTTGTGAGGCACGACCTACCTTTCACAAAACCATGTTGACTATCTCTAGTTCCTGTGCAATATTGTTCTTTGTTCTTTGTTGATTGACCGTCAAGCCTGCCCCTTAATTCAAAATGATCTTGGACGATTTTCTGTCTTATAGAACCCCTACAATGCAGAAGGCCCATCGAGTCTGCACCGACCCTCTGAAAGAGCACTCTATTTAGGCCCGCAGCCCCACCCTATTCCGGTAACCTCAGCTAACCTATGGATGTTAAGGGGCAATTTAGCATGGCCAATGCACCCAACCTGCACATCCTTGGAATTATTCCTTTCCAGATGATTATACATCCTATCTCTTTTAAACCTTTCCAAGACTTTGCCCGCAACAGAAGTAAGGCTCACTGGTCTATAGTTACCGGGGTTGTCTCTACTCCCCTTCTTGAACAAGGGGACAACATTTACTATCCTTCAGTCTTCTGACACTATTCCTGGAGACAAAGATGACTTAAAGATCAAAGCCAAAGGCTCAGCAATCACCTTCCTAGCTTCCCAGAGAATCCTTGGATCAATCCCATCTGGCCCAGGGGACTTATCATTTTCACTCTTTCCAGAATTGCTAACACCTCCCTCTTATGAACCTCAATCCCATCTAGTCCAATAGCCTGTATCTCAGTATTCTCCTTGACAACATTGTCTTTTTCCTGCATGAATACTGCCGAAACATATTCATTTAGCACCTCTCCTATCTGCTCGGACTCCACGCACAACTTTCCACTACTGTCCTTGACAGGCCCTACTCTTACCCTAGTCATTCTTTTATTCCTGACATATCTATAGAAAGCTTTAGGGTTATCCTTGATCCTACCTGCCAAAGACTTCTCATGTCCCCTCCTGGCTCTTCTTAGCTCTCTCTTTCGGTCCTTCCTAGCTAACTTGTAACTCTCGAGCGCCCTGACTGAACCTTCACGTCTCATCTTTATATAAGCCTCCTTCTTCCTCTTGACAAGTGTTTCAACTACTTTCGTAAACCACGGTTCCCTCGCTCGACCACTTCCTCCCTGCCTGACAGGTACATACTTATCAAGGACACGCAGTAGCTGTTCCTTGAACATGCTCCACATTTCCATTGTGCCCATCCCCTGCAATTTCCCTCCCCATCCGATGCATCCTAAGTCTTGCCTCATCACATCGTCCTTTCCCCCAGCTATAAATCTTGCCCTGCTGTATATACCTATCCCTTTCCATCACTAAAGTAAACGTAATCGAATTGTGGTCACTATCACCAATGTGCTCACATATCTCCAAATCTAACACCTATCCTGGTTCATTACCCAGTACCAAATCCAATATGACCTCGCCTCTCGTTGGCCTATCTACATACTGTGTCAGGAAACCCTCCTGCACACATTGGACAAAAACGGACCCACCTAAAGTACTCGAACTATAGTGTTTCCAGTCAATATTTGGAAAGTTAAAGTTCCCCCATAACAACTACCCTGTTACTTTCTCTCCTATCCAAAATCATCTTTGCAATCCTTTCGTCTACATCTCTGGAACTTTTCGGAGGCCTATGGAAAATCCCTAACAGGGTGACCTCTCCTCTGGAGTGGGTGCAGAAGAGATTTACCAGGATGTTGCCTGGTATGGAGGGCATTCGCTATGAGGAGCGGTTGAATAAACTCGGTTTGTTCTCACTGGAACGACGGAGGTTGAGGGGTGGCCTGATAGAGGTCTACAAAATTATGAGGGGCACAGACAGGGTGGATAGTCAGATGCTTTTTCCTTGGGTAGAGGGGTCAATTACTAGGGGGCATAGGTTTAAGGTGCGAGGGGCAAGGTTTAGAGGAGATATACGAGGCAAGTTTTTTACATAGAGGGTAATGGATGCCTGGAACTCGCTGCCAGAGGAGGTGGTGGAAGCAGGGACGATAGTGACATTTAAGGGGCACCTTGACAAATACATAAATAGGATGGGAATAGCGGGATACGGACCCCAGAAGTGTGGACGATTTTAGTTTAGACGGGCAGCATGGTCGGCGAAGGCTTGGAGGGCTGAAGGGCCTGTTCCTGTGCTGTACCTTTCTTTGTTCTTTGCTCTTTGACCCTGCTCCTTTCACACTCTCTCACTGTTCATGACCCACTGCTGCTCTCGCACTTTCTCACTGTTAATACTCACCTGATGAAGGAGCTGCGGAAAGCTTGAGATTCGAAACAAACCTGCTGGACTTTAACCTTGTGTTGCAAGACTTCTTATTGTGCCCACCCCAGTCCAACACCAGCATCTCCACATCACTGTTAATGCAACCACTGCTCCTCTCACACTGTTAATGGGCTACGTAATTGTGGTAAACCACTGCTGCATAGTCTATGGAATTCCAGGCAATTTTCTATCCAGAGAGATTTTAGGATGTAGAATTCCAAATAATACTTCAGGTGAACATCACAAATGTATTTAAAGGGACGTTGGACAGACACAGGAGCAAGAACAAATAGGAAGCTATGACGATGATATTATAGTTATATGAAGAGATGTGAAGGAAGCTCGTGTGGAAATTGACACAAACCATTTGGGCTGACTGGCCTCCTTTTGCATTTTACATTCATTGAGACAGCTAGTAATACACTTAGAGCTAAGAAACAGGCCATGTGATCCAACACTACGACTGCATTTATCTTTGTCAGCCCATCCTTCTACACCTTTTGTCCTCATGTACTTCTAGGTTCCACTTAAAGGCATCAACTTAATACTGACTATGAAGCTGCTAAACAGTTGTAAAAACCCAGTTAGTTCACTAGCGTGCATTAGGGAAGGCAATCCTTACCTGGTTTCGGGGCAGCATGGTAGCACAGTGGTTAGCACAGTTGCTTCACAGCTCCAGGGCCCCAGGTTTCATTCCCGGCTGGGTCACTGTCTGTGTGGAGTCTGCGTGTTCTCCCCGTGTCTGCGTGGGTTTCCTCCGGGTGCTCTGGTTTCCTCCCACAGTCCAAAGATGTGCAGGTAGGTGGATTGCCCATGCTAAATTGCCCTTAGTGTCCAAAACGTTTAGGTGGGATTACTGGGTTACGGGGATAGGGTAGAGGTGTGGGGTGTACTTACCAAGGGTCGGTGCAGAGTCGATGGGCTGAATGGCCTCCTTCTGCACTGTAAATTCTATGTCTACATGGCACGGTAACACAGTGATTAGCACTGTTGCTTCACAATGCCAGAGTCCCAGGTTCAACTCCTGGCTTGGGTCACTGTCCATGCGGAGTCTGCACATTCACGCTGGGTGGGAATCTCCAAGCCCCGCGCTGAGCCGGAGAATCAACCACGCCACGCCGCCCCGACACCGGCATGCAATTCTCCGAGGAGCGGCGCTGTCCACAGCTGGGCCGCCGTTTCTCCGGCCTTAATGGGCCGAGCGGCCATGGGGAAATGGTAGAGTCCCGTCGGGGGTAGGGGGGCTCCTTCGGGAGGGCCTCCGATGGGGTCTGGCCCACAATGGAGGCCCACCAATCAGCGGGCCAGCCTCTCCAGCCCCGGCCCTATTTTGTTACGCGACCGGCTCCTGAACCCCCGCCCCATGTTGCGTTGGAGCCGTCGCATTGAGGAAGTCCCTCGCGCATGCACGGGTTGGCACGACGCCACTGCGCATGCACGGGTTGGCGCGGCGCCCAGTTGGCGCGGGAAGGGAGGCTGGAGCGGTGTGAACTTCTCCAGCGCTGTGCTGGCCCCCTGTGGGGGCCAGAGTTTGTAGTGCTCACGCCCGTTTTGTGCTGTCGTAAAAAGTGACGGCATTCACAACAGCGTGGACACTGGAGAACAGATCAGGTTCCGGAATTTTATCTGCCTTTAATCCCTGATGCGCTATCAATTGCACACAAAGACTCAAATGGGTACAATAGAGGCTTTATTAACGTGAGATGTTTCTCCTTCGACTGCAGCTGGTAGAATGGCAGCTCAGGCGAACTCATGAATATTTATACTGCTCCCTGTGGGCGGAGCTAGCTGGCAGGGGCTACCGACAAACCTGTAATACAGGTACTGCTGTACATCCCCTAATACAGGCGCACACATATTTACACAGTGGTGGATCACCACATTCACCCCCTGTTAAGAATGAGTTCGACTGGGGTGACGTGGAACTATATACATAATCCGTGATTTATTTACAGAGGGGAGGAGAAAAAAATTAAGTGCCCATCTTGCAACCCGGTGCCCATCATAGGTTGAGTCTGACCGGTGGTCTAATGGTTCGTTGAGAGCGACGCAGCAGTGGTGGCGACATCTGTACAGGCGGTGTCGGTGTCGACGGCATCGGTGATGGCGGTGTTGGTGATGGCTAGTGGCTGGACAACTCCGGGAGCATGCCAAAATCTTGCATGTCCTCTAGTGTGGGCAGGGGAACAAGGGATGGACCTGGTGGGGCTGATGTTGGGAGCGCGGGGGGAGGGGAGGGTGGCACGTGGGTGGGGAGGTGTGTGGGAGTGGGTTCGGCACCCGAGGGAGCCAGGTCCCTGAGCGAGACTGTATCCTGGCGGCCGTCGGGGAACTCCACGCAGGCATACTGGAGGTTTGCGTGGAGCAGGCGTACCCTGTCCACCAAAGGGTCCACCTTGTGGAGCCTGACATGCCTACGCAGTAGGACCGGCCCTGGAGCTGCGAGCCAAGTTGGGAGTGACACCCCGGATATAGACTTCCTAGAGAAGGTAAAAACACGTTCATGGGGAGTGTTGTTAGTAGCGGTGCACAGCAGTGACCGAATGGAGTGGAGTGCATCAGGGAGGACCTGCTACCAGCGAGCGGCTGGGAGTTTCCTGGACCGTAGGGCCAGCTGTACAAGAGAAGCTTTATTACCATGAGATGTTTCTCCTTCGGCTGCAGCTGGTAGAATGGCAGCTCAGGAGAACTCATGAATATTTATACTGCTCCCTGTGGGCGGAGCTAGCTGGCAGGGGCTACCGACAAACCTGTAATACAGGTACTGCTGTACATCCTTAATACAGGCGCACACATATTTACACAGTGGTGGATCACCACATTCACCCCCTGTTAAGAATGAGTCCGACGGGGGTGACGTGAAACTATTTTACGTTGTAAATAATTTTTATTGGAATTTTTGAAAAATAAATATCAACAGAACAACAATAGCAATAACAATAATAAACACCCCCCGGCACCCGTAACAACGCATACAACAAACCCGCCCACCCCCCCAAGCCCAATAGACAACAAAATAAATTAACAATAAGCAAATTAACTTAAACACTATCCCCCTAAACCCCCCACCCCCCACCGCCTTTCCCCACCTCCCCCCTCCCCAGGTTGCTGCTGCTACTAACCTAGTACCTTATCGTTGAGCCAGAAAGTCGAGGAAAGACTGCCACCTCCTAAAGAGCCCTTGTACCGACCCCCTCAGGGCGAATTTGACTCTCTCCAGCTTAATGAATCCCGCCATGTCATTAATCGAGGTCTCCACGCTCGGAGGTCTCGCATCTTTCCACTGCAGCAAGATCCTCCGCCGGGCTAATAGGGACGCAAAGGCCAAACATCGGCCTCTTTCGCCTCCTGCATTCCCGGCTCCACCCCAACCCCAAATATCACGAGTCCCCAGTCTGGCTTGACCCTGGATCCTACCACCCTCGACACCGTCCTTGCCACCCCCTTCCAGAACTCCTCCAGTGCCGGGTATGCCCAGAACATATGGGCATGGTTCGCTGGACTCCCCGAACACCTGACACACCTGTCTTCGCCCACAAAGAGCCTACTCATCCTAGACCCGGACATGTGGGCCTGGTGCAGCACCTTAAACTGGATGAGGCTAAGCCTCGCACATGAAGAGGAGGAGTTCACCCTCTCCAGAGCGTCCGCCCATGTCCCCTCCTCAATCTGCTCCCCCAGCTCCACCTCCCACTTAGCCTTCAGCTCCTCTACCGAAGCCTCCTCCACCTCCTGCATCACCTGGTAGATGTCAGACACCTTCCCATCCCTGACCCACACCCCCGAAAGTACCCTATCCCTTACCCCCCGCGGGGGCAGCGAAGGGAATCCCTCCACCTGCCGCCTAGCAAACGCCTTGACCTGAAGGTACCTGAACATATTCCCCGGGGGAGCTCAAACCTCTCCTCCAATTCACCAAGGCTCGCAAACCTCCCGTCAATGAACAGGTCTTCCAACTTTCTAATGCCCACCCTGTGCCACCCCAGGAACCCGCCATCCATGTTCCCTGGGACAAACCGGTGGTTCCCCCACAGCGGGGCCTCCATCATGCCCCCCACTTCCCCCCTGTGTCGCCTCCACTGCCCCCAGATTTTGAGGGTAGCCGCCACCACCGGGCTCGTAGTGTACCTCGTTGGAGGGAGCGGCAGCGGCGCCGTTACCAGTGCCTTCAGGTTCGTGCCTCCACAGGACACCATCTCCATCCGTTTCCATGCTGCCCCCTCCCCATCCATTACCCACTTACGTACCATCGAGACGTTAGCCGCCCAATAGTACCCAGAGAGGTTGGGCAGCGCCAGCCCCCCTCTATCCCTTGCCCGCTCCAAAAAGACCCTCCTTACCCTCGGAGTCCCGTGCACCCAAACAAATCCCAGAATGCTGCTGTTCACCCTCCTAAAAAAGGCCCTCGGAATGAAAATGGGGAGGCACTGAAACAAAAACAAGAACCTCGGGAGCACCGTCATTTTAACGGACTGTACTCTACCCGCCAATGACAACAGCAGCATGTCCCACCGTCTAAATTCCTCCTCCATCTGCTCCACCGACCTAGTAAAATTGAGCTTGTGCAGAGTCCCCCAGCTCCTAGCCACCTGAACCCCCAGGTACCTAAAGCTCCTCACTGCCCTCTTTAGCGGGAGCCTACCAGTCCCTTCCTCCTGATCTCCCGGGTGTACAACAAACAGCTCACTTTTGCCCAGGTTCAATTTATAGCCCGAGAAACTCCCAAACTCAGCAAGAATCTCCATCACCTCCGGCATTCCCCCCACCTGGTCTGCTACATACAACAGCAAGTCGTCCGCATACAGCGACACTCGGTGCTCCTCCCCACCTCGCACCAAACCCCTCCACCTCCCCGACTCCCTGAGAGCCATGGCAAGAGGCTCAATTGCCAACACAAAAAGCAAGGGAGACAGGGGGCACCCCTGCCTCGTCCCACGGTGTTGCCTGAAGTACTCGGACCTCCTCCCATTTGTCGCTACACTCGCCATCGGGGCCTCGTACAGCAACCTCACCCATTTAATAAACCCCACCCCAAACCCGAACCTCTCAAACACCTCCCACAAGTACCCCCACTCAACCCTGTCAAAGGCCTTCTCCGCAGCCAATGCCACCACAATCTCCGCCTCTCCTTCTGCTGCCGGCATCATTATCACATTTAGCAGCCTTCGCACGTTAGTGTTCAGCTGCCTCTCCTTCACAAATCCCGTCTGATCTTCATGTATCACCCCCGGCACCCAG
Organism: Scyliorhinus canicula; assembly: GCF_902713615.1. Taxonomy (NCBI): domain Eukaryota; kingdom Metazoa; phylum Chordata; class Chondrichthyes; order Carcharhiniformes; family Scyliorhinidae; genus Scyliorhinus; species Scyliorhinus canicula. Next base: position 168,860,135 of record NC_052153.1, read on the forward strand.
TCCTCTATTCTAGTGGCCAAGATCTTCGCCAGCAACTTGGCGTCTACATTCAGCAGTGAAATTGGCCTGTATGATCCGCACTGCAAGGGGTCCTTATCACGCTTCAGGATCAGGGAAATCAGCGCCCAAGACATCGCCGGGGGAAAAACACCCCCCTCCCATGCCTCGTTGAAGGTCCTAACCAACAGGGGGCCCAGCAGGTCCACGTATTTCTTATAAAATTCAACCGGGAACCCATCCGGTCCCGGCGCCTTCCCCGACTGCATGTGGCCAATCCCACTGACCAGCTCCTCCAACTCGATCGGCGCCCCCAGTCCCTCCACCTGCTCCTCCTGCAGCCTTGGAAATCGCAGCCTGTTCACAAAACTCTCCATTCAACCTCCCACCGCCAGCGGCTCCGACCGGTACAGTTCCCTGTAAAAGTCCCTAAAGACCTCATTGACCTCTGCCCCCTGCCGCACTACATTCCCACCCCTATCCTTCACTCCACCAATCTCCCTAGCCGCGTCCCGCTTATGAAGCTGATGCGCCAGCATCCTGCTCGCCTTCTCTCCATACTCATAGACCGCTCCCTGCGCCTTCCTCCACTGTGTCTCCGCCTTTCTGGTGGTCAATAAATCAAACTTAGCCTGCAAGCTACGTCGCTCCTCCAGCAATCCCTCCTCCGGGGGCTCCGCGTACCTCCTATCAACACTCAACAGCTCCCCCACCAGTCTCTCCCTCTCCCGCCTCTCCCCCCTCTCCCTATGGGCTCGGATGGAGATTAGCTCCCCGCTAATCACTGCCTTCAGAGCCTCCACACCATCCCCACCTGGACCTCCCCAGTATCATTGACCTCGAGGTACCTCTCGATACATCCCCGAACCCTCCTATGCACCTCCTCATCAGCCAACAACCCCACGTCCAGACGCCAAAGCGGGCGCTGGTCCCACACCTCCCCCATCTCCAGATCCACCCAATGCGGAGCATGGTCCGAAATCGCAATAGCCGAATGCTCGGCCTCCTCCACCCTCGGGACCAATCCCCTACTCAAAACAAAGAAATCAATGCGGGAATAAACCCTGTGCACATGGGAGAAAAAAGAGTACTCCTGAGCCCTCGGCCTCCCGAACCTCCAGGGATCCACTCCTCCCATCTGGTCCATAAACCCCCTCAACACCTTGGCCGCCGCCGGCCTCCTGCCTGTCCTTGAACTAGAACGATCCAGTAGGGGATCCAGCACCGTACTGAAGTCTCCCCCCCCCCATGATCAAGCCCCACACCTCCAGGCCAGGAATGCGGCCCAACATATGCCTCATGAAACCAGCATCATCCCAATTTGGGGCGTACACATTTACCAACACCACCCTCTCCCCCTGCAGCTTACCGCTCACCATCACATATCTGCCGCCACTATCAGCCACAACCTCAGACGCCTCAAACGCCATCCTCTTCCCCACCAGGATCGCCACCCACCGGTTCTTCGAGTCGAGCCCTGAATGGAAAATCTGCCCCACCCACCCCTTCCTCAGATGGACCTGGTCCACCAACTTCAGGTGGGTCTCCTGGAGCATGGCCACGTCCACCTTCAGCCCCTTCAGATGCGAAAACACCCGGGCCCGCTTAACCGGCCCATTCAACCCCCTCACGTTCCACGTAATCAGCCGGAGCAGGGGGCACCCCGCCCCCCCCCATCCCCCGTCGACGAGCCATAGCCCATCGACTGCTCGCCCCTGGCCAGCACCCATTCGGCCCGTTTCCCACGGCGATAGAACCTCACCCCGACACCCCGATCTGCACCAGCTCCTCCCTGGCCAATCCAGCAGCAACCCGGCACCCCCCCCCCAAGGCTAGGACCCCTCCTAGCCGCGACGCTCCCTCCACTGTACTCCCGTGAGCCAGCTGACTTCTGCTGACTCCGGCAGCTCCCGCCCTAACTCCAACCCCTCCCGATATGAGGTCCCCGCTCCTCCCCTGCATCAGCTCCTTGGCACCGCTTCAGCGTGGGAAAACGGATCTGATAACCATGCCCCTCGCCACCTGCTCCACCCCCCTCGTCCCGCAGCGCGGGAAACCAGAGAAAAGCCCGCACTTTCACACTGCCCTACCCACCAACGCAGCTCCCAAACAGCAGTCCCAACCCATCCACCAACTCCGTACAAACAAAGGCACAAATCAACCACAATCCCCAATACCCCCCTTAAAGCACAAAACCATAACCCACATCGTCCGAAAGCGAGAGAAAAAACAGAAACAAACAGAGTAACCAGCAACAGCATAAACAGTGATACAGAAATAGAAAAACTCCCACAGCCCCCAATCTCTAGTTCTAGCCCAACTTTTCAGCCTGCACAAAGGCCCACGCTTCCTCCGGGGACTCAAAGTAGCAATGCCGGTCCTTGTAGGTGACCCACAGGTGCGCAGGCGGCAACATGCTGAACTTCACCTGCTTTCCGTGGAGCACCGCCTTCGTCCGGTTAAACCCGGCTCTCCGCTTGGCCACCTCCGCACTCCAGTCCTGGTAGACACGCACTACCGAATTCTCCTACTTACTACTCCTCACCTTCTTGGCCCATCGGAGAACACACTCCCGGTCACTGAACCGATGGAACCGCACCAGCACCGCCCGCGGGGGTTCATTCGCCTTAGGTCGCCTGGCCAGTACTCTGTGGGCCCCCTCCAGCTCCAGGGGCAGATGGAAGGATCCTGCCCCCACCAGCGAGTTCAGCATCTGGGCCACATAGGCCGGCAGGTCCGACCCCTCCAGCCCCTCCTCGAGGCCCAGGATCCGCAGGTTCTTCCTCCGTGACCGAAGCTCCATCTCCTCGAACCGATCTTGCCACTTTTTATGAAGCGCCTCGTGTATCTCCACCTTCCCCACGAGGGCCGAAACCTCCTCCTCGCGCTCAGAGGACTGCTGCTGCAACTCAAGTACAGTATCGCTGCACCCTGGGTTGTCTGGGTCTCCAGCAGCTTACTCGTCGTCACCTTCAGGGATTCCAACAACTCCCCTTTCAGCTCCGTAAAATAGCGCAGAAGGGCCGCCTGCTGCTCCTCCGCCCACTGCCTCCACTCCTCAGGGGCTCCACCGGCCCCCATTTTGTCCACCTTCCCCCACTTTTCCAGGGGAGCTGCTGCCGTTTTTCTCCTCGCCCCACCCCGAGTCCGCACCATAAATCCCGGGGGGTTTTGTTCCAGACCTCTTTATCCACCGGGAAGCGTCGAATCAGCGCCGTTTGGGGCCCTTAAAAGAGCCCACAAGTCCTATTAAAGCGGGAGCTGCCGAACGTGCGGCTTAGCTCCGCATAGCCGCAACCGGAAGTGTGACGTGGAACTATATACATAATCCGTGATTTATTTACAGAGGGGAGGGGGAAAAAAAATTAAGTGTCCATCTTGCAACCCAGTGCCCGTCATAGGTTGAGTCTGACCGGTGGTCTAATGGTTCGCTGAGAGCGACGCAGCAGTGGTGGCGACATCTGTACAGGCGGTGTCGGCGTCGATGGCATCGGTGCTGGTGGTGTTGGTGCTGGCTAGTGGCTGGACGACTCCGGGAGCGTGCCGAAATCTTCCATGTCCTCTAGTGTGGGCAGGGGAACGAGGAATGGACCTGGTGGGGCTGATGTTGGAAGCTCCGTGGGAGGGGAGGGTGGCACGTGGGTGGGGAGGTCTGTGGGAGTGGGATCGGCACCCGAGGGAGCCAGGTCCCTGAGCGAGACTGTATCCTGGCGGCCGTCGGGGAACTCCACATAGGCATACTGGGGGTTCGAGTGGAGCAGGCGTACTTTATCCACCAGGTGTTCCGCCTTGTGGTGCCTGACATGCCTATGAAGAAGGACTGGGCCCGGAGTCTTGAGCCAAGTCGTAAGCGACACCCCGGATGTAGACTTCCTAGAGAAGGTAAAAACACGTTCATGGGGTGTTAGTAGCGGTGCACAGCAGTGACCGAATGGAGTGGAGTGCATCAGGGGGGACCTGCTGCCACCGAGCGGCTGGGAGGTTTCTGGACCATAGGGCCAGCTGGACGGCCCTCCAAACCGTCCCATTCTCGCTCTCCATCTGCCCGTTTCCCCGGGGGTTTTAGCTGGTCGTCCTGCTGGAAGCGATACCCCTGCTGAGCAGGAACTGACGCAGCTCATTGCTCATGAATGAGGATCCCCTGTCACTGTGGATGTAGTCGGGGAAACCGAACAGAGCGAAAATGGAGTCGAGGGCCTTGATGACGGTGGCATCGGGTTGATGACGAGCGATCGGGTTTTATTCTGATGTCCATGATGCGGAAAATCTCACGGTAATAAATTGATGCGCTATCAATTGCACACAAAGACTCGAATGGGTACAAGAGAGGCTTTATTACTGTGAGATGTTTCTCCTTCGACTGCAGCTGGTAGAATGACAGCTCAGGAGAACTCATGAATATTTATACTGCTTCCTGTGGGCGGAGCTAGCCGGCAGGGGCTACCGACAAACCTGTAATACAGGTACTGCTGTACATCCCCTAATACAGGCACACACATATTTACACGATGGTGGATCACCACAATCCCATGATGGTTACTGCGCCAAGTTCCTCTGCATTAACTGCAGTTTTTGGAAAATTTTATTATCCTCAACTGTGAAGAGAGAGGCAAAATATTGGTTCAGTGCGTCCACCATCTCTGTGTTCCACATAATTCCGCACCAGCATCGTGCTCTTAAGGGTCAACATTTACTTTAGCTCATTAAATATATCTTCCTCATTATATATTTATAGAAGGTTTTGGTATAGAAGCACGGTAGCATGGTGGTTAGCATAAATGCTTCACAGCTCCAGGGTCCCAGGTTCGATTTCCGGCTGGGTCACTGTCTGTGTGGAGTCTGCACGTCCTCCCCGTGTGTGCGTGGGTTTCCTCCGGGTGCTCCGGTTTCCTCCCACATTCCAAAGATGTGCGGGTTAGGTGGATTGGCCATGCTAAATTGCCCGTAGTGTCCTAAATAAGTAAGGTTAAGGGGGTGGGGGTGGGTTACGGGTATAGGGTGGATGCGTGGGTTTGAGTAGGGTGATCATTGCTCGGCACAACATCGAGGGCCGAAGGGCCTGTTCTGTGCTGTACTGTTCCGTGTTCTGTGTTCTGTAGTAGTGATTATGTTTTCTGCTAGTTTCCTTTCATAGTTCATCTTAGCTCTTTTGATTTTATTTTTAGTAGCCTTTTGCTGAACCTTAAAGTTCTCCAAATCCTCCAGTTTACCACTAGCGTTTGCAGTACGGTATGCCCTAATTTTTGCCTTTATGTCCTCTTCCTTTTTTATCCGTGGAAGATTTTCCTGCCTTTTACAATTCCTCTTCTTTTCAGGAATATACCAGGTGAAATTTGAATTCAATCTGGGGCAGGATTCTCCGGCTTCTCAGCCACACGTTTCCCGGTGATGGAAGGCGACGCGCCATTCACGGCGGCGGGATTCTCTGCTCCCACCGCTGTCAATGGGAATTCCCACTGAAGCCATTCCACAGGGAAACTGGCAGGCGGGGGTGTGCTGCCGGTGGAACCAGAGAATCCCTCAGCCGGTGAATGTTCTGCCCCCCGAATTAAAAGTCTGACCATGAAACCTTTGTTGCTCGTTGGAAAAACCCATCTGGTTCACGAATGCCCTTTAGGGAAGGAAATCAGCCATTCTTACCTGGTCGGGTCTACATGTGACTCCAAACCCACAACTGTAGCCATCTGGGGTGGCCGCGCCCCGATTCCAAAATGGACATTCACAAAGAGTACAGGGAAAATTGGACAGTACTAGGAAAACAAACAGGTGCAAGGTTTGCCTGTGAATTGGAACTTGCAGATCCCAGACAGAACTGAAACTACAAGCCATTAGCATAGTAATGAGCTATCTCCAAGGACAAAAGAGAAACATTTAAACAATCGGTACCAGGGCAGACTCCCCGCTGCTAGTGGAGACTAAAACAAAGGCAGGCCAATGGTTACCTAGGGCCCGCCCAGCGATCGAAAAACGACCCCTTTATTGGAGAGAATCGATACAAATGATTGGGACATGGTCCAATTAATTGGGACCAAGTTCAGGAACCGCCCAGAGAGGCGCGAAACCCTTTGGGGTATAAAACAGAATCCCCAAGGTCAGAGTGCTCTCTTGAACTCTTCTTCTTCACCTTCACCTTGGCCTTTGGCTCTCAGCGATGAGAGGCCCGCCAAGCACCAGCCAAGTAAGTCTAAGGTCAATGCACGCTACGAGATAGGCGCTCCTTGCTACTATTCTATACCAGTTCGAAGCCAGCAATATCAGAACCGGACAACGGCCATTGTTCCTCTGACTGAGTGGGCGCCTGAAGCTAAGTATAGGCTTTTAGTAGTAGTTGTAGTTTAGTGAGTAGAGTTTGTGCATGAGTAATAATTGACTGTGTGTGTAAATAAATGTGCATTGATTTCAAACTTACTAACTGGTGTATCGAGTCATTGATCAGTATTCGGTTTTGAACCTTGCGGTGGTATCAGAAAGATACCTGGCGACTCTTGAGCAAAGGTAATTAAAACAGAGCAAATTAAGGAAAGCATAACGAGCAACACAACAAAGTGGCTGATGCATAAATGCCAAGGGAAATTAGGGATGGGCAATAATTGCAGGACCAGTCAGTGACACTCTAAAAAAAGACTCCTTGGTGGATTTATTAGTGAAAATCGTAAAGCCATTCGTCTAGATTTGGATTCCCTCACAATTTATGTATCTTCTCTATGGGCAGGATTTAACAAGCCTTTCCGCTAGTGGGAGCTTCCGGCCCCACCGAGGGTGACGCTCCCATGACAGGCTCCTTGGCAGTGGGACAGGTGAGCCATTCAAAATGGCGTAGACATCAACGGGGTTGGAAGATCCTTCCAGCGGCCAATGGTGAGCCGCCTCTGCCACCAGAGAACATGCCGGGGGAGTGGGGGGGTTGGAGGCAGGTTGGAGGCGGGGGGGCGGGTGGGGGGGATCCTGCTCTATGCCTTCTTTCACTGTCACTGGGTCATAATTCTGGAACCCCCTTCTTAATAGCGCTGTGGGTGTCCTGACACCACATGGACTGCACCAGTTCAAGAAGGTGCTCACCATCCCCTCCTCAAGGGCAATTAAGGATGGGCATTAATGCTGTCCTAGTCTGCGACGCCCACATCACATTAAAGAATATAGAAAAAATAGCCAATCAAACTGTTAAATAATTTTAAATAGAGAAAGAAACAGTGCAAAGAATTATTTATTTAATTTCCTACCACCCCCCCCCCCCCCCCCCCCCCCCCCCATCACGACCAGAGGCAGGACTGGAGGTGAAGGCCCTATAATGGGACAGAAATGCAGGGATGGAGACCCCATCATTGTCCTTATTCCCCATTTTAAGTTCGCGCCCGGGAGGTTCAGAAGGTTAAAGGAGGATCTTTTTGCAGGAAGGCTAATTGAGGCCATGTCATGTGTGAAAACAGCCAGGTATGCCTGCAGCATGATGGGGAGGGATTGGGGTGGTTCTTCCTTGGACATGTATCCAAAGGAAGGATCTGCTTATGGTAAAGGAGAGATTCACATGAAGATGTTCCCCAGCCCTGAACAATGATCCCCTTGTCCTCCCCTGCTGGAGACTCTCTGATTGCCCCAGCGATGCTGCTCCACTCACCTCTGTCTTGGATTTGCAGTGACAATCTTCATCTTTGGACCTCCTGCAGTAACGCCAGTGGCCTTTGGTGGTGCTGCAAGTATTGGAGAGCTGCTGGCGTCTAATTGGCTGACTCCTCTCGGAGATTGGCCAACCACCCTGCATCAGAAAGCCTACCTGGAGATTGCCCCTGCTGAAGCTGCAAATCCTGTCGATAGTCAGCGGGATGCCTAATCGGGACTTAATCCTGACAGGGTTCCTGAAAATAGCCACAGAGGGGTTGCTACTGTCTCTCCACCAGTGGAAGGGCCCATCACCATATCCATTAAATTCCACTCGGATAACGTTGGTTCATCTCACTAGTGAAAAATCTGTTTGCGCAAATCGACTATCCTTACTTAAATCCATGTAAATTTCATGGTTATCGAAATAGATGGAGCGATAAATAATCAGTTTATTGAAAAGTCTTCATGTGCCGCATTGTGATGACAAAATAAACAATCATAATTCATGACAAAGAGACAATCATTAAAATAAAAATAAAGTATACAATTTAAAAAAGGATTGTACAATTATGAACATTTCGTTATACAAGTAATTACAACCCATTGCAAAATGCATGTGCCCTTAATCCATAGACTAAAAATGAATAGTCTATGGAACTCTTCCATTGTTAGTAATGTTACTTAAACAAAGACAATTTTATACAACTTGCTTTGGAATATTAAGACATATTGGCTCCCAAATTTCCAGGGAACTGGCATAAATTTAACAGGCAGGGAGGAAGATCAGGCCAGCAAATAGGGGAGGAAAGTTGAATAGGGAGACACTTCCTAGGCATTAATGGCCATCTGGCTCTTTACACCTGATGTAAGGTAAGTACATTACATTTCTTTCCAAATATGTGAGGATGAATTATAATTAGGGAAAAATTAGGGAATTATGTTTTGCATTATTTTCCCTGTAACCATATCTCACCTTCACATAGTATTTATTATCTTGCCCTGAAAATCTGTAGGAGTTCATGGTGTATTTTGACTATGATATAAAGGCTCATGAGGAATTGTAGGGATTCTATAGTTCTATATTTCTATAGTTCTACACATATTCAGAAACAGCACAATGTGCCGAGGCTCCCCAGGTGTTGTGTCTGTGGGCAGGTGTAAGGCCTGACCCTGCCTGGAGGGCTGGGGCTCACACTCACCTTGCCTGAGCGTATGTGATTGATGCACCTTTATTAGCATTGGACCAAGTCTCTTCTCACAGCAACACCAATCTCCAACCATTTCTATCTTCTGGCCTCCCCTGAACAACCTCCAGGAAAAACAGAGCCTCCTCCTCTCCCTTTCTGCCTTCAACATACAATTCAGGTCTGCGTGAATGAAGTGAGGGTCAGCCCTGGCCTGGGCGCCAAGCCTCTGGCTCTCCTGTCTCACCTTCTCTCCCTTCAGCAGAGTGGAAGGCTTGGCCACAATCAACAGTCCCACTCTTCAGACAACTGGCAGCCTCACTGATGGATGCAGTGGGAAGTCAAAATCAGTCACACACTTCATCTGAAATGTTTCCATTCCCACCCCCCAATGGCTCTAATTGCACAAAAATCTGTTTCCAAACTGATTAGGGACTTACCCATGTGAAATCTGTGACGTTAATCAGTTTCCTACCTGAAGCATGATTCTGACTTGAAAATAAACCCAACTCCAGGTGGCCCTCCTAATGGAAACGCCCACCGTAGCCCCTACAGGGGGCACTGGACCAGGGCTGCGGAGCGTACCGCTGGCATGAGCAGCACCAATCAACGGTACCCCTTTCAGCAGAGATGGGTGCCCAGGCCAGTGGCACCGATGGTGCCGGGCACCGACAGGGCCAAGAGTGTGGAAAGGAGGTAGGGGGAGGGTGAACATGCGGGGACAGAGTCCGCGGTGCCAACTGGGGGCATCGTGTAGACTGTTGGACCAGGTTGGGCACAAGGCTATGCACCACACAAACATGTCTGCCTTTCACCCCTGCAGACAATGGATATTGGAATTTAATCAGCAATGGTGGCTTTCCATAAGACCATAAGACATAGGAGCAGAATCAGGCCACTCGGCCCATTGAGTCTGCTCCGCCATTCAATCATGGCTGATATTTTCTCATCCCCATTCTCCTGCCTTCTCCCCTTAGCCCCTGATCCCCTTAGCAATCAAGAACCTATCTATCTCTGTTTTAAAGACACTCAGTGATTTGGCCTCCACAGCCTTCTGCGGCAAAGAGTTCCACAGATTCATCACCATCTGGCTGAAGAAATTCCTCCTCATCTCTGTTTTAAAGGATCGTCCCTTTAGTCTGAGATGGTGTCCTCTGGTTCTAGTTTTTCCTACAAGTGGAAACATTCACTCCACGTCCACTCTATCTAGGTCTCGCAGTATCTTGTAAGTTTCAATAAGATCCCGTCTCATCCTTCTAAACTCCGAGTACAGACCCAGAGTCCTCAAACATTCCTCATATGACAAGTTCTTAATTCCAGGGATCATTCTTGTGAACCTCCTCTGGACCCTTGCCAAGGCCAGCACATCCTTCCTCAGATACGAGGTCCAAAACTGCTCACAATACTCCAAATTAGATCTGATCTGAGCCTTATCCAGCCTCAGAAATACATCCCTGGTCTTGTATTCTAGCCCTCTTGATGTGAATGTTAACATTACATTTGCCTTTTTAACTGCCGACCGAACCTGCACATTAACCTCAAGAGAATCGTGAACAAGGACTCTCAAGTCCCTTTGTGCTTCTGCTTTCCGAAGCATTTCCCCATTTAGAAAATATTCTATGCCTAAAGTCCTCCTTCCAAAGTGCATAACCTCACACTTTTCCACATTGTATTTCATTTGCCACTTCATTGACCACTCTCCTAGCTTGTCCAAGTCCTTCTGCAGCCCCCTTGCTTCCTCAATACTACCTGCCCCTCGACAGATCTTTGTATCATCTGCGAACTTAGCAACAGTGCCTTTAGTACCTTCTTTCAGATCATTTATGTATATTGTGAAAAGTTGTGGTCCCAGCCCAGACCCCTGAGGCACACCACTAGTCATCGGCTGCCATCCTGAAAAAGACCCTTTTACCCCCACTCTCTGCCTTCTGCCAGTCAGCCAAATCTCTATCCATGCCAGGATCTTACCCTGAACACCATGGGCTTTTAACTTATTTAACAGTCTCCTATGCGGCACCTTGTCAAAGGCCTTCTGGAAATCTAAATAAATCACGTCCACTGGCTCTCCTTTGACTAACTTCCTTGTTATCGCCTCAAAGAACTCTAGCAGATTTGTCCGATACGACCTCCCTTTGACAAAGCCGTACTGACTCAGTCCTATTTTACCATGCCCTTCCAAGTACTTCGCAATCTCATCTTTAATAACAGACTCTAAAATCTTACCAATGACCGAAGTCAGGCTAACTGGCCTATAATTTCCCGTCTTCTGCCTCCCTCATTAAACAGTGGTGTTACATTAGCCATCTTCCAGTCCTCTGAGACCCTTCCTGCCTCCAGTGATTCCTGAAAGATCGTCACTAATGCCTCCACAATTTCCTCAGCTATCTCTTTTAGGACCCTGGGGTGCAGTCCATCCGGTCCAGGTGACTTATCCACCTTCTGACCTTTCAGTTTCTCCAGAACCTTCTCCTTAGTGATGGTCACTGCACTCACCTCTGCCCCTAGTTCTCCTGGAGCTCTTGCATCCCACTAGTGTCTTCCACCATGAAGACTGATACAAAGTATCTATTCAATTCATCTGCCTTTTCTTTGTTTCCTATTATTTCTTCTCCAGCCACATTTTCCAGTGGTCCAGTGTCTATTTTTGCCACTCTCTTACCTTTCATATATTGAAAAAATCTCTTCCTATCTGTCTTTATATTACTAGCTAGCTTGTACTTATACTTCATCTTCTCCCCCCTTATTGCTTTTTAGTTGTCCTCTGCTCACTTTTAAAGGCTTCCCAATCCTCTGGTTTCCTTTTTTCTTTAGCCTTTACGCTGTCCTTGACATCCCTTGTCAGCCATGGATGCTTTGTCCTCCCCTTCGCATGTTTCCTCCTCCTTGGGATGAATTTCTGTTGTGCCTCCCGAATAACCCCCAAAAACCCCTGCCATTGCTGTTCCACTGTCTCCCTGCTAGGCTCCTTTTGCAATCAACTCTGGCCAGCTCCTCCCTCATGTCTGTGTAGTTACCCTTATTTAATTGTAATATCGTTACATCTGATTGCAACTTCTCCCTCTCAAACTGTACGGTAAATTCTATCATATTGTGGTCACTGCCCCTAAGGGTTCCTTCACCTTAAGTTCCCTAATTAAGTCTGCCTCATTACACATCACCAAATCCAGAATTTCCTGTTCCCTAGTAGGATCTGTCACAAGCTCTCCCAAAAAACCATCTCTTAGACATTCCATAAATTCCATTTCTTGGGAACCACTACCAACCTGATTTTCCATGTCCATCTGCATATTGAAGTCCCCCGTGATTCTTGTAATCTTGCCTTTTTTACATGCTTTTTCTATCTCCTGATTTATTTCCTGCCCCACATCCTGACTACTGCTAGGGGTCCTGTACATAACTCCCATCAGGGTCTTTTTACCTTTGCGATTCCTCAATTCTACCCACAGAGATTATATCTCTTCCGATCCTATATCGCTCCTTGCTATCGACTTAACTTCTTTCCTTACTAGCAATGCAACCCCGCCCCCTTTGCCTGTCTGCCTGTCCTTTTGATAGGACATATATTCTTGGATATTTAGATCCCGGCCCTGATCGCCTTGCAGCCACGTCTCTGTGAGGCCCACAATATCGTATCGGCCAATTTCAATATGCGCAACAAGCTCATTTACCTTGTTCCGTATACTGCGTGCATTTAGGTACAACACCCTCAAACCTGCATTGACCACCTCCCTTTTCACACTTTCCTCAGTCATTGGACCCTGTACTGTGGCCTTTTTGATTTTTGACTATGGCTTCTCTGCATTACACTTTCCTCTTCGTGGCCACAGCCCTGGGGATGAACTGCGACTGTACGAGCTGGAGCTGCTCGAGGAGGAGGAATCTACAGCAGCTGAGTGTTCCCCAGAGTAAGAGGAGGCAGGCACTGAGGATGGAGAGCTATCCACCCAACAGGCCAAGGAGGAGGTGCAAAGGAGGCGCTGCATGAAATCTTGTGTGTACTGGCAGCGCCTGTCATTCGAGGACCTGCTGGACCTAGCATGCCATCGAAGAACCCAGCTGAGCAGGAGGTCAGCATGACATACCTGCCATTTTATGTTGCACCTGACACCACGAGGGAATGGGGAGGACACCCGTTCCCGATGGCCGTCAAGATGATGGTCGCCCTAAGCGTCTACGCCATGGGCTTCTTCCAGGCGAGTGGGGACCTGTCTGAGATCTCACAGAGCTCGGGGCACAGGTGCACCCGTGCTGTCACGGAGGCCCTATATACCCAGTCGGCACAATACATCCATTTCAATGTGGAACGAGTCCACCAGGATGCCCGGGCAGCGGGGTTCATCGCCATCGCCGAGATGCCCCGGGTCCAGGGGGTTTCGGCAGAATGCATGTTGCCCTATGAGCACCTGCAGATGTCAGGCAGCGCTTCGAAAGAGGTTCCACCCAATGAACGTGCAGCTCATATGTGACCATCAGCTGTGCATCAAGCACATCTGCGCCCGATACCCGGGCAACGTACAGACGACTTCATCCTGGCACACTCGGTGATTCCCAGCCTCTTCGAGGTGCATCCCTCGCTGGGGGATTGGCTCCTGGATGACAGAGGCCATCTGCTATGGTCGTGGCTGATGACGCCTATCCGGAGGTCACAGACCGATGCCAAGAGGTCGGTTTCCTCTGGGTGCTCTGGTTTCCCTCCACAGTCCAAAGATGTGCAGCTTAGGTGGATTGGCCAAGATAAATTGCTCTTTTGTGTCCAGAAATGTGCAGGTTAGGTGAGGATACGGGGATAGGGCGGGAGAGTGGGCCTAGGTAGGTGCTCTTTTGGGGTTTGCTGTGTTGGACATCAATTCAGTCGAGACGCTGAGTAGTAGTGAACCAATGCTTTAATAGACTAAAAGTGTGCCAACCAGTGGCTCCTCCCGCACTGCAAGATTGCCCCAGGTCGGCGGGCTTTATACCTCCTCAGAGGGGCGGAGCCACAGGCAGAGCCAACAGCAGCACCAATAACAACATTCCAACAGTACAACAGCAACAACCAATAACAGAAAAGCAATAACAGTAAGTATATACAACAGTGGAGATAATGATAGTAATAGAACAGTAGAACAATAGTGAACATATCTACAATAGCCTTACGTAGCCATACGTGGCTCACTACATGCTGCAGACTCGAAGGGCCAAATGGCTTTCCTCTGCACTGTTGGGATTCTATGGATGGCTAGTGACACCCAGTTCTAGCTGGGTGGTTTGAGACCTGTCTCCCTCTCCTATCCTTGGTGTAGATTCTGTGCTGTGGATTGAACCTCTTATGCAAAGAACTAATGAAATGGTGAAGATTGTCAATATAAAAACAGAAAATGTTGCATAAACACAGGAGACTGGTAGCATCTGTGGCTGTGGAGCGAGGAACAGAGTGAACGTTTCGAGTCCATATGACTCTGTTACAGAACAGAAGAGGAATAGAAATGCAATGAATTATATAGTTGGAGAGGGGAGTGGGGGACGTGGGACAGAATAGAAGGTCAGGGATAATTCGGAGCTAAAGAGAGATTGACCAAGATGTCATGGACATAAGACAAAATGGGTGTCCATGGTGGCATGGTAAAGATTGTCCTTGTGTCCGCCACATTTCCTTGAGCTTGTGCTCGGGAACTGAGCTTTCCCTGAAGGCAAGGGCTGGGAAAATTTAGCAGTGTATAACTTGCTCATTTGAAGTTACTTCAAAGTATATAATTCGTTACTGGTTAACAATTTAGACTGAGAATTAGGGATCTTCACAAGGATCATTTCCCAGCAGGAGTTTACCACTCTTCTTTACCACAAAACAAAACCACTGAAAAGTTTCAGACTTACACATTACACCAAATATCTACAGGAGGGAGGGGTAGCGAAGATCAAAGAACTTTATCACAAACAAGTAACCACGCCAGGTAATACAGCCAACAGTCTATCACCTGTAGAACCTCTGAATTCACACCATCAATTAGGATTTATGACCTAAAATACCCTAATTTAAATAAGATGAAAGGAATGCAGCCTCAACTAGTCTTCTGCACAGTAATAATTACATTGCATTTGACCAAAACCGTTTTGGAAGTATTAGGTTTGAAGAACATATACTTCAGGGAACTGTGAACTTTTATATGTAAGTGAACCTAGACTTGCTAAATTTACTTTTCCAATATGCCTTTGAGAGATAGCAGCACAGCATCATGAGAAGGAAAGTGTGTCATGTGATGCAGCCCCAGTTTCACTTGGCCTGTGAGCGGAATATGGCACGCACAGCTCTGCTGCTGATGTCCTCAAGCTTTCTATCCATGCACCCACATGACTAGTTTAAATAGAGGAACCCACAGAGTGTTTTTACATAATCCTTTATGAGTGACTAGCGCCTTTATATCATTATAAAAACACAACCGTAAATGGGAATGGTTGAAAATCCTGCTGCTTATGTGTCACCTTTTCTTTTGCAAGGAATGGAAACATTGCTGCTGATTAATGGCAGGTCGGGAACTCTTACTTGGACCTGCAGACTGGAAATCCTGGAAAAGAATGGTACAGGCAATTCCCAGGGAGGCAGTCGAACGAGAGTACCTTGAACACACATCTTATTTTTATAACCCTTGCGAAAGGAACGGTCACCCATATTTTTATTGTTTAATTTAGAGTATCCAATTAATTTTTTCCAACTAAGGAGCAATTTAGAGTGACCAATCCACCTGTCCTGCACATCTTTTGGGTTGTGGGGGCGAAACCCACGTAAACACGGGCAGAATGTGCAAGGAGCAGTCACCCATAAGCAGCACAAACAAAATGCCCAGGTGAAAGAACAGCAGCTCACACATTCCGGTTAAACACAGAGCGGAACCTAATACAATGTAAATGCTGGGATGCATCAGAGGAAAACATTCCCCATTAAAAGGGCAGTTATAACAGAATACTGTAATACTTCTTTTAGACTATGCAAGTTCCAAATACAATTTTTACTGAGACTTCTTTGCTAATGGGATCTCCACTCACCACATAAAGAATGAGATGACTGTGACGTTTCTTATATTGGGAGTGATTATCAGATCCAAATAACTGTGTGTATGCTTATTTCTATCCACGGGATCCTGGAGGAAAAAGAATAGAGAAGAAAGGAATCCCAAAAATGTGAATATTGTTCACATAACAACAGCGCCAACTCTAGCTTCATGGACCTGAATCAGCTATGTTAGATTAGTTTCATTCTCTCCTTCACTCTTTCCAGTTTTGGTAGCCTCTGCCTTGTTTTCTTAATTTAGTTGTTTTAAAAATATTTTGTGGCCGGCACAAAACACGTTGGAAAGAGTCGCAGATTTCAAACCCAGCGTAAGACGGCGACAAAGAAAATGAAGTGACGAAAAGGTACTTTGTTACCGTATTGCGACCTGTAGTCTGAAATATTGCCCCATGATATGTAACGCCATTTATCCTCGTCGCGTTTTTTAATATTGCTTCAGCTTGTTTCACACGTCCCTTCATGAGCAGCCATCTGGGAGATTCAGGTATACACCTACAATTTAAACACAACAACTTGTGGAGTTAAAAAACTGAAATTTCAACGATGATGAAAGGTTGAGGCCTATGTCCTCTCGTGTTCAGAAGAATGAGAGGAGATCTCACCAAAACGTAAAATATTCTAAAGAGCCTTGACAGGGTAGATACTGAGAGGTTGTCCCCCATGGCCGGAGAATCTGGAGCACAGAGGCAAAGGCTTCAGGCACAGAGCTGATCATTTGGGACAGAGATGAGGATGAATTTCTTCACTCAAAAAGGTTGTGAATCTTTGGAATTCTTCACCCCAGAGAGCCTCAGATGTATTATCATTAGACTTCAGGCGGGAAAAGACACATTTTTGGTCTTTCAGGGAATCAACGGATATGAGGAGTGGGCAGGAAGGTAGAGTTGAAACTGAAGATCAGGCTTGATTGTATTTAATGACCGAACGGACCCGATGGGCCGTATCGGCTACTCCTGCTCCTAGTTTGCTTTTATGTACCTCAGCCAACTGGTTTGCAACCCACTTATCTGCCTATAAGTTGACCAATGTGATGGCTTTTGGCAGCTTTACCCTGGGCAGAATTTAATACTCCACCGCTGGCAAGATTATAGTGGGGGGGGTTGGGGGGAAGGGGGGGCGAAGAGCCTAAAATTCCTTGACCCAAGTTCCTGTTGGATATCTGCCTGCCTGCCCCGACCTCTGTGTAATTTTACACTCGGCCTGCTGGCACCCTCTCAGCTGGGCACCCTGCCCTTACTCCAATTGACACCCATGAGTGACCACTGATTGATCACTTGAGGTTCGTTTCCTTCCCCAACCTCAATTTTCAGGCTGGCGGGAAGAGTTTTGGGGCAGGATTCTCCATCCAATGACGCCTGAATGGGGAAACTAGATTGAGTGTAGAATCGTGCGTGAGCCGGAAATGTTGGCCGGCGCCGGGCACCCAACGGAATGCCATGCTTTGGTGCCTCGACAGCACCATCAATGCATTCTACTCCATACGAACAATAAACGCCATTGGCATATCATTAATGGGCCCGACCCGGTATTCTCCGGGGCCTTCACGTTGCTTCGCCTTCGTCAGGAGTAATTACCGACGGTGAGTTTCACTTGTTTTTCAAAAATCAGGAAACCGTGGACTGATGGTCCTGCCCCTGGCATAGCTAGTTGGGGGTGGGGGAGGGGGGGGGGTCTACCAGAGCCGGGGGTGGGGGGGGGGGGGGGGGGGGGGGGGGGGGGGGTGAAGTAGCGGGGTGACCAGGAGATGGACTGTGGCATTGGGGTGACCCCCGGGACTGAGGCAGTGCCCAGGCACAGACCGCCATTGCCGTGGCCCACCTCACTGACCACCCACTGTGGTCCACGGTTTCTCAGAGTGATGCCGGCCATATGTGTTCACCCACCCCCAGCCCTTCTCTCCACCCCACCTCCCCCCCACCACAACCACCCCCCATCGCGGTGCCAAGCGCCGACAGGGGGCCTCTGAGGATGGAGAGCTGGCTGCCCAACAGGCTGAGGAGGTGGGAGGAGCACAGGGCGTCGCCTCCAGGTTCACTGACTAGGGGATTGGCCAAAGGCAAGAACATCCCATCCGATGCACGCCCCCCCTCCCCCCCCCCGGCCGACCACCCCCTCCCCCTCCCATGACCCCCTAATTACCCCCCTCTCCCTGCAACACCCTCCATGACTCCTACCTGCGTGTGCAGACCCTGGGTTGGTCCATGGGATGCAGGATGCTGACGTTCCGCTCTGCGATGAGCTCTGGTCCTCTACATCGATTGACAACATCTGACTCCTGCTCACCGTCTACCTGGGTGAGCCCTGCATGCGAGCTGGCCATTCCATCACATAGTCCCACCAAACACTTAGGATGGTGGTGGTGGGGGCAGGTGGGGGGGGGGGGGGGGGGGTGGCGGTGGGGGGAGTTGTGGTGGTGTTGGATGAGAGGCAGGGGGAGGGGAGGTTTACAGGGGCGCTGTGTGAGGTCCAACCTGGGGACCCTGGACTGTGACCACCTCCACCGTCCACCCAACTCCGCCCAGCCCAGCTCAGTCCAGCCCAGATCATCCCTCACTCCGTGCTGACAGAGCACTGAGGCAGGTGGCAAATTTTGTGGACAGGTGTTTATTTTACAATGAACGGGCGGAATTTAATGGAACAAATTCTCACTTAATTTGTGGTGGGTGTTTCAGGGAGTTTCCCGCCAGTTCTGCTGGCAGGTTTCGCACCGCTATTCAATGACACTTAAGGACGCAATCCAATGACCACCCTGCGCTGGAAAAGCAGTTCGCCGCAGTGCAGCATTGCCAATAAAAGCCGGGGGACCTCTTCCCGGGATCTACCAGGCCTTCAACAGATCCAAAGCGATCTCGTGAGACATTGCGATGTAAATTCTGCCCACAATGATAGTTAGTCTCACTCTCATGTGCAGATTTCTGAGTACATGAGGCTTTGGGATTCATCCTCTTAGCCTCGGAAATCCGGGCCAGCGCCATTCAGCAGTGGTCCCACAAACGGAGACCTGACAGAACAGCATTCATGGAGGTCTCCCAGGGGATTGGAGTTCCCAGCTGCATGCCCTTTGGAAAGGGTGGTGCCCTGGCACTGCTGGTGCCACCTGGGCACCCTGGCAGCACCACCTGGGTGCCAGCTGCCAAGGGCACCACCAAAGTGTCAGGCTGGCATTTTTGCACATGCACAATTGGGCTGGGGCAGGGTCCCTCCCATAGTGTGTTTTGGCGGGGAGGAGGGGGAGGTTGGGGATCTCTTTGGGGGCCTCGAAGATCGGGATGCTACACTGGGGAGTTCAAGCGAACGGAGCTCCCCATTGAACAAAACGGTACTATGCGCGGCCTCAGCTGAGGCCCCTTCTACAAAGCGGGTTCCATTGTATAGCCAATGTGTTTCTCGGTGCTGCGAGTGCCAGGAAACATGTGGCTAAACGCGCTCGCCATGGGACTTTGTTCCCATTTGGCTGAAACAATCTCTTATTCATTTTCTGGCCCTGGGCAGTTTCCTACATGGTTTAGCCCACACGTAGAATTTTTTTGCAGCACTGGGGAGCTGAACTCATAGATCAGGCCACCATTTTGAAAGGGTTGTCTGACCTCTAAATGAGCTTGTGAGTCCGCCATACCACCCCCCACCCATGGACAATGTCACCCCCAACAGACATGGGTATAACTCCACACCCCCCGAAGTGTGGGCACACAATTGTGGGATTCCTGGGGGTGCCCTCTCTTTAGCCCCCCCCCATGTCCTCTTACAGCGCCCCCCCCCTTCCAGGACCCCCAGCAGTCACCCCCCAACCTCTCAGAGGCCCCTACTTACCTTCCATGCACCCTTCTTCAACCCCCCCCATCCTCCTTTGATGGACTTGACTCCCTTGGGCAGTGCCACCCTGGCACAAGGGCAATGCTCCTGCCAGGTTGGCAGGACCACCTGTGCACCTTGGCAGTGACAGGGTGGCAGTACAAAGGTGCCAGCTTGACAGTGCCAAGGTGCCTGCATTCCAGGTGGAGGACCAAGGAGCCACCCTACACTATCCCTTACCACCCAGGGGCCTCCGATGGCCCAGACCCCCCCCCCCCCCCACCCCCCCCCCCCCCACCCCCCCCCGAGTGCCTGGTCCACATGGACATTCAGCCCACGTACTGAACGGCACCCGGCTAGGGCCTCACTGGGGAGGTTGGTAGATGTCGGAAGGCCGGTAGATATCGGGTGGACTCGCTTAGTTTTCACACTACGGCGCCTGTTTGGGTACACTGAGGGAGAATTCAGAATGTCCAATTTGAAGTGAAGCAGACATATGCCACCAACACTGAAGAAGGTTCAACACTATTTTATTAACTACTGATAAAATAAGAGACATACGATAACTGTGAGTTTACACGATGCTAGTTTAACTAGAGACCTGTGCCTGTCCAAACCAGTTGAATCTCTCAGCACGTGGTGCGAGTCTGTACGAAACTTGATGAGCTCTTGTGCTTCTGAGAGGCAGCATCCAGAATGAGTGGGAACAGTGATACCCTCAGCCTTTATAGTGCGTGTGTTCTAACTGGTGATTGGCTGCGGTGTTTGTGCATGTTGATTGGTCCTAGTGTATGTCCATCAGTATGTGTCTGCACCAAGATATACTGGTGTATATTATGACATCCCCCCTTTTAAAAAAATGTTGATGTGAATGTGTGACAATAAATAGTGTGGATGTGTGAAGAATGTTCCTAACTACGTGTGAGGTGCGAAGAGATATGTACACATCTATATACATGAAACAAAGCTATATACAAGGGAAGGTGCCTGGTGCAGATAATTAATATGCAGCAAATTGAACGAGAACAATGAACAAGAATAATGCTATACAAACCACTAGAAAACGATTTTAACAAGGAAGGAAACATCTCAGAGAGTCCACATATTTGCAAAGTTCATAAATTCAGTCTCTGAGGTGGGCGATGAACTCTGGTTGACCGCCTCAAGGGTGGGTCAATAGTCCCCAGGTCAGGAGCAGGGTGGGCTGCAACACAGTCAGGGGGAGGCAGAGTGACCGGAAGCTCTGCACAGTCCATGGCAGGGTCAGCAGAGGAACTGTTCGGAGGATCCCGTGACAACTGTGGAACAAGACGAAGGGCAGGCCGATTGCGGCGCCGAATGGGTCCGTCCGGTAACCGGACCAGGAAGGAACGGGGGCCCACCTGCCTGAGGACAACAGCAGGTGCAGACCAGCCACCATCCGGTAGATGAATGCGAACCGTGTCGTGTGGTTGGATGTTGGGGAGATCAGCAGCACATGAGTCGTGTGTCGCTTTTTGCTGCACCTGAGACGTCTGCATCCTGTGAAGCACGGGGACATGATTGAGATTGGGGGCGTGAATCGATGGCACTGTCGTCCTGAGGGTGCAGTTCATCAGTAACTGTGCAGGCGACAGCCCAGTGGAGAGCGGGGCGGAGCGATAGGCCAACAAAGCAAGATGGAAGTCAGAGCTGGCATCGGCAGCCTTGCAGAGTAGCCTCTTGACTATATGAACCCCCTTTTCCGCCTTGCCATTGGACTGAGGGCACAGGAGACTGGACATGATGTGTGCAAAGTTGTACTGCCAGGCGAAGCTGGCCCATTCCTAGCTTGTGAAACAGGGGTCATTGTCCGACATCACTGTGAGCGGGATGCCATGCCGGGCAAACGTCTCTTTGCACGCTCGAATGACAGCAGAAGAAGTGAGGTTGGGCTACCTGATGACCTCTGGGTAGTTGGAGAAGTAATCAATGATGAGCACATAGTCCCTGCCCAATGCGTGGAACAGGTCAATGCCCACCTTGGTCCAGGGCAATGTGACCAACTCATGGGGCATCAGGGTCTCCTGTGGTTGGGTGGGTTGAAAACGCTGGCAGGTGGGGCAGTTGAGTACCTCATTGGCGATGTCATTGTTAATGCCTGGCCAATAGACAGCTTCCCTGGCCCTGCGGCGACATTTTTCAACTCCTAGATGGCCTTCATGCAGTTGCTCTAGGACCAGCTGGCGCATGCTGTGCGGGATCACGATGCGGTCTAACTTTAGGAGAACCCCGTCAACAACCGCCAGATCGTCACGAACATTGCAAAATTGTGGGCATTGGCCCTTGAGCCACCTGTCCATCATTAAACGCATGACACGCTGCAGAAGGGGGTCAGCCGCTGTCTCGCGGCGAATTTGTACCAGGCGTGCATCCGATGCTGGCAAGTGGGAGGCTGCGAACTGAACTTGAGCGTCGACCTGGCAAACGAACCCTTCGTGATCGCATGGAGCGGTGACCGACCTAGAGAGGGCATCGGCAATGACAAGGTCTTTGCCAGGGGTATAAACGAGTTGGAAATCATACCTCCGTAGCTTGAGTAGGATGCGTTGGAGGTGAGGCGTCATATCATTCAAGTCCTTTTGTATTATGTTGACGAGCAGACGATGGTCGCTTTCAACAGTGAACTGGGGAAGTCCATATACATAGTAGTGGAACTTCACAACACCGGTCAGAAGGCCGAGGCACTCCTTCTCAATTTGCGCGTAGTGCTGTTCCGTGGGGGTCATTGCCCGTGTTGCATAAGCAACGGGGGCCCATGACGAGGCCTCATCACGTTGCAGAAGCACGGCTCCAATCCCACCTGACTGGCATCCGTAGAGATTTTAGTCTCTTTGTTCGGGTCGAAAAAGGCCAGCACTGGGGCCGTGGATAGCTTGGCCTTCAGTTCCCTCCACTTGAGCTCATGGGCAGGGAGCCACTGGAAGTCCGTTGTTGTACGAACCAGGTTTCTGAGGACCGTGGTGTGCGAGGCGAGATTTGGGAAAAACGTCCCGAGGAAATTCACCATGCCCAGGAACCGGAGGACCGCTTTCTTGTCCTCGGGCGTTTTCATGGATGTGATCACCGCAATCTTGTCCTCATCCGGCCGCACCCCTAAATGGGAGATATGATCGCCCAGGAATTTAATGTCCGACTGGCCGAAGGAGCGTTTGGTCCTATTGAGGCGGAGGCCATGTTCGTGAATGTGCTTGAAGACGCGCTTGAGGCGGCTGATGTGTTCCTGCGGGGTGGTGGACCAGATTATAATGTCGTCGACGTATATACGGACGCCTTAGATTCCCTCCATCATCTGTTCCATTATTCTATGTAATACTTCGGACGCTGAGATGATGTCAAATGGCATTCGGTTGTAGCAGTATCTGCCAAAGGGCGTGTAGAATGTACACAGCTTTCTGCTCGACTCATCCAGCTGGATTTGCCAGAAGCCTTTTGAGACTTCGAGTTTTGTGAAGAGTTTGGTGTGGGCCATTTCACACGTGAGTTCCTCACCTTTTGGAATCGGGTTGCTCCCGCATGATATTCCGATTAAGATCTTTAGGATCTATGCAAATCCTTAGCTCACCGGACGGTTTCTTCACACAGACCATGGAACTCACCCAGTCGGTCGGTTCTGTGACTCTGGATATGAACCCTTGGTCTTGGAGGTCCTAGAGCTGTTGTTAGAGGCGGTCCTTAAGGGGCGCTGGGACTCTGTGAGCTGCGTGTACCACAGGCGTGGCGTTGGTCTTGAGTAGAATCTTGTATGTATACGGGAGCGTGCCCATGCCCTCGAAAACGTCGTGGTAATGCTGGATGATGGAGTCGAGTTGCGCCCTGAAGTTGGTGTCAGGAGAGGCAGACACGTTGCTGGGAGAGAGAGTGAACCCTCTGCATAAGTTGAGCAGCTTACATGCCTGCGCACCAAGCAAGGAGGCTTTTGAGGCGGCAACAATCTCAAAAGATAGGACAGCTGTGTGAGCACGGTGTGTCACCTCGAGTTGGCAGGATCCACTGGCAGCGATGGCATTCCCGTTGTAGTCAAGCAGTTGGCATGCAGATGGCAGGATGGCAGGCTGGACACAGAGGTTGCGGAGGTCAGACGACGCAATGAGATTGGCGGAGGCGCCAGTGTCCAGGCGGAACCTCACAGGGGACCGGTTGACCGTAAGGGTGGCACACCATTCATCATCTGGATCGATGCTGGGAATGGGTTTGGTGCTGCGCTTAGGAGACATCCTGTTCTTGGTTATGATGCCAACTTGGAAGGGGGCTTGCACGTCATCGCTGTCAAAGTTGGAGGACAGGTCTGGAACAGGTTCGATGATTGTAGGCTGAATGGCCCGGATATCCCTGCGGGGCTGGCTGGATCTCCTGAAAGTAGCAGGCTGGGTCGACCTGCATAAAGCGGCATAGTGGGCAAGTTTGCCACACTGCAGACAGCGTCGGGTCTTCGCGGGACATTGCTGCTTTAAGTGGGCAGAGCCACAGTTGCCGCATGCCGTTGCGTTGGCACGTTAGTTGCGCCACCGCGCGCGGCATGATCCAGCGAGGTGCGCGCCTGCGCAGAACGGTCCTTGACGTCACCACGTTCGTTGCGTGCCAGTGTGGGAGCCCCCGAAAAGCGCGCAAAATGGTCGCCATCGTCCAGACTTAGGCCCTGGAGAGACTTGATAACTTGGACCTGTTCAGCCTCGTGGGGAGCTTGCCGGTTCAGTGGCCTGGATGTGGGAATATCGCGTGGAGTCATGTTCATGGAACACGCAGGTCTCTATGGCAGTGGACAGGGTGAGCTGTTTTACTTTAAGTAGCTGCTGGCGAAGGGGCTCCCACGGCACAACAAAAACTATCTGGTCACGTATCATGGAGTCAGAGGTGGACCCGTAGTTGCAGGACTGCGCAAGGACACGGAGGTGGGTGATAAAGGACTGGAAAGGTTCGTCCTTACCCTGTAGGCGCTGCTAAAATACACATTGCTCGAAGCTCTCGTTTACCTCGACCTCGCAGTGGCTGTCAAACTTTAAGAGGACAGTCTTGAACTTTGATTTATCCTCCCCATCAGCGAAGGTGAGCGAGTTAAAGATGTGGAGGGCATGGTCCCCGGCTGTGGAGAGGAACAGAGCAATCTTCGGTGCGTCTGAGGCAGCTTCCAGGTCCATGGCCTCGAGGTACAGCTGGAAGCGCTGTTTAAAAATCTTCCAATTGGAGCCCAGGTTCCCGGTAATGCGGAGGGGCGGCGGCAGGCGAACAGTGCCCATACTGCAGGATGGCTGGTGGAAGGCTGATCACTGGTAGGTATGTCTCAGAAGTACTAACATCCCTCAACTACTGGTACCATGTAGTGTTGGCAGTGTAGACTTGTGAAGCTAACATATGCCACCAACACTGAAGAAGGTTCAACACTATTTTATTAACTACTGATAAAATAATAGACATAAGATAACTGTGGGTTTAAACAATGCTTGTTTAACTAGAGACCTGTGCCTGTCCGAATCAGTTGAATCTCTCAGCACGTGGTGTGAGTCTGTACTAAACTTGATGAGCTCTTGTGCTTCTGAGAGGCAGCATCCAGAATGAGCAGGAACAGTGATACCCTCAGCCTTTATAGTGCGTGTGTTCTAACGGGTGATTGGCTGCGGTGTTTGTGCATGTTGATTGGTCCTAGTGTATGTCCTTCAGTATGTGTCTGCACCATGATATACTGGTGTTGATACAATTTACCTAACAACACATCTTTCAGCACATGTAGGAGGAAACCGGAGCACCCGGAGGAAACGCCGCAGACATGGGGAGAACATGCATACTCTGCACAGACAGTGTCCCAAGCCGGGAATCAAACCCGGGTCTGTGGCTCTGTAAAGCAACAGTGATAACCACTGTGCTACTGTGCCGCCCATTTCAACCATTTCTCCATTTACCCAACACTGTGAAAATCGTAGAGGTTGGGTTTGCGGGTTGGACTTTTGCCCCCATTTTCACTAATAAGAAGAGACTCTTTGTCTAAATACGTAAAGCATTACCAAAAAGATAGATGAGCTAATGGCACAAAATATATAAAGGCATGAATTTTCATACAAGACAAAGAGACTCTGCAAAAATACAGGCCTTTATCTCTATTTGTTCTGAATTACTCGATTGTATGAAAAATTCTTTATATATTCGGATAAAGAGCGATTAATTTAATTTTTTTACTGCTATTCTTTGCATGGACCTTATTCATTGGTGCACATTTATTGTTAAACTCTCCCTTCTCTGCCTCTTCCCAAATCTGCCCCCAGTGGCCAAAATTGGGCTTCGTGCATTTATTTTACAAGGGGAAAATATGAACAATTAAAGCCAATTTAAGAGTTCACCCCCATGTACCCCCAAAAGATGCTTGGCTCGATATCACAGTGATTTACTTTTCAGGCATCCCTGGTGGCCACCTAAAGCAGGTCTGAGGTAGCTCACATATTTAAATGTCCTAATGCCGTGATAGCCATGAACTGAGCAAGAGAACATAGAACATAGAACAGTACAGCACAGAACAGGCCCTTCGGCCCTCGATGTTGTGCCGAGCAATGATCACCCTACTTAAACCCACGTAACCCGTATACCCGTAACCCAACAATCCCCCCATTAACCTTACACTACGGGCAATTTAGCATGGCCAATCCACCTAACCCGCACATCTTTGGACTGTGGGAGGAAACCGGAGCACCCGGAGGAAACCCACGCACACACGGGGAGGACGTGCAGACTCCACACAGACAGTGACCCAGCCGGGAATCGAACCTGGGACCCTGGAGCTGTGAAGCATTGATGCTAACCACCATGCTACCGTGAGGCCATATGAGACCGTGAGCTGGACATATTTCACCCAGGAATCTCCAACAGCTTTGAATTAAGTTGCAAAAGTTGTACCTCAAACTGTTGCCTCCCAACTTCACAGTATCCCCCATTGCCCCTGTACCCCTGCCCGCCCTTCTCCTCTAGGACCAATCTTCAGGCCGCTCTTTGCCAGTGAGAATAAATGGACCAACATTCATGTTTTTTAATGTGTGAGCTACCAACAGGTAGCCAGTAGTAATAATAACGGGGCTCTCGGTCCTATTTCTGACCAACCTCAGGCCTCCTGATTTTGGTGCGTGCTTTGTGCCTGTTGTTCATTTAGGCCCCAAAACAGGCATATTGATTTTCAAAAGTGTCCCGTGCCTTTCTTTTGCTACAAATCAATTCAAATAAACGACTGATGAATTCCACTCACCACCAAAGAGGCATATACAGAACTTCTGGGAGGGTCAAAGCCAGTAGTAACATCCTCCAATCTCGGATAAGATATGCAAGTAGTGGCAGCAGCATATATCCAAAGGCATAGAATATACACACACCAACTGTCGTGAAAGCAATCCTCGTAGATTTTTCAAAGAGTTCTGTTCCTGGTCAGTGAGAAAAGCATGCAATAAGGTCAGTTAAGACTTGAATAACAAAACAGAACGTAATGGCCTGGAGTTCCCACTTGATTGTCTTGTTTCTTTTGGTGCAAGGATTGTGGAACTTGAAGCGTATATTGTATTCCATGCAACTCCTGTTTCCGCGATCATTTATGCTATTTTTAAAAGCATTGCTCTGGTAGCAGGCCAGCATCTACAAAACAGCTACGGCATCACCAGGATGAGTTAATCCCCATTGGATGTCTCTCGTAATTGCACTCGTTCACAGACACTTCAGGAAGGGGACCCCCAAAATTAAGCTGGTTCTTTTGGGCGAAAAAGACATAGAAAGGTTTTTTTAAAACTTGATTTTTGTTCTAATTCAACGAAGAAACTGACGTACCCCCAAATAACAAAAAAAATAGTTTTGCACATTTTTTTAAAAAGCAAACTTTAGTAACTTAAATAATAATCTTTGTAATCAGGCTGCTCAGGAGAATTCGATTAAAATTGCATATAAATATATTTTGAGCTGTGTCAATTAATCACCGATTTATCGCTTTTGAAAATATGAAGGATTTTTTTTAAGTGTTTTTTTCAACAACTCCTATTTATCCAACATCTTTAACAGGGTAAAGGTAAAGTCGCCATAGTCCCAGGTGACCAATAGGCTGTTTTCCCGTTTGAGGGGGAGAGCTGACTGGTGGTGATTTAACCTGCGGGTCACCACACCTCAGGTGACGGGCAAAATTGAGAAGGCAGAGCCTTCATGAATAACCTCAGCTCGTGCTCGTACCATTCCTAAATGCTTCACTTAATTGTTATCGTACAAGATTTGGCATTGAGCCACATAAGAAATTATCAGGCAGTCTGAGTCAAACAGGTAGTTTTTCAGGTGAATCGTAAACAGGGAAAGAGAGATGGAGAGGCAGAGAGGTTTCATCTAGGGAGGGAATTCCAGAGCTGAGGGCCTTAGCAGATGAAGACGCAGACTGCAATGTGAGAGCGATATAAAAATGTCTCATGTTGTGGTGACCACGAAGGAGATTGGGGGGGGGGGGGGGGGGGGGGGGGTTGGTGGGCATCATTAGATCGCCCTGTGGGCTTCGTGGAAAATGAATTCCTCAATTAGGTGGGTGGGAGCTCGCCCAACAGGGAATAGGCAATTGGAGCTTAAAACCTGTTGCTTCAACCCAGGCAGGGCTTGGACTGATGCGCTGTAAGCCACGGCAGAGGGCTTTTTTGTTGCTTTAATATTAGGGTGTGGTGCTGGAAGACCTGGCCCTGGCAAGGTTATTACACTGGCGAGGAGGAGTAAACAAGTTTTTTTCTTCGGGAAACTTTCATTGTTGAAAACAAATGGTTTCTCTGGTAAGAAGAGAAAATGCCCCTCTTCGGTAAAGCTGAAGCCTATGATTTAAGGGGAGAAGACTGGATCCAATACACGAGTGCATACTTACTTCTTCTGGGCCAATAATAGTGAGGGAGATGAAAAACAGAACGTGATCTTACTGACTGCATATGGGGCTCCGACATTCAATGTGCTAAAAAGTCTCAATTATCCAGACCTTTAACGAGTTAGTAAACTTGGTTAACAAAAAAACACTATGACTCAGAACGCTCTGTTACACTCCAGAGATACTGCTTTAACACAACAGGGAGAATCCTGGGGGAACCCATCACCAAACATTGGTCAGATTATGGAAATTAGCAAAACATTGTGAATCCAGATCATCCCAGGTCGACATGCTGTGAGAGAGATTGGTATGCGGAGTAAACAATATAAGAAAGTTATTGGCAGAACCCAATCTGGATTTTTTTTAAGGTGATGAAATAGCTCTATCACTGGATCATGCAGAAAAAGGGGCTCAGGAGCTACAAGGGATGGCAGCAGCAATGCCCTCCAGTTAGAGAGAAGGACCTTGTGTGAAAGTGACTATTACTTAACTGAAGGCACCTGTGTAAATAAGGTGCCAAATAGTCTATTGGAAGATGTCACAATGACCCTCATTTTTTTAGCGTCTTTGTTATTGTCAGAAGGAAAATTAAGGCCTCGCTGCAAAGAAATGCAACATTGTCTAAATTGAAACACGTGATCATGGATGGTGGAGTCCAAGGACAACCCTCGGAAAATTAAGCCTTATCTGACCAAGAAAGATGAACTAAGTATTGAAGACCATGTCATTCCTTGAGGGTCCTGAGCAGTTGTCCTTTGCCCAGGGTGGTGCTCAATACTTATGGAACTACATAACACTGCAATTAAGTTACTGTAAAAGTCCCCTAATCGCAACATTTACTGCACCTGTTTGGATACACAAAGGGAGAAATCAGAATGCCCAATTCACTCAACAAGCACATCATTCGGGACTTGTGGGAGGAAACTGGAGCACCCGGAGTAAACCCACGCAGACACAGGGAGAACGTGCAGATTCTGCACAGACAGTGACCCAAGCCGGGAATCAGACCTGGGTTCCTAGTGCTAACCACTGTGCTACTGTGGCGCACCAAATAACCATCCTGGAATATCAAAAATTAAAATGCTTATCATTGATTGATTGATTGATTGATTTGATTTATTGTTACATATACCGAAGTACAGTGAAAAGTGTTTTTCTGTGGCCAAGGGAGCGTATAGGTACATACACAGTAGGTAAAAAAGAATAGGGGATAGCTTCAGTGGATACGAAAAGGTACACATCGATAAATAAGTAATTGTTGCAGTGCGGAACAAGGGCCAAACAAAGCAATTACGACACGTGCAAGAGCAGCATAGGGCGTGGTGAATAGTGTTCTAACATGGAACAGATCAGTCCGAGGGAGAGTCATTGACGAGTCTAGTAGCGGTGGGGATGAAGCTGTTCCTATGTCTAGATGTGTGGGTCTTCAGACTTCTGTATCCTCTGCCTGATGGAAGGGTCTGGAAGAAGGCAAAGCCTGGGTGGGAGGGATCTCTGACATTGCTGTCTGCCTTCCTGAGGCAGCAGGAGGTGTAAACAGAATCAATGGGAGGGTGGCAAGCTTGTATGATGGGTTGGGCTGAGTTCACCACGCTCTACAGTTTCTTGCGATCTTGGGACGAGCAGTTGTCATACCAAGCTGTGATGCAGCCGGATAGGATGCTCTCTATGGCACATCTGTAGAAGTTTGTGAGAGTCGATGGAGACATGACAAATTTCTTTAGCTTCCGGAGCCACATTAGGAGCCACATCTGGTGGCCCGGTCTTGACTCAGACTCAGTGAGACAATGTGATCTTTGCCAGGAGAATCAGAAATTCCCTCCTTCATCCTTCCTATCCATGGGAGCGGCCAGGCAGGCCATGGGTGTGAGTGCACGTGCACTCTGCCGGGCCCTTTATAGGTTCCATGTCTTTGCCCTCCAAATGATTGGAGGTGCACCGGATGGGCCTTACCACCTCCCACACTAAAATCGAGAAATTACGACCAAGTTTTTGTACACCTGGAATACCAGAAGTCCAGGTTTCCGATAATCGTGCTGCCTTCACCAAAACATCATGCTATCCAATGGCGTCAGACGCATCAGGACAGCAGCTTATCACCCATCGTCAAATGGGCTGGCAGATCAGATGGTGCATATTTTAAAAATTGGCATGAAGAAACAACCTCCATAGAGAGCAAATTGGCAGGATTTTTATTCAACTATAGGACCATTCCTCACACAACAACAGGGATTGCCCGAGCGGAACGGGTAATGGGATGGCAACTTTGTGCAAGAAGGACATAGAGGCTACCAGAAGGTCTTGGAGGTTTTGGAGAGAGTACAGAAAAGGTTTGCCAGGACGTTGCCTGGTGTGGAGGGTATTAGCTATGAAGAGAGATTGAATACACTGGGATTGCTCTTCCTGGAAAGACGGACGCTGAGGAGCGACCTGATAGAAGTTTATAAAATTATGAGGCGTATAGATAGGGTGAACAGTTGGAGGCTTTTTCCCAGGGAGGAAATGACAATTACAAGGGGGCACAAGTTCAAGGTGATGGGGGAAAGGTTCAGTAGAGATGTGCGGGGGAGGTTTTTTTACACAGAGGGCTGTGGTGGCCTGGAATGCACTGCCAAGTGAGGTGGATGAGGCAGGTACGTTAGCGACCTTTAAGACTAATCTGGACAGACACATTAACAGATGGGGTGTAGAAGGATACAGACATTTGGTCGAGATAGGACATGTGATTGGCGCAGGCTTGGAGGGCCGAAGGGAGTGTTCCTATGCTGTATTGTTCTTTGTTCTAAGATTATGCCTACTGTTCACAAACCTGGCAGGGAGGGTGGAGTCCCAACAAGAGAGCCAGAAAAGAAATTGTGATTTTGCAAGGACCAAAAGAACATTCAAGACAGGTGACCTAGTTTATATGATGAACTTCAGAGATGGTTCCAGCTGGGTCCCTGGGGTGATAATGGAGAAAACAGGGCCAGTATTGTTCAAACCGAAGGTCCAGAGTAAGGCTATAAAGAAACACCTGGACCACCTGAGGAGCAAGTCTCGTTATCAGCCATGGATGTGGCTGCCACTAGTACAGGGAATCAGGTCGAAGGCATCTGTCCCCCCCCAATAACGAGGAAATGGGCTCTAAGATGGAAGCAGAGGAAGTTGATGTCTCAACTGAAGCAGACCCTGAACATAGAACAGTACAGCACAGAACAGGCCCTTCGGCCCTCAATGTTGTGCCGAGCAATGATCACCCTACTCAAACCCACGTATCCACCCTATACCCGTAACCCAACAACCCCCCCTTTAACCTTACTTTTTTAGGACACTACGGACAATTTAGCATGGCCAATCCACCTAACCCGCACATCTTTGGACTGTGGGAGGAAACCGGAGCACCCGGAGGAAACCCACGCACACACGGGGAGGACGTGCAGACTCCACACAGACGGGAATCGAACCTGGGACCCTGGAGCTGTGAAGCATTTGTGCTAACCACCATGCTACCATGCTGCCCTGAAGACGAATATGCGTTGGTAACTCTTCGATGCTCCTTTTGGAAACAGAAGTCCCTAATTTGGTTCACACCTCCAGATCCGGTTCCACCCTCGACTGACCTCAGACTGATCGCAGGAGGCAGAAGGGCCTTATTTGCGGCAGGTGTACTGGTGGGCAAAATTGACTTGAGCAGGAAGGGATGTGATAGTGGCAATGAAGGACATGGAGGATTATCAATAGATCTCTCCTTGGGCCTCGTGGAATATGAATTCCCCAATTAAGCAGGCGGGAGCTCGCCCAATGGGGAATGAACAGCAGGAGGCGATATTCAGTATGTCCTCGGGTTTGCACTCATGTGCTCTAAGCCACACCAGTGGTCTATTTTATTGCCTTCATTGTCGGGTGTATTGCTGGAGAGCTGACTTTGGCCAAGTTATTACACATCAGTATTTTCTTAAATTGTTCAGAATTCTCCCCAAAGTTTTTATGTGCATTCCAAAGAGATTTCCAAACTCCAAAACAACTCTGTGTATCTTTACTTTATGTTAAGGAACAAATAAATAGATAGGAGGGAGAAATAAATGCCTGCCAAGTCCAACAAAGATAATTGTACAATTTGGCTGTTTGTGATCATCTTAAAATCTCTTTCATGCTCCTGGACTGAGATAAAGCTTAGTGTCTGAAAGACTATCCCTGTCACAACCTTATTTATTAATGCTATTCTCAGTGCCCATTTGAATTTTTTTTGGTGCTTTGATCCTCCATGCACTCTCTGCTGTCCCAAATGTTATTTCTATCCCCTGCATCTTCAATGTGTCACAATCAGTCCATTGAACTCTCATTTTCTCAGAACCACATGGGCACAACTCCTTGGGTTAAAAACTCTGTAATCCCATTTTAAGCATAGGGGCCATGATTCTCTATCTGCCCACACCCATTCGGAAAGGCTACATGCAAACCTGGTGCTTGTTCCGTGTTTAAGTGATTGTGACATTGGGGCCTGTGCTGCTGGCTGGCTGAGTGTCAGCAGGAGGTCTACAGCACGTTCTGATAGCGTGTGATACATCTAACCTATTCCTCTTAAATGCAGTCTGCACTCTTAAGGGGAGTTGCACATATTGGAACAATACAGTCACTAACTTCCTGCAATGGCACTGGCTGAAAGTAGGAGCTACACAGATTGGAAACCATGGAAGAGAGAGAGCTCCCACATTTACAGGTGTGACACAGGAGACCTTGTTGGTAGAGGTTGACATGAGGAGCGATATCATGTTGCCACGGAGTCGTGGAAAGGCCTTCCTCTCTTGCCCTTGTAATTGGACAGCCGATTTCTTTCCTCCACACCGCCTGTTTACATCTGTATATTTTATGAACAAAATGTGGGGCAGCATAGTGGCACAGTGGTTAGCACTGTGGCAAGGTGGATGCAGAACTGGCGAGGTCATAGAAGACAGAGAGTAGCAATGGAAGGGTGCTTTTCTAATTGGAGGGCTGTGACTAGTAGTGCACCGCAGGGATCAGTGCTGGGACCTTTGCTGTTTGTAGTATATATAAATGATTTGGAGGAAAATGTAACTGGTCTGATTAGTAAGTTTTCAGATGACACAAAGGTTGGTGGGATTGCAGACAGCGATGAGGACTGTCAGAGGATACAGCAGGATTTAGATTGTTTGGAGACTTGGGCAGAGAGATGGCAGATGGAGTTTAATCCGGGGGCAGCACGGTAGCATGGTGGTTAGCATAAATGCTTCACAGCTCCTGGGTCCCAGGTTCGGTTCCCGGCTGGGTCACTGTCTGTGCGGAGTCTGCACGTCCTCCCCGTGTGTGTGTGGGTTTCCTCCGGGTGCTCCGGTTTCCTCCCACATTCCAAAGGTGTGCGGGTTAGGTGGATTGGCCATGCTAAATTGCCCGTAGTGTCCTAAAAAGTAGGGTTAAGGGGGGGGGCAGTTGTTGGGTTACGGGTATAGGGTGGATACGTGGGTTTGAGTAGGGTGATCATTGCTCGGCACAACATCGAGGGCCGAAGGGCCTGTTCTGTGCTGTACTGTTCTATGTTCTATGTTCTAAGTGTGAGATAATGCATTTTGGATGGTCTAATGCTTGTAGGGAATATATAGTGAATGGTAGAACCCTCAAGAGTATTGAAAGTCAGAGATCTAGGTGTATAGGTCCACAGGTCACTGAAAGGGGCAACATAGGTGGAGAAGGTAGTCAAGAAGGCATACGGTATGCTTGCCTTCATTGGCCGGGGCATTGAATATAAGAATTGGCAAGTCATGTTGCAACTGTATAGAACCTTAGTTAGGCCACACTTGGAGTACAGTGTTCAATTCTGGTCGCCACACTACCAGAAGGATGTGGAGGCTTTAGAGAGGGTGCAGAAGAGATTTACCAGGATGTTGCCTGGTATGGAGGGCATTAGCTATGAGGAGCGGTTGAATAAACTCGGTTTGTTCTCACTGGAAGGACGGAGGTTGAGCGGCGACTTGATAGAGGTCTACAAAATTATGAGGGGCACAGACAGAGTGGATAGTCAGAGGCTTTTTCCCAGGGTAGAGGGGTCAATTACTAAGGAGCATAGGTTTAAGGTGCGAGGGACAAGGTTTAGAGGAGATGTACGAGGCACGTTTTTTACAGAGGGTAGTGGGTGCCTGGAACTCGCTGCCGGAGGAGGTGGTGGAAGCAGGGATGGTAGTGACATTTAAGGGGCATCGTGACAAATACATGAATAGGATGGGAACAGAGGGATACGGACCCAGGAAGTGTAGAAGATTTTAGTTTGGACGGGCAGCATGGTCGGCACAGGCTTGGAGGGCTGAAGGGCCTGTTCCTGTGCTGTACTTTTCTCTGTTCTTTGTTTGTTCTTTGTTCTCACAGCGCCAGTGACTCGGGTTCAATTCCAGCGTTGGGTGACTATTTGTGTGGCGTTTGTGCATTTGCCCCGTGGCTGCATGGGTTTTTTCCAGGTGCTCCAGTTTCCTCCCACAGTCCAAATAAGAGCTAAAATTGTCATTTGGTGTCCAGTGATGTGCACATTCAGTGGCTATGGGGGTAGGGCAGGGGAGTGCACCTAGGTAGGATGATCTTTCAGAGGCTTGGTACAGACTTGATGGGCCGAATGGCCTCCTTCTTCACCATAAGGATTCTATGGTTCTAAAACAACACCATCTGCCCTCCAGCCGCCCACACCTTGACTGTGGCGTTTAAAGGCCCGCTCTCCAGCTGAAACTGCGCGCGCTCTCATTCCACTGGCTGGGAAGTCACATGGCCTCTGTGATTTGCCAAAGCCGCAGACGAGGATGTCATCTGGTCTCTGAGGTTTGCTGCAATACCTTTCATCCCATGAATCTGTTGAGTGAACCTTCTCTGAACAACTTCTAATGCAGTAATATCCTTTAAGTAAGGACACCCAGGGTTTCCTATCTACCCTATCAATGCATCTCATATTCTTATACACCTCTATCGGGTCTCACCTCAACCTTCGCTGTTCCTTAGGGAAACACCCCCAGCTTTTCCAATCTTTCCTCATACATCAGATCCCCTAGCCCAGGCAACATCCTGGTGAATCTTCCCTGCACCCTCTTCAGTGCAATCACATCCTTCCTATAATGTGACAAGAACTGCATGTAGCGCACCAGCGACCTAACCAGCATTTCATATAAGCATAACCTCCCGGCTCTTATATCCCATGCCTCAGCTAATAGAGGCAAGTATCCCATATGCCTACGTAACCACCTTATCTACCTGCCCTGCCATCTTCAGGGATCTGTGGATATGCACTCCAAGATCCCTCTGATCTTCAATACTTTGCAGATCGCTACTTTGGCAATGTAACCTTTCACCTTGTTAACTCTCCCCAAGTGCATTATCTCACATCTTTCCAGGTTGAATTCCATTTGCCAGTGGGCTGCCTACCTGGCCAGTCCATCAATACCCTCCTTGCAGTCTCCGGCTATCCCCCTCCCCATTTATCACCCTACCAAATTTTGTATAGTCCAACAAACCTCTTGATAATACCCTCTATATTTAATTCAAAATTATTACTGTACACCATAAATAGGAAGGGCCCTGCACTGAGCCCTGCAGAACCCCACTGGAAACAAACATCCAGTCACAGAAATATCCCTCTACCATCACCCTCTGATTCCTGCCTCTCAGCCGATTTCAGATCCAATGGGCCACTTTGCCGACAATTGAGAGAAGACTGACGGGGCAGCAATTGACCAGGCTGGATTTGCCCTATTTTTACTGATTTTGCAGAGATCAGTGATGGCTCGTTATGGTCCCAATGCTGAAACTAACTTTACCTCCAGATTTCTTTGATTAACAAATTGAATTTATTAAGTAATTGAATTTAGGTTCCCCCGGCTGTTAGTCCCCCAGCTGGGATTTGAACACATGCCCTCAGGGCGTCAGCCTATGCCTAATTACCACTCCACCACTATCCCCTCACAGCTCTTTGATTCTCTCCTTGTCCCATTACTACTCCACTTTGTCTTGCATCATCAACCCTTTTGTCATTTAATCTAAAAAGAAGTTCTTACGAAAGGTCATCGACCTCTCACATTAACTCCTGTTTCTCGTTCCATCATTGCTGTCAGGCATGCTGAGTATTTCCAGCATTTTCTGGTTTTGTTTCAGATTTACAACTTGAAGTGTTTCGCGTTTTGACGAGCTCCTAATTTTGGGTATTGCAGGTGAGGGCGCCACCTATTGGTCAATGGTTGTGAAGCGAAGAAAAACAAGAAAGGGAAGAAAAGTTCAAAGAATAACATCAAAGATTATGAGCTGTTATAATAATTATGGAAGAACACACACATTCTCACATTTTTACTAAAGGGGAGGGAATTAAGATCCAAAGATGTGCTGGTTAGGTGGGGTTACGAAGATAGGCCGGGGGTGTGGCCTAGGTAGGGTGCTCTTTTTAAGGGTCACTGCAGACTCGATGGGCCGAATGGCCTCCTTCTGCACTGTAGGATTCTATGGAAGAAATAATCGTTCGAGCTTTTGAAATGTTATTCAATTTTCTCATATCTTTTAATGAATATACAAGTTAGGAGCAGAAGAAAGCCTCTTGGGCCTGCTCCGTCGTTTAATAAGATCAGGGCTGCTCTGTTTTGTCTTGTATCTCCTGTGCCCACTTTGCAGGTTTGTCAATGTCTGGAAACCTATCTGTCTCCTTCTAACTTACCATATAATCATTTCCCCAAATGTAAATTGATCCACATCTTACAACAATTACTGCATACACTGTTCTCTTTGATCATACCGCATGTTATGGCTATGATTTATGAGTGAACTCATCAAAGAAAATTTAATGTTTTCTATTCTGGAGTGAACCTACAAATTAAAATCAGAAGTCAGTGCTGCATTAATAATCGTAAGAAAGAATACAGATAATAACAATTAGAAAAAAAAAAATCTTACCATTGTCTATCAGTCATTGAAATATCCCCA
This sequence comes from Scyliorhinus canicula, assembly GCF_902713615.1. Classification (NCBI taxonomy): domain Eukaryota; kingdom Metazoa; phylum Chordata; class Chondrichthyes; order Carcharhiniformes; family Scyliorhinidae; genus Scyliorhinus; species Scyliorhinus canicula. Next base: position 168,897,555 of record NC_052153.1, read on the forward strand.
AATCCTTCACACAATTAATAATTTATTTTTCTACAGTGTAATGACAGTCATGTAGGCACAAGTGGAAATTATTCTCTGCCAACCCACAAGTAGTAACGAAGGTATAATTTCTTAATTTCTATTTTGGCTTTGGTACTGTTTGAAGAACAAAACAACAAAATCATTAGGTGAACTCCCCGTATTTCTTAAAATTCCCATTGTTATGTATCTGGGAATATATTCCTGTTGGTTCTGCATCATATGATGTGCAGTGAAGTCAGCAGAGTGTTTGTGTGGGCTTTGAGCAGATCACCATCTCTGATTGTATGAACAATATCATAAATGTGCAGGTTAGGTGGGGTTATGGGGATAAGGCGGGGGTGGGAGGGGCGTGCCTGGATAGTGTGCTCTTTCAGAGGGTCGGTACAGACTTGATGGGCCAAATGGCCTCCTTCTGTACTTTAGCGATTCTACGATTCTGTGAAATAAACCTCTCACCGTGTTTTACAAGAATCCAGATGTTGTCATCTCCATACCTATTCTCCTTGCAGCAAGAAACAAAATATAATAGCAGATACAACTGGCGACGAGGATTGAGGCAGGAAAAATAGGTGAAAAAAAGATTTTATCGACGGACAGGGGATGGCATCGGGAGCAAAGCAACGTTATTCGTACCCGATTTTCACACACACAGACGTTGGGTGGCGCGTTGGCGACAATGCAGAAGGTCTGAAATTTTTTGTAACTGCAACTGCAAGAAGACCAATAGTGAGGGAAGGTTTGCTTGCCTTGAATTGAGTGGGGTCTGGGCTGCAGGAACCACGAACATGACAAAGATACATGGGCTGTGAAGAACAGGGGGCGGAATTCTGTTCTGACCTCCGGGGGGTCGAAGAATCGCCCGGGGCCGGCGTCAATCCCGCCCCCGCCATGGCCCGAATTCTCTGCCACCCGGGAATCGGCGGGGGCGAGAATCGCACCGCGCCGGTCGGCGGGCCCCCCGCACCGGTGGATGGGCCCACCACGCCGATTCTCCGGCCCGCGATGGGCCGAAGTCCCACCGCTGACAGGTCTCTCCCTCCAGCGGGAATCAAAACACCTCTGGTGCCAGTGGCGCGGGCGGGCTCCGGGGTCCTGGGGGGGGGGGGGGGGGGGGGGCGCGGGCTGATCTGACCCTGGGGGGTGTCCCCACGGTGGCCTTGCCCGTGATCAGGGCCCACAGATCGGCGGGCGGGCCTGTGCCATGGCGGCACTCTTTTTCTTCCGCCTTCGCCATGGTCTTCATCATGGTGGAGGTGGAAGAGATCCCCTCCCCTGCGCATGCGCCGGTATGACGTCAGCGGCCGTTGACGCACCGGCGCATGTACGGACTTCCGCCAGTCGGCGAAGGCCTTTCGGCCCCAGCTGGCGGGGCGCCAAAGGCCGTTCGCGCCGGTCGGCGGAGTGGCAACCACTCCGGCGCTGGCCTAGGCCCTCAATGTGAGGGCTTGGCCCCTAAAGGTGTGAAGAATTCAGCACCTTTGGGGAGACCCGATGCCGGAGTGGTTGATGCCACTCCAATACGCCGGGACACCCTGTCCCGCGGGTAGGGGAGAATCCCGGCCCAGGTCAGTGACGAGTTCCGATTCTGTTTCTGAGCACTTTTCACTGCCAATAGCGAAAGATACTGAATGACAACTCAAGAAGTACCATCCACTGAAGGGAATGAGAACACTTCTCACGTCACAAGTAGCCAAATTCAAGAACACCAAATTCTACCAAAAAGGAATAGACATCCACCAGAGACTGTCTTATTGAATTGTAGATATGTATGGAAATAATACATAAGAAGATCTGTTGTACAGTATAAATGTTATTTATTGTCGTTGCCTAAATGAAGTAAACGGGGAAGGGTGTTAAGTATCTGGGAACACATACACATGCATGATGTGATGGGCAGTGATGTCAGTAGCGTGTTTGTGTGAGTTTATGGTAGATCACCATCTTTGATTATATGAGCACATCTCTAATAAACATTTTGTCGTGTTTTACAAGAATCTAGAGTATGGGCACCTCCATACCTTTCCTCTTGGCGGCAACAAAGAAATATAACACCCATCTGAATAGGTTGATGGGAACTCAGCTTAAGGCCTTGATGGAAATGTCAGCCAAGGTTAAGCTCTGTCAGTAATTATTTGGAAAATCTGGAAAGGACTGGAATCCACAGTGTATGTTTGCTATTTAAGTTAAGTCCGTCCCTGTAAACCAGGCTATCTGTGTTATTCTAGAATTGCCTCCACTTTCAGGAATGAACCTGCACATTAGGGTCAAGGGGGCACAGTGGTTAGCATTGCTGCCTCAAAGCACCAGAGACCCGGTTTCAATTAAGGCTTGGGGTGACTGTCGGTGTGGTGTTTGCACTTTCTCCCCATGTCTGCATAGGTTTCCTCTGGGTGCTCAGATTTCCTCCCACAGTCCAAAGATGTGTATGTTAGATGGATTGGCCATGCTAAATTGCCCCTTGGTGTCTATGGGTGTGCAGGTTAGGTGGGGTTATGGAGATAGGGTGGGAAAAGGACCTAGGTAGGGTGCTCTTTTGGAGGTCATGCAGGCTTAATGGGCTGAATGGCCTCCTTTTGCGTCGTAGAATTCTATGTTTCTATGGTTCAACTGCAGGTGTGGAATGAGAGTGAACTAAGTGTTGGAATTTACACTGTTACACTACACTGCATTAAAAAATGGAAATGTACATCATTTAAAATTGTTCTCTAGACATTTTCTCACTTTAAAACTGTGGCATGCTATGCTAAAAGATGTCATGTTAAAGTAAGAGTCCTGCAATTTACTAAATTTGTTCCAGATATTATTCTTTCCCTCCCAATGCATTTTCTACCACACTCCTCCCTCTCAAGCTCCTTCTTTCCAGTAGTTAAATGTGGTTATATTTTTGGGCTGATCTTAGCACTTTTAAGCCAGGAAGTTGGGTAAATTGAAAGATGCATTCGTATGGGCAGCTGTATAGAACAGTAAGGATGTGCCAGCACCAGAGAGAGTGCAGAATAAAAGTAACCAAACTGATATTTAGCACCTGAGTTTTGAGAAGGGAATGAAATACCAGCGATTCTTTACTCTGAAGGTGAGCAAGTTCACAGGAGATATATTCAAGTGTTCACAATTCTTGAGGGAACAGCTCCTTTGAACTGAATCATGACCTTGAATTCTCCCTTTGCCTGAAGCATTTAGGAGAGGCTGTGGATCTTGGCTTTCTGTTTCTCCTTTAAAATGTCACTTCTTGCAAGGATCCTGATCAATTTCAGTCGAGCTTTGAAAGACCTCACAGCCCTTGGCCTCTGATGCTGTTCCAATGGACCTCTGCTCAAACACTTGACAACTTCAGATCATAACCACCGCTCGCAATGCCTCCAGGCAGACAGCAGGTGCGGGTCATGCTTTGGCGATAACCATTGGCGTCACCTTTGGCTTCATCTTGGGCAGCAGGATTGCACAGTAGTCCTTCACAGTGCCAGTGACCCAGGTTCAATTCCAGCCTCCGGTTACCATCTATGTGGAGTTTGCACTTTCTCCCCGTGTCTTTTGGGTTTGATCTGGGTGCTCCAGTTTCCTCCCACAGTCCAAAAGATTAGCAAATTAGGTGGATAGGTCATGCTAAATTTCCCCTTAATTTCTTAAGGGTTTACTGGGTTACAGAGATAGGTTGGGGTTGTGGGCCTACGTAGGGTGCTATTTCCAAGGGTCATAGAACATAGAACATTACAGCGCAGTACAGGCCCTTCGGCCCTCAATGTTGCGCCGACCTGTGAAACCACTCTAAAGCCCATCTACACTATTCCCTTATCGTCCATATGTCTATCCAATCACCATTTGAATGCCCTTAGTGTTGGCGAGTCCACTACTGTTGCAGGCAGGGCATTCCACGCCCTTACTACTCTCTGAGTAAAGAACCTACCTCTGATATCTGTCCTATATCTATCTCCCCTCAATTTAAAGCTATGTCCCCTCATGCTAGACATCACCATCCGAGGAAAAAGGCTCTCACTGTCCACCCTATCTAATCCTCTGATCATCCTGTATGCCTCAATTAAGTCACCTCTTAACCTTCTCTCTAATGAAAACAGCCTCAAGTCCCTCAGCCTTCCCTCATAAGATCTTCCCTCCATACCAGGCAACATTCTGGTAAATCTCCTCTGCACCCTTTCCAATGCTTCCACATCCTTCCTATAATTATATCCTTCCTATAATGCGGCGACCAGAATTGCACGCAATACTCCAAATGCGGCCGCACCAGATTTTTGTACTGCTGCAACATGACCTCATGGCTCCGAAACTCAATCCCTCTACCAATAAAAGCTAACACACCGTACGCCTTCTTCACAACCCTCTCAACCTGGGTGGCAACTTTCAGGGATCTATGGACATGGACACCGAGATCTCTCTGCTCATTCACACGACCAAGAATCCTCCCATTAGCCCAGTACTAGGTCTTCCTGTTATTCCTTCCAAAATGAATCACCTCACACTTTTCTGCATTGAACTCCAGACCAGCGCTGCAGCTTATCTATGTCCCTCTGTAACTTGTAACATCCTTCCGCACTGTCCACAACTCCACCGACTTTAGTGTCATCTGCAAATTTACTCACCCATGCTTCTACGCCCTCCTCCAGGTCATTTATAAAAATGAAAAACAGCAGTGGCCCCAAAACAGATCCTTGTGGTACACCACTGGACTCCAGTCTGAACATTTCCCATCAACCTCCACCCTTTGTCTTCTTCCAGCTAGCCAATTTCTGATCCAAACTGCTAAATCACCCTGAATCCCATGCCTCCGTATTTTCTGCAATAGCCTGCCATGGGGAACCTTATCAAACGCTTTACTGAAATCCATATACACCACATCAACTGCTTTACCCTCATCCACCTGTTTGGTCACCTTCTCAAAGAACTTAATAAGGTTTGTGAGGCATGACCTACCCTTCACAAAACCGTGTTGACTATCTCTAATCAAATTATTCCTTTCCAGATGATTATACATCCTATCTCTTATAAACCTTTCCAAGACTTTGCCCACAACAGAAGTAAGGCTCACTGGTCTATAGTTACCGGGGTTGTCTCTACTCCCCTTCTTGAACAAGGGGACAATATTTGCTATCCTCCAGTCCTCTGGCACTATTCCTGTAGACAATGACTTAAAGATCAAAGCCAGAGGCTCAGCAATCTCCTCCCTAGTTTCCCAGAGAATCCTCGGATAAATCCCATCCGGCCCAGGGGACTTATCTATTTTCACAATTTCCAGAATTGCTAACACCTCCTCCTTATGAACCTCAAGCCCTTCTAGTCTAGTAGCCTGAATCTCAGTATTCTCCTCGACAACTTCACAGTTGCTGGGTCAGTGCAGACCCGATGGGCCGAACGGCCTCCTTCTGCACCGTAGAGATTCTATGATCTTTTGTGTCTCTATCATCTCACTACTGTTTATCTTGCACCAATTATTCCTTTTGTAATTTAATCACAAGCACCCTCCACCCTATCACAGACCTTCGCTGTTACTCTTTCCTCCCCTCCCAGCTTTCCCTGTCGCTGTAATTTGTGCTAACAGTTCAATCTCCAATTTCTTTCAGTCTTGATGAACGGTTAACAACCTGAAATATCAATTCTGTTCTTCTCTTCACAGTTGCTGCCTGCCTGGCTGGCTGCGCATTTACAGTCTTTTCTTTTCATGCATCTTTGAATTATAGGCCGGGAATGCAGTAAAAAATAAATTACTTACCAAGAACAAAAGTGGCCATGTAACTTGAAATATCTCCAATGCCAACAAAAAAGTATAATATGCAGAACATTTCCCAACTCTGCGAGGCCAGCTGAATTAAATTTAAGATTATCTGTAGTGCTCTACCTCCAAAGAGAACGACCTTTCTTCCATACCTTTAAACAAAAAGCATATATTAATTTCAAAGACTAAATTGTTATGCATCAACTTTTCATTCATACCTTTAAATACCAAGCAGGAGTTAGCCATTCAGCCCCGATCCAATTGTGTTTCGAATTTCACATTCCCATCTAACCCCGGATTCCCTTGCCTGGCAAGAATCTATCAACCCCCACGTTAGAAATATTCAGTGACCCCCCCCCCCCCACCCCCAACCTCCACCGCCTTCTGAGGCAGAGAGCTCCAAAGTCGCACAACCCTCTGAAAGAAGACAATTCTCCTCATGTCTGTCCTAAAAGTGCAACCCACAATTTTAACACAGTTCCCCTTAGTTATGGACTTACCCACAAGAGAAAACATCCTTTCCACCGTCCACTTTGTCGAGACTGTTCAGGATATACATACTTTGGTCAAATCACTCCTCACTCTTCTAAATTCCAGTGGTAGCAAGCCCAGTTTGTTCAACATTGCCGCATGAGACAACCCACTCATTCCAGGTATCAATCTAGTAAATCTGCTCTGAACCGCCTCCAACACATTTACATCCTTCCTTAAATAAGGAGACCAAAACTGCACACAGTATTTGAGATGTGGCCTCACCAAAGCCCTGTATAAGTGAAGCATTACATCCTTAATTTTATGTTCAATTTCTCTCCTATTAGAGGTTAAAATTCCATTGGCCTTCTTGATTACCCTGCTGTACCTTCATGCTAACATTTTGTGATTCATGCACGAGAACACTGGTTTAGCACACTGGGCTAAATCGCTGGCTTTTAAAGCAGACCAAGGCAGGCCAGCAGCACAATTCAATTCCCGTACCAGCCTCCCCGAACAGGTGCCGGAATGTGGTGACTAGGGGCTTTTCACAGTAACTTCTTTGAAGCCTACTCGTGACAATAAGCGATTTTCATTTTCAACACCTCGATCGTTCTGCACCTCAAAATGCTGCATGATTGTCAAGCAATGACATGTTATGCTTGAAGTACTTTAGACTGTTTAGGTTATTGTGATGCGCGTTAGAGGGTCACTAAGAAAAGATCCTACTTTAGGTATCCTGGTCTTGAGAAATATAAGGTGTAAACCGATAATTACATTTGCAAAAGGAAGGGTGCAAAGAGATCAGGCTGCTACTAAGAAAAAATCCTGGATTGGAATTGAAAATTTATATCAAACGGTATTTTAATTCATTATATCGTTCCGCAAAGCTATGTTGTCAACTACACAAAGTCCATCTGGTTTTCTTTCAGAGTAGTCACAGAAAGATAGAAAATAGGAGCAGGAGGAAGCCATTCAGCCCATGAAGCCATTCATTATGATCATGGCTGATCATCCAACTCAGTAACCTGTTGCCCCTTTCCCCCCACACCCTTTGATCCCTTTCACCACAAGAGCTATATCTAACTCCTTCTTGACAACAGAACAATGTTTTGGCCTCAACTGCTTCCTGTGGTAGTAAATTCCACAGGCTCACCACTCTCTGGGTGAAGAATCTTTCCTCATCTCAGTCCTAAATGGTCGACCCCATATCCTCAGACTGTGACCCCTGGTTCTGGACTCCCCCACTATCAGGAACATCCTTCTTTCATCCCCCCTGTCTAGTCCTGTTAGACTGTTATAGGTTTCTATGAAGCCCCCCCCTCTTTCTTCTGAAATCCAGCTAATATAATCCTCACTGACTCAATCTCTCCTCAGATGTCAGTCCCGCCATCCCATGATGCAGAGCAGACAGGGAGATGTTGCTGAACACAGCGGGTCTGGTGGCCTGAAGTGCATATGTTTTAATGCAAGAAGTATTACGGGTAAGGCAGATGAATTTAGAGCTTGGATTAGTACTTGGAACTATGATGTTGTTGCCGTTACAGAGACCTGGTTGAGAGAAGGACAGGATTGGCAGCTAAACGATCCAGGATTTAGATGTTTCAGGCGGGATAGAGGGGGATGTAAAAAGGGTGGCGGAGGTGCACTACTGGTTAGGGAGAATATCACAGCTGTACTACGGGAGGACACCTCAAAGGGCAGTGAGGCTATATAGGTAGAGATCAGGAATAAGAAGGGTGCAGTCACAATGTTGGGGGTTTACTACAGGCCTCCTAACAGCCAGCGGGAGATAGAGGAGCAGATAGGTAGACAGATTTTGGAAAAGAGTAAAAACAACAGGGTTGTTGTGATGGGAGACTTCAACTTCCCTAATATTGACTGGGACTCACTTAGTGCTAGGGGCTTAGAAGGGGCAGAGTTTGTAAGGAGCATCCAGGAGGGCTTCTTAAAACAATATGTAGGTGGTCCAATTAGGGAAGGGGCTGTACTTGACCTGGTATTGGGGAATGAGCCCAGCCAGGTGGTAGAAGCTTCAGTAGGGGAGCATTTCGGGAACAGTGACCACAATTCAGTAAGTTTTAAAGTTCTGGTGGACAAGGATAAGAGTGGTCCTCGGGTGAATGTGCTAAATTGGGGGAAGGCTAATTATAACAATATTAGGTGGGAACTGAAGAACCTAGATTGGGGGCAGATGTTTGAGGGTAAATCAACATCTGACATGTGGGAGGCTTTCAAGTGTCAGTTGAAAGGAATTCAGGACCGGCATGTTCCTGTGAGGAAAAAGGATAAATACGGCAAATTTCGGCAACATTGGATAACGAGAGATATTGTCGGCCTCGTCAAAAAGAAAAAGGAGGCATTTGTCAGGGCTGGAAGGCTGGGAACAGACGAAGCCTGTGTGGAATATAAGGAAAGTAGGAAGGAACTTAAGCAAGGAGTCAGTAGGGCTAGAAGGGGTCACGAAAAGTCATTGGCAAATAGGGTTAAGGAAAATCCCAAGGCTTTTTACACATACATAAAAAGCAAGAGGGTAGCCAGGGAAAGGGTGGGCCCACTGAAGGACAGGCGAGGGAATCTATGTATGGAGCCAGAGGAAATGGACGGGGTACTAAATGAATACTTTGCATCAGTATTCACCAAAGAGAAGGAATTGGTGGATGTTGAGTTTGGAGAAGGGTGTGTAGATAGCCTGGGTCACATTGAGATCCAAAAAGACGAGGTGTTGGGCGTCTTGAAAAATATTATGGTAGGTAAGTCCCCAGGGCCTGATGGGGTCTCCCCCAGAATACTGAAGGAAGCAAGAGAGGAAATTGCTGAGGCCTTGACAGAAATCTTTGGATCCTCACTGTCTTCAGGTGATGTCCCGGAGGACTGGAGAATAGCCAATGTTGTTCCTTTGTTTAAGAAGGGTAGCAAGGATAATCCAGGGAACTACAGGCCGGTGAGCCTTACGTCAGTGGTCAGTAAATTACTGGAGAGAATTCTTTGAGACAGGATCTACTCCCATTTGGAAGCAAATGGACGTATTAGTGAGAGACAGCATGGTTTTATGAAGGGGAGGTCGTGTCTCACTAATTTGATAGAGTTTTCGAAGAGGTCACAAAGATGATTGATGCAGGTAGGGCAGTGGATGTTGTCTATATGGGCTTCAGTAAGGCCTTTGACAAAGTCCCTTATGGTAGACTGGTACAAAAGGTGAAGTCACACTGGATCAAGGTGGATACAGAACTGGCTAGGTCATAGACGGCAGAGAGTAGCAATGGTAGGGTGCTTTTCTAATTGGAGGGCTGTGACTAGTGGTGTTCCGCAGGGTTCAGTGCTGGGAGCTTTGGTGTTCGTAGTATATATAAATGATTTGTAGGAAAATGTAACTGGTCTGATTAGTAAGTTTGCAGACGACACAAAGGTTGGTAGAATTGCGGATAGCGATGAGGACTGTCAGAGGATACAGCAGGATTTAGATCATTTGGAGACTTGGGCGGAGAGATGGGAGATGGAGTTTAATCCGGACAAATGTGAGGTAATTCATTTTGAAAGTTCTAATGCAGGTAGGGAATATACAGTGAATGGTAGAACCCTCAAGAGTATTGATAGTCAGAGAGATCTTGGTGTACAGGTCCACAGGTCACTGAAAGGGGCAACACAGGTGGAGAAGATAGTCAAGAAGGCTGTATAGAACCTTAGTTAGGCCACACTTGAAGTATAGTGTTCAATTCTGGTCGCCACACTACCAGAAGGATGTGGAAGCTTTAGAGAGGGTGCAGAAGAGATTTACCAGGATGTTGCCTGGTATGGAGGGCATTAGCTATGAGGAGCGGTTGAATAAACTCGGTTTGTTCTCCCTGGAACGATGGAGGTTGAGGGGCGACCTGGTGGAGGTCTACAAAATTATGAGGGGCATAGACAGAGTGGATAGTCAGAGGCTTTTCCCCAGGGTAGAGGGGTTAATTACTAAGGGGCATAGGTTTAAGGTGCGAGGGGTATAGAGTAGATGTACGAGGCAAGTTTTTTACACAGAGGGTAGTGGGTGCCTGGAACTCGCTGCCGGAGGAGGTGGCGGAAGCAGGTATGATAGTGACATTTAAGAGGCATCTTGACAAGTACATGAATAGGATGGGAATAGAGGGATAGAAGATTGTAGTTTAGTGTGGCAGCATGGTCGGCACGGGCTTGGAGGGCCGAAGGGCCTGTTCCTGTGTGGTACTGTTCTTTGTTCTTTGTTCTATGAATCAGTCTGGCAAACCTTCGCTGCACTTTGTCCATAGCAAGAATGCCCTTCCTCAGATAAGGAGACCAGAACTGCACACAATTTTCCACCAACTGCACCAAGACATCCTTGCTCCTCTACTCGAACCCTCTCCCTATGATGGCCAACATACCAGTTGCCTTCTTCACTGCCTGTTGCACCTTCTACAAGCTGAAGGGCTGCCAGAAGGACCTGGAGACAGCACGGTGTGGTGGGACCTGGCTCCACGAGGGAGTGAGTATTTCTTTCCTCCATGACTTACATCGTGGGCCGAAGGGCCTGTTCTGTGCTGTATTTCTCTATGTTCTATGTTCTCGTCGGCGACGCAGGCCATATGTCGGAGCTTCAATGATGTTCAAAGGCAACTCAAGTCAGTTGAAGTGAAGTTTGCTCGGTTTTATCCTGCGACTGACCACTGCTTTAGCCTTTGTTCAATCCATGACGGGCAACGATATAAGCTGATGGTTTGCTGCTCGGACTACCTCAAGCTCTTATCCAGAACCTTTGTCTATCATGGTGCTCTTGTCTGATTTTATGATCTTTTATTCTGTTAAAGAAATTTGTTATTATACTTGCACTGTTTGATTGTCTTCTGCTTCTTCTGAAAAGTTTCAGGGACTCATATTAGTATTATTAGTAAAAATAATCTTTATTATTGCCACAAGTAGGCTGACATTAACACTGCAATGAAGTTACTGTTTAAAATCCCCTAGTCGCCACATTTCGTCGCCTGTTTGGGTACACAGAGGGAGAATTCAGAATGTCCAATTCACCTAACAAGCATGTGGGAGATTGATTGATTGTCTTATCTTGTCTGAATCATGGTAGATATGCTGGGTGCTTATTATCCATTATTTTTCTTCTATTATCTAAGTTTTATTCATGGCTGAACTGAGTGGTGCCATTGCCGAGGGCTGAGTGGTAGTGGGTACAGGTCTCCTTGGGTGCGTCTAAAATAATTTGGATTTGATTTGTTGTCAGGTGTACCGAGGTACAGTGAAAAGTATTGTTCTGTGTACAGTGCAGACAGATTGTTGCATACATGAAAAAGCATAGGACCTACATAAATACACAGTGTAAATACATAGACATTGGGTGAAACATACAGAGTGCAGTGCTACTCAGTAAAGAAGATGCATGGAGAGATCTGTTCAATCCATAAGAGGATCATTCAGGAGTCTGGTTACAGTTGGGAAGAAGTTATTTTTGAATCTGCTGGTGCGTGTTCTCAGACTTTTGTATCTCTTGCCCGATGGAAGAGGTTTAAAGTGAGAATAACCCGGGTGGGAGGGGTCTTTGATTATGCTGCCAAGAAGGGGCATTCGATTCCCATTCCCTTCTTCGCCATTTTTCTCATCATTCTGGGGAAGTTATCCAGATGGTTATGACAGTATGGCCGTGAGGTTAATCTTTTTTTTAAATTTAGAGTACCCAATTCATTTTTTTCCAATTAAGGGGCAATTTAGCATGGCCAATCCACCTAGCCTGCACATGTTTGGGTTATAAGAACATAAGAACTAGGAGCAGGAGTAGGCCATCTGGCCCCTCGAGCCATGATTCAATGAGATCATGGATGATCTTTTGTGGACTCAGCTCCACTTTCCGGCCTGAACACCATAACCCTTAATCCCTTTATTCTTCAAAACCTTAAAAACATTTAATGAAGGAGCCTCAACTGCTTCACTGGGCAACGAATTCCATAGATTCACAACCCTTTAGGTGAAGACGTTCCTCCTAAACTCAGTCCTAAATCTACTTCCCCTTATTTTGAGGCTATGCCCCCTAGTTCTGCTTTCACCTGCCAGTGGAAACAACCTGCCCGCATCTATCCTATCTATTCTCTTCATAATTTTATGTTTCTTAAGATCCCCCCTCATCCTTCTAAATTCCAACGGGTACAGTCCCAGTCTACTCAACCTCTCCTCGTAATCCAACCCCTTCAGCTCTGGGATTAACCTATTGAATCTCCTCTGCACACCCTCCAGTGCCAGTACGTCCTTTCTCAAGCAAGGAGACCAAAACTGAACACAATACTCCAGGTATGGCCTCACTAACACCTTATACAATTGCAACATAACCTCCCTAGTCTTAAACTCCATCCCTCTAGCAAAGAAGGACAAAATTCCATTTGCCTTCTTAATCACCTGTTGCACCTGTAAACCAACTTTCTGTGACTCATGCACTAGCACACCCAGGTCTCTCTGCACAGCAGCATGCTTTAATATTTTATCATTTAAATAATAATCCCGTTTGCTGTTATTCCTACCAAAATGGATAACCTCACATTTGTCAACATTGTATTCCATCTGCCAGACCCTAGCCCATTCACTTAACCTATCCAAATCCCTCTGCAGACTTCCAGTCTCCTCTGCACTTTTCGCTTTACCACTCATCTTAGTGTCATCTGCAAAACTTGGACACATTGCCCTTGGTCCCCAACTCCAAATTATGGGGTTATGGGGGCGAAACCCATGCAAACAGGGGGAGAATGTACAAACTCCACACGGACAGTGACCCAGAGCCGGGATCGAACCTGGGACATTGGTGTCGTGAGGCAGCAGTGCTACCACTGCGCCACTGTGCTGCCAGGCCATGAGGTTAATCCTGAATGTTCCCCTTCGATCCATTTTGGTTGTGATGTTACTTTACGGTTATTATGGGAAGGTTTCTTTATAGCTGACTAACCTACTCTGGTGCAGACAGGTCCTATCCATGAAAGAAACGGTTTGGGGATATTTGATGCCTCAGGGAGAAGTGAGTTAGATGAGGGGGTAATGGTATACACCTGGTTGTGGCGTGAAAATCTGACCTATTCGTCTCTGTGACTTAATGATGACAGGTAATCTCAAAGGCTGCTGAAGGAATACATGGGGCACCCATCACCCTACCAAAAGAAAAAATATTCTCTTCTTTCTCAAGCCAAGAGGTCAGCATAGCCTTATGACAGGAAACTAATTTGGATGATAGGGAACACTTAAAAGAAATACGAGAGTGAGTGAGGCAGGTTTTCTTTGCATCTTTTTCATCAAGCCGCGTGGGGGAGGCAATTCTTATCAATAAGAATGCCCCAGTTAAAGTTGAAACTTGCACCAAGGATAAAGGCGGTAGAAGAGTGGTGCATGGGACATTGTTTCTTTGATGAATGTTTACGTCCTCCCGAATTATTCCTCGGAGTTCATCACCAGGGTTTTCTTGAACTTTGCTGAGGTGACCTCAGCTAACTCAATTGTGGCAGGTCAATTTAACTGCCAACTGAACCCCGATAGATGAGATCCCGGTTACCAGGTTACCCCCCCCCACCCCACGCTGCAGGCTAAGGCATTAGCCTCGTCCTGTGAAGTGGTTGGGTTTGTGGATATTTGAGGGCACATTACACCCTAGGAGTTACCACTTAACATTTCTTTCAGGATGATCTTGCGCTTGAATTTCTCATGCTCCATTGGTAGCATTTTAATCTCAGTCATGCATCCGTTTTCATGGAATCTTTGCTTAAAGGCTCCTCCCTCCACCCTCCTGATTAATAATCAGGAGATTCAGTGTTTCTCTGATTACAGATATATCAATTACTACATACTTCAAAAAAGAGTTTGAGTGCGTTCTCTATTAATTTGACACCAGGGGCGGGATTATCCCCTACCCGGCGTGACGGGGGGTCCTGGCGTAGGGGAGTGGCGCCAACCACTCTGGGGTCGGGCCTCCCCAAAGGTGGGGAATTCTCCGCACCTTTGGGGGCTAGCCCCGCGCCGGAGCGGTTGGCACCAGAAGACTGGCGCAAAAAACCGCCGCCAGCGGCCTTTCAGGCCCACCGCCCGGCAGTGGGGCTGGCCGAAAGGCTTTCGCCGGTCGGCGCATGCACCGGCGGTGACGTCAGTGGCCAGCTGCCGCTGACGTCACCACCGGCGCATGCGCAATGTGGGTTTCTCTTCCGCTTCCGCCATGGCGGAGGCCGTGGCAGCGGCGGAAGAGAAAGAGTGCAGCCAGGGCACTGGCCCGGAGTCTGAGCGGGGGGCCCCGATCGAGGGCCTGGCCACCGTGGGGGCACCCCCCCGGGGTCCGATCGCCCGGCGCCCCCCCCAGGACCCCGGGGGCCCGGTCGTGGCGCCGATCCTGCCGCCACCAGAGGTGGTTCAAACCTCGGCGGTGGGAGAGGCCTCCCAGTGGCGGGACTTCGGCCCATCCGGGCCGGAGAATCGCCGCAGGGGCCTCGCCGATCGGAGTGGCGTGATTCCCGCCCCCGCCAGATCCCGGGTGGTGGAGAATCTCTGCCACGGCGGGGGCAGGATTTTCGGCGGCCTCAGGCGATTCTCCGACCCTGCTGGGGGTCGGAGAATTTTGCCCCAGATATCTCCCCCTCCATTTTACTTATGCTAGGTAGTTGATTATTTGACTTATGCTAGGTGGTTGATTATTTAGCGTAGGATGCTGGCAAGCCAGCTGTGGCTAGAAGGTTGCTTGGCAAAGGTGATGTAGAGTTATAAGGGCAGCACAGTGATGTGACCATCAATTCACTGGAGACACGATTGGAAGTAAACTGTGGTTTTAATAGTCTTACAACTGAGCTTGCCTGCGACCAGAAGAACTGAGAGCAGGCTCACGGCTGCAGCACTTTATACTTCTGGTAGTGGGAGGGACCATGGGTGGAGCCATGCGCGGAGCCATGGGTGGAGCCCTGTACAAGCTCCTCATCTCCCCCTATGGGCAGGACCGTGCAACGGCTCACATAGAGAGCCCACAAGGACATAATACAATGCAATGCAATACAGTGTGAATTACAATACAGTATGAATTCACCACACACAGTAGCACAGTTGCTTCACAGCTCCGGGTTCCAGGTTCAATTCCCGGCTTGGGTCACTGTCTGTGCGGACTCTGCACATTCTCCCAGTGTCTGTGTGGGTTTCCTCCGGGTGCTCTGGTTTCCTCCCACAGTCCAAAGATGTGCAGGTTAGGTGGATTGGCCATGCTAAACTACCCTTAGTATCCAAAAAGGTTGGATGGGGTTACTGGGTTACGGGAATAGGTTGGAGGTGTGGACTTAAGTGGGGTGCTCTTTCCAAGGGCTGGTGCAGACTCGATGGACCAAATGGCCTCCTTCTGCACTGTAAATTCTATGATCTATGATCTATAAGAGGACTGCCAATTGGCAGCTGTTGAAGGAGGTTGGTGCAGCAATAGTGGCTTTGGACTCCTCATTGACACAACAGGCCGAGAAAAATTTGAAGTTTGCAAGGCAAAAGTTGTAAGAATATGGGAATAAACTGAGCAAATACTTTGCTTGCTTGACAAAGAAAAGGCTCACTATAGGATGATCCCCTCTTTGTCTACACAGTAGGTCACTTCTTTGAAAAATTCAATCAGGTTGGTCAGACATGTAATCCCCTCAACATAACCATGCTGACTGTTCTTGATTAATCCCTACCTCTCCAAATGCAGATTAATTCTGACTCTAGGAATTGCTTCCAATAGTTCCCCATCACTGAGGTTAGACTGAGTGACCTGTAGTTTCCAAGTTTATCCCTTCCTCCCTTCTTGAATAATGGTACCACATTGGCTATCCTCCTGTCCTCCAGTACTTCTCCTGTGACCAGACAGGAATTGAAAATGATTGCCAGCGCTCCTTCTATTTCTTCCCATGCCTCAGTATACAGTCTGGGATATATTTACCTGGCCCTGGAGATTTTTCTACTTTTACACCTGCCAGCCAATCAGAAACTCCTCTCTGTCTGTGCTAATTTCTTTAATTTTATCACAGTCCTTCTCTTGAATTCTGTACCCACACCGTCCCTCTCACCAGTGAACACCAACACAAAGTATTCATTTAGAACCCTATCTTCACCCTCTGACTCCACACACAAATTACCATTGTGCTCCTTAATGGGCCCTACTCTTTCCCCAGTTATCCTTTTACCCCTAATGCACTTATTAAAAATTTTTTTTTTATTATCATAGAATTTACAGTGCAGAAGGAGGCCATTCGGCCCATCAAGTCTGCACCGGCTCTTGGAAAGAGCACCCTACCCAAGGTCAACACCTCCACCCTATCCCCATAACCCAGTAACCCCACCCAATACTAAGGGCAATTTTGGACACTAAGAGCAATTTATCATGGCCAATCCACCTAACCTGCACATCTTTGGACTGTGGGAAGAAACCGGATCACCCGGAGGAAACCCACACACGGGGAGGACGTGCAGACAGTGACCCAAGCCGGAATCGAACCTGGGACCCTGGAGCTATGAAGCAATTGAGCTATCCACAATGCTACCGTGCTGCCCCCACTTGTAAAACAACTTAAGATGTTCCTTTCGTTTACTTGTCAGTATCTGTTCGTGTCCCCTTTTTGCTCTCCTAATTTCCTTTTTAACTTCCCTCTTGCACATTCTAAATGCTTCGAGGGCTTCTGCTGTTTTGAGTGCTCGTTAGCCTTTTCCCCTTTTTCTCCTTATCCAATGCAGTATATCTCGCGATATTGAGGGCTCACTGGATTTGTTGGCCCCACCCTTTTTCTTTATTGGAACATGTTAGTCCTGTACTCTGCCGATTTCCTTCTTGAATAGTGTCCCACTGTTCTGTCACATATTGACCGAAAATGTCTGCTCCCAGTCCATGCTGGCCAAATCGTATCTGATCTTATTAAAATCGGCCTTCCTCCAATTAAGAACTTTGATTTCAGGTTCACCCTTGTCCTTTTCCATCACAATCTTGAATCCAAAGGAGTTATGATCACTGTCTCTCCCACTGATTTCAACCGCTTGCCCGACTTTGTTGCCTAAAAATGAAGTCCAGGACTACCTCCTCTCTGATCTAGTCTCCTATATCCCAAGCCATGCTCTGATGGAATGTTTATTCCCCTCCCATTCAAAGTTAAGGATTGATGAGACCATCAATTCACGCGACACGTGGTTAGAAGTGAACAGTGGTTTTAATCGTCTTACAACAGAGCCTGCCCTGTGACAAGATGAACTCCGGATGAACTGGCAGGCAGGCTCGCAGCATCAACCTTTATACTTCCGGTTAGGGAGAGGAGCCGTGGGTGGAGCCAAGGGTGGAGCCCAGTACAAACTCCCGTACACTCCCAGTGCATCTCTCCCTAGTGGCAGAGCAGCGCAACTGCTCGTGTGCCGAGCTTACAGAGACATAGTACAACATGTGTAATACAGTGTGAATTACGCTACTGTGATTCACCATAAGGATGCCCCATGAGATAGCACATGATAAATCCAGTAAGAATTACCAATTCAATGGTAAGTGATGCAAAATGTATTCACAGTGTTCTTGTTTATTGAATCTTGTACCTGTCTGAAAGGTGTCCTGAGATTATCGAGCCGCACAGAACTCCCAGGAAAAATATTGATGTGGTAAACGGCCCTTTCCATTTTTTGTCACACACTAGGTCCCACTACAGGAAGGTATAACATTTGAAGGCATGAGACTTTTATCTTAGAACATGGTTAACACTTTTAAGATACTTCTGTAAAATTCTTACACCACAACCTAATTTTCATTTGATATTTTGAAAGTATACCGGGAGATTTTTGCCAGTGTCACTACTGGTGGTAAATTAAATTCATCACCCGTGTAAGAACAGGAGCATTCTATCTCTTAAATCACAATATGCACAATAGATTAATCTGCTACAAAAAGTCGAGCTGGGACTACTTAACACTATAATATCGAATTGTTGCTGAATACACATAGTTAATAGGACTTGGGCCGATGGTGCCATAGTAATAATGTCATTTCACTTTTAAAATAAAGATCCAGGCTCTGAGGATATGGGTTCAAAACCCACCACAGTAGCTGGTGGAATTTAATTTCAATTAATAAATCTGGACCTGAATTCTTAAGAATGTGGGAGCTAGGCACCCGCCGTCCAGAAGCCTGGAGGGGAATACAGCTCCGCTGACACCGGCAGCCCTACTGCCATTTCAAGTTCTAGTGAGCATTGATTGGCAGAAGGCAGGTTATTCATTGTCACTTGGGTGGTAGTCCTTTCCATGGAGAGTGCCACAGTAGCCAGAGGAGGCGTTGCAGCAATGAGCCTGGAACTAAGTGCAGGAAGCCAAATTTAAAAAGCAGGTTTGGTCATTTTACTGTTTCCTCCCACGCTGTCATTTGCGCTTCACCCAACAGCCCAAAAAATTGAGGATGGGTGGGAAAAGGTCCTGAAATGACAACAAGGTGTTCACTTAAGAGCCCTATTTGTGCAAGGGTGGGCTCCCAACCTACCGCCGAGGCACTGCCCAACCCACCGTAAAATTAATTCCAGTTCAGGGCAGGGGGTTCCTGGAGAGAAACCCATCCATGCATGTCACACTCCCCGCCGCCCCCCCCCCCCCCCCCCACCCAACTCAAAATCCGTTGGGGCAGCAGATAATCCTGGCCTAAACTGGGGTTTTACAAACTCAGGGTTGCAACCCGAGGGTGGGTCGCAGGCGGGTATCGGGAAGGTTGTGTAGCGATTGGTATTGGCGTTCCCGATCGTGGGAAGAAGTCCCTAACTGCCACGATCTGCTTTTAAGAATGCTGGCCATGGGCAGTCCCCGATTGATTGCAGTGTTTAGGGGGGGCAGGGAGCGCGAGGCTGGGCTGTGTGCTGGTCACCGCGCACGAGGGGGGGGGGGGGGGGGGGACATGGGCTGACGGGCGCCCACATGGACACGCAGTGCTAACAGTGATGGGCCCAGCTTGGAGCTCCGCTCCAGTGCTTGTCCTTTGCGCGCTGCCTCGGCTCGTTCCCTGCCACCGATTGGCAGTATGCAACATGCAACTCCTTGGTGAATGGCTGGCACAACATCCTCTTTTACCCCCACGGCGGTAATTACTGGTTGGGAAGTGGTCTGTGACTGGGTAAAATGCAGTGAGAGGAAGCCAGGCCAGGTGTGTCGGGGAGGACATAGACGTAGAACATACAGTGCAGAAGGAGGCCATTCGGCCCATCGAGTCTGCACCGACCCACTTAAGCCCTCACTTCCACCCTATCCCCGTAACCCAATAACCCCTCCTAAACTTTTTGGACACGAAGGGCAATTTATCATGGCCAATCCACCTAACCTGCACGTCTTTAGACTGTGGGAGGAAACCGGAGCACCCGGAGGAAACCCACGCAGACACGTGGAGGAAGTGCAAATTCCACACAGACAGTGACCCAAGCCAGGAATCGAACCTGGGACCATGGAGCTGTGAAGCACCTGTGCGAACCACAGTGCTACCGTGCTGCCCTCGGAAGTAAGTGCTTTTGATGAGAATGAAGCAGGAGGCGACTTGGATGTTTTGATAGTGCAATGCAGTGGAACCAGTGAGAAATAGAGTGACATTGTGCGTGTTTGGCAAGTTACTTCATCTCATCTGAAGTCGTAGTTTGTAAAGTAAAAATAAGATTGTACTTTTTTCGATTATTGTTTAAATTTATAAAGAAATGGGAATATATTTCAAACAAAGTTTGTGTGTAAACATTGCCCATGCAGGCTCGACGTCGCAAATTCTCCAGCCGGGAATAGGCTAGCAGCGGCATGACGCCATCCGTGACGGCATCACCCGTCAAGGACGCGCACGCCGTCACTGACGCCGCGCGGCGTCGCAGCACAAAGGACCCCCCGCGTCGCAGCACAAAAGACCCCCCCCGTGGCAGCACAAAAGACCCCCCGCGTCGCAGCACAAAAGACCCTCCCCCCTAGACCCGTCAAAATGGCCGCCCGCACGCAGCGCCAAGGTTCCAGGAGCGGTACATCAAGGCGGTCCTGGACGCAGTGGAGCAGAGGAGGGAGGCCTGTACCCCGGACACGGCCGTAGGAAAGCACCATGCCTCAGCCGGCGCCTGTGGGGGGGAGGTGGCAGAGGCCGTCAGTGCCGTGGCCATGACAGCAAGGACAGGCATCCAGTGTCACAAGAAGATCAATGACCTTGTCAGGGCAGCCAGGGTGAGTACTCCACCTCCTACCTCCGATGGGCGGCACAGCCCTAGGTGCAAACTACATGGCTGCACCCACCCATGCAGGCTGCAGTGACAGTATGGGTTGTGAACCTCTGCCAACATGCACACAACCGCTGGTCCGCATGAGGACCTGAGGGGGTCCACCCGAAATGCGACCACTCACCAGCCATGAGGAGGCCCTGGAACTTGCAGGAGGACCCGAGGACCGGGAGACTGGTGAGACCCCCCACTGCCTGCCCCCTTTCCCCCTTCCCCCTATCCCCCCTTCCCCATATCCCCCTTTCCCTATATCCCCCTTCCCCCATATCCCCTATATTCCCCCTTTTCCCCATATGCCCCTTCCCCCATATCCCCCTTATCCCCATATCCCCCTTCCCCTATAACCCCAAATCCCCCTTGCCCCATATCCCCCCTTCCACCATACCCCCTTCCCCATATCCCCCCTTCCCCTATATGCCCCTTCCCTCACATCCCCCTCCCCCATACACCCTTTCCCCATATCCCCGTTCCCCCATATCCCCCATATCCCCCTTCCCCCATATCCCCCTTCCCCCATATCACCCATATTCCCCCTTCCTCATATTCCCCCTCCCCCCATATTCCCCCTTCCCTCATATCCCCCTTCCCCATATCCACCATATTCCCTTCCCCCATATTCCCCATATCCCCGTTCCCCCATATCCCCATATCCGCCCTTCCCCCATATTCCCCATATCCCCCTTCCCCCATATCCCCCATATTCCCCCTTCCCCCATATTCCCCCTCCCCCCATATTCCCCCTCCCCCCATATTCCCTGCAAGCACAAGCACAATCAATATCCAGTTCTGCAACAAATAATCAAGAAGCAAGAAACAATGCTCATAGTGATGATGCAATGACATGCGAGTTACAAGAACAGAGAAGAGCTACTTTGAATGTAGAGACAAATACAAGTGTATCCATTACTAATCAACCCAGGCGACCACCCCCAGGACGATCCAGGGCGGCCATAAGCCAGGAAAAGA
This sequence comes from Scyliorhinus canicula, assembly GCF_902713615.1. Classification (NCBI taxonomy): domain Eukaryota; kingdom Metazoa; phylum Chordata; class Chondrichthyes; order Carcharhiniformes; family Scyliorhinidae; genus Scyliorhinus; species Scyliorhinus canicula. The sequence goes on from NC_052153.1 coordinate 168,918,960, forward strand.
CCCGGCCCAACAGGCATACAACGCCCCCAGGACAATCCAGGCGGCCACAAGCCAGGGACGGACCCGGAGCACCAGGGAGTCGACACCCCCATCTAGTACGCGTGCGGCGACGCTCGCGGGCCAGACCCAGCGACGAGGGGGGGCAGCCACATGAACAGGCCCCCGTTGCAGCCGACCCAGGACACACCTACCCAAGACACACATATCCAGGACACCCCTACCCAGGACACTGACGCCCAGGACACACCTACCCAGGACACTGACGCCCAGGACACACCTACCCAGGACACTGACGCCCAGGACACACCTACCCAGGACACTGACGCCCAGGACACACCTACCCAGGACAATGACGCCCAGGACACTGACGCACATGACACCAACACACAGGGGACGGATGGACAAGAATCACCACACCAGGGGACCCTGGACTTCGGGTCGGATGAGGAGCACGACACTATGCCACTGCTTTCTCCTACACCCTCCACCATCGCAGATACACTCACCTCGGTTGGGCACTTTAGCGATGAGGCATCTGGGACACTAACTGGTGCGCATAACACAGCCGTCCCAGTACAGCAGGTGGAGGCAGGAGCAGCCGAGGGGCCGGGTGGTCGGAGGGCAGCCTGGCGCAGGCAACCATCTGACGTCCAGATGGGCCGCTGGTTCCTGGAGTTACCACACCCACCCATAGACCCGATACAGTCACGGACCAAGGGACGATTGAAGGGGGTGACGGCCGGCTTGCAGCAGCTGCAGATGCAGGTGGAGGAGTCCACCCGCATGCTGGAGCTGGGAGTGGTGCCGGTCATGCGTGCCACCCAGGCCGAAACCGCACGGGCGGCGTCTGCGGTGGAGGCAATGGGTGCGACGGTGTCAAACATGGGTCGCAGTATGCAAGGCCTGGGGCAGCGTCTGTGGACATGTCTGCTCTCTCACAGGAAGCCGTGAACCAGAGCCAGCAGCAGATCATAGAGGCGCTCAATGCCGTGGCCCAGTCTCACCAGGCCATGGCTGGGGCCATCGGCGCCTTTGCCTAGGTGCTAGCCGGCGTCGCCCAGACACAGACAGGGATGGCCAACTCCCTGAGCTCCATGGCTGCAAACTTGCAGACCCTTGTTGATACCAGGGTGAGCATCCAGGACTGGCAGCGCCAGGTGTCCAGGGGGGTGGGGGGGGGGTGGGGAAGAGGTGGGGGGCGTCGGATGCTTGATCCGTTCGCATCCCTGACCCATGTAGAGGCCATCGGGCACCCCGAGGGAGGAGGACGTGCTGGGGCCCGTTCCAGCGGGAGGTCGGGGAGGTCCCGGAACACCGCGACACCTCGGAACCCCCTCCCCCCTTCCGTCCCAGGTGCATCTGGTGGGCAACGGGCAGGGCAGGCTGGCAGCTCACCATCCCAGTCGCCCGAGCCGCAGCCCGGCCCATCTAGGCCGGGCCGCTCCAGGAAACGGCCACCAAAGGGGTCCCACGTCCCAGGGCAGGAATCACAGAAGTCCACCTCCAGTTCTGCTGTGCCGTCTGGGGACCCTGCTAGACGTAGTCAAAGGGTCCGTAAGGCCAAAAAATTAGACACTGAGTAACTTGGCACGGGTGCAGGGCACAGATTAGTTATAGGGGCTATGGCACGTGTATGAACTGTTTGTTATTAAAATAATTTTCACACCTACAGAAGCTGTTTTTTTGCTCTGTCCGATGAGTGCAGGGCTGTGGTGTGAGGTGAGCGCCAGTGTGTGCGCGAGGGGGTGATAGAATGTCAGCCTCAGGTGAGTATGACCCCCCCCCCTACCCCGGTCACCCTCGCCATCCCCCCCAGTCAGAGGACGGGACCGTGCAATGCAATGTCATGGCCGCATGCAGGGATGGTCCGGTTGGAGGGTGATACTGTGGCCATGGGTCAGATATTGTCCAACGATGTAGAGCCCAGAGCTCATAGCAGAGCGGGTTGTCATCACCCACCATGGCCTCCAATAGACACGCTTCCACCGGCGACCACGTGAGCCCGGCCCGTTGTGCCGCAGGTTGATGTGCAATAGAGGGGTGGTGTGCATGCGGGTGGTTGGTGATGGGTGGGGTGGTGTGCATGCGGGTGGTTGGTGGTGGGTGGGTGGGTGGGGTGAGGGTGGTTGGTGGTGGGTGAGTGGGTGGTGGTGAGGGTGGTAGGCTGGTGTCGCAGTGTGCAGTCTGTGCCCATATGCGGCGATTCCCAAGCTCTCCTAGTCAGTGAACCGGGCGGCTATCAGCCTGTCCCGTGCCCGCTGGCCCAGCCAGTAACGGTGGGCAGCCTCCCGTCCATGTCCAGCTGTCTGTCCTGACCATTGCCCCCATCCTCCTCATCTGGGGAGGTCTGCGCCTCGTCCTGCTGCTCCTCCCCTTTCCTCTCCTCTGCCTGCAGCACATCGCCCCTCTGTTGGGCTATGTTGTGTCGGATGCAGCAGACCACAACGATGCGGTTTTCACACCTATCTGACGCATACTAGAGGGCCCCTCCAGAGTGGTCCAGGCATCTGAAGCGCATCTTTAGCAGCCCAAAGCACCTCTCCATCACACCCGTGGTTGCTGTATGGGCATCGTTGTAGAGGTTCTCCGCGTCAGTCTGTGGCCTCCGTAAAGGTGTCATCAGCCACGACCACAATGGGTAACCCCTGTCGCCCAGCAACCAGCCCCTCAGCCGGAGGGGGGGGGGGGGGGGGGGGGGGGGGGGGCGTCCCTCGAACATGGTGGGGATGAAAGATTGCACTAATACAAATGAGTCATGTACACTGCCCGGGTACCAGGCACAGACAGGCAGGATCATCATGCGGTGGTCGCAGACCACCTGGATGTTCATGGAATAGGTCCCCTTCCAATTGGTGAACAAAGCCCTATTATCTGCAGGTAGCCGCACGGCGACGTGCATCCCATCGATCACAGCCTGGACCATTGGCATCCTGGCAACTGCAGCGAAGCCCGCTGCCCGGGCATCTGGGCTGGCCTGGTGCACAGGGAACTGGATGTAGTGGTCCGCAATGGCATATAGGGCGTCTGTCACTGCACGGATGCACCGATGCCTGCGCGATGCCGGACAGGTCTCCACTCGGCACCTGGAATGACCCCGTGGCATAAAGGTTCAGGGCCACCATAACCTTGACGGCCATGGGGAGAGGGTGTCCTCCCCCAGTGCCACGTGGTGCCAGGTGTGCCATCAGGTGACAGATGTGTGCCACGGTTTCCTGGCTCATCCGGAGTCTCCTTCTGCATGCCCGGTCCGTGACGTCCTGGTATGACGAGCGGGGCTGCTACACACGGGGCCTAATCGGGCGTCTCCGTCTCTGTGGCATCACTACCATCTCCTCATCCTCCTCGTCCTGTCATGCGGGCAGCCCTACAGCCTGGGCGGCTGCCACCTGCCTCCCTGCAGCACGCTCCTCTGCGACAGCCTCCGTCGCCTCCCTGGCACGCTCCTGCTCCAGCTCCCCCAGGGCAACATGGAGAAGTGCGGCTTCCGCCATGGCGGCCATCATCGCTGGGTGATGACTAAACATAACAGCCTGCAGGGGGTGGGGGGGGGGGGGGATAGATGACATGTCACCATTGCCCTCCCCCCAGCCCCTCCTTCTCCCCAGCCTCTCTCCCCCGCCACACAGACTCCAATGGCTCCTGCAACCAGTGGCGGACTGGCCAAGGTGTCAGCTTGCCCGATGACAAGTGGGCCCCTGATGAAGTGGGCCCCCTATATCAAATAAAAATGCAATAAAGGAACAAACACAGACAACTGTTTTAGTAATAAAAGGAATAAGAAAAAAAAGAGAACAGGACACAAATAAGCAGTGCATGAAAAGGAACGAAGCAGGGGAGGTAGTGGAAGGATGTGGAATAGGGGGGCCCGGGTCGGGCACAATTAAGGAAATTCCATGTTTTCAGCAAGAGTGTGTGAATTTAAAGATAAAGTTACAATTTGTGATTTGAGATGGTCGGCAACTTCAAAGGATATCAAGCAGTAGTCTTGGTTCAGCCGGTACATCGGTCCGGGGCCCAGAGAGCCAAGAAGGGGCCCGTGAATCTCTGAAGAGCCCTTAAAAATTATAATTAATTAGATAAATAAATCTCCAACTTCTTTCCTGAGATTTGTATTCTAACTTAATAAAATAAAATTGTTTTTAAAAAGAGCAATACCAAATAAAAATGCATTAAAGAAACAAACAAATAATCACTCAGTGTATGAAGGAACGAAGCAGTGTTAAACGGATGTGAAAAGGAGTGGAGGGTGGGGGGGGGGGGGGTGGGGGGGGCAGGGGGGGCTGGTTCACCCGGGTCGGACATAGTTGGAAATCCACGTTTTCAGCAAGAGTGTGTGAACTTAAAGATAAAGTTACAGTTCGTGATTTGAGATGGTCGGCAACTTGAAAGGATATCAAGCAGTGAATAGGGTCGTGATGTCACTGAAAAGGAGAAGCGGTACCTTTGACCGTGAATCATGAGGTCAAAGATATTGAAGTGATAAGCCATGATCGGTAAACTCAAAGGGTTGCGACTTGCAACACTACACTGGTATCACACTGGACATGTTAACTTTGGTCATGGGACCATTCTTAATGTCTGACTATAGTCGGACCAAACTTCTAAGTTTCAACAGTTGTCTCAGTTGCTTGCTGGTGTGAACACTGGACAGTGGATTGTCTCCTCTTCTGAAGCTGCATAGGCCACAGTAGTATTGACTAATGAACATAGCCTATTGAAGTGTAAGTAAGTTATTTTATATTTTTTATCAAGTAAGGGTTTATCTGGCGTTCCTTCAAGTTATTCTTGCAATCATCAATATTCATTTTTCCCAATGTGTGCTATTTTTAATTAAGTTTTTATTTCAGGAATATTACCCCTACCAGCATGAAAAAGAAAAAGCATAAATCTGGGTCACTAAAACGCAAAGAACAAAAAGAAGCAGAAAGGAAGGAATCAGCCAAGCGATGCAGGCCTATTACAGAGTTTATAATACCACAAGCACAATCCACATCAATATCCAGTTCTGCAACAAATAATCAAGAAGCAAGAAACAATGCTCATGGTGATGATGCAATGACATGCGAGTTACAAGAACAGAGAAGAGCTACTTTGAATGTAGAGACAAATACAAGTGCATCCATTACTAATCAACCCAGGCCCAATATTTCTTCTGGCTTCCTTGTTCCGGTATCTGTACTGCCTAAGTTGCAACATCTGAACACATAGCTTCAACTAGTGACAGGGAATCAGATATTCAGATCCTTGTATATATTTGAAACTACAACCCCGTTATCAAGTTATCTACAGACAAGTGGTTTAGATATGTTTACTGCATGGAGTTTGGTAGATTCAGCTACAACAAAGTTGAAGGAACAGACAAGAACATTTGATAATGTTCACAGCAAGGCTTTGGAATTTGTAAATAAATGTAATGACAGGATTTCACAGATGAATATGGATGAAAATCAAACATTGGAAATTGATGCATTGAAAACAGGATTGCCAAGAGGCAGAGGAAGAAGAAAAGAATGGCAAATGAGCTTATTGATGATGAAAGAAATTCCTCAGATTCTCTAGCTGATTTTCGAATAAATGTGTTTAACCTAATAATGGATCGCATTGTCCAGTCACTAGTATCACGCTTTGTACAACACAAACAGTTGTATAAAGATTTGTCCTGCTTGGACCCAGCAACGTTTATAACTACTGCAGAGAAGGGCCTTGAAGATGAAGCATTGGAAGGTATTATTAAGCTGTTTCCACAAATCAGCAAAGATCAAGTAATATTGGAATTGTTTTCTTTTGCTTCAAACTTTGATGTATTAAAGCTATTGCTTAATGATGGTGAGAATATGGATTCCAGTTGCAACAATTGTAAAATTTGCAGCACTTGCCCATCGTGTGTACTAAAATTTCTGGCATCCAACAGACTTCATGACAAGGCATATGATAACCTTTATGAACTTTATAAAGTCATCTGCACACTATCAGTTACTCAAGTCCAATGTGAGAGGACATTTTCAAAGCTAAAGATCATAAAGACAAGGTTAAAAAATTCGCTGTCTGAGGAGAATTTGGAATCATACATGCTGCTATCCATTGAAAAGGAATTGTTAGATGAATTGGATGCAGAAGCAATTATTGGCAGATTCGCACAATCGTCTAGCGAACACAAACGATTGCTCTTAATATCGTGGACTGCATGCAATGCTCTATTGTGCTCTTGAACTATCTGTTAATGTGTAAATTGTGCAGTAAACTATTTAAAAATATCAACCAATTACTTAAAAATGTTTTTAAAAATTAAAAATTCAATTATAACATTCTGTATTTACATTTGGTATCTACTGCCAGTAATATGTACAGTACATGTACACTGTAATTACTAAGAAATACACATTTATTCCACAAACATTTTAATTGTACCCTTTTTTCCATATGTATTTTTTGAATATTTTATTTAATCGTTATGAAAATTAAATGATAGCATTGTAGTTGTGGGTGGGCCCCCTTTGTCTCCAGGCAACCAATATTTTTAGGCCCAGTCCGCCACTGCCTGCAACCCCCCCCCCCCCCCCCCCCCCACCACCACCTGCATCCGTGCCGTCACTTCTCCGGCAGCCACCCCACGCCGACCCCAACCTCCGTGCTGGCCGGCGTCAACCAACACGACTGGTTGGCGCCGATGGAATTTTTGGGGGGCCGGAGAATATCGCGGGACAGCCGGGCGGGATTTACGCTGCCCCCCTTGGCGATTCTCCGAACCACCAGGGCATCAGACTATCCCACCCCAGGTATTGGAAATAAAGTTTTAAAACCGATCTGCTTCACTGATGTCCTTTTGGGAAGGAAATCTGCTATCTTTATCTTGCCTAGCCAACATGTGACTCCAGACCCACAGCAATGTGGTTGACGCTTAAAAATAATGGTGTTTGCGAAATCACTCTGTTGACTTAAGTTTGAGGTCTATAATTATGGGACTTTTTTTCTGCATTACTAATGTCACAACATATCATTATCACAGTGGGGTGCCTTTTTTGTTGTATCTTTTAATGGGATGTGGGTGCTAGGCCAGCTTTTGTAATGCGCATCCCTGATTGAACTTCAGAAGGGGCTGATGAGCTATCATTCTGAGCCACTGCAATCTATGTGGCATGAATGCACCCAGTTCTATTTGGGAAGACCCAGCGACAGTGAAGTAACACCGATTATAGCTCCAAGTCAGGTTGGCTCAGAGGACAACTTGCAGGTGGTGATGTTCCTATGCTCTCCTGCCTTTTTAGGTCATGGAGAGTGTGGGTTAGGAAACTGCTGTCGAAGGAGCTTTGGTAAGTTGCTGCACTGCATCTTGTAGATGGGAAACACTGTTGCCACTGTGCATCGGTGGTGGAGGGAGTGAATAATTAAAGTGGTAGATGGAGTCCAAACAAATGTGTTGACTTCTCCTGGATGATGTTGAGCATCTTGAGTTTTGTTAGAACTGCATTCACCAAACATATTGAGAATATTCCATCAGAATCCTGACTTATGCCTTGTAGGTGATGGACAGCCTTGGGGAGTCAACAGGTAAATTACCCTCTGCTGAATTGCAAGCCTCTGAACTGTCATTAGCTACAGATTCTATGTGACTGGTCCAGTTCAGTTTCAGGCCAATGGTGACCCCCAGAATGTTGATAGCGGATTCAGTGATGTTATTGCCATTGAATGTCATGGGGAGTTGGTTGGATCCTCCCTTGTTGGAGAAGGTTATTGTCTGGCATTTGTGTGATACTAATGTTCCTTCCCACATATTGACCCAAGCCTGAATATTGTCCAAGTTTTGCTGCATACGACAAGGATGTCTTCAGTATCTGAGAAGTCACTAATGATGCAGAACATTGTGCAATCATCATTGAACATCCCTACCCTTTGATGAAGGGAAGGTAATTGATAAAGGGAAGGTGGTAAGAGAGGGGGAGGGGTGGCATTGTTAGTCAAGGACAGTATTACGGTGGCTGAGAGGACATTTGATGAGGACTCGAATACTGAGGTAGTATGGGCTGAGTTAAGAAACAGGAAAGGAGAGGTCACCCTGTTAGGGATTTTCTATAGGCCTCCGAAAAGTTCCAGAGATGTAGAGGAAAGGATTGCAAAGATGGTTCTGGATAGGAGTGAAAATAACAGGGTAGTTGTTATGGGCGACTTTAACTTTCCAAATATTGACTGGAAACACTATAGTTCGAGTACTTTAGATGGATCCGTTTTTGTCCAATGTGTGCAGGAGAGTTTCCTGATGCAGTATGTAGATAGGCCAACTAGAGGCGAGGCCGTATTGGATTTGGTACTGGGTAATGAACCAGGACAGGTGTTAGATTTGGAGGTAGGTGAGCATTTTGGTGATAGTGACCACAATTCGATTACGTTTACTTTAGCGATGGAAAGGGATAGGTATAAACCGCAGGGCAAGAGTTATTGCTTGGGGAAAGGCAATTATGATGCGATGAGGCAAGACTTAGGATGCATCGGCTGGAGAGGAAAACTGCAGGGGATGGGCACAATGGAAATGTGGAGCATGTTCAAGGAACAGCTACTGCGTGTCCTTGATAAGTATGTACCTGTTAGGCAGGGAGGAAGTGGTCGAGTGAGGGAACCATGGGTTACTAAAGCAGTTGAATCACTTGTCAAGAGGAAGAAGGAGGCTTATGTGAAGATGAGACGTGATGGTTCAGTTGGGTCGCTTGAGAGTTGCAAGTTAGCTAGGAAGGCTCGAAAGAGAGAGCTAAGAAGAGCCAAGCAAGGACATGAGAAGTCTTTGGCAGGTAGGATCAAGGATAACCCTAAAGCTTTCTATAGGTATGTCAGGAATAAAAGAATGACTAAGGTAAGAGTAGGGCCAGTCAACGACAGTAGTGGGAAGTTGTGCGTAGAGTCCGAGGAGATAGGAGAGGTGCTAAATGAGTATTTTTTGTCAGTATTCACACAGGAGAAAGACAAAGTTGTCGAGGAGAATACTGAGATACAGGCTACTAGACTAGAAGGGCTTGAAGTTCATAAGGAGGAGGTGTTAGCGATTCTGGAAAGTGTGAAAATAGATAAGTCCCCTGGGCCGGATGGGATCTATCCTAGGATTCTCTGGGAAGCTAGGGAGGAGATTGCTGAGCCTTTGGCTTTGATCTTTAAGTCATCTTTGTCTACAGGAATAGTGCCAGAGTACTGGAGGATAGTAAATGTTGTCCCCTTGTACAAGAAGGGGAGTAGAGATAACCCCGGTAACTATAGACCAGTGAGCCTTACTTCTGTTGTGGGCAAAGTCTTGGAAAGGTTTATAAGAGATAGGATGTATAATCATCTGGAAAGGAATAATTTGATTAGAGATAGTCAACATGGTTTTGTGAAGGGTAGGTCGTGCCTCACAAACCTCATTGAGTTCTTCGAGAAGGTGACCAAACAGGTGGATGAGGGTAAAGCAGTTGATGTGGTGTATATGGATTTCAGTAAAGCGTTTGATAAGGTTCCCCACAGTAGGCTATTGCAGAAAATACAGAGGCATGGGATTCAGGGTGATTTAGCAGTTTGGATCAGAAATTGGCTAGCTGATAGAAGACAAAGAGCGGTGGTTGATGGGAAATGCTCTGACTGGTGTCCAGTTACTAGTGGTGTGCCACAAGGATCTTTTTTGGGGCCGTTGCTGTTTGTCATTTTAATAAATGACCTGGAGGAGGGCGTAGAAGGATGGGTGAGTAAATTTGCAGATGACACTAAAGTCGGTGGAGTTGTGGACAGTGCAGAAGGATGTTACAAGTTACAGCGGGACATAGATAAGCTGCAGAGCTGGGCTGACAGGTGGCAAATGGAGTTTAATGCAGAAACGTGTGAGGTGATTCATTTTGGAAGGAATAACAGAAAGGCAGAGTACGGGGCTAATGGTAAGATTCTTGGTAGTGTGGACGAGCAGAGAGATCTTGGTGTCCATGTCCATAGGACCCTGAAAGTTGCCACCCAGGTTGAGAGGGTTGTTAAGAAGGTGTACGGTGTGTTAGCTTTTGTTGGTAGAGGAATTGAGTTTCGGAGCCATGAGGTCATGTTGCAGTTGTACAAAACTCTGGTGCGGCCGCATTTGGAGTATTGTGTGCAGTTCTGGTCGCCACATTATAGGAAGGATGTGGAACCATTGGAAAGGGTACAGAGGAGATTTACCAGGATGTTGCCTGGTATGGAGGGAAGATCATATGAGGAAAGGCTGAAGGACTTGAGGCTGTTTTCGTTAGAGAGAAGAAGGTTAAGAGGGGACTTAATTGAGGCATACAAGATGATCAGAGGATTAGATAGGATGGACAGTGAGAGCCTTTTTCCTCGGATGGTAATGTCCAGCATGAGGGGTCATAGCTTTAAATTGAAGGGAGATAGATATAGGACAGATGTCAGAGGTAGGTTCTTTACTCAGAGAGTACTGAGGGCGTGGAATGCCCTGCCTGCAACAGTAGTGGACTCGCCAACACTAAACGCATTCAAATGGTCATTGGATAGACATATGGACGATAAGGGAATAGTGTAGATCAGGGGTGGGCAAACTACAGCCCGCGGGCCGCATGCGGCCCGACAAAGGTTTTTATGCGGCCCGCCAATGAGGTGCCCGGAATCATAACCGGCATTTTTGAAAAGCCGCCGGGGAAAAGCCGCTGAAGTAAATGCGCTTATTGAATAACAACAATAAGCCTTATTATTGTTTGTAACCTGGACTCCTATTGGTCGCACACCCAACTAAACCAACCAATGAGACAGCCCCACTCATCCACCCCACTACGCGCGTTTTTATCGTTGACTCGGCTAGGCTGTGCTTCTGTCAGTGTTAAGGATCAGCACAAGCAACTTGACACCTGATTTCAACAAACTGGTAAATGACTGCAGTCAGATGCATCATTCTCATTGACATTGTTCTGTTACTTACTGAGTTACTTTGTTTTTCAAATAAATGTGCTTTTTTTTCTTAAAATATTAATTATTTTACTTAATATACTATGCGGCCCTTTAAAATTGTGAATTTCTGAATGTGGCCCTTGCACGGAAAAGTTTGCCCACCCCTAGTGTAGAGGGACTTTAGAGGGGTTTCACAGGACGGTGCAACATCGTGGGCCGAAGGGCCTGTACTGCGCTGTAATGTTCTATGTTCTAGCTGAAGATGGTTTAATCTGCAGCACTACACTGCAAAACAATTCACAGTTCACTCTTTGATTGACAGGCCCAAGTCATTATAGAGTCTTTGGTGCGGGGCTATGATTACAAATATTTTTATAGGGATTAAGCACTTGAATGAAATTCATGTTCTTTTATAAGGGATTATGTAGTTGAGGGAATATAAAAGTTGTGAATGTATTTTTGAATAAGGGTTTTTTTAAATGAAGGAAATAGTATGCCATAGATAATTAGAACTCTAGGTTATTTCATCTCAGCAAGAGGTAGATTCTGCATGAATTAGCATGAAGGGTCCAAGGGTAGCGGATAGGGGTATGTGTTGTCAACACATTGGCACAGGTTTAAAACAACCATGTAGTTGTGAGAGGGTCATAGGTCGGCATGGAGACCGTGAAGAGCCATGAGTGCTAAGTGAAGGTGCATGGAAAGTGTGTGGGTGGGTAAAGGGTGAAAGTGGGAGAGATGTATTTTGTTATTTTTACAAAGGGGAAAAGTCCCAGTTCACCAAGGTGGGAATAGTGCACAGCCAACTTCTGCACCCAACAATCTGGGGGTTTCTGCCAAAATTGGTCGAGCTGTCTCATGGACTAGCCAAGCAACAGCCTGACATCATCATAATCACAGAATCATACCTTACAAATAATACCCCAGCCACCACTGTCCCTATCCCTGGGTATGTCCTGTCCCACCGGAATGACAGACCCAGCAGAGGTGGTGGCATAATAGTATGCAGTCAGGAGGGAGTTGCCCAGGTAGTTCTCAACATCAAATCTGGACCTTGGAGTTGGGGACCAAGGGCAATGTGTCCAAGTTTGCAGATGACACTAAGGTGAGTGGTAAAGCGAAAAGTGCAGAGGATACTGGAAGTCGGCAGAGGGATTTGGATAGGTTAAGTGAATGGGCTAGGGTCTGGCAGATGGAATACAATGTTGACAAATGTGAGGTTATCCATTTTGGTAGGAATAACAGCAAACGGGATTATTATTTAAACGATAAAATATTAAAGCATGCCGCTGTGCAGAGAGACTTGGGTGTGCTAGTGCATGAGTCACAGAAGGTTGGTTTACAGGTGCAACAGGTGATTAAGAAGGCAAATGGAATTTTGTCCTTCATTGCTAGAGGGATGGAGTTTAATACTAGGGAGGTTATTTTGCAATTGTATAAGGTGTTAGTGAGGCCACACCTGGAGTATTGTGTTCAGTTTTGGTCTCCTTACTTGAGAAAGGACGTACTGGCACTGGAGGATGTGCAGAGGAGATTCACTAGGTTAATCCCAGAGCTGAAGGGGTTGGATTATGAGGAGAGGTTGAGTAGACTGGGACTGTACTCGTTGGAATTTAGAAGGATGAGGGGGGAATCTTATAGAAACATTTAAAATTATGAAGGGAATAGATAGGATAGATGCGGGCAGGTTGTTTCCACTGGCGGGTGAAAGCAGAACTAGGGGACATAGCCTCAAAATAAGGCGAAGTAGATTTAGGACTGAGTTTAGGAGGAACTTCTTCACCCAAAGGGTTGTGAATCTATGGAATTCATTGCCCAGTGAAGCAGTTGAGGCTCCTTCAGTAAATGTTTTTAAGGTAAAGATAGATAGTTTTTTGAAGAATAAAGGGATTAAGGGTTATGGTGTTCGGGCCGGAAAGTGGAGCTGAGTCCACAAAAGATCAGCCATGATCTCATTGAATGGCGGAGCAGGCTTGAGGGGCCAGATGGCCTACTCCTGCTCCTAGTTCTTATGTTCTTATGTTCTTCTGGACCTCATAAAAAACCCATGGCACCAGGTCAAACATAGGCGAGGAAACCTCAGGCCGATTATCATATAAGGTTCACCTTCAGCTGCTGAATCAGTACTCCTCCATGTTGAACACCACTTGGAGGAAGAACTGAGGGTGGCAAGGACGCAGGATATCCTCTTGGTTGGGCACTTCTTCGTCCATCACCAAGAGTGGCTCGGTAGTGCCACCATAGACCGAGGTGGTCAGCTCAAAAAGGGCATAGCTGGATGGCACGGTGACCCAGTGGTTAGCACTGCTGCCTCACGGTGCTGAGGACCCGGGTTCGATTCTGGCCCTGGGTCACTGATCGTGTGGAGCTCGCACATTCTCCCCTTGTCTGCATGGGTCTCACCCCCACAACCCAATGATGTGCAGAGTAGGTGTATTGGCCATGTTAAATTACCCCTTAATTGGAAAAAGTAATTGGGTACTCTAAATTTGAAAACAAATAAATAAATAAAATCAAAATTAAAGGGCGTAGCTAATAGACTGGGGCTGCAGTTGGTGTTTATAGAACCAACATGAGGGAAAAACATACTTAACCTCATCCCACCAATCTGCCTGCCGCAAATTCATCTGTCCATGACAGTGTCCATAGGACTGACCACCGCACAGTCCTTGTGGAGATAAAGTCCCGTCTTCAGATTGAAGATACCCTCCATCATGTGTAAGTCATTACCACAGTGCTAAAAGGGATTGACTTTGATCTAGCAACTCATGATTGAGCATTCATGAGGCACTGTGGGCCATCAGCAGCAGCCACAATCTACAGCCTCATGGCCTGGCATATCCCCCATTCTACCATCACCAGAAGGCCAGGAGATCAATCCTGGTTCAATGAAGAGTGCATTGGAATCTTGCCAGGAGCAACACCAGGCATACCTAAAAATGGGGTGTCAACCCAGTAAAGCTACATCATAGGACTACTTACGTGCCAAACAGCATAACCAACAAGTAATAGACAGAGCTAGGCCATCCCACAATCAACGGATCAGATCTAAGCTCTGCAGTCCTGCCATATCCAGCTGTGAATGGTGGTGGACAATTAAACAACTCACTGGAGGAGGAGGCACCACAAATATCCCCATCTGCAGTGATGGAGGAGCCCAGCAGAAATGTGCAGAGGACAAGGCTGAAGCATTCACAACAATCTGCAGCCAGACGTACTGAGCAGATGATCCATCTCAGCCTCCTCCGGAGTTCCCCAGCATTATAGATGACAGTCTTCAACCAATTCATTTAATTCCATGTGATATCAAGAAACAGCTGAAGGCACTGGATACTGCAAAGGCTATGGGCCTGACAATATTTAATCAATATTACTGAAGACATGTACTCCAGCACTTGCCGCACCCCTACCCAAGCTGTTCCAGTATAGCTGCAACACTGGCATCTATCGGCAATGAATAATTACCCAATTTAGAGGACAAATTCAAACAGATCAATTACAGGCCTATCAATTTACTCTTGATCATTAGTAAATTGTTGGATAGGGTCATCAATAGTTTTTTAAAATTCATTTACGGGATGTGGGCGTCGCTGGTTAGGCCAGCATTTATTGCCCAACCCTAGTTGCCCTTCAGGCTGTCAAGCAGCAATGACTCAATAATCGCCTGCTCACGGGTGCTCAGTTTGGATTCTGACAGGGTCACTCAGTTCCTGACCTCATTACAGCCTTGGCTCAAACATGGACAAAAGGGCTGAATTCCAGAAGTGAGTTTAGAGTGATTGCCCTTGACACCAATGCAGCATTTGACTGATGGCATCAAGGGGCCCCATCAAAACTAGATTCAATGAAAATCACGGGGGAAAACTCTCCAATGGTTGGAGTCATACATAGAACAAAGAATGATGCAGCAAGACCTAGATAATAGATAGGCTTGAACTGACAAGTGGCAAGTGATATTCATGCCACACAAGTGCCTGTCAATGACTATCTCCAACAAAAGAGTATTTGTCCACCATCCCTTCACATTCAACATCATTACCATCACCGAATCCCACAACGATCAACATCTGGGGGTTACCATTCAACAGAAACCAAACTGGACTAGCCATAGAAATACTATGGCTACTAAGGCAGGTCGGAGGCTAGGTATCCTGCAGTGGGTAACTCACCACCTGACTCCCCAAAGCCTGTCCACCACCTACAAGGCTCTGGTCAGGAATGTGTTTGAATACTCTTCACTTGCCTGGATGAATGCAGTTCCAACAACACTCAGAAACTCAAGAGAACCCATGGCAAAGCAGCCCTCCGACAAACATTCACACCCTCTGCCATCAACAAACTGTAGGAGCAATGGGTACCATCTACAAACTGCAATGTAGGAACTCACCACGGCTCCTTCGGCAAAACCCCAAAACCTCTACCATCTAGAAGGACTACGGCAGCAGATACAGGGAACCTCACTGCCTGTACGTTCACTTCCAAATAACTCACCATCCTGACTTAGAAATATATTGTCGTTCTTTCACTGTCGCTGGGTTTTAAATAAAGGGTGAAGAAGCAAAAGACAGCATAAGGACATGGGTGCTCAGGCCAGGAGCGGAGGAGAGGGGAATACCATGAGAAGCAAGAAGACAAAGGCAGCCAGTCTGTAGCAGACAACAGGAACCTCAAGTTTTTCATTTAATTTTTGATTCGGGGAATGCCCTGTAGTATATAAGAAGCATAGACAGTTGCAATCAAATAAACTGCATCATCTGAAAATGGTTAACTTTCACTTGGTAACAATTGTGCCACACAAGTGCCAGGAAATGACCATCTCCAACAAGAGAGGATCTGGCCATCGTCCCTTGGCATTCAATACATTATCTTCACTGAAATCCCTACTGTCAACATCCTGTATGTTACCACTGACCAGAAAATGAACTTGACTGGTCATATAAATACTGTGGCTACCAGAATAGGTCAAAGGCAAGTAATCCTGCGGCGATTAACTCACCTCTGGACTCCCCAAAGCCTGTCCACCATCTATAAGGAACAATTCAGGAGTGTGATGGAATACCCTCCACTTGCCTGGATAAGTGAAGTTCCAACGACACTCAAGAAGCTCAACACCATACAGGACAATGAAGCTCACTTGGTTGGCACCCCCTCCACCACCTTCAATATTCACTCCCTCCATCACCGATGAAGTGTAGATGAACTGCAGCAACCCACCAAGGCTTGTTTGACAATACCTTCCAAACCTGTAATCTTCACAGGTCAGAAGAACAAGGCAGAAGATGCATGGGAACACAGGTTTGTCTCCAAGCCACACAATATCCTGTCATGGAGCTATTTCTTTGGTCTCGTTGGGTCAAAATCCTGGAACTCGGTCCCTGACAGCACTGTGGGTGTACCTACGCCCAATGGAATGTAGCGGCTCAAGAAACCAGCTCACAACCACCTACTCAAGAACAATTGGGAATGGGCAACAATAGGTAGTCTGGCCAGAAATGACCATATCCTCTCAGAAAGAAAGTTCACCTCATCTCAGTCTTAAACGTACAACCTTTTATTTTTAAAAGAACCCTTACTTTGAAATGAGAGTTGCAAATGTTATGTGACAAGCTGCACATCAACTGGTATTCTTCACAGGCAGAGCAAGGGCAGGGATCTGATTCAAGTTCTGCCACTGGCCCACCATTCCGAAAATGGCAAATCTCAGAGCTGAGCTCCATTGCGTAACAAAATGACCTATAATGATAAATTAGCGGAGTTGTCTTCAAGACTCTCACTGTCCCAGTCTTTCCAGCTCTCTTTGCTACTTGTTTACATCAGTGTAGATCAGATTACCTTTTCAAGGAACAGATTGCTGTGTAACCCGAAGGATTGCAGCTGCTGTTAGTGGTAGACGGGTAACAAGGCAATATCTTTCTCGGCAGACTTGTTAATGTTTAAGACATGGATATCTCTATCTCTTGTTTTCAGTATTTTAACACAAGGTACATACAAGGGAAGATAACACTCATTGGAATCCGTGCCGCCACCTCATTCTTCCTAATCAGACAATGTAGAATATACAAGAGTACTCGAAAGATAAACATGTCAATTAACTGACCTATCTAAATTTCTCGACGAACCAGCAGTATAAGTAGCTGACATTGCAAAGTAACCACTTTCATTCCAGGAACACGTACTAAAAATAGAGGTTGACAGAGAAAGCATTTTGAAAACAAGTATACGGCCATTCAGTCCATATGTTACCATGAAATACATTTAAGATCCACAGAATGATGGGCTCGAACAGCCCCTAACAAGGCTCTTAATACATCTGTTAAAGCAAATAATTGCGGATGCTGGAATCTGAAACAAAAAAGTGAAAGTACTGGACAATATTAGCAGGCCTGACAGCATCAGTGGAGAGAGAAGAGAGCTAATGTTTCGAGTCTGGATGACTCTTTGCCAAAGCTGTCAAAGTAGGAGGAGGGTTACAAAGTGGGAGGAAGAGTAGGGAGAGGGTATGGAGGAGGGGTTCTGGTGTGAGGTGCTCCGGAGTGTGAATGCCTCCATCTCGTGTGCGAGGCTGGGACTGATACAGCTGAAGGTGGTGTATAGAGCTAACATCACAAGGGCGAGGATGAGCCGGCTGTTTGAGGGGGTAGAAGATGTGTGGAAACGTTGTTGGGGGAGGCCCCCCGCAAACCACGTTCATATGTTTTGGTCCTGTCCAAAGCTGGAGGATTACCGGAAGGAAATTTTTAGGGTAATCTCTAAAGTGGTGAAAGCAAAACTGGACCCGGGCCCTCGGGAGGCCATATTCAGGGTGTCGGACCAGCCGGGGTTGGAAACGTGTGCGGAGGCAGATGTTGTAGCCTTCGCCTCGTTGATCACCCGAAGGTGGATCCTGTTGGGATGGAGATCAACCTCTCCACCCTTTTCCCTGGCGTGGTGGGGGGACCTGCTGGAATTCTTGACTCTTCAGAAGGTCAAATTTGAACTTAGGGGAAGGATGGAGGGGTTCTACAATTCATAGCCATTATTCATTATGCACTTTCTAGAATTGGATTACAGCGAACATTAGGGGTGGTGGGGGCTGGGAGGTTTGGGTGAGGGGATCTGTGTGTGTTAATGGTGACTATGCATCATTCCTGATTCCTTTTTGTTATTTGTTTATGTTAACATGCGAGCTAATGTTTGGGGGTTTGGTGGCAGGATGGGATCGTTGTTATTGATGTGGGGATTGACATTGCATTTGTTACTTATTATTATTTATTGTTGGTGGGTGTAAGTTCGGGAGAAAATGTAAAAAACGAGGAGAATAAAAATATTTTTCTTTAAAAAGTAGGAGGAGGGTCTTTTTGGATGGGTAGAGTTCATGTTGTGCACAACTGGCCGACTTTTCTTTTTATAAATTTAGAATACCCAATTCATTTTTTCCAATTAAGGGGCAATTTAACATGGCCAATCCACCTAGCCTGCACATCTTTCGGTTGTGGGGGCAAAACCCACACAAACACGGGGAGAATGTGTATACTCCACACGGACAAACTGGCCAACTAAAGGGTCTCCCAAATAGTTAGTTAAATGGATGAGAACTATGGGCGAGCATGTTCTCACATGTAAAGTGGCCCTTCTCACACACTGTCGCAACCATGTGTCTTATTCGCCCAATTTTCGTATCACCTCAGGAGCAGGAGGGGAGAATGTGAAGAGGGTGCACTCTAGCTCTCCAACAACAGATGCCTCAAGACCAGAAGCTGGCAGGATCAGAGGAGGAGGCTGGTCCAAGGCAAGCATTGGTGAAGACAGGTACCGGCCTATCAACACATCCAGAATTCAGGAAAAACTGCTTCAGATGCCAGAGAGGTGATGCCAGAGATGCCTGAGGGCATCCCAAGAAATGGTCACTAAGATATGTCAGGTTGTCCATCAAGGTGCTCAGCCATGTGAACTTTGGTGGGAACTGCAAGTTGGCCTCAACGTTACAGCAGAGCTCAATTTCTACACCAACTGTTGTTGTTGACAGGTTACATATATGTGGCATCTCACACATGGGTACGTAAAGGAGACGAACAATGCCCCATGTAGTTGTGCCAATGTTTTTATTCACTTTACCATTGATGAAGACAGCCAGGCTGCAAGATCAGTCGCATTCAGTGTCATCATTGGGCTTCCTTGAGTACAAGATTTCATTGACAGCACTCTCGTAGCCATAAATGCTCCCTGGCAACATCCAGATGCTTTTGGAAATCGTGCAGTTCCTCTCCGTGACCATACAACTGGTGTGTGACCACAGGAGAAGAATAGTCTGTGCTCCTTTCTCAGAGAGCAGTCATGGTGCATGGATTTTATACTATGCACAGCTCCCAGAGCTTTTCGAAGCCCCAACCCAAGATGGTGGATGGATCCCCAATGACATATCCCCTGACTCTATTATGCACACCCCAGATAGTGTCACGAATAGTAGTAGTCTGTTATGGGCAGCACGGTAGCATTGTGGATAGCACAATCGCTTCACAGCTCCAGGGTCCCAGGTTCGATTCCGGCTTGGGTCACTGTCTGTGCGGAGTCTGCACGTCCTCCCCGCGTGTGCGTGGGTTTCCTCCGGGTGCTCCGGTTTCCTCCCACAGTCCAAAGATGTGCAGGTTAGGTGGATTGGCCATGATAAATTGCCCTTAGTGTCCAAAATTGCCCTTAGTGTTGGGTGGGGTTACGGGGTTATGGGGATAGGGTGGAGGTGGTAACCTTGGGTAGGGTGCTCTTTCCAGGAGCCGGTGCAGACTCGATGGGCCGAATGGCCTCCTTCTGCACTGTAAATTCTATGTCTATCTATGTATTGCACAAGCTGGCACTGCAACATGGATGGATATTAAAAGGGGACGAGCGCAAGAAGATCAGCCCTCCTCAAATGATTTTATTTGAGTATTTGTCAGAACAAGAGGTGGAGCCCATAAATCCAAATGAACTTTTGATGGTTGCCAGGTCCATGGAGAGATATGCAAGGGATGCCAGGGACAACCTGATCGACACCAGGTTCATACAACAATGATGTTTCTGCATGATTATCGCTACATCACCTTGTTGGGATGTAGACCCGGCCCTGCCTTCCTCCCTTGCCAAGTTCATTCTCAATCTACACCTTCTACCACCTAGAATAGAATGGGAACGGGAGCCTTGTCACACACACTTGTTAGTGAATGCTGGTAACAAGGGCATTGGGGTACATGGACATCCATGAAACAGCCTGTCTTGCCCAATGATTATGAACCTAGATGGGCGATCCAATTCAATCCAGTCTGTTGCTCAAGAGCAGAGCAGCCGTGTTCTGACACAAATTAAAGTGAGACATCACTAAAAACAGATAAGTGATTGGTTGGTGAATATTTTGCGAACTTTTCTAAAAAGCTCATAGAATGTATGAGTAATTGCAAGGTTTTCTTAAGGCATACTAGCAGTGGTAAAGATTATTGTGAGTAACAGCGTGTATTAATCATAAATTAATTAAGAATAGATGAATTAACACATAATAAAGATGGCAGGACAGGTGACGTGTTGCGACTGCAGAATGGGCAAACCCATCTGCAGTAAATGTCTGCAGCTTGAGGAGCTTCCGCTCAGAGTCACTGAGCTGAAGGCCAAGCTTTAGATACTGTGATGCATCAGGGAGGGGGAAAGTTACCTGAACACTTTGTACTGGGAGGTAGTCATGCCCCTTAGGGTAGCCCATTGGGAGGCAGTGGTGTAGTGGTACTCCATACCGATAATGAAATTTAAATTCGAAAAATATCTGGCATTAAAAGTCTAATGATGACCATGAAATGACTGTCGTAAAATCTATCTGGTTCACTAATGTCCTTTAGGGAAGGAAATCTGTTGTCCTTACCTGATCTGGCGCCAGATCCACAGTAATGTGGTTGACTCGTAAATGCCCTCAGAGATGGGCAATAAATGCTGGCCTAGCCAGCGATGCCACATTCCATGGATGAATACTTTAAGAAAATGATCTTTTGATTTGATTAATGGTCAGGGATAAGAGGGTATGACTGGGAGTGGGGCATGTAACGGGATCTAAGAGTTAGAAGTGGAGGATCCTCAGCCTTTGCAATTGCTTAATAATTCTTGCAGCCTCTCGGGATGAAGGTATTGGCTGTTGGGTGGATGAGCAAACTAACCATGGTCCAGGAAACAATTCAAACAGTGGGAGTTAATAAGAATTATGCGTTAGTTGGAGACAGTCAGCAGGATTCTCCGATCCCACGCCGGGACAGAGAATCCCCGGGGGGCGGCGCAAATCCTGTCCCGCCACCCCGACGCCACCTGCCGTATTCTCCGGTGCCAGTTTTCAGATGGGGGTGGGGTTCACGCCTCGCCAGTCAGGGGCCGTTGACAGCGCCCCTCCCTAGCAATTCTCCGGGCCTCGATGGGCCGCGCGGCCGTCGGTTATTGGCCAGTTCCACCAGCGTGGATTAGGCATGGTCCCACATGGCGGGACCTGGCAGGTACGTCGGCTGGGGTGGTCTTCGGGGGGGCGGGGGGGGGAGATCCGACCCCAGGGGGCCCCCAGAGTGGCCCACGCCGGCCCTTTGGAGCATGCATTAACTCGCGCAGTCCCTTCGGTGCCGGCTGGTGTGGCGCCAATCCCTCCGCCGTCCACCTAGCCCCCGGAAGTGTAGAGAATTCTGCACTTTCGGGGGCTGTTGACGCCGGAGTGGTTCGTACCGTTTTTTCCCGCCGGCGAGGGGACTTAGTCCCACAAAAGGAGAATCCCACCCCTTATATTCAGTTTGATGAACACATTTCCCTGTAGCTGAGAGGGAGAGTCCAAATGGCTACGTTGTCTGGCCGGTACCAGGGTTTAGGACATCTGCTCTGGGCTAGAGAGTGACTTGCAGTGAGTGGAAGGATCTAGTTGTCGTGGTCCATGTAGGTCCCAACAACATAGGTAGAACTAGGAAAGAGATTCTGCTGAGGAAGCATGAGTAACCCGGGTTAAGGTAAAACAGAACTTCAATGTAATAATGTCTGGATTGCAACCTGCGCAACAAGTATATTGGTGTAGGTTAAATCAGGGGCGGCATTCTCCCCTACCCGGCGTGATGGAGGGTCCCGGAGTAGGGGAGTGGCGCCAACCACTCAGGGGTCGCGCCTCCCCAACGGTGGGGAATTCTCCCCACCTTTGATGGGACAGCCCCGCGGCAGAGCGGTTGGCACCAGAAGACTGGCGCAAAAAACCAGCGCCCCCGGCAGTGGGGCTGGCCGAAAGGCTTTCGCCGGTCCGCGCATGCGCCGGCAGTGACGTCAGCAGCAGCTGGCTGGCTGCTGACGTCACTGCCAGCGCATGCGCGATGTGGGGTTCTCTTCCGCTTCCGCCATGGCGGAGGCCGTGGCGGCCGCGGAAGAAAATAGAGCAGCCAGGGCACTGGCCCGGACTTTGAGGGGGGGGGGCCCGATTGCGGGGCACCCCCCGGGGTTCAATCGCCCCCCGCCCCCCCAGGACCCCGGGGGCCTGCTCGCGCTGCTGAGCCCGCCGTTCCAGAGGTGGTTTAAACCTCGGCGGTGGGAGAGGCCTCCCAGCGGCGGGACTTCGGCCCATCCAGGCCGGAGAATCGCCGCAGGGGCCTCTCCGATCGGAGTGGCGAGATTCCTGCCCCCGCCACTTCCTGGGTGGCGGAGAATCTCTGCCACGGCGGGGGCGGGATTTTAGGCGCTCCCAGGCGATTCTCCGACCCTGCTGGGGGTCGGAGAATTTCGCCCCAGATTAGAGAGTTCAATCACGGCTTAATGATTGGTGAGGGTGAAATGGGTTTTGATTCAAGACAGCAGTACTGGGGAAAAAGGGAATTGAACCTTTGGAACTGTCTTTGTCTAAACCTTGCTGGGACGAGAGTTCATGCGAGTTGTATAACTAGGGTGGCAGAGAGGACTTTCAACTAAGTAATCGAAACAGCAAGGAATCAAGTTTGGGAAAGCTGGGATAAATTAACAAGGCAAAAGAACAAGGAAAGAGGAAGAGAAATGATGATCAAGAGCATACTGGGAAGGGACAGAATGCACAAACCCTAGAGTAAGCAGATAAGACTAGAAGTTACAAAAAAATGTAAGAAGATAGAACTAAAGCCCCTGGGCTGGATTCTCCGTTTCTGTTGCTAAGTGCCGGTGCCAACTGCGAATCTGTGGTGCTCCACGACCGGGAAATCGGCACTAATCCCTCACCGATTGCAGTACCAGTGATGGGCTAGCACAGGCGCCGCAAGGAATAACCGCGGATCATGCGGAGAATGGCCGGGTCCCGGGCAGCGCATGCGCAGGGCTGACAAGCTGCAGCTTCGCACGCCTACGCCCCCACCGGTCATGCCGGGAAACATGGCATTAGCCATGCTGTACCACGTACCCACCCACCCCAACCCCACAACTGACCCCCTGGCCGCCCCCCACCACTCTCCCTAGTTCTAGCAGAAGCCACCTTGGCCAGCAGCACGGATCTCGGCTGAGTGTGGCAGCGCTGGACATTGTTCAGAGCCGGCACGCCAGCTTCCCGACCTCTGGGACCACCCGTGGCCCACGCCATTGGGAACTTGGCCCATTGGGGATGGAGCATCACGGGTAGGCCGCCTGATAATGAGTCAATGGCATCACACGACGCACATCCCGATAATGCTGATTTGGAGGGGGCGGAGCATCGGCAACCAGCATCAAACTGCCTTCTGCCCCGATTCCGGCATCAGAAGCCCGATTCTCTGCCCGATCACCGTTCCCGATTTCGGCGTCGGGCTACGGAGAATCCCGCACAGTCTGAATCTGAATGCACATAGTATTCATAACAAAACAGATGAATTGAGAGCACAAACGGACATAAATAAATAAATACGATTTGATAGCCATTAACGAGTCATGGCTGCAAGATGACAAAGGCTGGGAGCTGAATATTTAAAAGTACATAGCGCTGGCTCCTGTAGCCCTGTGCCATTTGGCGTTGGGGCCGCTGCGGGGAAGAAGGCCACTGCGTTTGCGCTAGTTGGCGCCGGCACAACTGCACATGGGTTAGTTGGCGCCGGCTCAACTGCGCATGCGAGGACCCCGCAGCACCGGGTTCAGGCCAGGATCGGCAGCTGGGACGGCGGATGCCGCTTCAGTGCCGTCCTAGCCCCCTGAGGGCCGCACAATGGGGTCCCGGAACGGGCGTGACGCTGGAGTAAAACACTCCTGTTTTTACTCCGGCATCGGCACTTAGCCGCCAAATGGGAGAATCCCGTCCCAGATTTCTGGTGCAGCACCACCCCGGGATTCTCTGTCTCACAAGCCGGCTAATGGAATGGTCCCCATTCTCCCAGGAAGGCAGTTGCTTCATTGTAACTTTGCATTTTCTTTTCTCTTGTGCAGTTACTGCTTTTGTTTTAAATATGCTTCCTGTGAAAACAGTAAAACTGATCACTGTCGGGAAACGCCCGGGCTGCCGGCGCAATGGAGAATCCCAACAGTGGAGAATACAGCCCATAATACATGTGAGAATGGTACAGCGGTAATCACAGGTGATTTTAATCTGCAAATAAATTGGGACAAATCAGATTGGCAAAAGTCACCTGGATGATGAGCCCAGAGATTGTTTTCTGGAAAGTTTCTTATCACAACACGTTTTAACCCCAAGCAGAGATCAGTCTATTCTAAATATGGTCACGTGCAATGAGACAGGATTAATTAATGATTTCATAGTGACGATATCCCGAGGTAGCGGTGACCATAATATGATTGGATTTCACATTCAATTTGAGGGAGAGACAAATGAAGCTGGCTACAGAGAACTGGGAAATTTAGGTTAAGGGATAAGTGATAGAGAGGCATTGGTAGACATTTGAAGTGGCATTTCAGAACATAATTTAGGAGATTATGAGGAGAATATCGGAAAATATGCGATGACTTTGGTCACCCATTGTGGGTCTCAATCCGTCCACCAAAATGTGCAACATCGTTGCATAAAATAGAAGTTTCTTACCTCAGTGACAATAGTAGAGTTGTAGCGGTCTGTGCTGTACACCCAGCCGTCAATGCAGGGTTCTATTCCACCCATTGTGTTATTTAAACCATCTGCTTGACTTCTGTACCTGCTGCATTTACTGGGCTCTTGTGCACCATCCACTCCCTCCATGGGCAGCAATAAACTCTGGTTAGCAAAGGAAGTTTTCTCCAGCCGTCGTGCTTAAAGAGTTAAGCAGGCGGCAATGGTGCTCAGGGATATCTGCCAGAAACACCATCGACATAACCAGATAGCCATTTGGAATAGTGACGCAACTTAGCAAAAAGAACATTTTCCTCTGGTATGGTCCCCATTCTCCCAGGAAGGCAGTTGCTTCATTGTAACTTTGCATTTCCTTTTCTCTTGTGCAGTTACTGCTTTGGTTCTAAATGTGCTTCCTGTGAAAACAGTAAAACTGATCAATTCATTTTCTGATAGGTTTGTGCGAGAAAGTTACCGCCATTGCTCCCAATAAGAATGTCTATCAAATCTCATAAGCTGCTGGCCCATTTAGAAACACTTGTTCAGAGTGTTCTAAAGCTAATTCAAGCTCAATTTGAAAACCGGTCACCACATTTTATTCCGAACTATATTTAGAGTTAAATATTAACGACTGTCATGTGAGAGTACTCTTTAAGAAATGGAGCTGCTCATGTTACTGGAGTGATGGCACAGTATGGGTGGAGCTGGGCTCCACTTCTGCTTTTTAGTTTCAGTTTGAGAAAGCTTGCGTGTGTCTGTGAGCTGCACTGCTGTTGATCTCTGGCATCAAAAGATTATTTATGGCTCATTTGGCCAACTCAGGGGTGCGATTCTACCCGGCGGGGCGGGGGGGGTCCCGGCATAGCGGAGTGGCGCCAACCACTCTGGCGTCGGGCCTCCCCAAAGGTGCGGAATTCTCCGCACCTTTGGGGGCTAGGCCCGCGCCGGAGCGGTTGGCACCATGCCAACTGGCGCCAAAACCGGCACCAACGGCCTTTGACGCCCACCGCCCGGCACCGGGGTGGACGAAAGGCCTTCACCGGTTCGCGCATGCGGGTGCCGCTCTCATCACCACCGGCGCATGCGCGCTGGGGGATTCTCTTCCGCCTCCGCCATCGTGTTGGCCGTGGCGGCGGCGGAAGAGAAAGAGTGCCCCCACGGCACTGGCCCGCCCGCCGATCAGTGGGCCCCGTTCGCGGGCCTGGCCACCATGGGGGCACACCCTGGGGTCCGATCGCCCCGCACCCCCCCAGGACCCCGGGGGCCTGCTCACGCCGCCGATCCCGCTGCCACCAGAGGTGGTTCAAACCTTGGCGGCAGGAGAGGCCTCCCAGCGGCGGGACTTCGGCCCATCACGGGCCGGAGAATCGCCGCACGGGGCTCGCCGCTCGATTCTCCGACCCTGCATGGGGTCGGAGAATTTCGTCCCAGAATTGTGAAAAATGTCTCAGTATTGAATATAAATCTAATCTAATGCCCCTCAAACATCTCAGGGATGTACGACTGCGCCAGTATGTAGGAGTCATGCACACTCCCTGGGAACCTTGCACAGACGTTCATGATCCTGATGTGGGGGTCGCATACCACCTGGATATTCATGGAGTATGTCCCCCTTCTGTTTGTGAACACCTCCCTGTCCCCTGCAGGCGGGCGCATGGGGACGTGAACACAATCCATTGTCCCCTGCACCATCGGTATCCTGGCCACGCTGGCAAATCCACGAGCCTGTGAGTCTTGACTTGCTCGGTCCTCGGGAAAGGTGATGTAGCGGTCCGCGATGGCATAGAGGGCATCGGTCACATCCCGGATACACCTGTGGACCAATGACTGGGAGATCCCGGAGAGGTCCCCGCTCGGAGACTGGAAGGAGCCGGTCGCATAGAAGTTAAGAGCGACTGTCACCTTGATGGCAACCGGGATCGCGTGTCCTCCCCCCGTTCCACGTGGGGCGAGGTGCGCCACGAGGTGACAGATATGTATCACCGTCCGACTACGCACCCGGAGTCTGCTCCTGCAGGTGCTGTCCGTCATTGTTAGGAAAGAGATCCGGGCACGGTACACTCTCGGCCTTGGTCGTCGCCTCTGGTGCCGTGGCTGCACCCGCACTCTCTCCTCCTCCCCTTCCTCCCCCCCCCCCCCCCCCCCCCCCCTCCCGCATGCTGCTCGACGACTGGCAACTCCTCGGCCCTTCCCTCTGCTGCTGCAGCTGGCCCTGCATCCACTGCGGGTTGTGGCTGTGGATGCTGCTGCATCTCCAAATGCAGTGCAGCGGCCCCAACCACTGCGCAGAACATAGCCGTTCTGTTCGCAGACATTGTGCTAACCTACAGAAGGGTGGTGGGGGGCAGAGAAATGGGACATGTTAGACGGAGGTTAGTCGACACCTCGGCAGCCACCTGCCACGGGATACCTGTGTGTCCCGGTGGCCTGGTCGCGCTGCTGACACGCGGGCAGCCTAACCCCTGGTCACTTTCTGCATCCAACGGGCAGTTAACTACGTCCTCTTCACCGGTGCGTCAGTGGCCTGTGTCCGTAAGCCACAGGGCAACCTGCGGCCGTGTACTCGTGACCGGCACACCATGGCATGGTGGCAGACATTTTGTAACCGGGGTTGGACGGGTCACTCTCACACTCTCTCCCTACCCCTCCCCCACTCCCACTCCCCCCCTCCGTCTCCCCCACTCCGCCCTCTGTCTCCCCCACTCCCCCCTCCTTCTCCCCCACTCCCCCTCCGTCTCCCCCACTCCCCCCTCTGTCTCCCCCACTCCCCCCTCCGTCTCCCACACTCCCCCCTCCATCTCCTACAC
Source organism: Scyliorhinus canicula (assembly GCF_902713615.1). Taxonomy (NCBI): domain Eukaryota; kingdom Metazoa; phylum Chordata; class Chondrichthyes; order Carcharhiniformes; family Scyliorhinidae; genus Scyliorhinus; species Scyliorhinus canicula. The sequence continues at coordinate 168,946,617 of NC_052153.1, forward strand.
TCCCCCCCGCTCTGGACCCCCCTCCCGTTCTCGGGGATGCCTTCCCCGTTGTGGCCAGACTCCAGCAGTGCGCTGAGCGGTGCGCTGAGCGGTGCGCTCACCTCCTCGAAGCTCTCGTCAGCCAGCATGACTGGTTGACGAACTTGAAAAGCATGTGTGTTGGCCGGCGTGAAAACAGTGCGTAATGACGTCGGGACTTCGGCCCATCCGGGCCGGAGAGTAGCGGGGGGCCAATAAGTAGCGATTCTGGACGTGTCGGGGGCGTGTTCGAGGCCTTTTCCGGGAATGCCGACGTGTAGTTTGTGCGGAGTTCGGAGAATAGCGGGAGGGCGTCGGACCAGCGTCGCCGTGAAAATTTGCGCGGCCCGCTATTCTCCGAACCGGCGTGAGTGCAGAGAATCGCGCCCGAGGAGTTATGTAGTTTGTGAAGCATCTTGCCAGAAAAGGTGGAAATATGTGGAATTCAGGGTGAGAGGAATGGCGTCCATTATATAAGGTAAGGTTGCAAAGTCCAGTGAAGAGTGGTGATGTGGTAGTAGGAGTAATAGAGAAACTATCTTGTCCAGGAATACGGTTAATCTTGGGTAATGATATAGCTGGATCATAGGTGGGAGTGATGCATACTGTGGTTGATAAGCCAGTGGAAAATCAGACAGCTGAAGTGTTGAAGAACGAATATCCTGGGACTTTTCCAATTGTGTAGTAACAAGGTCACAAAGTCACAGGTTAAGACAAGAGGAGAAATCAAAGAGTGAAGGTGAAGTTGAAGTGCAATTATCGAAAATGATTTTTGATCAGATGGTTGAAAAAGAACAAGAACAGGTGGAGGATGAGGCGGATATTTTTAGTTCAGGAAAATTGGTGGAGTTACAACAAAAATATCTAGAAATAAAACGGATGTATCAGAAAGCATACACGGAAGAGGAATCTCAGTGTATACTGGGGCGTTATTACCGTAAACCTGATGTCTTGATGATAAAATGGAGACTGTTATGGGAGAGGCGTTTTCAGAACCCCAAAATGTATCATGGAGTTCAACCAATTTCCCCCTTTAATGTATTGTTGCTTTTGAAGCACACGGCTTGTTCTCCAGGTGTGGTAATACAATTATGGACACATGGGTTTTTAAAAACAAAAACATGTTTATTCTATGAACTCAACTTAACCTTTTAAATAAACATTGGATCACTTAATACCCCTTAATTCAAAGATAACCCCGAAAATAATACAGCACTAAATAATCCTTCAGTTGTTCCTTTAAACATCCAAAAAACGTAATACCTTTAAGCAGAAACACATCAGGTTAAAGACATTACTATTATGAGTTTAAAGACCCAAATGATTCAGAGATAGTCTTTCATGGCAGAGATCACAGCAGATCCAGCTCACTGCAAACACAGACACACCCAAGCTATTTTCCTCAAAACTGAAACCAAAAACAGAAGTGAGCTCAGCTCAGCTTCCCCCACATTCTGACATCACTTCAGTAATAAGAGCTGCTTCATTTCTTAAAGGTACATTGCTTAAATATCCGTTTCTTAAAGGTACCCTCACATGACACCTCCCCCCAAGAAAAAAAATAAACTATCAACTTCAAGATGGTTTCATTTTTCACCATCCACTAAGAAATGTACACAGTAAATATACTTTCTCGTTTCACAAGAAAAAACAACACACGCAAACAGGCATAATAATAAAGTCCATTTTTCCCATTCTTCTTCCTCCAACCAAAATCCTTCCATTCATCACATTCGTGACAAAGCATCGGCCATCACATTTTCTCGTGCTGCCACATGTACTATTTTTAAATGAAATGGCTGTAACAGTAAACTCCAGCGAAACAGCCTTGCATTGTTATTCCGGAATTGCTCCAAAAACGTCAAAGGATTAGTATATATAATGGTGTCAGATGGATTGCTGGTCACATCAATGTGAAATGTTGCAAAGCCAGCACCAAACGGGCAGCAGGGTAGCATGGTGGTTAGCATAAATGCTTCACAGCTCCAGGGTCCCAGGTTCGATTCCCGGCTGGGTCACTGTCTGTGTGGAGTCTGCACGTCCTCCCCCTGTGTGCGTGGGTTTCCTCCGGGTGCTCCGGTTTCCTCCCACAGTCCAAAGATGTGCGGGTTAGGTGGATTGGCCATGCTAAATTGCCCGTAATGTCCTACAAAAAGTAAGGTTAAGGGGGGGGGTTGTTGGGTTACGGGTATAGGTTGGATACGTGGGTTTGAGTAGGGTGATCATGGCTCGGCACAACATTGAGGGCCGAAGGGCCTGTTCTGTGCTGTACTGTTCTATGTTCTATGTCTCCTTCTCAATCATGGAATACTTTTTCTGGTGAGAATTCAATTTCTTTGAAAAATAACCAACAGGCCGCTCTAGCCCTTCGTCGACATCTTGAAGAAACACCGCACCTACGCCCACATCACTTGCATCAACAGCCACTTTGAATGATTTGGTGTAATTTGGGATGACTAACACAGGAGCAGTGGTTAACACAGCCTTCAGGCGGTCAAATGCCTGTTGACACTCCGCTGCCCACTGGAATTTGTTACGCTTCTTGAGCAAGTCCGTCAGTGGAGCGACCACACTGCTAAAATGTGGTACAAATTTCCAGTAAAATCCACTCATACCAAGAAATCGCATTATTTCCCGTTGTTTCGAGAATATCACAAACTCCCCAATAACTTTCATTTTCACATCCCGTGGGACTATTCGACCCTGTCCGATTGTATGGCCAAGGAAAGTGACTTGGGCTTTTTAAAATTCACTTTTGGCTAGGTTTATCACCAAACCCGCCTCCTGAAGTCGATCAAATAACTCCTTCAGATGTTTTAAATGTTCTTACTATGTCTGGCTGAACACTACCGGATCGTCGATATATACCGCACAATTGGGTAATCCTGAAACAACTGTATTAGTTAACCGTTGAAATGTTGCTGGGGCATTTTTCATGCCAAATGGCATAACTTTGAACTGGTATATGCCATCTGGAGTCACAAAAGCTGAAATTTCCTTCGCCCTTTCAGATAAAGGTACTTGCCAGTAACCTTTCATTAAATCCAATTTGGAAATAAAAGTGGATTGTCCCACTTTCTCAATGCAATCCTCCAAATGTGGGATAGGATAAGAGTCTGTTCTTGTAACTGCATTAACCTTTCGATAGTCCACACACAACCGTTGCGTACCGTATGGTTTAGGTACCATCACTATGGGAGCTCCATTGGCTGCAACCCACTTCATTATGAAATTTTTCTCTCAATCTCTCTGTTAACCTGTGCCAATTTTAAAGGATTAAGTCTATATGGATGTTGCTTGATAGGAACAACATTTCCCACATCTACATCATGTATAGCCATTTTAGTACTTCCCAATTTATCTCTGCAAACTTGCCCATCTGATATCAATAACTCTTTCAGGTCAGTTTGTTTTTCCTCTGGAAGGTAACTTAACAATTCATCCCAATTTTTAAGAAAATCCTCATTTTCCAATTTAATTTGAGGTATGTCAAATTCACAGTCATCTGGATTTGGTCCATCACTTTGAGCTTAGAATCATTGAAACCTCCTTTTTTCTCTCCTTCCCTTTCAAAGTACATTTTAAGCATATTCACATGACACACTTGGTGAGTCTTCCTTCTATCTGGTGTTTTTACCAAATAATTCACCTCACTTAATTTCCTTTCAATCTGATACGGTCCACAAAACCTAGCTTTTAAAGGCTCAACTACCACTGGTAACAACACTAAAACTTTATCTCCACTGGCAAAACTACAAACTTTGGATTTCTTGTCCACTATCCGTTTCATCACATTTTGTGCAACTTTTAAACGTTGTATAGCCAATTCACCTGCTCTATTTAATCGTTCCCTAAAATTTGACACGTAATCAAATAATGTAATTTCCGATTTCTCACCCACCAATTTTTCCTTAATCAATTTAAGTGGTCCTCTTACCTCATGACCAAAATTAGTTCAAAAGGATTAAATTTGGTAGACTCATTAGGTTCATCCCTAATTGTAAACAGTACAAATGGAATTCCTTTATCCCAATCCTCTGGATGATCTTGACAATACGCCCTCAACATTGTCTTTAATGTCAGACGCCACCTTTCCAACGCTCCCTGCGATTCTGGATGGTATGCAGTTGATTTAAATTGTTTTATTCCTAAGCTATCCATAACTTCTTTGAATAACTTTGAAGTAAAATTTGATCTTGATTCGATTGAATTTCTGTGGGTAGTCCACATCTAGTAAAAAATTTCAGTAATTCCTCCGCAATCCGTTTAGCTGTAATATTACGTACTGGAATGGCCTCTGGAAACCTAGTAGACACATCCATTCTAGTCAAAAGGTATTGATTCCCACTTTTTGTTTTCGAAGCAGTCCTACGCAATGAATTAGGACCCTTGTAAAAGGTTCCTCAAATGCTGGAATGGGTATTAAGGCCGCTGGTTTTATCACTGCTTGAGGTTTTCCTGTCACTTGATATGTGTGACATGATTGACAAAATTTAACTACATCTTTATGTAGTCCAGGCCAATAAAAATGTTTTTGGATTTTAGCTTGAGTTTTCCTTATTCCCAAATGACCTCCCACTGGTACCTCATGTGCAACTTGCTGCACCTCCTTTCTATACCCTACAGGCAATACTACTTGATGAACTTCTGCCCACTTTTTATCCGCTTGCATATGTAAAGGTCTTGTCATGTGAGAGTAACTTTAAGAAATGGATGTTCAAGCAATGTACCTTTAAGAAATAGAGCTGGCCATATTACTGAAGTGATGTTAGAGGGTGGCGGGAGCTGAGCTGAGCTCAATTCTCTTTTTGGTTTCAGTTTTGAGGAAAAGAGCTAGGGTGTCTCTGTGTTTGCAGGTAGCTGGATCTGCAGTGATCTCTGCCATGAAAGACTATCTCTGAATCATTTGGGTGATTTAAACTCATAATAGTAATGTATTTAACCTGATGCGTTTCTGTTTAAAGGGTGTTAAGTCTCTTGGAAAGTTTAAGGAACAACTGAAGGATTATTTAGTGTTGTATAATTTTCGGGGTTATCTTTGAAGCAAGGGGTATTAAGTGATCCAATGTTTATTTAAAAGGTTAAATTGAGTTCATGGAATAAACATTGTTTTGTGGTTATAAACCCACGTGTCCATAATTGTAATACCACACCTGGAGAACAAGCCATGTGCTTCAAAAGCAACAATACATTAAAGGGAGAGGTTGGTTGAACTCCATGATACATTTTGGGGTTCTGAAAACGCCTCTCCCATAACAACTGGGGGCTCGAGGGGGTTAAAGATCATCTATTGCATTGGCCTTAGTGAACTTAAAGACAATGAAGGATTGTTGCTTTTCCAGTGTGGTATTTTAGTTTAAATGTGTTGTGGCCAATGGCTCCTTCAGAGGCTCAGAAGTTTTTGGGGGTGCAGAATGTCAAATGCTGTACCTTATGGACAGAGATGAAAAGCAGATTGTTATACGCGGATGATACGCGTTATACGTATCATAGAATTTACAGTGCAGAAGGAGGCCATTCGGCCCATCGAGTCTGCACCAGCTCCTGGAAAGAGCACCCTACCCAAGGTTAACACCTCCACCCTATCCCCATAACCCAGTAACCCCACCCAACACTAAGGGCAATTTTGGACACTAAGGGCAATTTATCATGGCCAATCCACCTAACCTGCACATCTTTGGACTGTGGGAGGAAACCAGAGCACCCGGAGGAAACCCACGCGTACACGGGGAGGATGTGCAGACTCCGCACAGACAGTGACCCAAGCTGAAATCGAACCTGGGACCCTGGAGCTGTGAAGCGATTGGTTTGGCAAAAACATTGCACTTAACATTACCTGACAAAATGCGAAAAGATGAGTTAATTATGGCGGTGGTTCGGCATTTAACTTTGCCTGAGATAGAGGCTGACTCATTGGAAATGGCAAAAATTCAGTTGCAAATTAAACAAATGGAACATGAGAAAGAATCAAAGCGGCTAGAATACAAAAAAGAGAGAGAGGAAAAAGAAAGAGAGAGAGAGGGAAAAGAAAGATCGAGAGAGGAAAACAAAAAGGAGAGAGAAGAAAGGAGAAAAGAAAGAATATCCCCAGCAGAACAAAAAGAAAAAGAAAGGTACAGATCAGGGAAAAAGATAATGAAAGGGAGTTTGAACTTCAGAAAATGGCCATGAAACATGACAGTCAATTAAAATTGGCAGACGTAAAGGGAAACGTACAGTTGGATGATAGTGCTGAGGATAGTGAGAAAGAGCATCATACTCGAAGGCTTGGTGGGAATCTATTTAAATATGTCCAAGCATTGCCAAGGTTTGACGAGAAGGAAGTGGAAGTCTTTATCATTTCATTTGAGAATGTAGGTAAAGAAATGAAATGGCCGGGACTTCCGGTGGCGGCGATGACGTAGGAAGCCGCACATTTGGGAGCTCCCGATTCAAATGGACTTTTAGGCTCTTTTTAGAGCCCAAAACGGAATTTTTTCGACGTCTCCCGGTGGGAGGAGGTGTGGTGATCAGCTTTTTCCGCATTTCATGCCTCGAACACGGAGTGGAAAGGGGGAATAAACGGCAGCAGCTCCCCAGAAAAAACGGGGGAAGGATTCCAAAATGGCGGCCGGCGGAGCGCCAGAGGAGTGGAGGCTGTGGGCGCAGGAGCAGCAAGCTGCTCTCCTGCGGTGTTTTGCAGAATTTAAGGCTGAGGTGCTGAGCTCTCTGCAGGAAACGAATAAAAAGCTTTCGGAGATTCAGACGACCCAGGGTGCTGCCATCCAGGCGTTGGCCACTGAACGAAAGGAGGAGGCCGTTGTCCTCGTGAGCAAGGTGGAGGGGCACGAGGCACTCCATAAGAAGTAGCAAGACCGATTCGAGGAGCTTGATCTCCGCATGAGGCGGAAGAATCTGAGGATCTTGGGCCTTCCGGAGGGGCTGGAGGAGTCGGATCTGACAACCTACGTGGCCACGATGCTGAACTCGCTAGTGGGGGCAGGATCTTTCCATCTGCCACTGGAGCTGGAGGGAGCCCACAGAGTACTGACTAGGAGGCCTAAGGAGAACGAACCCCCGCATGCGGTGCTGGTGAGGTTCCACCGGTTCAGCTGGACTCGAACTAGGGGTTGGGGGTTGCAGGGTCGGTTGTAATGCTTTATTGCTGGTTCCTGCTGTTGCTGTGTTTTTTCTGTACATTTGTAATTTTGATATGGTTATTTATTGGGGTGTTGTTCTGTCTTTTTTGTTGGGGGGCATTGTTTGAGTTTTGTATTTTGCGAGGGGGTTCGGGGGGTTCGGGGGTTTGTTGTATTCTGTATAGGGTTGGGGGTATGGAGCGGTGCTGGTATTTGGGAGCTGCGTCAGAAGCGTGTGGTGGGGCAGTGCGAAAGCGCGGGTTTTCCTCTGGTTTCCCGCGTTGCGGGGCTTGGGGGTGGAGATGATGACGGGGGCGGGGCCTTAACTGGTTCCGCCCCGCGCTGGAGCGGTGCCTTGAGGAGTGACAGGATGGGGGATGGTCCCACTTTGGGAGGGGTCGAGTTATTGGCGGGAGATTCCGGGGTCAGCAGAAGTTAGCTGACCCACGGAAGTACAATGGAGAATGGTTCGCGGCTAGGAGGGTTCCTAGCCTGGGGGGGGAGGGAGGGGGAGAAAGGGTAATACCGGGTTGCTGCTGGTAGGGTCAGGAAGGAGCTGGTGGGGGCTGGGGGGACAGAGGTGAGGTGTTGTTGCTGTGGGGACTGGGTCGTGCAGGGGATGCTGGGCTGGGGCGGGCAGTCGACGGGCTATGGCTAGTCGATGGGGCAGGGGGGCAGGACGCCCTCTGATCCGGTTGGTCACCTGCAATGCAAGAGGATTGAATGGACCGGTGTAGCGGTTGAAGGTACTTGCTCATCTGAAGGGGCTAAAGGCAGAAGTGGCAATGCTTCAGAAGGCCCACCTGAAGGTGGCGGACCAGGTCCGTCTGAAGAAGGGATGGGTTGGGCAGGTTTTCCACTCTGGGTTGGATGTGAAGAACCGGGGAGTGGCGATTCTGGTGGGGAAAAATGTGTCGTTTGAGGCATCGGAGGTGGTGGCGGATAAGGGGGTAGGTATGTTATGGTTAGGGGCAGGCTGCAAGGAGAGAAGGTGGTACTTGCTAGTGTCTCCCAAATTGGGACGATGCGGGCTTTATGAGGCGTATGTTGGGATGGGTCCCGGATCTGGAGGCGGGAGGTCTGATCATGGTGGGGGGGACTTCAATACGGTGTTGGATCCTTCACTGGATCGGTCCAGCTCTAGGACGGGTAGGAGGCCGGCGGCGGCCAAGGTACTGAGAGGGTTTATGGACCAGATGGGTGGGGTGGATCCATGGAGGTTTGTGAGGCCGAGGGCACGGGTGTACTCATTCTTCTCCCACGTACATAGGGTCAACTCTCGGATAGACTTCTTCGTGGTGAGTAGGGGGCTGATTCCGAGAGTGGAGGAGGCCGAGTATTCGGCCATTGCAATCTCCGACCACGCTCCGCATTGGATAGAGTTGGAGATGGGGAGGTGCGGGACCAGTGCCCGTTGTGGCGGTTGGATGTGGGGTTGTTGACGGAGGAGGAGGTGTGTAGGAGGGTCCGGGCAAGTATTGAGGGGTACCTCGAGGTGAATGATACGGGGGAGGTTCAGGTGGGGGTGGTCTGGGAAACCCTGAAGGCAGTGATTCGTGGGGAACTGATATCCATCCGGGCACACAGGGAGAGGAGCGAGAGGAGTGAGAGGGATAGACTGGTGGGAAAGATGCTGGAGGTAGACAGGAGGTACGCAGAGGCACCAGAGGAGGGACTGTTGGGGGAGAGGCGCAGCCTGCAGGCTAAATTTGATTTGCTGACCACTAGGAAGGCGGAGGCACAGTGGAGGAAGGCACAAGGGGCAGTGTATGAACATGGTGAAAAGGCGAGTAGGATGCTGGCTCATCAGCTCCGCAAGCGGGATGCGGCTAAGGAAATTGCTGGAGTGAGAGACAAGAGTGGGAATGTGGTGCGGAAGGGGGTAGAGGTGAATGAGGTCTTCAAGGACTTTTACGGGGAACTGTACCGGTCGGAGCCAACGGGGAGAGGAGGGGAATGGAGAGGTTCCTCGACGGGCTTTCTTTCCCGAAGGTGCAGGAGAAGCAGATGGAGGGGTTGGGTGCGCCGATTGAGCTGGAGGAGCTAGTTAAGGGGATCGGGCAGATGCAGTCAGGGAAGGCACCAGGGCCGGATGGGTTCCCGGTGGAATTTTATAAAAAGTTTGTAGACCTAGTGGGCCCCTTGCTGGTACGGACACTTAATGAAGCGTGGGAAGGGGGGACTTTGCCCCCGACGATGTCGCGGGCGCTGATCTCGTTAATTTTAAAGAGGGACAAGGACCCCCAGCAGTGTGGTTCATACAGGCCCATATCTCTCCTCAACGTAGATGCCAAGGTGCTGGCATAAATCCTGGCCAACAGGATAGAGGACTGTGTGCCAGGGGTTGTACACGAAGACCAGACAGGTTTTGTGAAGGGAAGGCAGCTGAACACGAATGTGCGGTGATTGTTGAATGTCATCATGATGCCGCTGATTGAGGGGGAGGCAGAGATAGTGGTGGCGCTGGATGCCGAGAAGGCCTTCGATAGAGTGGAGTGGGGGTACTTATGGGAGGTGTTGGGGAGGTTTGGATTTGGTGATGGGTTCATTAGATGGGTAAGGCTGCTATATGAGGCCCCGATGGCGTGCGTGGCCACGAATGGGAGGAGGTCGGAGTATTTCCGGCTTTACCAAGGGACCAGGCAGGGTTGCCCCTGCCCCCCTTGTTGTTTGCACTGGCAATCGAGCCGCTGGCGATGGCGTTGAGGGATTCAGAGAGGTGGAGAGGTTTGGTGCGAGGTGGGGAGGAACATAGGGTGTTGTTGTATGCCGATGACCTGTTACTGTATGTGGCGGACCCGGTGGGAGGGATGCCGGGAGTGATCGAGTTACTAGCTGAGTTTGGGACCTTTTCAGGTTATAAACTAAATTTTGGCAAGAGTGAGGTGTTTGTGGTGCACCCTGGAGGAAGAAGGAATTGGTAGGCTCCCGCTTAGGCGGGCAGGGGAGAGCTTTAGGTACCTGGGGGTGCAGGTGGCCAGGGACTGGGGGACTCTTCACAAACATAATTTCACCAGACTTCTAGATCAGATGGAGGAGGAGTTCAAGAGGTGGGACATGCTGCCATTGTCGTTGGCGGGGAGGGTGCAGTCCATCAAAATGACGGTGCTTCCAAGATTCTTGTTCCTCTTTCAGTGCCTGCCCATCTTTATCCCCAGGGCTTTCTTTAGGAGAGTGACTAGCAGTATTTTGAGCTTTGTGTGGGCACATGGGACTCCGAGAGTGAAGAGGGTGTTTCTGGAGTGAGGGAGGGATAGAGGCGGGCTGGCGCTGCCCAACCTTCTGGGGTACTATTGGGCGGCCAATGTGTCAATGGTGCGTAAATGGGTGATGGAGGGGGGAGGGGCGGCATGGAAAAGAATGGAGATGGCGTCATGTAGAGGTACGGGCCTGGGGGCCATTGTAACGGCGCTGTTGCTGCTCTTCCCTAAGAGGTTTACCACGAGCCCGGTGGTGGCAGCGACCCTAAGAATCGGGGGACAGTGGAGACGGCATGGGGGGTAACAGGGGGCTCGATGGAGGCTCCATTGGGTGGAAATCATCGGTTCATCCCAGGGAACAGGGATGGGGGATTTAGGGGGTGGCAAAGGGTGGGCATCAGTAAATTGAGGGACCTGTTTATTGGCAGGAGGTTTGCGGGCCTGGGGGAACTTGAAGATAAATTTGGGCTTCCCCAAGGGAACATGTTCAGATACCTGCAGGTAAAGGCGTTTGCTAGGCAACAGGTAGAGGGATTCCCTTTGCTGCCCTCGTGGGGGACGATGGACAGAGTGCTTTCGGGGGTGTGGGTCGGAGAGGGGACGGTGTCTGACATCTATAAGGTAATGCAGGAGGTGGAGGTGTCGTCAGTGGAGGAGCTGAAGACTAAATGGGAGGAGGAACTCTGGGAGCAGATAGAGGACGGGACTTGGGCGGATGCCTTGGAGAGAGTCAACTCTTCCTCCTTATGTGCGAGGCTTAGTCTCATCCAATTTAAGGTGCTGCACCGGGCCCACATGTCCGGGACCAGGATGAGTAAGGTCTTTGGGGGTGAGGACAGGTGCACCAGATGTTCGGGGAGTCCAGCGAACCACGCCCATATGTTCTGGGCATGCCCGGCACTGGAGGAATTCTGGAAGGGGGTGGCAGGGACGGTGTCGAGGGTGGTTGGATCCAGGGTCAAACCAGGGTGGGGACTCGCGATTTTTGGAGTTGCGGTAGAGCCGGGAGTGCAGGAGGCAAAAGAGGCGGGTGTCCTGACTTTTGCGTCCCGAGTAGCCCGACGAAGGATCTTGCTACAGTGGAAAGATGTGAGGCCCCCAAGTGTGGAGACCAGGATCAGTGACATGGCGGGATTTATAAAATTCTAAAGGGTCAAATTTGCCCTGAGAGGATCAATACAAGGGTTCTATAAACGATGGCAGCCTTTTCTGGACTTCCTGGCTCAAAAATAGGTATCTTGGTCAATAGCAGCAGCAACCCGGGGAGGGGGGGGGGGGGGGGGGGGGGGGGGGGAGGAGGGGGGGGGGGGGGGTTCCTTATTGTAGTTTCTATTATGTAACTTAATATTGTGTTAATTTGCGTTGTGGTTAAAATGCTGTGTTGTTCATGGAGGTGGGGCGAATGTTTATGATTGCTAATATTATTGTTATTTTTGGTATTTTATTATGGTTCGTTGTTGTATAAATTCAAAATCTTTCAATAAAAATTATTTTTTTAATAAAGAATTTACTTATGTGGGTAAAGTCTACTCATGTGTATCAGGAGGAGCAGGTAAAGAAGTCACAATTTTAAGAGATACAGGGGCTAGTCAATCTTTAATGGTAAGAGGTGAGGAATTATGTAGTTTGGGAAGAATGTTGCCAGAAAAGGTGGTGATATGTGGAATTCAGGGTGAGAGGAGTAGCGTTCCATTATATAAGGTAAGGTTGGAAAGTCCAGTGAAGAGTGGTGAAGTGGTAGTAGGAGTAATAGAGAAACTATCTTGTCCAGGAATACAGTTTATCTTGGGTAATGATTAGCTGGATCACATGTGTGAGCGATGCCTACTGTGGTTGATAAGCCAGTGGAAAATCAGACAGCTGAAGTGTTGAAGGACGAATATCCTGGGATTTTTCTGGATTGTGTAGTAACCCGGTCACAAAGTCACAGGTTAAGACAAGAGGAGAAATCAAAGAGTGAAGATGAAGTTGAAGTGCAATTATCGAAAACGATTTTTGATCAGATGGTTGAAAAAGAACAAGAACAGGTGGAGGATGAGGCGGATAGTTTTTGTTCAAGAAAATTGGCTGAGTTACAACAGAAAGATTTAGAAATAAAACAGATATATCAGAAAGCATATACGGAAGAGGAATCTGAGAGTATACTAGAGTGTTATTACCGTAAAAGTGATGTCTTGATGAGAAAATGGAGACCTTTACATATTCAGGCGGATGAAAAGTGGGAAGAAGTTCATCAAGTAGTATTGCCGGTAGGGTATCGGAAGGAGGTGTTGCAAGTTGCACATGAGGTACCAGTGGGAGGTCATTTGGGAATAAGGAAAACTCAAGCTAAAATCCAAAAACATTTTTATTGGCCTGGACTACATAAAGTGCAGTTAAATTTTGTCAATCATGTCACACATATCAAGTGACAGGAAAACCTCAAGCAGTGATAAAACCAGTGGCCTTAATACCCATTCCAGCATTTGAGGAACCTTTTACAAGGGTCCTAATTCATTGCGTAGGACTGCTTCAAAAACAAAAAGTGGGAATCAATACCTTTTGACTAGAATGGATGTGTCTACTAGGTTTCCAGAGGCCATTCCAGTACGTAATAATACAGCTAAAAAAATTGTGGAGGAGTTACTTAAATTCTTTACTAGATATGGACTACCCACAGAAATACAATAAGATCAAGGATCAAATTTTACCTCCAGGTTATTCAAAGAAGTAATGGATAGCTTAGGAATAAAACAATTTAATCAACTGCGTACCATCCAGAATTGCAGGGAGCATTAGAAAGGTGGCATCTGACATTAAAGACAATGTTGAGGGCGTATTATCAAGATTATCCAGAGGATTGGGATAAAGGAATTCCATTTGTACTGTTTACAATTAGGGATGAACCTAATGAGTCAACCAATTTAGTTCATTTAAACTAATTTTTGGTCATGAGGTAAGAGGACCACTTAAATAGATTTTTATTTCCAAACTGGATTCACTTAAAGGTTGCTGGCAGATACCTTTACCTGAAAGGGTGAAGGAGATTTCAGCTTTTGTGACTCCAGATGACATATACCAATTCAAAGTTATGCCATTTGGCATTGTTGTAGGGAAAAATCCCTTGTGCCAGTGCATTCAAGAGGTCGAGTCTCAAGGCAAGGTTCAAAGCGTTTTTACTGTATTGTACAAGTACTGAAGTCCTTCAGGGAGACCCACGCAGCCAGATCCTAACAATGGCTTGACCACGGTGATCTCCCCGATTTGCAGACGAGGTTCAATATCTATAGAGAGTACAAGCATTTGCAAGGTTTTGTTGGGCTTTTGCCGTTTTACATTTGAATAGTACAGATAAATAGTACAGATACATGATTTCCCGGGCTTCCTGACTCTGACGTCAATGTCTCGGTATCTGCTTGGTTTTAATAGGTGTTCCCTTGACTTACAATGGGGTCCCATTATCTCTATGCTGTACCTTGATTAGGTGTTGAGTGTGGTTCCTGGGTTAACCTGGGAATCTATTGTGTCAGCCTCCTGTTTGATAGGATATGTGTAAAACTAATCTAATCAATATATTTAATCCTTAGGTTTCTTTTGCCTGCCTGGGTCATTTTGGTTTTACAACATTTCATTTTATAACATTTCATTTTATAAGTCTTAGTTTTAATCAAAATATATATATATATGCCCCACTGTCAGGGTCTTGACTCGCAGATATCTCGATCTTCTGGCCATGGTGCCGTTTTAAGATACAGCTTCGTGCTGTTGCGAGGCAGATTATAGATTCTCCATTTCATTCGAAAACGGTTTCTCAGCTGTGCAAAAATGGGATTCAAATGAATGCCCATCCCTTTACATCATAAATGGTGCCAATCAGTCCAATAAATGAGGAATACTTTGATGATGTAAATATTAATACGAATCCAATATTCGTTGGATTCAATGCTAATTGATTAGATTAGCATGGTGGTTAGCATAAATGCTTCACAGCTCCAGGGTCCCAGGTTCGATTCCCGGCTGGGTCACTGTCTGTGCGGAGTCTGCACGTCCTCCCCGTGTGTGCGTGGGTTTCCTCCGGGTGCTCCGGTTTCCTCCCACAGTCCAAAGATGTGCGGGTTAGGTGGATTGGCCATGCTAAATTGCCCGTAGTGTCCTAAAAAGTAAGGTTAAGGGGGGGGTTATTGGGTTACGGGTATAGGGTGGATACGTGGGTTTGAGTAGGGTGATCATGGCTTGGCACAACATCGAGGGCCGAAGGGCCTGTTCTGTGCTGTACTGTTCTATGTTCTATGTAATATAGCCTTAATAAATGTCCTACTTCAGCATGAAAAACGCACCAGCCATATTTCAACGGTAAACTAACAAAGTCGTTTCAGGTTTACCCAATTGTGCGGTATACATCGATGATCTGGTAATTTTCAGCCAGACATAGAAAGAACATTTAAAACACCTGATGGAGTTATTCGATCGACTTCAGGAGGTAGGTTTGGTGATAAGCCAAAAGTGAATTTGTAAAAGCCCAAGTCACTTTCCTTGGCCACACAATCGGACAGGATCGAATGGTCCCACGGGATGTGAAAATGAAAGTTATTGGGGAGTTTCCGATATTCTCGAAACAACGGGAAATAATGCGATTTCTTGGTATGAGTGGATTTTACTGGAAATTTGTACCGCGTTTTAACAGTGTGGTCGCTCCACTGGCGGACGTGCTCAAGGTGCGTAACATATTCCAGTGGACAGCGGAATGTCAACAGGCATTTGATGGCCTGAAGGCTGTGTTAACCACTGCTCCTGTGTTGGCCATCCCAAATTACACCAAATCATTCAAAGTGGCGGTTGTTGCGAGTGATGTGGGTATCGGTGCGGTGCTTCTACAGGATGACGATGAAGGGCTAGAGCGGCCTGTTGGTTATTTTTTTAAAGAAATTGAATTCTCACCTGAAAAAGTATTCCACGATTGAGGAGACTTTGAGTCTGGTGCTGGCTTTGCAACATTTTCATATTTATGTAACCAGCAATCCGTCTCACACCGTTATATATACTGGTCATAATCCGTTGACATTTTTGGAGCGATTCCCGAACAACAATGCAAGGCTGTTTCGCTGGAGTTTATTGTTGCAGCCATTTCATTTAAAGATAGTACATGTGGCAGCACGAGAAAATGTGATAGCTGATGATTTGTCATGAATGTGATGAGTGGAAGCATTTTCAGTTGGAAGAAGAAGAAGGACAAAATGGACTATAATATTGTACCCATTTGCGTGTGTTGTTTTTTTGAAACAAGAAGTATATTTACTGTGTGCATTTCTTAAAGGATAGTGCAAAGGTGAAAAATGAAACCATTTTGAAGTTGATGGGTTTTTTTTTTCGTGGGGGGAGGTGCCATGACAGTACCCTTTAAGAAATGTACCTTTAAGAAATGGAGCTGCTCATGTTACTGGCGTGATGGCAGAGTATGGTTAGAGCTGAGCTCTACTTCTGCCTTTTAGTTTCAGTTTGAGAAACCTTGGGTGTGACTGTGATCTGCACTGCTGTTGATCTCTGCCATCAAAGGACTATTTATGGATCATTTGGCCAACTCAGAATTGTAAAAAGGTCTCAGTATTGAATATAAATCTAATGTGCTCCTGTTTGAAGGTTTGTTAAGTCTTTTGGATAGTAAAAGGGCAGCAGACAGGTTCTTTAGTGTTGTATTCTTTGGGGCTGTACTTTATTTACTGTTTCCAAATATATTACGGTGAAACAGTTGAGGAACAGTGGAGAACCTTCCAAGCGATTTTTCAGAGTGTTCAGCAACGGTTTATACCAACGAAAAGGAAGGACGGTGGTAGAAAGAGGGAAAATCGACCGTGGATATCGAAGGAAATAAGAGAGAGTATCAAATTGAAGGAAAAAGCATACAAAGTGGCAAAGATTGGTGGGAGACTAGAGGACTGGGAAATCTTTAGGGGGCAACAGAAAGCTACTAAAAAAGCTATAAAGAAGAGTAGATTATGAGAGTAAACTTGCTCAGAATATAAAAACAGATAGTAAAAGTTTCTACAAATAAATAATACAAAAAAGAGTGGCTAAGGTAAATATTGGTCCTTTAGAGGATGAGAAGTGAGACTTAATAATAGGAGATGAGTAAATGGCTGAGGAACTGAACAGGTTTTTTGGATCGGTCTTCACAGTGGAAGTCACAAATAACATACCAGTGACAGATAGAAATGAGGCTATGACAGGTGAGGACCTTGAGATGATTTTTAACACTAAGGAGGTAGTGATGGGCAAGCTAATGGGGCTAAAGGTAGACAAGTCTCCTGGCCCTGATGGAATGCATCCCAGAGTGCTAAAGGAGATGGCTAGGGAAATTGCAAATGTACTAGTGATAATTTATCAAAATTCACTTGACTCTGGGGTGGTCCCGGCGGATTATAAATTAGCAAACGTCACACCACTGTCTAAAAAAGGAGGTAGGCAGAAAGCGGGTAATTGTAGGCCAGTGAGCTTAACTTCGGTAGTAGTGAAGATACTAGAATCCATCATCAAGGAAAATATAGCAAGGCATCTGGATGGAACTTGTCCCATTGGGCAGATGCAGCATGGGTTCATAAAAGGCAGGTCGTGCCTAACTAATTTAGTGGAATTTTTTGAGGACATTACCAGTGCGGTAGATAATGAGGAGCCAATGGATGTGGTATATCTGGATTTCCAGAAAGCCTTTGACAAGGTGCCACACAAAAGGTTGCTGCATAAGATAAAGATGTATGGCATTCAGGGTAAAGTAGTAGCATGGATAGAGGATTGGTTAATAAATAGAAAGCAAAGAGTGGGGATTAATGGGTGTTTCTCTGGTTGGCAATCAGTAGCTAGGGGCGTCCCTCAGGGATCAGTGGTGGGCCCACAATTATTCACAATTTACATAGATGATTTGGAGTTGGGGACCAAGGGCAATGTGTCCAAGTTTGCAGACGACACTAAGATGAGTGGGAAAGCGAAAAGTGCAGAGGATACTGAAAGGCTGCAGAGGGATTTGGATAGGTTAAGTGAATGGGCTAGGGTCTGGCAGATAGAAAACAGTGTTGACAAATGTGAGGTTATCCATTTTGGTAGAAATAACAGCAAAAGGGCTTATTATTTAAATGGCAAAATATTAAAGCATGCTGCTGTGTAGAGAGACCTGGGTGTACTAGTGCATGATTCGCAAAAAGTTGGTTTACAGGTGCAACAGGTGATTAAGAAGGCAAATGGAATGTTGTCCTTCATTGCTAGAGAGATGGAGTTTAAGACTAGGGAGGTTATGCTGTAACTGTATAAGGTGTTAGTGAGGCCACACCTGAAGTATTGTGTTCAGCTTTGGTCTCCTTACCTGAGAAAGGACGTACTGGCGCTGGAGGGAGTGCAGAGGAGATTCATTAGGTTAATCCCAGAGCTGAAGGGATTGGATTACGAGGAGAGGTTGAGTAGACTGGGACTGTACTCGTTGGAATTTAGAAGGATGAGGGGGGATCTTATAGAAACATATAAAATTATGAAGGGAATAGATAGGATAGATGCGGACAGGTTTTTTCCACTGGTGGGAGAAAGCAGAATTAGGGGACATAGCCTCAAAATAAGTCGAAGTAGATTTAGGTCTGAGTTTAGGAGGAACTTCTTCACCCAAAGGGTTGTGAATCTATGGAATTCCTTGCCCAGTGAAGCAGTTGAGGCTCCTTCAGTAAATGTTTTTAAGGTAAAGATACTTAGTTTTTTGAAGAATAAAAGGATTAAGGGTTATGGTGTTCGGGTCGGAAAGTGGAACTGAGTCCACAAAAGATCAGCCATGATCTCATTGAATGGCGGAGCAGGCTCAAGGGGCCAGATGGCCTACTCCTGCTCCTAATTCTTCTGTTCTTATATTCACTGTTTGGTTTAAAAAGATTAACTTTTGTTTTGTTTTAAAAACCACTGGTCTATTTTCTGCTGTACCATATCTGTAGAGTGAGCCGTGTGCTCCCCATACCAAGTTTAAAAGTTGTGGCTCAGGTGAAGTCCATGACAAACCTTGGGATTCTCTAAACCCTGGCCCATAACACTACATAAATTAATACTCCCTTAAGACAACTCCAAAACCATAGCATACCTAAGAAAAATCTTTGCAAAGCATCAGAAGCCATGGATGACCCTGGGAGGGTGGTAGAGGCGGGCTGCCTCACATCCTTTAAAAAGTACCTGGATGAGTACTTGGCACGCCATAACATTCAAGGCTATGGGCCAAGTGCCGGCAAGTGGGATTAGGCGGGCAGGTCAGGGCCTTTCATGCATCGGTGCTGACTCGATGGACCAAAGGGCCTCTTCTGTACTGTAGTTTTCTGTGATAATCCAAATCAGCCTTCTCCTGAGGTCCCTAGTATCACAGATACTAGCCGTCAGCTAATTAGATTCACTCCATATGATATTAATGAAAGGCTGAAGGGGCTCTTACAATATTCCACAATAGTTGCGAAGGTTAAATTGTGCTCTAAGCTAGCCCTACCCCTATTCAAGCTGTTCCAGTACAACTACATTCCTGCCGTTTCCTCAGCTGGTTAGACCAGCATTTATTGCCCATCCCAGTTTGCCCTTCTGAAGATGGTGGTGAGTTGCCTTCTCCTGGGGTGACAGATAATGCATAGTGAGAGTCACTTCGATGTGGGCAGCACTGGGGGTCCACAGTTAGTGGCCTGTGTGTGCAGGGCATCAGGCCATTGTGGGTGATATGGGTATTGGCATGTGGTGCGGGGTGGGGAATGAATGGCCTGCCGGTGTGTGGGGTTCGATCACCGGGACTGGGGGATGGTGCCAGGGGCACTGTGATGACTCACCTGACTGGCCTGAGGTGTTGTCCATCTTTACCCAGCACTGCCTGCCGGTCCACCCAGTGGGGGCCGCATAACGGCGGGGAGGGTTGATGGGTTGTGCGCTGTGTGGGACAGGAGTGGTGGCAGCGGCACGGTGGTGATGGGTGACTCGCCCTGCCTGCCCTAAGGAGGTCGTGCAACTTCTTCTGGCACTGCTGGCCGGTTCTGGTGGTGGGGCCATGCCGCTCAAGGCCTCTGCCATCTCCACCCAGACACGGTTGATGTTGATGTGTCGCAGCCTCCTTCCCACCTCGGGGAACAAGGTGTCCCACCTCTCATCCACGGCATCCAGCACTGATTCAGCTCTGCGTCGGCAAACCTCGTTGCCACTCTTCAGGGTACCATCTTCTTGGCTGGAATAAGAGTGTGTGGGGAGTGGAGTGCTTATTCACGTCTGTAGCTTGTCAGGCTATCAAGCCACACGCCGGCATGCATTGGAATTGTAGTAGTTGCACGTGGTGCTGGTGCTGGCCCATTAGTACTTCCTGAATTGCTCTGGGACCGGAGCTCTCGTTCCCAGTCCCAGCATCAGCATATAGGGCAGGATTCTCTCAGTCGACGCCAGTGCGGAGAATCGCCGGGCCGAGCCCGAATCGTGCGACGCCGCCCTGATGCCGGTCCGCCAATTCTCGAAGAATTGGCGCCATTGGCGCCGACGTGGTGCCGGTCGGGGGCCGTTCTACGTGCCCCCCCCCCGCCGATTCTTCGCCCAGGATGGACCGAGTGGCTGCCCAAAAAAGGCCGAGTCCTGCCGGCGCCATTCATATCTGGTCTTACCCGGTGGGACCTCGCCGTCCATCCTGTCAGGGGCGGACTGGTAGTTGGGGTGGGGGGTCCGATCCTGGGGGGGCCACCACCGTGGCCTGGACCGCGATCAGGGCCAACTGATTACATTCGTGCCGATCACAGTGCGCATACGCAGACCCGCGGTGCCCATTTGACGGCGGTATTGGCAGCTGGAGCGGTGTGGGTCGCTCCAGTGCCATGCTGTCCTCCTGTAGGGCAGAGGATCGCTACACATAGCGGACGGTGATGCTGTCGTTAAACTCTTCCGTTTTTACGACAGCGTCAACACTCTGCCGTCAGATGGGAGAATCCCGCCCAGAATCTCTGAAGCAGCAAATCCTGTCCCTTATCTTTTTCCTCCTTTCCTATCTTCAAACTCTGGAGATCAAGTTCAAGCTTCTTCGTTTCCATTTCTTTCCATCTTTCGTTTTCCTTTTCCTCTTTTTCCAATTCGAGTTTCAAATTTCCATTTATTTTTCAAATTTGAGTTTCTGCTTTTCCCTATCTCTTTCTATCTCAAACTGTTTCATCTGCAACTGAATTTGAGCTGACTCTAGCTGTGAAACACCATTTCAGATATCTCTTCTTTTAATTCTAAATGCTAGATAAATACTTTCATTGTATTGTCCTCACAGAATTTTGCTTTTATTTCTGCATGCAATTCATGTGCTAACTCAAGCCTTGTTCAAGGATTTCAAATTAGTATTACATCTACCACTCCCAGAAAAGGCTCAGCAACAATCAAAGCAATTGTTGAGTTCTAGCTAAGGTAATATTCTATAACTAGTAGATCCAAATAAGGATTCACCAACCCCACTTAATTT
Organism: Scyliorhinus canicula; assembly: GCF_902713615.1. Classification (NCBI taxonomy): domain Eukaryota; kingdom Metazoa; phylum Chordata; class Chondrichthyes; order Carcharhiniformes; family Scyliorhinidae; genus Scyliorhinus; species Scyliorhinus canicula. Next base: position 168,967,403 of record NC_052153.1, read on the forward strand.
CAAGGATTCTCGATCCCACACGTGCCCCCAGTTTTTTATGATCCCAGCTGCTTTTGATACTGGACAAGTCAGATCCCAAAGTGAAACCTGACCTGATAGATCCTCTGCGGGATTCTATGTTGATGGGATCCTCTGCTTTGCCAGCGGTGCACCCATGCCCACGGGTTTCCCCACGGCAAGTGGTGGTCACAATGGGAAGTCCCAGTGCCGGCTGCGGAAACAGAGAATCCCACTGCCGGCTGGGGGGGGGGGGGGGGGGGGGGCATGCCAGTAAACGGGGCTGGCGGGATGGAGAATCCCACTCCCTATTCTTTTTTAGAAACCATGGAAGAAAGTTACTGAACAAATTCACAGCAGTCCGCTGATAAAATTTTAACATAAAGAATAAAATATTTATGAAATAAGAACAATGGACTACATTACACCAGACAAAAAAGGTTGAAAGATCTCAATACAAACACAAGAAGATAATTCAATTTCCCAATATTTCTTTATCCAGCAATATCTTCACATAAACACGTGAAGAATTCCCACTCGCTTGTCTCAAAGTTTCCTCTAGGGACTGGCACAGGTGCCAAGTTTTCTTCTGGTGATTCTTTGAGCATTCATTTGATGCTTTTCACCTAACTTGTATCTCTCCCCGAGGCACCCAAATATACCACACTTTAAATTCATTGTTTTCGTAGCAACATCATTAAACTGATCGCGATATTGAATCCTGTAACAAATTATTCAGTTAACCACTGTTCCACAAGCCTTGCACTTTTCTCTTCACTATCGTCCCTGCTTCCACCACCTCCTTTGGCTGTTCCAGGCACCCACTACCCTCTGTGTAAAAAAACTTACCTCGTACATTTCCTCTAAACCTTGCCACTCGCATCTTAAACCTATGCCCCCCAGTAATTGACCCCTCCACTCTGGGAAATAGCCACCCTGTCTATGCCCCTCATAATTTTGTAGGCCGCTATCAGGTCACCCCTCAACCTCTGTCGTTCCAGTGAGAACAAACTAAGTTTATTCAACTGCTCCTCATAGTTAATGCCCTCCATACCAGGCAACATCCTGGTGAATCTCTTCTGCACCCTCTCTAAAGCCTCCACAACCTTCTGGTAGTGTGCCGACCAGAATTGAACACTTTCCTCCAAGTGTGGCCTAACTAAGGTTCTATACAGCTGCAAAATGACTTGCCAATTCTTATACTCAATGCCCCGGCCAATGAAGGCAAGCATGCCGTATTCCTTCTTGACTACCTTCTCCACCTGTGTTGCCCCTTTCAGTGACTTGTGGACCTGTACACCGAGATCTCTCTGACTGTCAATACTCTAGACAAGTTTGACTCTACCATTCACTGTATATTTCCTACCTGCATTAGACCATCCATTACCTCACATCTGTCCGGATTAAACTCCATCTGCCATCTCTTCGCCCAAGTCTCCAAACGATCTAAATCCTGCTGTATCCTCCGACAGTCCTCATCGCTATCCGCAATTCCACCAACCTTTCTGTCGTCTGCAAACTTACTCATCAGACCAGTTACATTTTCCTCCAAATCATTTATATATACTACGAACAGCAAAGGGCCCAGCACCGATCCCTGCGGAACACCAGTAGTCACAGCCCTCCAATCAGAAAAGCACCCTTCCATTGCTACTCTCTGCCTTCTATAACCTAGCCAGTTCTGCATCTACCTTGCCAGCTCACCCCTGATCCCGTGTGACTTCACCTTTTGTACCAGTCTACCACAAGGTACCTTGTCAAAGGCCTTACTGAAGTCCATATAGACAACATCCACTGCCCTACCTGCATCAGTTACCTTTGTGACTTCTTCGAAAAACTTTATCAAGTTAGTGAGACACAAGCTCCCCTTCACAAAACCGTGCTGCCTCTCGCTAATACGTCCATTTGCTTCCAAATGGGAGTAGATCCCGTCTCAAAGAATTCTCTCCAGTTCTTTCCCTACCACTGACGTAAGGTTCACCGGCTTTAACAGTCAAATAACCTTAACAGTCAAATGTAGGCAAACGTGAACTGCAGAACAGACTGGATTTTAAAAAGAAATTGACCCTTAAAATTAATAATAATAATCGCTTATTGTCACAAGTAAGCTTCAATTAAATTACTGGGAAAAGTCCCTAGTCGCCACATTCCGGCACCTGTTCGGGGAGGCCGGTACAGGAATTGAACCCGCGCTGCTGGCCTTGTTCGACATTACAAGCCAGCTGTTTAGCCCACTGTGCTAAACCAGCCCCTAAAATTAACTCTTGAAATTCCGTCGCTCATCAAATTCCCAAACTCACATTTGTGTCCAGCTGCAGTCAGTGATCAGCTGCGATTTTGGTGCTTTTTTACTTCCAGCATTTTGAAAGATCTATTTGTTAGATGTTCAATTAAGATACAGAATAGATACTCGGCAATTTCTAACTCTGGCCACCTTCCCTCCCCATATGAACGACATAATCCTTCCCTCAATCTCTCTGAAAAAAGCCTTTGGCAGGAAAATCGGCAGGCATTGAAAAATAAACAGAAATCGCAGTGACACGTTCATTTTAACCGCCTGTACCCGACCCGCCAGTGACAGAGGGAGACTGTCCCACCTTGCCAGATCAGCTTTCACTCTCCCATTGCTACTCTCTGCCCAGAATAGATACTCGGCAGTGTCAGATCATGCTCCGCATTGGGTGGATACGGTACTGGAGAAAGGCCGAGGCCGGGGTGGAAATTAGATGTGGGACTAAACAAGTATTCTGTGACAAAATTGAAAAGTTAATTAAGGAATATGTAGGTTTCAACTGTACAGGTGTGGTGTCCAAATCGGTCGTCTGGGAGGCTGTAAAGGTGGTGGTGAGGGGGGAGGTGATTTTGTTTAAGCCTGGTTGGACAAAGAGCAGAGGTTGGAGAGGCAGAGGGTAATAGATGAGATATTGGAGGCAGATAGGAGTTATGCAGAAGATGGGGACTCAGCAAAGCTGGACAAGAGAAAGGAACTACAGGCCAGCTTTGACCGACTATCTACCAGGAAGGTGGTACGCCAACTGAGACGAGCAAGGGGTGCAGTTTACGAACATGGAGGTAAGGTATGTTAGCAGGTCAGCACCAGAGGGAAGCAACGGCAAGGGAAATTGTGCAGGTGAGGGATAGGGCAGGGATGTTGGTGGCGGCTCCGGATCTGATTAACAAGGTTTTTGAGGAATTTTATGAGAGGTTGTACAGGTCAGATCCACCTGGGGGAGAACCGTGAGATGCAGGAATTTCTAGATGGGTTGGAGTACCTGAGGTTAGGGGAGGGGGACAGGGCTACATTAGTGTGGTGAATTATAAACCTAGTAATTCACACTGTGTTGTACTATATGTATTGTATCCTTGTGGGCTCTGTATACGAGCCGTTGGGCGGCTCTGCCCATAGGGGGAGATGAGGAGTTTGTACTGGGCTCCACCCTTGGTTCCGCCCATGGCTCCGTCCATGGCTCCTCCCACTAACCGGAACTATAAAGTTCTGCAGTCGTGAGCCTTCTGCCAGTTCATCTCGTCGCAGGCAGGCTCAGTTGTAAGACTATTAAAACCACTGTTCACTTCCAATCATGTGTATTGTGAATTGATGGTCTCATCAATTAGAAGGAGCAATAGTGGAGCAGGAGATAAAGGATGCGATTGGGAGGATGCAGTCGGGGAAGGCGGCAGGGCCAGATGGGTTTCCGGTGGAATTTTATTAAAAAATTCAAGGATAAAAAGGATAAGCTGGCACCCCTGATTTTGGGGATGTTTGAAGAGGCGATAGGGAAGGGGGAGTTGCCACAAACTTTGGGGCAGGCATCAATTTTCCCGTTGCTAAAATAAGATAAGAATCCGACGGAGTGTGGGTCATATAGGCCCATATCACTTCTGAATGTGGATGCAAAAGTATTGGCGAAGGTACTGGCGGGTAGGCTGGAGGAGTGTCTCCTGAAGGTGATAGGTAAAGATAAGACGGGGTTCGTGAGAGGGAGGCAGCTCTTTTCAAACATTAGAAGGGTACTGAATGTCTTAATGGCACCGTCTGAGTGGAAGGAAACAGAGGTGGTTGTGGCATTGGACGCTGAGAAGGAGTTCGACCAGGTAGAATGGGGTACTTGATGGCAGTTCTGGAGCGGTTTGGGATTGGACCAAGATTTGTGAACTGGTAAAGCTACTATATAAGGAGCTGAGGGCAAGTGTCTGCACAAAGAACATCAGCTCAAGATACGTTTCTCTCCACCGTGGGACTAGGCAGGAATGTCCTATGTCCCCCCCTGCTGTTTGCACTCGCAATTGAGCCATTGGCCATCGCATTAAGAAGTTCAGGGGTATGGAAAGGAATAGTGCGGGGGAGGGGGATAGAGCATACGGCAGTGTTCTTCAAAGTCGGGGGCGCGACCCCTGGGTGGGTCGCGGCCGGGTGTTGGGAGGGTCGCGGAGCCGTTGTCCGCCATTGGCTTTTAATAACACCGGCTGCAAGTGGCTGCAAACATGTTAAAAAAAGTCAGCCGCATTGCGTATGTGCGCACAATGATCGGCGCGCATGTGCAGTGCGGCTGCTATTTTTTAAAAACGTTTGCAACTTTTTGGTTTACAAGTTACGTAGTGGTTTTTATTCGTTTATTCATTTATTTTGTTCATTTTATTTTTTATTCGTTTATTCATTTATTTTGTTCATTTAATTTTTATTTTTTTCATTTTTTTTGTTCATTTTATTTTTTATTTTTTTTACAAGTTCGAGGGGGGGTGTTATTTGATAAATATTTACATGAAAAAATGCAGAACATTGGACAGATGGAGACTCCATACTTTCTAACACCGAAAGGCTTCACCTTCATCCAACAGGTTCCATTGGAGGAGCGTGTATGAGGGCCAATGGGACCCAAAACCATTTCCTCCATTTTTGTCAGCAGCAAACAAGGCAAGAGAAAATGGTGGGTCGCGCAGGTCGGCCGGCGTAGGTCGCGAAGGTCGGCCGACGTGGGTCGTGAAGGTCAGCCAGGTTGGGTCCCAAAGGTTGGCCGGTTGGTAAAAATGGGTCCCCGGATAAAAAGTTTGAAGAATACTGGCATAGGGTGTCCTTGTATGCCGATGACTTGCTGTTATACGTGTCGGAACCGATTGTGTCGATGGGGGAACATTGGAGCTGCTTCGAGTGTTTGGGTCTTTCTCGGGGTACAAACTAAATCTAGACAAGAGTGAGTATTTTGTGGTGTCTTGGCCATGGGTGGGGGCAGGGGTGGGGGGTGGGGGGGGGGGGGCTGCCATTCCATAGGGCAGGGACTCACTTTAGGTACCTGGGGGTGCAGGTTGCCCAGATGTTGTGGCGGGCGGGAAGCTCCGTAGGTACAACGTTTCTAGTTTGGTGGGGAGAGTGAAAGCTGATCTGGCAAGGTGGGATGGTCTCCCTCTGTCACTGGTGCGTCGGGTACAGGCGGTTAAAATGAACTGTTGCTGCGATTTCTGTTTATTTTTCATTGCCTGCCGATTTTCCTGCCAAAGGCTTTTTTCAGGGAGATTGAGGGAAGGATTACCTTGTTCATATGGGGAGGGAATGTGGCCAGAATTAGAAAGGTGCTGCTACAGAGGGGAAGGCAGGCAGGGGGTTTGGGTCTCCCGAACCTGACGTATTAATACTGGCCGGCGAATGTGGAGAAGGTGCGGAGCTGGGTAAGAGGGTTTGATTCCCAGTGGGTCAGATTGGATGAGAGTTTTTAGAACATAGAACAGTGCAGAAGGAGGCCATTCGTCCCATCGAGTCTGCACTGACCCACTTATGCCCTCACTTCCACCCTATCCCTGTAACCCAATAGTCCCTCCTGACCTTTTTGGTCACTAAGGGCAATTTATCATGGCCAATCCACTTAACCTGCACGTCTTTGGACTGCGGGAGGAAACAGGAGCACCCGGAGGAAACCCATGCAGACATGGGGAGAACGTGCAGACTCCGCACAGACAAACCCGGGAAAGTACTCAGGGAGTCTGGTAATAATAGCTTCATTGAGAATTTGGAGGCAGTTTTGCCAACACTTTGGGTTGGGGACAGGGTCAAAGGAAATGCTGATTCGGGGGAACCACAGATTTGAGCCAGCGAGGTGGGATGGAAATTTTTGGAAATGGGAGGAGAAGGGGATTAAGACACTGAAAGATTTGTTTCTCAGGGGTCGGTTTGCAAGATTGAAGGAGCTGGAAGCAAAGTATGGGCTGGAGCAGGGGGAAATATTTAGATACATGCAGGTTCGAGATTTTGCCAGAAAGGAGATACAGAGCTTCCCGGAGGACCCGGCCTCCACATTGCTGGAGGAAGTGCTGACGACAGGGGCACTGGAGAAGAGGGTAGTGTCAGCTGTGTACGGAGCTATTTTGGAAGAGGAGAAGGCACCACTGGAAGGGATCAAAGCAAAGTGGGAGGAAGAGTTGGAAGAGGATATGGAGGAGGGGTCTGGTGTGAGGTGCTCTGGAGAGTGAATGCCTCCAACTTGTGCGCGAAGTTGGGGCTGAGACAGCAGAAGGTGGTACACAGAGCACATCCCACGAGGGTGAGGATGAGCCGATTCTTTGAAGGAGTAGAAGATGTGTGTGAACTTTGCAGAGAGGGGGGGGCCCCGCTAATCGCTTTCATATGTTTTGATCCTGTCCAAAGCTGGAGGATTACTGGAAGGAGGTTTTTAGGGTAGTTTCTAAAGTGGTGGACGTGAAACTAGACCCGGGCCCCCGGGTGGCCATATTTGGGATGTCGGACCAGCCAGTATTGAAAACGTGTGCGGAGGCAGATGTTGTAGCCTTCACCTTGTTGATCGCCCGAAGCCGGATCCTGATGGGATTGAGAGCAGCCTCCCCACCCTGTGCCCTGACATGGCGGGGGGATCTGTTGGAATTCTTGACTCTTGAGAAGGTTAAGTTTGAACTGAGGGGAAGGATGGAGGTGTTGGAACCAACAATTCTACGGACACGTGCTTGTAGGATTAGAATAGCGGTTTTAATATACTTACAACAGAGCTAGCCTGTTAGCCGTTGAACTTTCGGTGAACTGGCCGGCTGACCCTGTGGCACTGATCTTTATACAGCAGCTCCCGGGGGAGGAGTCCTGGGCGGAGCCAAGGGAGAAGCCCAGTACAACCCTCGAGCATTCCCAGAGCTACTCCCCCTGGAGGTCAGGTAGTGCAACTGTACTGACAATATAGACACATGTTTATACAGATTATAATCCGGTGTGAATCGCATTCACCACATTCACCCCCTGTGAAAAAAAACCGAGTCCAGCGGGGGTGGTGGCTCACAGAGTTAGTCTGTCCGGTGGACGAATTGTTCTTTTCGATCTGCGGAGCACCGGGGTTGCAGCCTCTTGCGGTGGCTGGGTGGGTGTTGAGAGCTGGGGTACGATGGCAGACTCCGGGGCGGGTCTCGTCCAAACTTTATACACCTCTGACTCGACCGGAGACTGGGGGCGCTGGGGGCGGGCTGGTTCCGGCGCGTGGAACCGGTGGGGTGAGCTTGCGGAATCAGGGGCGCGAGGGGGCGGCAGCATAGGGAATGGGGTAAGGGGTTCCTCAGTGGGAGTGGGGGGTGGGGGGCTGGATCCAGCGGGTGCCAGGTCCCGAAGGGATACCGTGTCCTGGCGACCGTCCGGGAACTCCACGAATGCGTACTGGGGGTTGGAATGGAGGAGGCGCACCTTTTCCACAAGGGGGTCAGTTTTGTGCCCCCTGACGTGCTTCCTCAGGAGGACCGGTCCTGGTGTCCTCAGCCACGCCGGAAGTGAGACTCCCGTGGTAGTGCCCCAAGAAAAAATGAAGAGTCGCTCGTGAGGGGTTTGATTTGTAGCTGTACAGAGGAGGGATCTGATAGCGGGGAGCGCGTCTGGGAGGACTTCTTGCCATTGGGAGACTTGGAGTTTTCTAGACCGGAGGGTCAGCAGGACGGTCTTCCAGACCTTTGCGTTCTCCCTCTCCACCTGCCCGTTCCCCCTGGGGTTGTAGCTGGTAGTCCTGCTCGAGGCGATGCCCTTGTCGAGCAGGTACTGACGCAGCTCGTCGCTCATAAAGGACGAACCCCGGTCGCTGTGCACGTAGCTGGGGAAACCGAACAGGGTGAAGACACTATGCAGGGCCCTAATGACTGTGTGGGAGGTCATATCAGGGCATGGAATGGCAAAAGGGAATCGGGAGAACTCGTCGATGATGTTGAGGAAATAAATGTTCTTGTTAGTGGAGGGGAGTGGCCCTTTGAAATCGATCGCAAGGCGTTCAAAGGGCCTAGAAGCCTTGACCAGGTGGGCCCTGTCTGGTCTATAGAAGTGCGGTTTGCACTCCGCACAGATCGGGCAGTCCCTGGTGACCGCTTTTACCTCCTCGTTGGAGAAAGGCGGGTTTCGGGCTCTGATGTAGTGGGCGAGCCGGGTGACCCCTGGATGGCAGAGGTCCACGTGGATGGCTTTCAGACGGCTGATCTGCGCTGGCGCATGTCCCGCGGGTTAGGGCATCCGAGGGCTCGTTGAGCTTCCCCGGTCGATATTTAATATCGTAACTATAGGTGGAGAGTTCGATCCTCCACCAAAGGATTTTATCATTTTTTATTTTGCCCCTTTGCGTGTTGTCAAACATAAAGGCAACCGATCGTTGGTCGGTGATGAGGGTGAACCTCCTACCTGCGAGGTAGTGCCTCCAGTGACGAACAGCCTCCATGATGGCTTGCGCTTCCTTCTCGACTGAGGAGAGTCGGAGTACTGAAGCGGATAGGGTACGGGAGAAAAATGCAACGGGCCTCCCTGCCTGATTTAAAGTGGCTGCTAGAGCTACCTCTGAGGCGTCGCTCTCAACCTGAAAGGGAGTGGATTCATCCACCACCCGCATGGCTGCTTTGGTGATGTCCTCCTTGATGCAGCTGAAGGCCTGGCGCGCCTCAGCAGACAGGGGAAATCGTGTGGCCTTAAAGAGTGGGCGGGCTTTGTCCACATATTGAGGGACCCACTGGGCTTAGTATGAAAAGAACCCCAAGCACCGTTTGAGGGCCTTGGGGCAATGAGGGAGGGGGAGTTCTAAGAGGGGGCGCATGCAGTCCGGGTCTGGGCCCAGGACTCCATTCTCCACGACGTAGCCGAGGATGGCCAGTCTGTTTGTGCGGAAAACGCATTTCTCCTTGTTGTAAGTGAGATTTAATTTCTGTGCCGTTTGGAGAAAACAGTGGAGGTTGGCGTCGTGGTCCTGCTGGTCATAGCCGCAGATGGTAACATTGTCCAGATACGGAAACATGGCCCGCAGCCCGTACTGGTCTACCATTCGGTCCATTGCTCGTTGGAACACCGAAACCCCATTGGTGACGCTGAAGGGAACCCGGAGGAAGTGGAAGAGGCAGCCATCGGCCTCGAACGCCGTGTAGTGGCGGTCTTCCCGGCGGATTGGGAGCTGGTGGTATGCAGACTTCAGATCCACCGTGGAAAATAGCCGATATTGGGCGATCTGATTAACCATGTCTGCAATTCTGGGGAGGGGATACGCGTCTAGGAGCGTAAAGCGATTTATGGTCTGGCTATAGTCGACGACCATGCAAACTTTTTCCCCGGTCTTGACTACCACCACCTGAGCTCTCCAGGGACTATTACTGGCCTCTATGATCCCCTCACTGAGCAGCCGTCGGACCTCCGATCAGATAAAGACCCTATCCTGTAGGCTGTATCGCCTGTTGCGAGTAGCTACTGGCTTGCAATCTGGAGTGAGATTGGCGAAGAGAGGAGGGGGGAGATGCGCAGCGTGGCTAGGCTGCAGATAGTGAGTGGGGGCAGGGACCCGCCGAAGCTGAGGGTGAGGCTCTTGAGGTTGCACTGGAAATCCAGGCCTAATAAGAGTGGCGCGCAGAGGTCGGGCAGGACATAAAGTTTAAATTTAGAATAACTAGCGACTCGAATTGTTAGCGTAGCGACGGTGCATCCTTGGATTTGGACTGAGTGGGAGCCCGAAGCGAGGGCGATAGTTTGGCTCACCGGAAAAATAGAAAGCGAACAGCGTCTTACCAGCTCTGGATGTATAAAGCTCTTGGTGCTCCCGGAGTCAAAGAGGCATGGCGTGCTGTACCAGTTGATCTGGACCTCCGCCATCGAACTTCGTAGGTGCTTGGGGCGGGATTGATCCAAGGTGACCGCGTTGAGTTGCGGGCCGCGTGGTGAGTGCCCGGGGAAGTCGTATTCTTCAGATGAGCTTTCTGAGCATGCCGATGCAGATGGGGCCCGTGGATCGCACGTGGTGAGCGGCGAGGAAGATGGCGGCCCCCATGAGTCGCACGTGGCCGGCCGCATGGTGGGGGTTTGCCAAGATGGCGGCCCCCATGGATCGCATGTGGTGGGAGGGGGCGGAGTCGGGGCATAGGCCGCAGCGTTTCGGGTCCCGCGGGCCCGCTGGTGTTGGGAGCGATTTGTTCTCTCTGCTGGGGAGTTAAAAACTGGGGCCCTTTTCGCGAGGCACACTCTGGCATAGTGGCCTTTCTTCCCGCAGCTGCTGCAGGTCACGGATCGGGCTGGGCAGTGCTGCCGTGGGTGCTGGCTTTGGCCACAGAAATGGCAGGCTGGGGCAGCTGAGTAGCTGGCTGGGGCAGCTGAGTAGCTGGCTGGGGCAGCTGAGTAGCTGGCTGGATCAGCTGAGTAGTTGGCTGGGGCAGCAGAGTAACTGGCTCTGGCAGCGCGGTAGCTGGGGGGCCGTGCGGCACAGGCCTGGGGGGACTGTTGGTCGGGGGTCCACGATGAGGTCGCGGGGTCCGCGGGAAACGACGTGAGGCTGTGGAAGGAAACTTCCATAGTGGTAGCAGCCTCCACAGTAGTGTCTAATTCCTGGGCCCCCTTTTCTAGCAGTCTTTGGCGCACATAGTTAGACCTAAGGCCCGCTACGAAAACGTCCCGCACAGCAAGCACCCTATGTTCAGCCGCGGTAACGGCTTGATAATTACAGTCATTGGAAAGATTGTTCAATTCCCTTACAAACTCGGCAAGCGTTTCTGTAGGCCGCTGACAGCGAGTCGTAAACACATGGCATGCATGAACCTCGTTAATGAGCCTAACGTACATTTTGTCCAATGTTGTCAGCGCTGCGGTGTAAGAACCGGCCGGATTCAGCTGTGTGGAGATTCTGTGGCTTACCCTCGCGTGCAGTAGGCTGAGTTTTTGTTCCTCCGTTGTTCCGGCGGTGCTGGCTTCTGCCAGGTAGGCTTTAAAACATCTCAGCCAGTGGGAAAAAATTTCCTTAGCCTCTCCATCCTGTGGGTCGAGTTCTAGGCGTCCAGGCTTGAGGGCTGCTTCCATGATTTCTTCGACTGTTTCCTAAGTATATTAAATTGTTGGAACCAACAATTCTACGGACACGTGCTTGTAGGATTAGAATAGCGGTTTTAATATACTTAAAACAGAGCTAGCCTGTTAGCCGTTGAACTTTCGGTGAACTGGCCGGCTGACCCTGTGGCACTGATCTTTATACAGCAGCTCCCGGGGGAGGAGTCCTGGGCAGTGCCAAGGGAGAAGCCCCGTACAACTAGAACATAGAACAGTACAGCACAGAACAGGCCCTTCGGCCCTCGATGTTGTGCCGAGCAATGATCACCCTACTTAAACCCACGTAACCCGTATACCCGTAACCCAACAATCCCCCCATTAACCTTACACTACGGGCAATTTAGCATGGCCAATCCACCTAACCCGCACATCTTTGGACTGTGGGAGGAAACCGGAGCACCCGGAGGAAACCCAAGCACACACAGGGAGGACGTGCAGACTCCACACAGACAGTGACCCAGCCGGGAATCGAACCTGGGACCCTGGAGCTGTGAAGCATTGATGCTAACCACCATGCTACCGTGAACTCTCGAGCATTCCCAGAGCTACTCCCCCTGGAGGCCAGGTAGTGCAACTGCACTTACAATATAGACACATGTAGATTATAATCCGGTGTGAATCACATTCACCACAGGAGGGTTTCTACAATTCATGGGCATTATTCATCAAGCACTTTCAAGAACTAGATAACATCGAACATTAGTTGGGGGGGGGGGGGTGGGTGGGAGGGTTGAGAGGAGGGGGACGGTGTGTGTTAATGGTGACTAAGGGTGATTCCTGATTCCTTTTTGTCATTTGTTTATGTAAACATGCGGGCTAATGTTTGGGGGTTGGTGGGAGGATGGGATTGTTGTTATTGATATGGGGATTGACATATTTGTTGCTGATTATTGTTTATTGTTGGTGGGTGTAAATTCGGGAGAAAATGCGAAAAAGGAGAATAAAGAAATTTTTTTAAAAAGATACGAAATAGAAATGTAAGTTGTGCTCACGTTATGATGTATTATTGACAAACCGGGTTCAATTTTTTTGATTATAAACAGCAGTAAATCACCAGAAAACACCTGACAATATTAGCAAAAGTAATATGACATTCCTTTATATATTAATTCAGCAAAGGCATTAACCTATCTATAGTACAATACAATCTTGCCCTTCCTTCCTGATAAACTTACTTTGTGACGCATTTCAGTTGCACTTTAGTATCGTCCCTTCCATTATAAATGTCTATGTCTTATTTATAATCAAAATTACTCATGTAAATGCCATGTAGTAAAGTCCGACCAGTACTGGCACTTTAGTATCTCAGTTCTGTATGCGCCAGCTCCCCTAATGCAGAGAAACTCTGACGCTTCAACCAACTGCACCTCTCTGCTCCACAATTTGTCATATATGTTTTTGTTTACCATAACTATTAACACACAATCAAAGCATCATATAAAAGTAAGAACAGAATGTACAACGTCAAAGTAGGGGCTCCATTGCACCTGTACATCCTGGTTCAATGAACCCTGTTCTCTTGTCCTGCGTTAGCTGAAAACTGTCCTTGATTCTGGATTCCCCAGTGGCATGGGGGAGATTGATTACATTAAAATAAACAGGTTAATGCTTGCATTAAAAGCAGACAGAAGAATGCTGTATCCGTGTTTTATTGAGTCATCGGCTGGCACCATCGACACAAATTTCTGTGGGCAGAAATTATCTTTTCGACTGTAAAATGGCATATATTCAAGGCGCGATTGATTTTCTGCTGCACACGTTTCACATTTTTATTAGAACTTAAGACTTGTTGAGTTCATTTCATGAAGGTGGTAAGTCTTTGGAAATGTTAGCATTTCAAGATTTGGAGGACTTCCACTTTAGCTTTTTGATCATTGTTCCTTTTGTGCTTTTCCTGCTTTTTTGTCCCTGTAATGATGGTGCTCCTGCCTGTTAATACCTGCAAGAAGAAAAATGTAAACACAATCAGTGAGATTGATATGATTTACTGAGCTCATAGACTGCTGGAAAGAGGTCAATGAAAAGTGCTTCAGTACCAAACACAACCATGTTTCTACCTTGCTGCTTTTCATCAATGATGACATTCCACACCCAACAAAAGCAACAAACCTGTTAAACCTGTTGTAACTTGTACATGCCTCTAGGCATAATTGCATTTGCTCTTTAAGCTTCCATTAAAGGGACAGCTCAAATAGTCACATCTTGTTGTGACGCTGAAAGCTGCTGTTAGCAAGACCAAAAGGTAGACAAACAAGCAATGGTGAAAAGCAGGTTTATTTTTGATGTTATGTAAAAGAGCCTTGGAATTTACTGCAAGTGAACATACGCAGGCGCACTGTGCCAAGCTTTTTCAGCTGAGGATACAATTCATAATCTCAATCGTCAACTATCCAAAGCAACATCATCTTGAATATGGATTGAGAATGACTTGTGCTTTGCAGATTGATGCACTATCAATTACGACGAAACGCTTTATTACGCAGAGATGTGTCTCCGCAGCTGCTGTTGAAATGGCTGCAGCTCGGAGAGCCCACACATTTATACTCCGCCTACTGAGCGGAGCCAGCAGGCAGGGATCTACCCCCGTATCTGTAGTACAGGGGCCTTACCGTAATACACCTTATATACGATATATACAATACAACAATACCACAGTGGTGACTACCACATTTATCCCGTTAAAAAAAAGTCCAGCGGGGGTGGTGGAAGGCTATTTGCATGCAGGTGTTTAACATTTTACGACTAGTTTACAAATTCAGATGATCGGGCGCCTTGACCCGTCGTAGCGAGCGCCGCAGTCCCGGTGGCGATGCAGGCGTTGGTTCAGGCGTCGGTGACTCCGGGAGCGTGTCGACCTCATCTTCATCCCGGGTGCGACTACGGGGAGGACGGATCGTCCTGGAGTGGGGGCTGTGGTGGAGTGTGTTGGGGGGGGAGGGGGTGGCGCCGGGGCAGAGGGGATAGTGTGTGGGGACCCAGCTGGTGCCAGGTCCCTGAGGGACTGTGTCTTGGCGGCCGTCGGGGTATGCCACGTAGACGTACTGCGGGTTTGTGTGAAGTAGCTGTACCTTCTCAACCAACGGGTCTGCCTTGTAGAGCCATACATGCTTACGGAGGAGAACAGGTCCAAGGGCTGCCAGCCACGTTAGGAATGAAACCCCGGAGGTGGACTTCCTGGGGAAGACAAAGAGATGTTCATGGGGAGTTCCGTTAGTCGCAGTGCAAAGGAGCGACCGAATGGAGTGAAGGGCGTTGGGGAGGACCTCCTGCCAGTGGGAGGCCGGGAGATTTCTGGACCGTAGGGCCAGCTGGACAGCCCTCCAGACCGTCCCATTCTCCTGCTCCACCTGCCCGTTTCCCCGGGGTTGTAGCTGGTCATCCTGCTCGAGGTTATACCCCTGCTGAGAAGGTACTGGCGCAGCTCATCGCTCATAAATTAGGATACCCGGACGCTGTGGATGTAGGCTGGGAAACTAAACAGAGCGAAGATGGTGTTGAGGGCTTTGATGATGGTGGCAGACGTCATATCAGTGCATGGGACGACGAAGGGGATTCTGGAGTATTCGTCAACCACATTAAGAAAGTACATATTTCGGACGGTGGAGGGGAGGGGCCCTTTGAAATCCACGCTGAGGCGTTCAAAGGGGGGGGGAGGCCTTCACTAGGTGCGTTCGGTCAGGCCGGTAGAAGTGCGGCCGACTACTCCGCGTAGGCCTGGCAGTTTCTGGTGATAGCCCTGACTTCCTCCAAAGTGGCTGTTTGCAGTGTCATTTCGTTCCTTGTTACGATGCACCCTTAAAATTGAGTAAAAAATGTTTGCCAAACCAATGATTTCATTTCTCAGGCACATCGTACAATCCACTGGAATAACAATCAACCCACAAAAGACAAAGCTGATCAGAAAGTTTCTATTACCCAGAAAAATTACTGAACTTCAGAACTTGAGGTGGTTAACCAAGTCGGCAAGTTCCTATCAAATTTGACAGAAATTTGAGAAAGTTGTTTAGACAGGGTGAACAATGGTGTTGGAAGGCTGTGGAGCAAAATACTTCTGAGAAAATCACAAATCCAATTTTAGCACATTATGACCCAGAGTATTGGCCATAAAAGCAGCAGGTGCATGATCTAAAGGTCTAGGGTGCGGAATTAATCCCAGAAAAGAGAGAGGGTAAATGTAGACTCATTTACTATGCTTTCAGGCCATTCAGAGACACAGAGAAAAAATATGCTATGATTGAGAAGAAAGCACCAACAACAATATGGGAGTGCAAGAAATTTACGGACTACAGAATGGGATTGTAGTTCAAAATTGAAACAAGCCATAAACCACTCTTCATTCTTCTGAACAAGAAAGGGAAAAATGCAGCCAAGAATCCAATGCTTCAGAGTGAGGTCAATGAGGTATGACTCCGTACCCGAGTACATTGAAGGAAGTACCAGGTTACAACAGATGCACACGTGAGGAAACCAGTGAAGGAACCAATCTAGAGGATTTGAATTTCATCGAGGTGATGGAAGCCTTTACATCTCCCATTACGCAAAACCTGCCGACTACTGCAAAGAAGTTGCAGGAGGCAAACAAGTGCAGCCTCAAGATGATAAATGTATCCATGTAAGAAAATATCATCTGAGAGGATGGCTGGACTATACTCTGAACAATCCAGTTGCTGTGGCAGTACTTCAAACAAAGTGAGCACCTCACAATCTCCAAGTTTTCAATGATGACATGGCTGCACAGTGGTTAGCACTGCTGCCTCACAGCACCAGGGACCCGGGTTCAATTCCGGCCTTGGGTGACTATCTGTGTGGGGTTTGCACTTTCCCCCGTGTCTGTGTGGGTTTCCTCCGGGTGCTCCGGTATCATTCCACAGTCCAAAGATGTGCGGGTTAGGTGGGGTTACGGTGATAGGGCAAGGGTGCGGTCCTAGGTCGTTCCTCTTTCGGAGGGTCGGTGCAGATTCAATGGGATGAATGGACTCCTTCTGCACTGTAGCGATTCTATTCCAAGAACATTTTGACTTGGTATTCTTGAAAGACATCACCAAGGTCTCATGGGGAAAGAAAAATATTGGATGGGAGTCCAGTAATCAATCCCAGCATTAGTTGCTCTACAGGAGAAATTCTTTCTAATTGTCTTATCTGTGCAGTGAACAGTAAAGAGCACAAAGAGCCTCTGTCATTTCCTACTTTTTATGAAGGCTGTGGGAACACCTGGAAAGGGATTTATTTGATTTTAAAGGCAAGATATTCTTTGTTGTCATTGATTAATATCCAAGGTGGATTGAAGTGAACAGATTGCACAACATCACAACAGAAGCAGTCACTCAATCACTGAAGAGAACGTACTGAACACACAGCTTTGTTGGGGGCCACTTTGCAACCGCATTTGCCATGAATGCAAACGACGATGCGGGCGCAAAATCCCACGAATCAGGAAAGGACCAGCCTCCCCGGACAGGCGCCGGAATGTGGCGACTAGGGGCTTTTCACAGTAACTTCATTGAAGCCTACTCGTGACAATAAGCGATTTTCATTTTCAGGAGAATCTCACCAGCGAGATCCTGTTTACCAATATTCCCTCCCCTTCGCAAATGACATAACAGCATTTCCATACATTATAATAAATTACCATCGAATGAAAAGGCTTCTCAGCCACATGATTCTGCCTCACAACAGCTATATAAGAACAGGAATCAGTTGGTGGGGACCTGCTGGGTTGCCAAGGTAAGTGCAGACCCTGCAGTAGGGGAGGGGGAAGAGGAAAATACCCAGGCCATGCCATTCTGTGCCTCGGGCAGTGCCAGGGTTGGGTCCTCTGGGGAGCCCTGTGGGTGGCGGGTGGTTCACCTTATGCATGTTGGGGGCGAGGGTGGCCAATGTCTGTGAGGGCGGGGCAAGTGCCCTGATGCTTCTGTGGTTGTGAGGGGGGGGGGTTGGAGCCCACAATACCTCTGTGGTTATGGAGGGTGGCCTGATACCTCCGTGTAGGGGTGGGCCTCATCCCGATGCTTGTGGGGAGGAGGGGGGGGGGGGGGTTCCTCCGCGTCATGGAGGAGGATGGGGCGTAGTTTACTTGTGATAATAATGATTATTATTATTCCAGGTGGATTAGGGTGCTCTTTAAAGATGGCGCCCCAATCTCTGTAGTGCTTGATTTGCTGTCTTGCCTCGCCAGAGTGACAGCGTAAACTATGTCCCCAGAGTTTCTGTGCGCTTGGTGCCAGAAAACCTGGTCCGAAAAGGGCTATGCACCTGGAGGGATATACGCTGGCTTTTGGTCAGGACCTGACACTCTGCCACATTTTGGTAAAATTCTGCCCTTTGTGTCAGACTATTATCCGCAATATGCCAGTGAATTATCCCGAAATGTTGCCAAGGATTATGGATTAATTCAGATAGCCAGCTTGCCTCGATAGCCTCAGACAAATGGAGAAGCTGAGAGTGATGCGCGATCCATCAAAGATTTGAAAAAGAATGAAGATTTTAATTTAGCCCTTCTGAGGTACAGAATCTCGCCGCTCCAAACTGGTTTCCCACCACCGCAGCTACTGAATGAAGGAGCTTGAAGATACAACTTCCAGCTCCGCAACAGAAACTAAAATCTAACATTAACTCAAACCACCATTGGAGGGTAAAATGGCATGAAGTAGAACAGAAAAACATGCAGGCTTGTAACTTTAACTTCAAGCACACAGCATGTGAACTACCAGTGCTGAAGGCTGAGGAGAGAGTGTGGGTATGACGCCAGCAGAACAAAGGTACAGAAAGAGCTCAGCAACTGAGGTCAAACAGGACTGAAACGGATCTGGGATTTATCAGGAGAAACTGTCATGCCTTCATATCCTTGGAAAGAAAACCAACAGAAACATGGGCTTACTAAGCATACCCTGGTGAAGATAAAGACAACAAAATCAAGACAAAGCTGTCCAGCTGCCCAGGAGAAGGACACTTGCACAAGGGAAAGTCTGGAATGCCCTCAACCTCAGAAAGAGATCAGAACAAGATCAGGGGATTGGCACCTCAGAGAGTCTGAGACTTTATGGGGGAGATGTAGGATAATATATTTAATTGAGATAAGGACATGGGGGGTGTTGGGGGGAGATTTAGAGTAAAGGATCAGAAGTACATGAATCTAATGTCATGGTGTGGAACACCAGGTGATGAAGTAGCAAAGATCTGGAAGAAGGAAAAGTTCCAACCTCGTCCATAAGTCTGAAAATGTATACAGCAGGTGTGAACAGAGAGTTCCGGCTTTAAGAAACTATGATGTCAAGCAGTTTACTTGGCAAAAGCTACAACTGTCAAACCAGGCACATGAGGAAACTGGGGAGGGATTCTCTGAGAATCGGCGGGGGGCGGCGTGAATCCCGCCCCTGCTAGCTGCCGAATTCTCCGGCACCGGAGATTCAGTGGGGGAGGGAATCGCGCCGCGCCGGTCGGTGGGCCCTCACCCCGGCGATTCTCCGGCCCGCGATGGGCCGAAGTCCTGCTGCTGTCATGCCGTTCCCGCCAGCGTAAATTAAACCACCTCCCTTACCGGCAAGACCAGGCGGCGCGGGCGGGCTCCGGTAGGGGGGGCGCAGGGCGATCTGACCTCGGGGGGTGCCCCCACGGTGGCCTGGCCCAAAATCGGGGCCCACCAATCCGCGGGCGGACCTACGCCGTGGGGCACTCTTTCCCCTCCGCGTCGGCCGTGTCAACCTCCACGATGGCCGACGCGGAGGTGATCCCCCCTGCGCATGCACGGGGCTGACGTCAGCAGTCCCTTCGGCCCCAGCTGCCGTGGCGCCAAAGGCATTCCATGCCAGCCAGCGGGGCGCAAACCACTCCGGCGTGGGCCTAGCCACGAAAGGTGACGGCTTGGCCCCTAAATGTGCGGAGGATTCCGCACCTTTGGGGCGGCCCGACGCCCGAGTGGTTCACGCCACTCCATCACTCCGGGACCCCCTGCCCCGCCGGATAGGGCAGAATCCCACCCCAGAGATGGGAGGACAGAGAAGACTACATACCAGTTAGCATCCTTCCAGTGCATAAGGAGGCATTCAACCCATCGAGTCTGCACCGATCTTCCGAAAGAGCACCCTACCCCGCCCTATCTCCTTGGCGCACAACCCCACCTTACCTGCACATCTTTGGACACTATGGGGCAATTTAGCATGGCCAATCCACCTAACCTGCACATCTTTGGACTGTGGGAGGAAACGGAGCACCTGGAGGAAACCCACGCACACATGGGGAGAACGTGCAAAACTCCACACAATCACCCTGTTACTACCTGCAGCTATCAGAGTGTCAGTGTCTTTGAAAATTGTGCTTACCATTTCTCTGTGCAGTACAATAGCAGGGTGATTAGTTCCAACTGTATTGTGGACCACCCAATGCCTGCCACCTGAAGATGATTGATGCCCTGCATTTCTATGCCATGGGCTCCTTCCAGGCAGCTGTAGGGAATCTGTGTGGTACCTTGCAGGGCACAGCACTCCACTTGCACAGGTAGTCTCTGATCTACTATCCAGTAGAGCATCAGTTTCATGACAGCTGAGGTTAGTCAGATCAATAAAGCTTTGGGACCCCAGTGGGTTTCCCCAGGATCAAGAGGGTCATAGACTTCACACATGTTGCCATTAAGGAACACTTCAGCCACCTAGGTAAATTCATGAACTGCAAGGGTTCCATTCCTTAATTGTTCAATCAGTTTGTGACCACCAACAAAGAACATTGCAGGCTTGTGCGTGATACCCTGAGAGTATTCATGACTCAAGCATCTTCAGACACACCCAAGTTCCAAGACGTTTTACCCGGCCACCATAATTGGACAGATAAATTCTGGGGCATCTGCTGAGGAGATGGTTTTGACCCATGAGGAGCTCACGGACACAGGCAGAGGAAATGCTGTAACGGGACCCACACAATCATCAGGGTCACAACTGAGTGGACCATCGCTAAGGTCAAAATGATATCCCAAGCTGGTGGACCACTGCAGCAGGTGCCGGCAGGGGTCTCCTCAATGTGTGCTGTGCTCCCCACAACATTTCGACAAGCCACAGAGGGGGGAGAAAGTAGCAGAGGATGAGCTTGGAGGGCGGCATAGCTCCGTTAGTAACGATTCTGAGCAGGGCTCTGAGCAAGAGCAAGAGGATCTATGCCAGGCAGCCAGTGAGCCTGCGGGGAAGCAGGGATGTGGTTCCTGTGAGACTCAAGAGGTTGTCATATTGCAGCACCTCACATAACAATGTAGAGTCCATGGAACATTATCTGAACTGCCTTGTTCCCTGAGAGATGAACCCCTTTGAGCATTTCAGGCCATCATAGGGCAGGGGCTCCATTAGAATTATCACAGCCAATGACACTTCCGAGAACATTGAGGACGCTCACATCATGGGATTTTAGTTCTTTAATACAAATGTTAAACTTCCAAAACCTCACAAAAACAGAAAATCCATTCCACGTTATGCTGATATGATCAAAAAGGCAACACTGTTTCTTAACACATCAGATTGACAGCATCACCTATGCTGACCAATATTTTTTAAAAATATATTCTTAAATCGTTTCTATCTGCTGCATTGTGATGCACCCCGGTTGCTCCCAACAGAACTGGATGCAGATGCCTGACCTTGATGCCCCTTTGCCTGTAATGTCCTTGACAGGCATCCTCTGGGCGCTCCAGGCCATGAGGGACCCAGCATTGTAAGGGTCCAAACAGGAGTATTGTCTGCTGCTGTGGCACGCTGAGGTTCTGGTATCACTGCAGAGGGATGAAG
Organism: Scyliorhinus canicula; assembly: GCF_902713615.1. Lineage (NCBI taxonomy): Eukaryota > Metazoa > Chordata > Chondrichthyes > Carcharhiniformes > Scyliorhinidae > Scyliorhinus > Scyliorhinus canicula. Next base: position 168,988,472 of record NC_052153.1, read on the forward strand.
GTAACACAGTCAACATGAGGACCACACTGCCCCCACCCCCTCCCCCCCAGCCCCTCCCCGCTTACCTGAGAAGAGTGAGGTCCTGGCATTGAGTCAAAGCACTTAATTCCCCTCTGGCGTGTTGGTGGTTGCTTGAGCTCAATGACCAGGCAGTGGTCAGTATACAGGTCAGTATACATCAACAGCAGACATTGACTGGTTTGCTGAACGTGGATCTCTATTAGAGTCACCGTTCTCTCAATGGAGGAGGCCACACATGCACACATGAGGGAGATCACAACGCTCAAGCTTGGATTGACGCCATCATTAGCCCTTCCATGGCACGCATTCCCCTGTACACATGCCAGTGCTTCGCATATCTCCTGCTGCACATCCAGAGGCTGGTCATCAGCTTGGGACTCGGCATCGGCCAGTACTCCCACAATCCACCGTCGAGTGTTAGGTTCCTGATCAGTCACAGCTCCCAACATTTGATTGTGTGGTTCTCAACCCTTGTGTCTCACATTCGTCCAACATGCCTGATCCCACCAAGGTACAAGTATCTGAGCTGGTGCTAGGTGCAGATGAAGGATGGAGTGTGCACCTTTTGAAGTCCCCTCATTTTCCTCAGAGGTCAGTCAGGGCTGGCGCTGGTGATGACGATGATTGACCTGTTAGAGAAAACAGGAATGTTGTCAATGAATCTCAGCTCATATGAACTGCCAACAGAAGTTTCAGCATCTCCACTGTAACCCTCCATCATTCAACCCATTACACTGACTAATGACCTCCCAGCCTTTGACTGCTTCTCACTCTTAACTCCCAATCTAATTGCGAAAGCTTCATTCCAAAATCCCATCATCTGCAGTACACTCAATCATTCTCTCACTATTGCAACACCCCTAGGTTGATTTCCAATCTCTGCACAATCAACAGATTTGCACTCCTAGTTACAGCTGCAATATGCCCATTGGTGTAAAAAATGCTGAGCCCGTCACACCCACAACAACTTCCAGTTCCCTTCATAAGCCATCTACTCCCAGGAAGGAAAAGGAAATAAATGATGATTGTGCTCAAATGTATCATCATGGCCTTCCAATGGATGGCACAACCTGAACTGCCTTACTACTGCAGCTGACATGACTCCCCACTCAGGTACCTTCCTTCCCGAACACCGCTCTCCGTTACCAGAATCCATCAGGCTGGTTGTAGAGGTTCTTAGATTATGCAATTTGACGAACGGACATTGATTGATACATTTCCCATTCACTGTGCTCTTCACCAATTTAACCTCCCAAATGTGTGCACCAGCAATGTGGATAATGTTAATCACTCACCCTCACCTGAAGTAATTTAGCCTCTTACAGCATTGCAGCCAAGTTCTCCAGACAGCCCTGTGGTTGCTGAGCATCTCTGCTACCCCCATACAGGCTTGTTTAGTCTATCAAGGAGGTCTCCTTTATCCATCCCGTAGTATGAGGACATCATACCCATCAGCGACAGCCTGGAGGAGAGGGTGCAGGAATTCATCATTCAACCATGGTTCCATTCAGCTTCTTGTTTCCTTCATTCATATTGACTGCCTCTGCAGTGAGATTGGCCACAAACGAACCAGTTGGGGGTTGTCCTGGAGGAGTGGTACTTTTTCCCATCACTGTTAAGTGTTGACTAACGTAACCGCCAAAGACCAGTGACTCTGCCAGCTGATATTGTTTCTTCCTGTTTCAGTCACCTACTCAACTTATTGACTTCAGTTCAAAATGTAATGGTGACCAGACGATTACACCTCTCTGCCCAGGGGACTCATCTTTTCAATGCCACCGCTCCTTTAAATCTAAGGTTGGATTCTTCTTCCAGGCCATGACCTCATTGCCCCATAATAACTCGTCCCGGAATTTGCTGAGATTGGTGTTTCTCCTTTTCTAACTGACTGGCAGGCCTGCCGATGGCCTTCAATTGGCTGGCCAATGCTTAGTACGAACCTAGAATTTAGGGACAGGAGTTGGCCCTTCCAGTCTGCTCTGCTGTTCAATAAGGTTCTGATTGATCTGGTGGTGGCCTTAACTCCTCTTTCCTATCTGCCACCCATCATCTTTGACCTTTGGCTCTCTTGTCGATCAAAATGGGGGGGGGGGGGGGGTGTCACGTGATGAGAGCAGGAGAATGGGTGCGTTTTTGTGAGCTCTGCTCGTCTCTTCATCCTTCATTTCATCCTGCTGCGCATTCCACACTTGCTTTTCCTTGGGTTACGTGGCTTGCGCTGTGTCCCCGGGAGTTCCTGATTGGTCTTTCTGTGTGGAAGAGCCAAGATTAAATACTAAAATCTTTGGTTGTTTGTGGCGGTCGCAGTTGGTTGGGGTGGAGCCCAGCTTGCAGAGGATCAGTTGCTGCTGAACGGGCCCTCGTCTCGGTGGTGCCGCTTGCATCTGGATGATGGCTGCCATCGAAGATGTTGTCGTGGCTGAGAATTCCAGCGCTGCGGTGCACTTCGATTTTTCATGATCCCCTTATTTAAATATTAAAAGCCTCTGATAAAAAATGTGAGAGTAATCCACATGCCCGCTAACCTTCAATGGAAATGTGTTTTCAGTGCTTCGCAACTGAGACCGACTTGTTTATCCTGTCGCTCCCTGAGCTGAACTTATGACCCCCATATCTGCTCCATCACCGGGACTACCTATACCTCTGCTACATTGTCTGCCTTCATCCCTGCTTCAATTCATCTGCTGCTGAAAGCATTGTTCATGCCAATGATAGTTATTTTACCAACTCTAGCAGTAGGGTCCGGTACATAGAGGTTTAATGTGGGACTGAGTACAGTACAGCCAGTACAGTGGGACTGAGTACAGTACAGCTCTGTACTGTACAGTACAGTACAGAGCATGGCCTAGGGCTAGAATCAGTATAGAGATGGACACACATGTGTAAAAGCCTAGGATGGAGTCAGCTCTATACCGGTACACTTTATTGTATTTATGTATATAGTTATGAATTGTTAATATACTCAAGGCTACGGAGCCTACTTCATGGTGTCTGAAGCAGGATTCTTAACCAACTTTTCCAATGCCCTGTTTCGCTACACACTCCTTTCATGAATCTAATTGACAGTTGACAAATCTGCTAAAAATAACACAGAGAAATTTCCACACGTGTGCTGCTCTCTACGTTGGCCAAAGAGAATTGTGAGGATGTATCACAGAAACTGGCGCTGCATATTTCTGCACATATTCTCTAATCTTTGATCTAATCCTTTGTGGAAATGTTCCAGTACTTGGTGCATCTCCTGTTCACCAGTTTAAATTTGTCACTCTGAAGACCTGCCTACTCGTTTCCGAAACCATGTACTTACATTTGTGTGATTCCAGTGATCAAATTACCCTTCCCCAATTGGTGCTGAGAGTGAAAATTGCAAAGGACAAGGGCATGTGCAGTTTCAGTTATGGACTGTGCAGATGTTGATGGCGATGGGAGATGCAGCTGTTACAGATACTCCTGAAGACTTATGATTCAGAAGGCTGTGCGAAATGAAAAAAAGGAAATTAAGAGTGCATCATGTTATCTTTGGAATCTTTACATCTGCTCCATTGTAGTTGTATGTCACTGTACAATAAATAATAGCTTGGATAGAGTGAAATCATTTAATTTATAGCGGGCTCACTACATTTGAGAAAAAATGTACATTGCATTGCATGCCACACAGCGCCAGGGAACCGGTGTTCGATTCCAGCCTTGGGTTATTGTCTGTGTGGAGTTTACACTTTCTCCCTGAGTCTGCGTGGATTTCTTTCGGGTGCTCCGGTTTCCTCCCACAGTCCAAAGATAGGTGGATTGGCCATGCTAATTATTGCCCCTTCGCATCCAAAAGTTGGACGAGGTTCCGGTTTTACGGGGCTGGGGCAGGGGACTGGGCCTAGGTTAGGGTGCTCTTTCGCTGTAGGCTCGATGGGCTGAATGGCCTCCATCTGCTCTGCAGGGATTGTATGGATTATTGTAGAATATTGTTTAATGTACAAAACATATTCATTGCTCTGTAGCAGATATTAATATAACATTCCTGGAACAAAATGACCAACCTTTGCAGCTTTCTTTGGAGGCTATCGGAACTTCCCCTTCTGCCATTGTAAGCATTTAGGTTCTTCAACATTTCAATCAAACCTATTTGCTTTTCACTTTTCACATGGCTGTTCATTTAATACAATGGACTGTTTTTGAGTTCCTGCCAAATTCTTTAGTTCCTTGGTAGCTGTGATGCAATGCCTCTTTTCTAGACTTGTGGTTCAGTGACTCTTTAGGCAAACCAGATTTATATCTTCTGCTGTCGCCCCCCCCCCCCCCCCCCCCCCCCCCCACTTGAGTTACCGCATTACCTTGAACACTTTCCACCCTATTTACTAATCATGTTTCTAGTCGGCAAAAAGGGGGTGTTTTGTCCATAGTTTATGTGTCAACCATGGTTCCAATTGTCAGCGTGTTTGGCACTGAATCATAAGGTTCCAGGTTCAAGACCCTCTCCAGTGCAGGAGTCCAAAAAAAAACAAGGCTAGCACTCCAGTGCAAGAGTCCAAAGAAAAAAGGCTGGCACTCCAGTGCAGCGCTGAGGGAGTGCAGCACTGTAGGAGGTGCCATCTTTCAAGTGAGATGTTAAACCTTAAGACCCCATTGATGTGACCATCAATTCACTCGAGACACGATAGGAAGTAAACTGTGGCTTTAATAGACTTACAACTGAGCCTGCCTGCGACTAGAAGAACTGAGGGCAGACTCACAAGGCTGCAGCACTTTCTACTTCCGGTAGTGGGCGGAGCCATGGGTGGAGCCGAGGGTGGAGCCCTGTACAAGCTCCTCATCTCCCCCTGTGGGCAGAGCCGTGCAACGGCTCACAGACAGAGCCCACAAGGACACAATGCTATACAGTGTGAACACAATACTATACAGTGTGAATTACATGACGTACCACACCCATCAACCTGCTCAGGTGGATGTTAAACAAGCATTTTATTTTGAAGAAACGCTGGGGAGTTATCCCTGATGTCTTATCCCTTATTTATCCATTATTCAACACCACAAAAGAACAGATTATCTGCACAATATTGCATTGCTGTTTGTGGGAGTTTAGTATGGCTATCATGTAACAGTATTGCAACACTTCAAAATACTTCATTGGATGTAAAACATTTTAAAGATATCCAGTGGTCGTGAATGAACTATATACATGAGAGACTTTCTTTATATATTCTTTCTTTGTGCTACATTTATTTGTTTAGAATAGACATTTTGAGAAAGAAAGTATCCTCTAAATGGTTTTTGCCACTACACGCTGGGAGGAATGGTATTCTTTTCTTTAACTCTGCATGAAGTATATGAATGCAGTAAATTTCAAACAGCGAGACATCAAATGAAATAAGTAACCTAGTCCTAGAAATAATGGATGCACTTTACCAGGTTATTCAGCAACAGCATAATCTAACCCCGTACCACAATAGCAGTGTTGTGATATACCACAATTAGCCATCAACTCTCTTTTATATCTATGTCACAAAGCTTGCCGCGGAAGGCATCATATTATTCAAAATGAACACAAGAACATAGGACTTAGGACCAGAATTAGGCCATTCAGCCCGTCAAGCCTTCTCTGCTATTCAATCAGATCACAACCTTTTTTTAAAATTGAAAAGTGAGAAAATATAAAAATAAAGTAAATATAGATTTTCTTAAATACATATGCTGGTTATAGGATTAAGACATTTTGGTTTACCCTATGAATTGTCGCAGCAGTTAAATATGATTCTTGACACATGTTGCCTTCTACCTGAAAGTGCCGGATTACTGGGTTTAAGTATGAGCCCAGTAATATCGTACAGCAGACATGACGCCAATGGAACTGTGGCCTTCATAGCTACCGTTCTGAAAAAGCAGTAGGAAGACCTCCACCTCCATCTGGCTCTGCCTCTGCTTCATTATAAAGAATGTACTCTTTATTTTGGACCCTCCTGCAAAGCTGCAAAGAACCTCGGGCATACTGCTTGTTGTCTGTTCCTCCCAAATCTTCCGACCTGAGAAGGCAGACGCAAACAGTGAGGTCATGTGCTGCCTGTCAACGTGCAAGTGCATTCTGCCAAATGGTGCCTTCCCTAAAGTGTGGCAGCAGTTGTGGTAACATCACTGCCTCATTTGCATTTTAATGTAATGCCTATTCTACTTCCCCATGGGAACTCAGAGGGTCTCTGCCCCTTGCCTTTCTGCTTTGCAAGCTTTTGCTGTCTTAACTTTTGCTGAATGTCACTGAAAAATGTTACATTACCACAACATGATACCAGGCTGAAATAAAAAATCTAAATCTTCCTTAGTTACTTTTCACATGGCTGTTCACTTAATACAATGGACTGTTTTTGAGTTCCTGCCAAATTCTTTAGTTCCTTGGTAGCTGTGATGCAATGCCTCTTTTCTAGACTTGTGGTTCAGTGACTCTTTAGGCAAACCAGATTTTTATCATTCTTCTGCCTATTGCCCTCCCTCCACTTGAGTTACCGCATTACCTTGAACACTTTCCACCCCATTTACTAATCATGTGTCTAGTCGACAAAAAGGGAGTGTTTTGTCCATAGTTTATGTGTCAACCATGGTTCCAATTGTCAGCGTGTTTGGCACTGAATCATAAGGTTCCAGTCCCACTCCACTGCAGGAGTCCAAAAGAAAAACAAGGCTAACGCTCCAGTGCAAGAGTCCAAAGAAAAAGGGCCGGCACTCCAGTGCAGCGCTGAGGGAGTGCAGCACTGTAGGAGGTGCCATCTTTCAAGTGAGATGTTAAACCTTAAGACCCCATCAACTTGAAGAATGCTAACAACAATATATCTTTGGCCTCTTCTTCAGAACAGAATGTGGCGTGAGCCTGCAATATTTACTTAGAGCCAACTTTGGCCAAGAGCAGCTTTCATGGAGCAGATTTTAACATTTAGTAGAGTTGGATATGGACATTGTTAGACTGACCACCAACAATGAATCCTTTCTATTGTAGCGTGCCCCTTTAGGTAATCAGACGGTCATGTGACCATTCGGCCAAGTGGGCCAGAGTGCGCAAATCTCGGGGATGAATGTGGGTTTTCCTAGCCAGTCTAGAAATTGGTGTTGAAGTATCATTACCATTCTCTGTAAATAGTTATATTATTCATAAAAAGTGAGGATGGGTGAGGATGTGGCGTAGTGGTATTGTCACTGAACTAGAAATCCAGGATAATGCTCTGGGGTCCCGGGTTCGAATCCCACCATGGCAAATGGTGGAATTTGAATTTAATAAAAATCAGGAATTAAGAGTCTAATGATGGCCAATGAAACGATTGTCAAAAAAAAACTCTTGTTCACTAATGTCCTTCAGGGAAGGAAATCTGCTGTACTTACCTGGTCTGACCTACATGTGACTCCAGACCCACACAATCTTAACTTTCCCCCTCTGAAATGGCCCAGGAAGCCACTCAGTTTAAGGACCTCTAGGGATGGGCTGGTGCCCAATTCCCATGAACGAATAAAACAAAATGGCAACCAATGGCTCTCTGCCAAATAACTTAGCTGCAATCGTGCACATTTAGCCGGTCAAGGACAGTAGTGGGAACTTGTGCATGGAGTCAGAATAGGAGAGGTATTGAATGAATACTTTTCTTCAGTGTTCACCAAGGAGAGGGGCCATATTTGTGAGGGTGAGTGTGATACAGGCGGGTAGGCTGGAGGAGGTAGATGTTCTGAGGAAGGATGTATTAGCAATTTTGAAAAACCTGAGGGTCGACAAGTCCCCTTGGCCAGATGGAATATATCCAAGGATTCTTTGGGAGGCAAGGGATGAGATTGCAGAGCCTTTGCCTTTGATCTTTGAGTCCTTACTGTCCACGGGGATAGTGCCAGAGGACTGGAGAGTGGCAAATGTTGTTCCTCTCTTCAAGAAAGGGAATAGGAATGACCCTGGTAATTACAGGCCAGTTAGTCTTACTTTGGTGGTCGGTAAGTTAATGGACAAGGTCCTGAAGGATAGGATTTATGACCATTTAGAAAGATGCAGCTTAATCCGGGATAGTCAACACAGATTCGTGAAGGGTAAGTCTTGCCTCACAAATTTGGTTGACTTCTTTGAGGAGGTTATTAGGTGTGTAGATGAAGGTAGAGCAGTTGATGTCATATACATGGATTTTAGTAAGGCGTTTGACAAGGTTCCCCATGGTCGGCTTATGAAGAAAGTAAGGAGGTGTGGGATAGAGGGAAATTTGGCCAATTGGATAAGTAACTGGCTATCACATTGAAGACAGAGGGTTGTGGTAGATGGAAAATTTTCAGACTGGAGACCAGTTACCAGCGGTGTACCACAGGGATCAGTGATGGGTCCTCTGCTATTTGTGATTTTTATCAATGATGTGGAGATGCCGGCGTTGGACTGGGGTGAGCACAGTAAGAAGTCTTACAACACCAGGTTAAAGTCCAACAGGTTTGTTTCAAACACGAGCTTTCGGAGCACGGCTCCTTCTTCAGGTGACCTGAAGGTTCACCTGAAGAAGGAGCCGTGCTCCGAAAGCTCGTGTTTGAAACAAACCTGTTGGACTTTAACCTGATTTTTATCAATGACATGGAAGAGGGGGCTGAAGGATGGGTCAGTAAATTTGCTGATGACACCAAGTTTGGTGGTGTAGTGGATGAGGTGGAGGGCTGTTGTAGGCTGCAAAGAGACATTGATAGGAATGTCATGTGATAGTACCTTTAAGAAATGGATGTTTGGGCAACGTACCTTTAAGAAATGGAGCAGCTCATATTACTGAAGTGATGTCAGAGGGTGGGGGTAGCTGAGTTGAGTTCACTTCTGCTTTGAGTTTCAGTTTGCGAGAGCAGCTGAAAAGTGCCTGGCTGGTTTGTTGAGAGCTGCATGAAGAAAAAGAGCTTGGGTGTGTCTGTGTTTGCAGTGAGCTGGATCTGCGGTGATCTCTGCCATGAAAGACTATCTCTGAATCATTTGAGAGGTTTAAACTCATAATAGTAATGTCTTTAACCTGATGTGTTTCTGTTTAAAGGTGTTAAGTCTTTTGGAGGTTTGAAGGAACATTTTGAGGGATTATTTAGTGTTGTATTATTTTCGGGGTTATCTGTGAAGTAAAGGTGTTAAGGGAATTAATGTCTATTTAAAAAGATTAAGTTGAATTCATGGAATAAACATTGTTTTGTGTTTAAAAACCCACGTGTCCATAACTGTAATACCACACTGTGGTAGACCAAGCCGTGTGCTTCAAAAGCAACAATACATTAAAGGGAGAGGTTGGTTGAACTCCATGATACATTTTGGGGTTCTGAAAACACCGCTCCCATAACAGGATGCAGAGCTGGGCTGAAAAATGGCAAATGGAGTTTAACCCTGATAAGTGCGAGGTGATTCATTTTGGTAGAAAAAATTTGAATGCGGATTACAGGGTCAATGGCAGGGTTCTGAGGAATGTGGATGAACAGAGAGATCTTGGGGTTCATGTCCACAGATTTCTGAAGGTTGCCACTCAAGTGGATAGATTTGTGAAGAAGGCCTATAGTGTGTTAGCGTTTATTAACAGGGGTCTAGAGTTTAAGAGCCGCGGGGTTATGCTGCAACTATACATGACCCTGTTGAGACCATATTTGGAGTATTGTGTGCAGTTCTGGTGACCGCACTATAGGAAGGACGTGGAAGCATTGGAAAGGGTGCAAAGGAGATTTACCAGGATGCTGCCTGGTATGGAGGATAGGTCTTATGAGGAAAGGTTGAGGGAGCTAGGGCTTTTCTCTTTGGAGCGGAGGAGGATGAGAGGCGACTTAATAGAGGTTTATAAGTTGATGAGGGGGATAGGTAGAGTGGACATTCAGAGACTATTTTTTTGGGTGGATGTAGCTGTTACAAGGGGGCATAACTATAAGATTCATGGTGGACGATATAGGAGGGATATCCAAGGTAGGTTCTTTACTAAGAGAGTGGTTAGGGTGTGGAATGGACTGCCTGCTGTGATAGTGGAGTCAGACACTTTAGGAACTTTCAAGCGATTATTGGATAGGCACATGGAGCACACCAGAATGACAGGGAGTGGGATAGTATGATCTTGGTTTCGGACAATGCTCGGCACAACATCGAAGGCTGAAAGGCCTGTTCTGTGCTGTACTGTTCTATGTTCTATATTCTACAGTTACTCTGCTTGGTGGTCACCACTCCTTCCAAGTTATTACTTTTGGTGGCGAGGATCAACAGAGCGTTTTTCATTCACCGTGGAAAATGGTAGAGCAGACCATGTGTACAATTCATTGGAAGCACGTCAATTCAGCAGTCAGTGGGTTGTCATAATCCCTCTATTCAGAAAGCTTGAATCACTCGATCCTAATTCGGAGGATTGGGTAGAATACTTTGAATGCCTGCGATATTTCTTCGAAACAAACAAAACACAAGGGGAGGAGAAGCAGAGGGTAATACTGTTAACAGCCTGGGGTGCCCAAACATATAAATTGACAAGGAGTTTGACTTCTCAGGATGCCCCGACACTAAAACTTGTGAAGAACTCATAGAAATTATAAAAGGGCTTTATCACCCACAGCCCTAAGTGACAATGCAGAGATAGAAATTTAATTCAATTGCAAGCGCCGACTGGGAGGTGAGAGTAGCTTTCATGGTGACGTTGAGGCAAACGGCCAAACTTTGTGAATTTGGGTCTGTCCTGAATGTGATGTTGAGAGACCAGCTAGTGTGTGGGGTAAATAATACTGCCATACAGAAGGAACTTGGCTGAAACAGAAATAACCCTAATGAAGGCGTTAGAAATTGCCCTTGCTCTGGGACTTGCAGAAGAATGTGTCAAGGAACGTCAAAGTGTGTAAGCTGGTGAGGTCCACCAAGTTTGGAGAGGAATGGCTAATGGCAGTAATGCCAGACATAGGGTGTAGAGTTTAATGAACAAAAGATGTGCAGAACAGAGGGAGTTCAGAGGTACAGGAGATTCAGCCTACAAGCCAAGAATGGTGAAGAATGCTTTCAGTGTGGGGAGCCGACCCTCAGGAGAAGTGTAAGTTTAGGAAAGGTGCGTGTTACACGTGGGGCATAATAAGCAAATAGAATGCTAAACAGGACCTGCCTGACAGTAGAAAAAAAATATTCCAGCTCCACTGCACAGCTTAGAAAAAGGATCAGATATATACAGATTAAATAATATTAAGGGGGACAAAGTGGCTCCCCTCACGATCATATTGATGGTTAACTGTTGGCCGCTCAAAATAGGGGTTGACACGGGAGCCTCAGTCGTGGGAGAAAAAGCTTATCAACACCTACAGGGCGAGGTCCAAAAACACGGCACCAGCCCCAAAGTGTGTGTCACAGTTAAAGTCTTTTCTTTGAATGGCAAATTATGATGGAAATTTCTTCAAAATTTGTTCATGATATTGGCACCTCTACATACATTATTACAATAACATCACAGTACTGGAAGACACAGCAAAACAAAGCCTTCAGACAAGTGAAGCAATTCCTGTAGTCGCCTTCCTCTTAGTCCATTTCGACCCTTCCAAAGCAATCATTCCCTTATGGAATTGGAGCTGTCTTGCCACATAAAATGGTGGACAAGTTAGAACGAGCTAATCATGGGCATCGTGTTCCTACTTATATTTGATGCATACTCAAAATGGCGAGTCAGCGATACAACTATGTCCATGTCTTCTTTGGCAACATTGGAAAAGTTACTGGCAAACCTTTGCCAGCCATGGTTTGCCGGAGGTGTTCGTTTTGGACAATGGGACAGCATTTATCAGTGAGGTGTTCCAGCATTTCATGTCATCAAATGGCATTAAGCATTTGCATACCACATTGTACCACCCCTCCTCGAATGGATTAGTGGCGAGGGCTGGGCAAACTTTCAAAGTAGTCATCAAGTCACCAAAGTCGCCAACATCCCTGCAAACCAAATTCTTATTGCCCATAGAACGACACCCCACATGACCACCAGAGTAACCCTTGGCTGTGTTGCTGGTGGGTAGACGATTCTAACCAGGTTGCACCTGGTGTTTCCAATGTTGGTGGGGAGCATGGAGGCAAAGCTCAGTGTGCAAAAGAGACATCATGATTTGACAAAAACTCAGGCGGCATGGTGGCGCAGTGATTAGCACTGCTGCCTACGGCGCTCAGGACCCGGGTTCAATCCTGGCCCCAGGTCACCGTCAGTGTGGAGTTTGCACTTTCTCCCCTTGTCTGAGTGGGTTTCACCCCTCCCCCAACCCAAAGATGTGCGGTTTACTGGGCTGGCCACACTAAATTGGCCCTTAAGTGGGAAAAAATAATTGGGTACTTTAAATTTCAAAAAAACTATCTGACAAAAACTGAGGGAATATTTAAGGTGGACGACTTGGTATATGTAAAGAGTTTTGGTGCTGGTCCAAATTGGATTCCTGGAACGGTCGTTGCCAGAACAGTGTGGTCTGAAATAGATGTTCAAGGTAAAAGGGTGAAGAAACACCTGGGCCATTTGAGAAGGAGAGAATCACACACTGAACCTGTGGACCGACTGCTCCATGTCTGCCTGTCAGTGATATTGCTGTGGATGAAAGTAATGCTGCAGTAATCTACCCTGAGGAAGAGCCAAGTCATGTTCCAGTAGGAACTGCAGAAGTTATCTCCACTAACATTACTTTCGTAAATCGAGAGTTGGCCCCTTGAGATTCAAACTGGTGCTTGCTCTACTGCTGAAGAACCCATTAGTGAATTACGACATTCCCGAAGAATCAGGAAGTACCCGGACTGGCGTAATTACTAAGGGACTGTGTTGAGATCCATTTGTTGTACAATACTGTAAATAGTTCCATTGTTATTGAAATGTGTTAATCAGGAACTTAAAGGGGGAGGTCTGTGGCAGCATGTTCTTTAAGGGGCGGGTTCTTGGAGGGCCATGTGACCCCTTCGGCCAATCGGGCTGGAGTGTGCAAATCCTGGGGCCGAACGCGGGTTTTCCTAGCCAGCCTAGAAACTGGAGTTGAAGTCATCGTACCATTATTATCGTTCTCTGTACATAGGTAATAATAATTGCTTATTGTCACAAGTAGGCTTCAATGACATTACTGTGAAAAGCTCCTAGTCGCCATATTCCGGCGCCTGTTCGGGGAGGCCGGTACGGGAATTGAACCCGCGCTGCTGGCCTTGTTCTGCCTTCCAAGCCAGCTGTTTAGCCCAATGTGTTAAACCAGCCCCAACCAGGTATGTGGCAGCACAGTAGCACAATGGGCAGTACTGTTGCTTCACAGCTGTTAGGTCATTTGGATATTCTGAATGCTCCCTCTGTGTACCCGAGCAGGCACTGGAATGTGGCGATTAGGGGCTTTTCACAGTAACTTCATTGCAGTGAAAACTTGCGCGAGCACCAGGATAGAGTTAAGGAACGGGACTGACTGGATTATTATGCAGAGAGCCAGTATGGGCTTGATGGGTTGAATCCACTCCTTTCATGTTGTAATGACTCTGTGGGCAGGACATTTTAAGCAGGAGTGAGAAGCTGACACCTGGATGAATTGCACATGGCCACCCCATGCCTCAGGTATACTGGTGTCATGACATAAAGTTTGAATACAATTGTCCTAATTGACCAAGATGTGAGCTCACACCCAAATGGTTCTGAGAGTCTCCAGGAGTCAGGAGCTGCCTGCCTGGCACTGGAGGCAAATGCAGGCAGAAGCCATGTTGGGGACTGCATGGCGTTGCCTTGCTGACTAAATCAAGCGGCTCCTCAGAAGACCAGGAGGTGAAAAGTGATGGAGAGGGGCCATGGAGACAAGGTTAAGAGCAGCATCTCCTTGTAGTCATCACAGCAGGTTAAAGAAACAGAACTATGAACACTAGATCAGAATAATTAATGACTATAGACAGTTGACAACAGGGGGAGGTGGTGGCATAGTGATATTGTCATTGGATTAATAATTCAAAGCCCCAGAGTAATGCTCTGGGATCCCGGGTTCGCATACCATCAATGGCAGGAGGTGAAATTTGAATTCAATAAAAACCTGGAATTTTAAATCTAATGCTGACCATGAAACCATTGTTGATTGTCGTGTACTTCAGGGAAGGAAATCTGCAGTCCTTACCCGGTCTGGCCTACATGTGACTCCAGACCCACACACAGAGGTCCGTTAGACTCTTAACCCTCTGCCACTCTAGGGGCAGTACGGTGGCGCAGTGGTTAGCACTGCTGCCTTACGGCGCCGAGGCCCCAGGTTCGATCCCAGCTCTGGGTCACTGTCCATGTGGAGTTTGCACATTCTCCCGCCGTGGCTGAGATTCTCCACCACCCGGGAAGTGGCGGCAGCGGGAATCTCGCCACTCCGATCGGAGAGGCCCCTGCGGTGATTCTCCGGCCCGGATGGGCCGAATTATCGCCGCTGGGAGGCCTCTCCCACCGCATAGGTTTGAACCACCTCTGGAACGGCGGTATCAGCAGCGCGAGAGGGCCCCGGGGTCCTGGGGGGGGGGCCGGGGGGGCGATTGAACCCTGGAGGGTGCCCCCACGGTGGCCTGGCCCACGATTGGGGCCCCCCCGCTCAGACTCCGGGCCAGTGCCCTGGGTGCACTATTTTCCTCCGCGGCCGCCACGGCCTCCGCCATGGCGGAAGCAGAAGAGAACCCCACATCACGCATACACCGGCAGTGACGTCAGCGGCCAGGTGCCGCTGACGTCACTGCCGGCGCATGCGCCGACGACGAAAGCCTTTCGGCCAGCCCCGCTGCCGGGGGCGCCGGTTTTTTGCGCCAGTCTTCTGGTGCCAACCGCTCCAGCACAGGGCTGGCCCCCAAAGGTGGGGAGAATTCCCCACCTTTGGGGAAGCGCGACCCCTGAGTGGTTGGCACCACTCCCCTACTCCGGGACCCTCCGTCACGCCGGGTAGGGGAGAATGCCGCCCCAGATACTTATATATACACCCATTTATAAACACACATTTCTTTAAGGTGCTCTCACATGACAAATACCACTGGAGTTCGACTCACTTGCCTGTAATTTCCTGGTTCGCCCCCTACTTCCCCTCTTGAATAATGACACCACATTATCTGTCCTCCACACCTGGCACCTCTTGTGTGGCCAGAGATGATTTAAAAAGTTTTGTCAGGGCTGCTGAAATCTCCTCCCTTGTCTCCCACAGCAATCTGGGATACAGCTCATCTGGTCCTGGGGATTTATCCACTTTTAGGCCCATTACAAATGTTAATAGCTTCTCCCTCTCAAATGTTAAGTAATTCATGTAAATTACAATGCACCCCCCTAATTTCTATACCTACATCAGCCTTCTCCTCAGTGAACAGGTGCAAAGTACTCATTTAAAACCGCACATATCTTCCAGTTTCCCACACAAATTGCCATGTCACCCACAATAGACCCTATTCTTACCCTGGTTCCCTCCTGCCCTTAATGCACTTATAAAACATCTTTGGAGTTTCCTTTATTTTACCCGCCAGTGCTTTTTCATGCCCCCTCTTCGCTCTCCTAATTTCTTTCTTAAGTAACCCCCTGCACTTTATATAATCCTTGCACTGTTTCGTGCCCTCGGCATCTGCCATAAGCCTCCATTTCTTGCTTAACCAACCCTGGCTATGCCTTGAGTGTAATTTCCTTAGCGAGGCCTACCTAAAATGGCTTTGGGGGAGTTTCAAGCCAGTTTTGATGGCACATCAAAAATTCCCACAAATGTAAAATCTCTCTCAAACAGGTCATAGGAAACAGGCTCCGTTGGAAATGTCCTTCGAATATTGGATTGGAATGAGCACACGTCACTGGGCCATCAATAGGGGCTGTTTAGCACAGGGCTAAATCGCTGGCTTTGAAAGCAGACCAAGCAGGCCAGCAGCACGGTTCAATTCCCATAACAGCCTCCCCGAACAGTCGCCGGAATGTGGCGACTAGGGGCTTTTCACAGTAACTTCATTTGAAGGCTACTCGTGACAATAAGCAATTTTCATTTCATTTCATTTTCAATTCCTTTATGTGCCTGGGCCTGCTTTAACTGTCTTGATGCTAAAAATGCATGCCTATGGAAAAGTATTCTGGTTTTCTGTACTGCAATTCGTAATTTCAATAGGACTGAGAAAAATGTACACTTACTTGCACACAATAGGAAGCAGTTAATATCATCCCCTAGCTTGGTCCGGGTGTGGAATTAGGCAGGGAGAAAACACTACTGTTCTGAACTTGTATCTCCTGTTGACTGGGTGTCTTGGAGGCTTCAGACTCAGAATGATGTTGAACAATAGGGCAGCAGAGACTTAAGGAAGAAAGCAGGTTATGAGAAGAAATGTTGCAGCTTAAAAGCATTAATTTACTCCTTCAATCACAGACGAACACATGTTTATAATGCAGTGTTACGACTCAATTATATGTTTTCCTGTTCTCAGCAGCAGCTATCACTCTCAAACAAGCCATGGTGCTTGGGCTGTTCTATATGACAATGAACAGGAGTTAGAGAGACGTGGTGCAGGCAGACAGATGGGTGACCGCTAGAAAGGGTAGGCAGTCAGTGCAGGAATTCCCCCTGCCTGTCCCCCTCTGTAACAAGTATACCACTTTGGATACTGTTGAGAGGGATGGACTATCAGGGGAAATCAACAGTAGTGGCCAGAGCCAGTGACACCATGGCGGGCTCTGTTGTTCAGCAGGGAGGGTCGAAGCGCAGGAGAGCAATAGTTATTGGGGTTGGTGGTTGTGAAAAAGACTCCAGGATGGTGGGGTGCCAGGGTCCAGGATGTCACTAAATGGCTGCAGGGCATCCTGAAGGGGGAGGATGATAAGGCAGAGGCCATAGTGCATGTTGGTACCAATGACATAGGTAGAAAGAGGGATCAGGTCTTGTGTCAAGAATTCAGGGAGTTAGGCTGTAGACTAAAGAGCAGGACCTCTCAGGTTGTAATCTCTGAATTACTCCCAGTGCCACGTGCTAGTGAGTACAGGAATAAGAGAATAGCACAGATGAATGTGTGGTTTAAGAGTTGGTGCAGGTGGGAGAGTGTTAGATTCCTGGACCATTGGGACCATTTTTGGGGAAGGTGGAAACTGTACAAGCGGGACGGTCTACATCTAAACCAGAGGGGGACTATCCTTGCTGGTGGGTTTGCTAGTGCTGTTGGGAAGAGCTTATACTAGTTTGGCAGGGGGAGGGGGAGCAGACTGATAGCAGAATAGGAACACAGTACAACATAGAAAAGCAATCAGGTCAGAGGGAATACAGCAGCAGTAAGTTTCAAGAGAGTAAGACAAGGCTGGATGGCCTCTACTTTAATGCCAGGAGTATTAAAGGTAAAACAGATGAGTTAAGGGTGATGATTGACAAGTATAATTAGAATATAATAGCTATCACAGTGACATGGTTGAGTGAGGGGCAGGATTCGCAGCTCAACATCCCGGAACATAGAATCTTCAGGCAAGACAGAGGAGGGGATTGAAGAGGAGGAAGCATTGCGTTATCAGTCAAGGAGGCAGTTAGCAGTAAGAAGAGATGATATCTTGGAGGCGGCATCAAATGAAGCTTTGTGGATTGTGTTTAGGAATAAAAAGAGACAGCTACGTTGTTAGGTCTTTATTATAGACCCCCAGAGAGTCAGCAGGAAATTGAGGAGCAAATATGTGCGCAATTCGCGGAGAGGTGTAAAAATAATAAGAGGGTAATTATATTAGGTGATTTCAACTTTCCCAAAATTAATTTGGATAGCCATTATGTTAAGGGCTTAGATTGAGAAGAGTTGTATACAGGAGAATGTTCTAACTGTAAAAGTGGAGGCTCCAACAAGGGATGGTACAGTGCTGGACCTAATTCTGGGGAATGAAGCTCTGGACAGGTAGTTGATGTATTGGTGGGGGAGCATTTTAATGATAGAACATAGAATATATAGTGCAGAAGGAGGCCATTCGGCCTATCGAGTCTGCATCGGCCCTTGGGAAGAGCCTCCACTTAAGCCCCACACCTCCGCCCTATCCTCGTAACCCAGTAACCCTACCTAAGCTTTTTGGACACTAAGGGCAATTTAGCATGGCCAATCCACCTAACCTGCACATCTTTGAACCGTGGGAGGAACCAGAGCACCCGAAGGAAACCCACGCAGACACAGGGAGAACATGCAGACTTCGCACAGATAGTGACCCAAGTCAGGAGTCGAACCTTGCGAAGCAACCGTGTTAACCACTGTGCTACCGTGCTGCCCTATTGGTAGATACTTGTTCTATTTAAATTTGTGATGGACAAAGAAATAGACAAGTTGCAAAAAAAGTTTTGGATTGCGGGACAGTAGATTGTAACAAATTAAGGCTAGATCTGGCCAAGGTAGACTGGAAACAGTTACTTGTGAGGAAACCTACAGAAAAGCAGTAGGCCGGGGGGGGGCGGGGGGGGGGTTCAATGATAAATTGGAGAAGGTACAGATCCAACATGATCCCTCAAGGATAATAAGACGGTATAACAAACCCAGAGAACCATGAATGACCAGACACATTTAGGATACGATCAGAAGGAAAAGCGAGGCTTTGAACAAGTATAAGGGGAGCAAGTTTGCAGAGGCATTCGTGGAATACAGAAAGTGCAGAATAGAGCTAAAGAAATCAATTAGGAGAGCAAAGAAGGGATAAGAGAAAGCTCTGGCTGGTAAAAGTAAGGGAAATCCCAAGGTAGTCTATAAATGAATGAAATGAAAATCACTTATTGTCACAAGTGGGCTTCAAATGAAGTTACTGTGAAAAGCCCCTAGTCGCTCATTCCGGTGCCTGTTCGTGGAGGCTGGTACGGGAATTGAACCGTGCTGCTGGCTTGCCTTGGTCTGCTTTCAAAGCCAGCGATTTAGCCCTGTGCTAAACCAGCCCCTATAAGTATATCATTGGGAATAAGGTAACTAGAAAAAGAGCAGGGCCCATTAAGGACCAAGGGGTTATCTGTGGGTGGAGCCAGAGGACATTGATAGGGCGTTGAACAAACATTTCACCTGTCTTCACCCATGAGAATGAGGAGGTAATTATGGAACTTGGGGAGAGAGACGTGAGGTTCTTGAGCAAATTGCCATAGGAAGTGACAAGGTATTGGAGGTAATGGCGGTCTTAAAAGTGGATAAACCTCCGGGTGCAGATTAATTGTGTCCCAGGCTGCTGTAGGAGGTGAGGGAGGAGATTCCGGGGCTCTGAACCAAATTTTTAATTCCTCTTTGGCCACGGGGGAGGTGCCAGAGGACTGGAGAACAATTAATCTTGTCCCACTATTTAAGAAAGATTGTCGAGACAAGCCAGGGAACTACTGACCAGTGAGTCTCATGTCAATGGTTGAGAAACTACTGGAGAAGATTCTGAAGGAGAGAATCTATCTCCACTTGGAGAGGCAAGGTTCAAGGCAAGGGATAGTCAACGTGGCTTTGTTGGAGGGAGGTCATGCCAAATTTGATTGAATTTTTTGAGCATGCAACCAAGTGTATAGATGAGGGTAGTGCAGTTGATGTAGTTTACATGGATTTCAGCAAAGCCTTTGACAAGGTCCCACATAGGAGACTTATTAAGAAGACAAATACACATGGGATACAGGGTGATTTGATAAGGTGGATTCATAATTGGCTTAGTGGTATGAGACATAACATAAGAACATAAGAACTAGGAGCAGGAGTAGGCCATCTGGTCATTCAAGCCTGCTCCGCCATTCAATGAGATCATGGCTGATCTTTTGTGAACTCAGCTCCACTTTCCCGCCCGAACACCACAACCCTTTATTCCTTTATTCTTCAAAAAACTATCTATCTTTATCTTGAAAACATTTAATTAAGCTCAACTGCTTCCACTGGGTGGGGGATTCCAAAGATTCACAACCCTTTGGGTGAAGAAGTTCCTCCTAAACTCAGTTCTAAATCTACTTCCCCTTATTTTGAGGCTATGCCCCCTAGTTCTGCTTTCACCTGCCAATGGAAACAACCTGCCCGCATCTATCCTATCTATTCCCTTCATAATTTTATATGTTTCTGTAAGAACCCCCGTATCCTTCTAAATTCCAACGAGTACAGTCCCAGTCTACTCATCATCTCCTCGTAATCCAACCCCCTCAACTCTGGGATTAACCTAGTGAATCTCCTCTGCATACCCTTCAGCGTCAGTACGTCCTTTCTCAGGTGAGGAGACCAAAACTGAACACAATACTCCAGGTGTGGCCTCACTAACACCTTATACAATTGCAGCATAACCTCCCTAGTCTTAAACTCCATCTCTCTAGCAATGAAGGGCAAAACTCAATTCACCTTCTTCATCACCTGTTGCACTTGTAAACTAATCTTTTGCGACTCATACACTAGGACACCCACGTTCCTCTGCACAGCAGCATGTTTTAATATTTTATCATTTAAATAATAATCCTTTTTGCTGTTACTCCTACCAAAATGGATAACGTCACATTTGTCAACATTGTATTCCATCTGCCAGACCCTAGCCCATTCACTTAAACTATCCAAATCCCTCTGCAGACTTCCGGTATCCTCTACACTTTTTGCTTTATCACTCATCTTAGTGTCGTCTGCAAACTTGGACACATTGCACTTGGTCCCCAACTCCAAATCATCTATGTAAATTGTGAACAATTGTGGGTCCAACACTGATCCCTGAGGACACCACCAGCTACTGATTGCCAACCAGGGACAGAGGGTGATGATAAATGGATGCTTTAGTGTCTGGAAGCCAGTGACCAGTGGTGCACTTCAGGGATCTGTGCTGGGCTCCCTATTGTTTGTCATTTATGTAAATGACATAGATGACTATGTCAGGGTAGGATCAGTAAGTTTGCAGATGACACAAAGATTGGCCGGGTAGTTAACAGTGAGGTTGAATGTCTTGGGTTACAGGAGGATATAGATAGGATGCCAAATTGGCGGAAAAGTGGCAGATGGAATTTAACCCAGGGAAGTGTGAGGTGATACACTTTGGAAGGAGTAATTTAACAAGGAAGTATACTTTGAAAGGTCTCACACTGGGAAGTTCTGAAGAACAATGGGACCTTGGTGTGTTTGTCCATAGATCTCTGAAGGCAGGTTGATAGGGTGGTGGAAAAGGAATATGGGACACTCGCTTTTATCAATCGGGGCATAGATTACAAAAGCAGGGAGGTCATGATGGAGCTGTATAGAACTTTGGTAAGGCCAAAGCTGGAGTACTGTGTACAATTCTGGTTGCCACATTATAGGAAGGATGTAATTGTACTAGAGGGGGTGCAGAGAAGATTCACCAGAATGTTGCCTGGGATGGAACGTTTAAGATATAAAGAGAGGTTGGATAGGCTTGGGTTGTTTTCTGTGGAGCAGAGAAGACTGAGGGTGACTTGATTGAGACGTACAAGATTATGAGGAGAATGGACAGGGTGGATAGGGAGCAGCTGTTCTCCTGTGTTGAACGGTTGGTTACGAGGGGACTCAAATTCAAAGTGAGGGGTGGGAGGTTTAGGGGCATTTGAGGAAAATTGTTCTGACACAGAGTGAGGTGGCAGTTTGGGAATGCACTGGCTGGAAGGGTGGTAGAGACGGGATGCCTCACATCCTTTAAAAATACCTGAATGAGTACTTGGCGCGTCACAACATTCAAAGCTACGGACCAAGTGTTGGCAATTGGGGATTAGGCAGGCAAGTCAAGGCCTTTCATGTGCATGCGCAGACTCAATGCACTGTTGTATTCTGTGATTCTGTGAACAGATTACCTTCTCACGCTGTCCTTGCTACTCGGCTGACTTCAGGCAATGCTGTAGTCAAGCAGCCGATGTCTGTGGAGGGAAATGATCACCTGGCACTACAGAACTTGAGTACTGCTGAAAAATATATTTTACCAAAGCTTTTCATCTTGCACTCATCAGGACTACCTGATGAGTGCCAGATAAAAAGCTTCCAACTGAAGCATAGAAAACCTATGTTCAACTAAGTAATTTGTAACCTGGATTATTACCAGTGGCATCAATTAATAAAGAATCGCAGGCAACCATGATTAGACTTGTTTAAAAGGTTGCCATTTATTCTATTTTCAATCAATAAACTTATCAGTTTGAATGCAGTGTTCCTCCTGCCTACTGATTATATTTCTGACTGATTTCCATACATGCCGATCACAAAATACACAGCCGTTTCTCACAAATGTCTTACCATCTGACTGGCAGTACCTGCTGCACATTTTCGGGAAGGGGCTGGTCACGTGTTTCAGGTAGGAGTAAAGTGAAAACACCAGCCAATAAAATGAAAGCGCCCATCAGCATGAAAGGTAATACCCTGTTATATGTTCCTACAAGACAAAAGGAGACAGTTTTACAAATAACTGGAGGCTGCCAAAAATGTATTCACAATTGCAGTACAGAGAATTTGATCCGAAACGGGGCTCAACATTAAGTTTGTTCTCAAAGGATGTACCGTTCAGGCCTGGTTACAACTTGCCTGAGCAACATTCACAACTTAGAGCAGCCATAGAGAGTCCTCCTCATGTTGAATTTTAGAAATTTGGGCGAACCGCACCACATGTTTTTTCATTGTTCATTTACGGGATATGGGTGTTGTTGGTTAGGTCAGCATTTATTGCCCATCCCTAGTTGCACTTCAGATGGTGGTGGTGGGTTGCCATCTTCAACCGTTGCAGTCGTTGAGGTGTCAATACACCAATGTGCTCACAAGGGAGGGAGTTCCAGGATGTTGCTCCAGCAAAGGTGAAGGAACGATGATATATTTCCAAGTGAGGGTGGTGAGTGACTTAGAGGGGAATCTCCAGATGGTGGGGTTCGCAGGTATCTGCTGCTCTTGTCCTTCTAGATGTCAGTGGTCGTGGGTTTGGAAAGTGTTGTCTAAGGCAGTGCATCTCAAACTATCTGATGTGGCGGACCGGCAGTTTTTTTTTTCAATGTGCCAGGGACCGGTGAGCGAAACAAGCCAATCCAGGATTACTGTCTCTTTCTTTTCTGGAAACACTCCAAGTACAGGCAGATGATGTCTCGCGTACCGGCACCGGTACACGTACCACACTTTGAGAAGCACTGGTCTAAGGAACCTTGGTGAGTTACTGCAGCGCATCTTGTAGATGGTACACATGGCTGCCACTGTTCATCGGTGGTGGAGGGTTTAAATGTTTGTGGAAGGGGATGCAATAAAGTGGGCTGCTTTGTCCTGGATAGTGTTGAGCATCATGAGTGTTTTTGGAGCTGCACTCATCCAGGGAAGTAGAAAGTATTCCATTACACTGCTGACTTGTGCCTTGTAGACGGTGGACAGGCTTTGGGGGTCAGGAGGTGAGTTACTCTTTATAGGATAGATGCCGGTGCTGTAGCTGAACTGGAACAGTTTGGCTGGAGGTGCAGCAGGTTCTGGAGCACAAGAATTCAGTACTATTGCCGGTATATTCTCAGGGCCCATAGCCTTTGCAGTATCCAGTGCCTTCAGCCGTTTCTTGACATCACGTTGAGTGAATCGTATTAGCTGAACATCTGTGATGCTGGGGACCTCTGGAGGAGACCAAGATTGATCATTCACTCGGCACTTCTGGCTGAAGATTGTTGCGAATGCCTCAGCCTTGTCTTTTGCACATATGTGCTGGACTCCTCCATCATTGAGGATGGGGATTTCTGTGGAGCCTCCTCCTCCAGTGAGTTGTTTAGTTCCCCACCACCATTGGTAGCTGGATGTGGCAGGACTACAGAACTTAGATCTGATGCGTTCATTGTAGAATCACTTTGCTCTGTCTATTACTTGCTGCTTTGTCGCCCTGTGGTATAGCTTCACCAGGTCGACACCTCATTTTCCGGTTTGCCTGATGTTGCTCCTGGCATGCGCTGCTGCACTCTTCATTGAATGTGGGTTAATTCCCTGGCTTGGTGGTAATGGTAGAGTGGGGGATATGCCGGACCATGAGGTTTCAGACTGTGGTTGAATATAATTCTGCTGCTGCTGATGGCTCACAGCTTCATGGGTGCCCAGTCGTGAGTTGCGAGACCTGTTCGAATCTATCCCATTTAGCACAGCGGTAGTGCCACACAACACGATGGAGGGTATCCTCAATGTGGATTCAGGACTTTGTCTGCACAAGGACTGTGCGGTGGTCACTTCTACCGATACTGTCATGGACAGATGCATCTGCAGTTCCAGATTGGTAAGGATGCGGTCAAGTATGTTTTTCCCTTTGTTGGTTCCCTCACCACCTGCTGCAGCCCCAGTCTAGCAGCTATGTCTTTTAGGACCCGGCTAGCTCCATCTGTGATAGTACTCCTGAGCCACTCTTGTTGATGGACATTGAAGTCCCCAACCCAGAGCATATTCTGTTCCCTTGCCACCCTGAGTGGTCTCTCCAAGTGGTGTTCAACATGGAGGAGTACTGTACTGATTCATCAACTGATGGTGGCCGGCACATTGTACTCAGCAGGAGGGTTCCTTGCCCATGGAACCGGTGTCTATGTATTTAAATTGTGTACCTTGTGTTGCCCTATTATGTATTTTCTTTTTATTTTATTTTCTTTTCATGAACAAAATGATCAGTTTGAACTGCTCACAGAAAGATACTTTTCACTGTACCTCGGTATCTGTGACAATAAACAAATGTAATCCATTCCATAAGACTTCATGGGGTCTAGAGTCGATGTTGAGGACTCCTAGGGAAACCCCCTCCCTTCAGAGGGCATTTAAGCATCAACCACATTGCTGAGGGTCTGGAGTCACATGTCGGCCAGACCAAGTGAGAATGGCAGCTTTCCTTCCCTGCCATGCTGGGATTCTAACCCGGGTCCCCAGATCATTATCCTGGTTTGTCCGATTACTAGTCCAGCGACAATACCACTACGCCACTGCCTCCCTGTGATCAGTAGGTATAATATACTTCCAGGAATGGCAATAGAGGCTGTGAGGACAATCCGGGTGAGTGGGCAGTTAATTCCAGTCCCACTTGACCTGGAGTTGCAGCACAGGTGAAATTAAATTTTTATATTAATACCCATAGCTTTGGTTGAATTAAATTTGATTGACATATATTTTAACTTTTACAAATACGGGCCAATTTAGCTTGGTCAATCCACCTACCCTGCATGCCTTTGAGTTGTGTGGGGTGAAACCCAGACAGACACGGGGAGAATGTGCAAATTCCACACGGAAAATGACCCACGGCATCAAACCCAGTTCCTTGGCGCTGTGAGGCAGTAGTGCTAACCACTGCAGCAATGTGTGTGTCCCCCCCCCCCCGGGCTGAGTTAAATTGACCATAGTCCTTAGAACCCCTACAGTGCAGAAGGAGGCCATTTGGCCATCTGGTCTGCACCGAACCTTTGAAATAGCCCCCTATCTCTGCCCACTCCCCCCTCCTATCCCCACCTAACCTACACATCCCTGGAAACTGAAGGCAATTTTATCATGAGAATCCACCTAACCTGCACATCTTTGGACTGTGGGAGGAAACTGGAGCACCCGGAGGAAACCCACGCAGACACGGGGAGAAAGTGAAAACTCCACAGACAGTCACCCATGTCGCCCTAAGTTTCACCAGGTTTGTAAAATTTAAACACAAGAAATCTTTGATTATTAACAGTAATTATAACTAAATAGGTAAAAAAAAATACAACTGGCTATCTACTGTCTGATTTCCAACCCCTCCCTTTCTAAATACCCCCACTCTCTACACATACACAGACAAACAACACAGAGGGAAATGGGTGGTTGAGAGGTAAAGAAAATATTAATAAAAATAGAAGGATAAAGGATCTTTGATTCAGATGGATGCCTCCCAGTTAGTTTGTTTCTCAAGGTTAGGCCTTCAGTTGAGTACTTTCTTTTCCTGGCCCTGGCCAATCCACTGGTTGCCAGTTTGCCAACCGAACCAACTTTTTCCAGATCCAATTCCTAAGATTCACTCGGTGCCAATGAGTCCGTTTCTCCTCTCCAAAATATAAAACCTAGGAACACACTGTCCTGGCAACACTCTTCTGTTTGAAGGCACGTTCTGATTATGGTTCCATGGACCAAAAATAATAAAATAAAAGGAAACAAAAGAAATATAGAGGAAGGACTTTTTAAAATATATTTTATTCCAAATACACTCCAACACAACAATATAGTGCAAAAATAGTCACGGTAGACTTCCAGTGGCAGCCATGGAGTAAACGGTTGCACATTTAGCAGCTCTCGCCCTTAATGTTTTTTTAATGGTGTTTAAGCCAGATTTTTCAGAAAATTTCTCAACATAAGTTGATCGAAGGGAGAGGAAAAGGGGGTGACCCTCAATTTATGGAATCGTGTCCAAATAAGAGTAAAAAAAGGAGAAACCAAAAGATGAGTGAAAGCAAGAATCAGAGGTCATCGATCTCAATGGTAACGAGACAAGTAGTGTATCTACCTCAGCTCACTGCTCGATGGAGCAATGGGTCGAGTACCTGGATGAGAAGTTTGCCCGGCATCGCAAGGCGTGTACAGGAGATGTAACCCAGATGATAGCCTCGATTAAAGAGGTGGTTGACCGGGTGGAGGAGAAAATGACGACCCAGGGACAGGAGATTCTAAAGCTGCAGGAGCTGGTAACTGAACGAGAGGAGGAGTCCACTGCAATGGCTTTGGAAATTAGCATACTACTGCACAGCCAGAAACGACTGCCAGATAACGTGGAAGACTTGGAGAATCGGTTTCGGAGGCAAAATATCCAAATCTTCGGGCTGCCAGAGGGGAAGGAGGGATCAGATGCGAGAGCGTATGTGGGGCCCATGTGTTTGACAAGCCTCTGGAGGTGGACCAGGTGCATAAGGTGCTCGTACGCAGGCCCCAGGGCCGTGAGGGTGAGGCTACATCGATTCCTTGACAAGGAGCATATCATGAAGTGGGCAAGGCAGACGAAACGGTACATGTGTGAAGAATCAGAGATCCAGGTGTACCAAGACTGGGGGCCAGACCCCGCAAAGAGGAGAGCAGGTTTCAACAAAGTTAAGGCAGCCCTGTCTGAGAAAGACATTAAATTCGGACTGTTATACCCGGCGCTTCTTTGGGTGACCTACAAGAACCGGGAGTTGTACTTCAATTCTCTAGAAGAGGTGGTTACTTTCATGAAAGACAATAATCTGGCTAAAGGACTCTTAAATTAAGGACTCTTAAATTCTAACTGTGGTGGGCTGAGTTTGAGGGAAGGGATGGAGTGGCAGGGAGGAGAGAAACATGGTTCTGTGTTCTACTTTGTCTTGTTTAAAATTTCAGTCTTTTAATTCTGTGAGTTAAGTTGCGATGTTCGGGAAGAAAAGGGTTTGGGTATTTTATTTTTTTAATGTTTTTCTCTCTTTTCTTTTCTCTTGTCTTGTGTAATTTGATTTTGATTTAGTCTCTGTAACAAAGATGGCTGATTCTTGCATGCATAATTTTGATTAAGCTGCTTGGAGCTTCTTCT
This sequence comes from Scyliorhinus canicula, assembly GCF_902713615.1. Lineage (NCBI taxonomy): Eukaryota > Metazoa > Chordata > Chondrichthyes > Carcharhiniformes > Scyliorhinidae > Scyliorhinus > Scyliorhinus canicula. The sequence continues at coordinate 169,015,822 of NC_052153.1, forward strand.
ATTGTGTTTGATTCTCTTTGAAAGTGATGGGACTGAAAATAATCGGTCAAAGGGGAGAGGGGTAGAACCTAGCAATCTGGTGCAATGACTTTTAAACTCAAACTGTGGGGGTCTGAGTTTGGGGGAGGAGACAGGATGGCGGGGAGGTGACAAAAATGGTTCTGCGTTTTGCTTTTGCTTGTTTAAAATTTTGGTCTTTTAATTCTATGAGTTAAGTTGCTATGTTAGGGAAGAAAAGGGTTTTGGTGTTTTAATGGATATACTTTTTTTCTTTCCTCTCTTCTTGTGTAATTTGATTTTGAGTTACTGCTTTATGTATGATATCACAGAGGGAAGAACTTTTAAGATGCGATGGGGTGTTTTAGTTTCTGCAAGAATGATGGTTGGTTCTTGCATGCATAATTTCACTTAGGCTGCTTTAAGCTTCTTCCTTTGTGTTGGATTCTGTTTGAAGGCGATAGGACTGATGAGAATCGGTGAAAGGGGGAGGGGTTTGCCTCTTTGCCTGCACGTTGGGGGAGAGTATGTTTGTTTTTTGGGATTGTTGTTACTGTGTTGAGTGCTTGTTTTATTGCTCGGTGTGATAGAATCTGGCAGGCAGCAGGCTTTTTGAGGCCAGCGGGTGGGAGATGCTGAGTTAGCTGGATAGCTGGTTCACGGGAGCAAAGTGGGGGGAGAGCCGAGGAAAGACTAAGTGGGGGAGGTGAGCGGGTGGGAGGGGGGTGCTGCTGTTGGGTAAGGAACAGTTAGGAGACTGGAGATGGAGATCAGTTGGAAGTTGCCGCCAAGGGGCGGATCAAGCGAGGTGTGGAACACGGGCTAGGAGCTGGCCTAGGAAACGTCATAGTTGACCGACATGGGAGGGGAGAACCCCACCCCCAACCAGACTGGTTACATGGCATGTTCGTGGACTGAATGGGCTGGTTAAGAGAGCTCGTGTGTTATTATACCTGAGATAGTTAAAAGCGGACGTGGCTATGTTACAGGTGACAGACTTGAAGCTGAGAGACCAAATTAGATCAAAAAGGGATGGGTCGGGCAAGTGTTTCATTCAGGACTGGACTTTAAAACAAGGGGTTGACTTTCCTGATTAATAAAAGGGTGACATTCGAGGTGGGGAGGACAGAGATAGACCTGGGAGGCAGATTTATTATGGTTAGCTGGAAGCTAGAGGGAATGGCAGTGGTGCTGGTGAATATATATGCCCCAAACTGGGATGATGTTGCGTTTATCAGGAAGGTGCTGGGGAAAATCCCAGACCTTGACTCGCACCGACTGTTCATGGGGGGGTAACTTTAATACCGTCCTGGACCCGAGGTTGGACCAGTCGAGTGCTAGGTCGGGGAAGCTATCAGCAATTGCAAAGGAACTGCGGGGGTTCATGGGGTGGGATCAGGAAATATTCATTCTACTCTCATGTACATAAGGCGTACTCCAGGATAGATTTCTTCGTACTGGATAAAACACTGCTAGCAGAGGTTGAGGACACTGAGTACTCAACAATTGTGGTCTCAGATCATGCACCACACTGGATAGACCTATGGGCAGACACGGGAACGTCCCAGCGCCCACAGTGGAGACTAGATACAGGACTGTTAGCGGATGAGGAGATCTATGAGCGAGTGAGAGAGGCCATTCGGTAGTACATGGGAGAGACTGCAGCTGGGGTGGTCTGGGAGGCACTGAAAATGGTCAGTAGAGGGGAATATACTTCGATTCAAGCCCACGGAGTGGTCGGAGCTGGACAGGTTGGTAGGAGAAATCTTACAGATGGACAGGAGATACTCGGAGTCTCCAAATGAGGAGCTCCTGAAGGAGCGTCAGAGAATTCAAATGGAGTTTGGGCTCCTTTCCACAGGGAAGGCAGAGGGTCAGCTGAGGAGGATAAAAGGGGTAATATATGAACATGGGGAGAAAGCTAGTAGGATGCTGGCACATCAGCTGAGGAAACAAAAGGATTTGAGGGGAAGACGGTGACGGACCCGGGGTCGGTGAGTGAAGTGTTCCTGAGAATTTTATAGCCAGCTATACGAGTCGTAACCCCTGGTTGGGGAGGAGGGCATGAATCAATTCCTGAGGAGGCTAGAGTTGCAGAAGGTAAATAAGGAGTTGGTGGAGGCCCTGGAGGGCCCGATTGGGCTTGCGGAGGTGATAGATGGACTGGGGGCGATGCAATTGGGTAAAGCCCCAGGACCTGGTTAAGGCTTTCAACGAGTCCAAGAAGCTGGAAGTACTCCCCCCAACGTTATCACAGGTATCAATTTCTCTCATCCTGAAGTGTGACAAGGATCCGGAGAGCTGTGGATCGTATAGGCCAATCTCCCTCTTGAATGTAGATGCCAAATTATTGGGAAAGATCCTGGCCACTCGAACAGAGGATTGTGTCCCGGAGATAATTGGGGAGGATCAGATTGGATTTGTAAAGGGCAGGCACCCGGCATCCAACATTAGACGGCTTCTTAATGTAATTATGATGCCAGCGGAGTGGCGTGAGGCTGAGGTTGTAGTAGCATGGATGCTGAGAAGGCTTTCGACGGAGTGGAGTGGAAGTATCTATGGGATATTTTAGGCAGGTTTGGGTTTGGGCAGGGATTTGTGGAGTGGGTCCGGCTAATGTACCAGGCCCCGGTGGCAAATGTAAGAACTAACCGAGTTCGGTCAGAATACTTTAGTCTTTGTCGAGGGACAAGCCAAGGATGCCTGCTCTCCCCATTACTGTTTGCCATGGCCATAGAACCCTTAGCAATGGCTCAGAGAGCAGCGAATACCTGGAGGGGAATAGTGAGGGGGGGGGGGGGGGGCACAGGGTCTCTCTCTATGCGGATGATTTGTTGCTTTATATCACGGACCTGGTGGGGGGATGACCAAAATCATGGAGGTATTAGGAGAATTTGGGCGATTTTCAGGCTTTCAGTTAAACATGGGAAAAAGCGAGATGTTCATGATTCAGGCACGGGGGCAGGAAAGGAGGATGGAGCATCTACCTTTTAACGTGGTTGGGAAGAGTTTTAGGTATCTGGGGATTCAAGTGGCGAAGGACTGGGGGCAGCTTCACAAGTTAAATTTGGACAAAGCAGTGGATCAAATGAGAAGGGATTTTTGTAGATAGGCCATGCTCCCATTGACGCTGGCGGGGAGGGTTCAGATGGTGAAGATGGCTGTCCTTCCGAGACTGCTTTTCTTTTTTCAGTGTCTCCCGATTTTGTCATATTTAAAGGTATGAATGTGGCGATATCAAGGTTTAGATGGGCGGGTAAAACCCTGAGAGTAAAGAGGGTACTCCTGGCACGGGCCCGTGGGGAAGGGGGGTTGACTCTTCCGAGTTTTATTAACTATTACTGGGCTGCCAACATATCGATGGTCAGGAAGTGGGTAGTAGGGGAGTGGTCAGTCTGGGAGCGGATGGAGGCAGTATCCTGCAAAGGTACGAGTCTGGGGGCTTTACTGACGGCGTCCCTGCCGTTCCCGCCAGCTCGGTACACCACAAGTCCTGTGATGGTGGCAGCTCTGAGGGTGTGGGGGCAATGGAAGCAGCATATGAGACTGGAGGGGGCATCAGTGTGGTCACTGATCTGTCACAATCAACGTTTTGTTCCGGAAGAGGGGGGGGGGGGGCTGGATGGTGGCTTTAAGGTACGGCAGCAGGCAGGGATTGAGAGGTTTGGAGATCTATTAATTCAGGAGGGCTTCCCGACCTTGGAGTCATTAGAGGAGGAGTTTGACTTGCCGGGAGGGAACGGGTTTCAGTATCTTCAAGTGCGGGACTTTGTACGGAGACAGGTCCCAAGCTTTCCTCGCCTCCACCTGAGGGGACTACAGGATAAAGTGCTGTCAAAAACAGGGGTTGGAGGTGGGAAGGCTTCGGATATATACAGGGAATTGTTGGAGTGGGAAGGTGCCCCTATCAGAGAGGTGAAGAAGAAGTGTGAAGAGGAGTTGGCAGGGGATCTGGAAACTGAACTGTGGTAAAAAGCCTTGAAAAGGGTAAATGCATCCTCGCCCTGTGCTAGTCTCAGCTTGATTCAGTTCAAGGTGGTCCACAGGACCCACATAACGGTAGCCCGGATGAGTAGATTCTTCGAGGAGGTGGAGGACAGACGTGGGCGGTGTGGGGGTAGCCCGGCCAACCACGTTCATATGTTTTGGGCATATCCGAAACTGAGGATATTCTGGCAGGGATTTGCAGATGTAATGTCGGAAGCCCTGGAAGGTGGGGTAACTCCGAGTCTGGAATTAGCAATATTTGGGGTGTCAGAAGATCCGGGGGCGAAGGGGGGAGGGAGGCCGATATCTTGGCCTTCTCCTCCCTGGTGGCCCAGAGATGGATCTTGCTGAAATGGAGGGACTCGGAGCCCCCAAAATCAGGAGTGTGGGTCAGTGATATGGTAGGGTTTCTCAGTCTGGAGAAAATCAAGTTTGCTTTAAGAGGATCAATACAGGGATTTGCCCGGAGTTGGCAGACGTTCATCGATTTCTTTAACAAAAACTGAACGTCAGCAGTAAGGGGGGAGAGGGAAAAAGGGTGGGGGGTGAGGAAAATAGGAGGCATGGTAATGTTAAATAAGGACAGGGAATTTAGTATACGGGTAATTGGGGATAGGGCGGGTGAAGTGGGGTACGTGGATTATTGTGTGTTGTTATTTTAGGGGGCATTTTGTGCGTTGATTCGCATGGTGGTGTTAGAGATGTCAATATGTTAAATTGTGAAAATTACAAATGCTTCAATAAAACATTAAACAAAAAATAGACATGGTACAAACAATTTGTTCAATTTTCCCCCTTTTTACTCCCCCCCCCCCCCCCCCCCCCCCTTCCCCCACCCCTCAGCAACAAACAGTTCCTCAAACATGGACGGAAACGTCCTTCACTGCATGTAGAACCCCTCTTCTGGCCCCCCTAAGGACAAACTTCATCTTCTGTAACCTGAAGAACTCGTACAAATCTCCCAATCACGCTATGACCCTTGGCGGCGCTGCCGACCTGAAGTTCAACAGCATCCATCGCAAGGCAATCACAGAGGCGAAGGCCACAACATGGCTCCCCCCTCCCCTCCTGCAGCCTCCTAAACCCCAAAATCGCCACCAAAGGGCCAAGTGTTATTTTGACCCCCATAATTCCCGACAGACTCTCAAACACCAGCTGCCAAAATCTACAAAATCCAAGAATTTATATGTTGGGAACTGTCTCCTTTAGCTTATTGCTGCTCATCTCAATGTACTGGTTATGGAAACCTGCAATGGCTAAATTCTCAGGCTGCTCACAGGGAGGTGGGGGGGGGGGGGGGGGCGTGAAATTGCAAGGATGGGATTTCCTCCAGGCTCCCCCCCTTCCTTGACCTCTAAGATTTTCTGCCAGGCCAGGCAGGCCTTGGACCCACCTTTACCCCATTTGAGGCCCTCAGAGGGCCAACTACTGGCCATCTAAGGGCCATTTTCTGCCTTGTGTCAATATTTAGACTGGCGGATGGATTAAACCTCTGTGTGGGAAACCCCAAAATAAAATAAGTTAGATCTCAGGGTGGAAGGGTGGTGGTGGCTGGCACCTCCATCAGTACCCCCCTTCTTGATTGGTGATGCTCGCCCCTTATGTCAGATGACCTTTGGACATCCTTCCCTCCACCAGCCTATGCCCAAGACCCTGATTGCTTTTTGACCCGCTTCGACCCTCCCCCCCCCAAGCCTTCCCTCCCTGCCCTGGGACCTCTTACACTCACTTGGGTCTCTGGTTCACTGGACTTAGTCTCAGGCAGTTCCATGGAGCTCCCCTCTGGCCACAGCATAGAGTCATAGAGGTCCACGCACAGAAAGGACCCGCTGGTCAATTGCGTCTGCACCGGTCAAAAACAACCACCTAAATATTCTAATCCCACTAAATGCTTCTTAAATGTTATGAGCTCTGGACTGGGTGCAGGAAGGTGGGAATAGAAAGGACACCTGGATGTCGTCGGGCTGGAATGGACAAGATGGGCCAAATGGCCTCCTTCTGTGTTGTAACTTTTCTATGGTTCTATGAGGGTTTCTGCCTCCACCACCCTTTTGAGCAGTGAGTTCCAGACTTCCACCACCCTCTGGATGAAAAGGTTTTCCCTCACATCCCCTCTAAACCTCCTGCCCCTTACCATAAATCTATGCACCCTGGTCATTGATCCCTTCACCAAGGGGAAATGTTTCTTGCTGTCTACTCTATTTATGCCCCTCATAATTTTATACATCTCAATCATGTCCGCCCTCAGTCTCCTCTGCTCCAAGTAAACCAACCCTTGTCTATCCGACCTCTCTTCATTGCTAAAACTTTCCAGCCCAAGCAACATCTGGTAAATCACCTCTGCACGCTTCCCACTGCTATCATGTCCCTCCTATAATATGGATTCCAGAACTGAACACAATACTCCAGTTGTGGCCGAACCAACATTTTATACAGTTCCAGCATAACCTCCCTGCTCTTAAACTCTATGCCGCGGCTAGCAAAGGCTGTTGTGTTATGCATCTTCATGCAGCATAAGCTGCTTCCTTGATGTATGCTCTGACAAAGGAAGGTTCAGGCTTGGAGATAGGTTTATCACATTGATTGCACAGTTAACAATTCTCCTACTTGAGTTCGACTCTCCTGCTAATCTTGATACAGTATCTCAGTCTAACGAACCAGTCTGCTCTAAGCCATGCGGTGGGTGTGATGCTTCTGATCTGCCCCTGTGCTTCTCTCTAACTGTCGGCTGTGGAAAAGAGAAAGAGCATGTGTGCCCTGTCCTTTTATATGGGTTGCCCCTTTGTGGTAGTGTCACCTCTGGATGTCTTGGCTGCCCATTGGTCATGTTCTATTCTATGTGTTCATTAGCTGTATGTCTGCATGTCATGATGTCTCTGGTGCTCCGTCTAGTGTTGACTTAGTCTTAGTGTATTTACATTAACCCTTTGTGTATTTACAGTGATGCATATCACCACAAAGGCAAGTATACCATATGACTTCTTAACCACCGTATCCACCTGCTCTGCTCCCTTACCGGATCTGGGTACTTGCACACAAAGTTCCCTCTGATTCTTGGTAGTCCCCAGGATCCTGCCGTATATTGTGTATCCCCTTGCCTTGTTTGGCCTGCCCGAGTGCATCACCTCACAATTATCTGGATTGAATTCCAATTTCCACTCATCAGCCCAACTGACCAGCCCGTCAATATCGTCCCGTAATCTAAGGCTCCGCCTCACTATTTACCACTTCACCAATTATCGTATCATCCGTGAACTTACTGAACAACCCTCTTACATTCATGTTGAAATCGTAAGACGGTGCTCCTTCAGAAACTTAAGCGGGAGAATCCGGTTAAGAAGGTTGTGCACTGCTGGTCCAAGGCAACAGAAGAGCTCCTACGCTTGGAGTCAGTGGATTGGTCCATATTTAAGAACTCAGCAACCAACCTAAACAAGTATGCCACCACCGTCACAGACTTCATCAGCAAGTGTATAGAAGACTGCGTGCCAAAGAAAGTAGTACGTACATTCCCCAACCGGAAACCATGGCTTACCCGTGGGATTGATTCCCTACTGAAGGCCAAGTCTGAGACGTTCAAGACAGGCAATCCTGACTTACCCAAGAAGTCAATATATGGCCTTCGCATCAGGGATACCAAGAGACAATATCAGATTAAGCGAGAGACCCACACTAACGTCACGGACTTTCGGCGGTTGTGGCAAGGTTTAAACAACATAATGCGCTACAAAGTGTAGTCAAGTTGCATCTCCAGCTGCAGTGCTCTCCTCCCCGATGAACTCAATGCTTTCAGTGCTCAGTTTGAGCAGGAAACCGTCAAACCATTGGCAACTGCCCCAGCAGCCCCGGACACACCCATACCCACCATCACAGCTTCCGAATTCAGATTGGCCTCCTTGAAAGTGAACCCTTGGAAGGTGATGGGTCTTGACGGGGCCTCTGGTCGTGCAGTCAGATCCTGTGGGAACAGCTGGCAGGTGTGATCGTGGACATCTTCAACCTCTCCCTACTCCGTTCCGAGTTTCCCACCTGCTTCAAGAAGACCACCATCATACCGGTGCCAAAGAAGAATCAGTCTTATAACACCAGGTTAAAGTCCAACAGGTTTGTTTGGAATCACTAGCCTTCGGACCGTAGCTCCTTCAGCACGTGTGTGATTGTCCCTCTTATAATATGGATATAATATAATATGGATAATGTGGCCAAATTCTCCTCCAACTCGATTTTCAAATTTGCTGATGACACCACCGTAGTGGGTCGGATTTCGAACAATGACGAGACAAAGTACAGGAATGAGATAGAGAATCTGGTGAACTGGTGCGACGACAATAATCTCTCCCTCAATGTCAACAAAACGAAGGAAATTGTCATCAACTTCAGGAAGAGCAGTGGAGTACATGCCCCTGTCTACATCAATGGGAATGAAGTAGAAAGGGTCGAGAGCTTCAAGTTTTTAGGTGTACAGATCAGCAACAGCCTGTCCTGGTCCCCCCATGCCTACACTATAGTTAAGAAAGCCCACCAACGACTCTACTTTCTCAGAAGACTCAGGAAATTTGGCATGTCAGCTACGACCCTCACCAACTTCTACAGATGCACCATAGAAAGCATTCTTTCTGGTTCGATCACAGCTTGGTATGGAGCATGCTCTGCTCAAGACCGCAGGAAACTACTAAAGGTTGTGAATGTAGCCCAGTCCATCATGCAAACCAGCTGGTGCCAAGTCCCTGAGGGAGACTGACGGCGGTAGTTGGGGTATGCCACGTAGGCGTACTGTGGGTTTGCATGGAGTAGCTGTACCCTCTCGACCAACGGGTCCACCTTGTGGAGCCGCATGTGCTTGCGGAGGAGAATGGGCCCTGGAGCTGCCACCCACATTGGGAGGGAAACCCCGGAGGTGGACGTTCTGGGGGAGGCAAGGAGACGTTCATGGGGGGTTACATTAGTCGCAGTGCAAAGCAGTGATCGGATGGAGTGGAGGGCGTCGGGGAGGATCTCCTGCCAGCGGGAGACCGGGAGATTGTTTGGACCGTAGGGCCAGCTGGACGGCCCTCCAGACCGTCCCATTCTCCCACTCCATCTGCCCGTTTCCCCGGGGGTTGTAGCTGGATATCCTGCTCAAGGCGATGCCCTTGCTGAACAGGTACTGACGCATCTCATCACTCATAAAGGAGGATCCCCGGTCACTGTGGATGTAGGCGTGGAAACCAAACAGAGCGAAGCTGGTGTTGAGGACTTTGACGACTGTGGCAGACGTCATATCGGGGCATGGGACGGCGAAGGGAAATCTGGAGTATTCGTCGACTATGTCAAGGAAGTACTTGTTTCGGTTGGTGGAGGGGAGGGGCCCTTTGAAATCCACGCTAAGGCGTTCAAAGGGGCGATAGGCCTTCACTTGATGCTTGCGGTCTGGCGGGTAGAAGTGCGGTTTGCACTCCGCGCAGACCTGGCAGTCTCTGGTGATAGCCCAGACCTCCTCAATGGAGTAGGGCAGATTGCGGGCCTTCATGTAATGAAAGAACCGGGTGACCCCTGGGTGACAGAGAGCACCGTGTAGGGTCCAGAGTCGGTCCACTTGTGCGCTGGCACATGTACCTCGGGATAGGGCATTGGGGGGCTGGTTGAGCTTACCGAGGCAATACAAAATCTCGTAATTGTAGGTGGAGAGCTCTATCCTACACCTCAAGATTTTATCATTTTTGATCTTGCCCCGCTGTGTGTTATTGAACATGAAGGCAACCGACCGTTGGTCAGTGAGGAGAATGAATCTCCTGCCAGCCAGGTAATGCCTCCAATGCCGGACAGCTTCTACGATGACTTGGGCCTCCTTCTCGATGGAGGAGTACCGAATTTCGGGGGCATGGAGGGTGCGGGAAAAGAATGCCACGGGCCTGCCTGCCTGGTTGAGGGTGGCAGCCAGAGCAACGTCTGATGCATCGCTCTTTACTTGGAAGGGGAGAGTCTCATCGACCGCATGCATCGCAGCCTTGGCGATGTCGGCCTTGATACGTTTGAAGGCCTGGTGAGCCTCGTCCGTCAGGGGGAAAGTGGTGGAGTGAATGAGTCGGCGGGCCTTGTCCGCATAGTTAGGAACCCACTGGGCGTAGCATGAGAATAACCCCAGGCATCGTTTGAGGGTCTTGGGGCAATGGGGGAGGGGGAGTTCCATGAGGGGGCGCATGCGATTGGGGTTGGGCCCTAGATCTCCATCTTGCACCACATAGCTGAGGATGGCTAAGCGGTTGGTGCTAAACACGCACTTCTCCTTGTTGTACGTAAGGTTGAGGAGTTTGGTAGTGTGGAGGAATTTGGAAAGCTTAGCGTCGTGGTCCTGCTGGTCATGGCCGCAGATGGTGAAGTTATCTAGGTACGGAAAGGTGGCCCGCAGTCCGTACCGGTCAACCATTCGGTCCATCTCCCGTTGGAAGACCGAGAGCTCATTAGTGACGCCAAAGGGTACCCTAAGGAAGTGATAAAGGCGGCCGTCCGCTTCAAACGCAGTGTACAGGCAGTCCGCCTTGCGATTGGGGAGCTGGTGGCAGGCAGGTTTCAGGTCCACTGTCGAGAAGACCCGGTACTGTGCAATCTGATTGACCATATTAGATATGTGTGGGAGGGGGTACGCGTCGAGCTGCGTGTACCGATTGATGGTCTGACTGTTCTCAACGACCATCCTGTTTTTCTCCCCAGTTTTCACAACTTCCACTTGGGCTCTCCAGGGGCTGTTGCTGGCCTCAATGATGCCTTCTCGCAGCAGCCACTGGACCTCAGACCTGATGAAGGTCCTGTCCTGGGCACTGTACCGTCTGTTCCTGGTGGTGACGGGTTTGCAGTCCAGGGTGAGGTTTGCAAACAGAGAAGGCAGGTCGACCTTAAGGGTCGTGAGACCGCATACAGTAAGGGATGGTGGGGGCCCGCCGAATTTCAGAGTGAGACTTTGGAGGTTGCACTGGAAGTCCAGGCCGAGTAGCAAGGCAGCACAGAGGTTGGGGAGGATGTAGAGCCGGAACTCGCTGAACACTATGCCCTGGATGGTGAGGGTGGCTGTGCAGTACTCCCGGATCGCCATGGAGTGGGTTCCGGAGGCCAGGAAGATACGTTGTGTGATGGGGTGTACCGTGAGGGAACAGCGCCTTACCGTATCGGGGTGGATGAAGCTCTCTGTGCTCCCGGAGTTAAGAAGGCATGATGTCTTATGCCCATCGCCCTTTACTGTCGTCAATGTGGTTGCGAGGTTGTACAGCAGGAACTGGTCGATCGTGATGGAGACGAGCTGTAGCTGGCGTTGGAAGGCCCCTGGCTGGTTGGCGGAAGTTGCAGGCAATGAGCGGCCCGCTGAGGTGCCCGACGAGCAGGGGTCCTGAGGCGGGGAAGATGGCGGCGCCCACAGGGCTCATGTGGCGGGTGGCGTTAAAGATGGCGACGCCCACGGGCCACATGAGGCCTGATGGGGGGAAGATGGCGGCGCCCACGGGCCGCACGTATCCTGAGGCAAGCAAGATGGTGGCGCCCACGGGCCGCACATGTTCTGAGGCGAGGAAAATGGCGGCGCCCACAGGCTGCACGTGGGTTGCGGGGGCGAAAATGGTGGCGCCCACGGGTCGCACGTGGGGGTTGCAGGAACAATGGGCCTGGTTACAGCGGCGATCGAGCGGGCCTGGCACACAGCAGCGAAATGTCCTTTCTTCCCGCAGGCCTTGCAGAGTGTACTCCGCGCCGGGCAGCACTGCCGGGGGTGCTTTGTCTGTCCGCAGAAGTAGCACTTGGGTCCCCTCGGGTTGGCTGGCTGCCGCTTGAGACTGGCGGATGGCACTCAGCATAATCAAAGACCATTCCCACCTGGAATATTCACTCTTCCAATTTCTTCCATCGGACAGTAGGCACAAAAGTCTGAGTACACGCTCTAACAGATTCATAAACAGCTTCTTCCCCGCTCTTACCAGACTGCTGAATGTCCCTCTTATGGACTGATCTGATCTCTACATGCATGTTCTCTACCGATTAGTACTACACTCCTGTATGCTTCACCCGATGCCTGTGTCTATCTATACATTGTTCATTTATGTGTGCCCTATGTTTTTTTTTTATGTATGGAATGATCTGGGCAGCACAGTAGCACAGTGGTTAGCATTGCTGCCTCACGGCGCCGAGGTCCCAGGTTCTGAGTCACTGTCGGTGTGGAGTTTGCACATTCTCCCCATGTTTGCGTGGGTTTCGCCCCCACAACCCAAAGATATGCAGAGTAGGTGGATTGGCCACGCTTATTTGAAAATGAAAATGAAATGAAAATCGCTTATTGTCACAAGTAGGCTTCAAATGAAGTTAGTGTGAAAAGCCCCTAGTCACCACATTCCGGCGCCTGTTCGGGGAGGCTGGTACGGGAATTGAACCGTGCTGCTGGCCTGCCTTGGTCTGCTTTCAAAGCCAGCTATTTAGCCCAGTGTGCTAAACCAGCCCCTTTACTTGCCCTTTAATTGGAAAAAAAAGAATTGGATAACTTCATTAAAAAAAAATCTGGAATGATCTGTCTGAACTGTACACAGAACAATGCTTTTCACTGTACCTTGGTATCTGTGACAATAAACTAATCCAAATCTATATAGTGGGGCTGGTTTAGCACAGGGCTAAAGAGCTGGCTTTTACAGCAGACCAAGGCAGGCCAGCAGCACAATTTCCGTACCAGCCTCGCCGAACAGGTGCAGGAATGTGGCGACTAGGGGCTTTTCACAGTAACTTCATTTGAAGCCTACTCGTGACAATAAGCAATTTTCATTTTCATATAAACCACAATGAGCAAGGGCCCCAACACTGATCCCTGCAGGACCCCACTGGACACAGGCGTCCAATTGGAAAAACACCCCTCGACCATCACCCTCTGCTTCCTGCCACTCAGCCAATTCTGGGTCCAATTTGCCAAATTTCCTTGAATCCCAAACATTGTTGCTGCAGAGTCTGGAAAGCGGCCGGTCAACCAGGTAGTCAGCAGTTCTCCGAGGCGGGTCACCTTCCTGGGTGAGAAGCAATCGATGTTCATCTTAAATTGGCTGCGGGGGGGGGGGGGGGCGGAGTTAGTGGGGATGTATTCCCCACTGACTACATGGACGGTGGGGGCTGAGAACCCCCGTCTGCAAAATTCAAGCCATGGTGATCAATGTGACCCAATGGCTGAGAATTTCCTCAAAGCCTCACCCCGTCAGCCAGACTTCTGGTAAAAATTACCGCCACAGAGCTGCAATAGTTCCCAGGAACTTCTCAGCTAAAACTAAAAATTCTATTTTAGTGTCTTTCTGTTGTGTTACCGCGCCTTGAAACTTTGTGGAAGATTTATTTTTTTTAAAACATAGTAGATCTTAATTGATTCCTCACTTACCAAGATAAACAAAATACGGGGAGATTATGCTGCCAACTCTGGATGCCATGGAACATATTCCGATCCCCATGTTCCTCACCACAGTCGGATACAGTTCAGCGGAGAAGACATAGACAATGGCAAAGGATATTGTAATGCCTGCTTTTCCAACCATCACCAACACTGTTGTCAGAATTTGAAGAGCTGCGAAAAGCAAATTAAGTCGCATTTAATACGTGCGGAAAGGTATTTCAGAATGATGCAAGTGCACCTTACTTGTTTGTTTGTTCATTTCCAAGCAGGATGTTTACTTATGGCATAATTCCCAAATCCCTGCTGTCGCAGAGTGTTTTATTTCCTTGAAAGTCTGCAATATTGGAGACAATCTGTGTGACTGCCAACGCTACATTTATCCTGAAGACCAAAAATTATATCCCTTCCTCTTTTCACTATCTGTTGTGCTCAAACAAACAGCACTTAAGTGGCAGCTTGAGCAAATGCCCCATGAGGGCCGTGCCTCTGATTTAGCAGGTACGTTAAAGTAGGCAAAATCAAACAAAATATCAGGGGCTGGATTCTCTGATTTTCAGGCTATGTCAGGAGGATCCGTGGCGTTTTACGTGGGAAAAATCGGTACCGCCCCAGCACTAATCCTCCGACCACTAAGGGGCCATCAGCCGCGCCACGTTAAACGCCTATCCTCCACAACAAAAACGGCCGGAGAATTGCCGAGTCCGTGGGCGCACATTCGTACAGCACCGACCTGCAGTGGTCGCGCCGTACAACATGGCTCTGGCCGTACGTGGACCCAACCTGCCAGATACTGCCCCCGTGGACACACCCTCGCCATCCCCCACCAGTCCCCCCCAGCCCTCGACGAAGCCCCCCTGGCTAGCAGTATGGCTCCCACCCGAATGCGGCGGCGCTGGACGCAGTCCGCGGCCACCAGGCCGGGTTCCCAACCGCTAAGACCATGAGTCAACCGTGCAGTTGGGCACTCAGCCCATTGGCGGTGGAGCATCGGGGGAAGGCCTTCGGGTGACGTCCTGAGGCCATCCCAACGGCATCCAGCGGGTGCCGCGATGTCACCATTTTGGTGGGGGCAGCATATGCAAAAACAGGTGCCGAGCCCGATTCCATCGTAAAAAGAGATTCTCTGCCCAATTAGCGATTACGAAATCAGCTTGGGGGAATGGAAAATCCCACCTCTGATGTTAGAAGCAGAGGAAATAATAACCCAAACAAACAGAGAAAAAGAAAAACATTCAGTTGTTCCTTACTCTTAGGGATATGAGCCTAAAGATCTGATGGGAACTTGAGATGGGAACTGAGAAGGTGACCCTTGTAGCCACTGTAGCCACCTAAAATGGACGCTGAGCTGCAAAGTAAGCCAAGCGCTAAGACTGCAGGGAAAAAGGCAGTTTAGCCAAAACAGCAGTCTGCAAAGAGAGCATTTTGCATTCTGCAAGTAGCAGAAACCAGTTTGGGCTCAGGTGAGAAGACCTTAGTTAGGTGCAAATGGCAAAACGCTTTGCATACTAATAAGGCAATCAGACCTGAACACCCACACAATAGAAACATTTGACTCTGAATGGACACATTTGAACCAAGGCCCAGACATCGAGGCACCAGAAACCTCCAAACAAAAGGGCATAAGAAACGCCCCCCCCATCACGGAGACCCCCTCGCATTGGGGAATTCAAACAGTATCGATGAGGAATTGACCCAATAGATAACCAAAGGTAAAGCCCGCCCAAGAAGAGGGAAGGACATTGGGGACCCCTATAAATATAGACCCCCACACATGGTCCTGTCTGTTGTTTCGTGCTCCGGCCCTGACCAAGACCTTGAACCTGTATCCTGACTCCAGCCGTTGAGCACCAGCCGCCGAACCGTAAGTGCCAGTACGACGCTCGCTACGCGAACCAAGCCCGCTAGACCCCCAGTGACCAGCACGCTTTCTGAAGGTTGCAGACCAAGACCGGGACGAAGGCCTCGCTCCCTGACCTTGCCTGTTCCTGTGTAGTTAAGTATTCTGTTTGCTTAGTCTAGTCATAGCTTAGTCCCTTAGTGTGTGCATGCGTATTTATTATAATTGTATAATAAATATTGATCGTTTGGAACTTACTAATCGGTGTATCGTTTTATTACTTTGAACTTGACCTTGGAATATATGTGAGTTGTCTATATGGCAACTGGCGACTCCTGAGCTGAAAAATACATAAGACAGAGCCTAGTGGTGTTAAGCACACGGCCTTTAACACAGGTAAGTTAATACACCCCAATAAACGCGTTTTGCGCCCATAGCAAAACGTGCAACACCCTCCTGATGTCAGCACTATGAGAGTTGGACGGGTTTAACTCCGCCCCTTGACTGTATTGTCCCAGTCTGTCTCGTGTCCAAAATCAGCAGAAAGCAGTGACTCACTGGTTCATGGTAGCACAACATCTGGGACTGAAGAAAAAGCCTCCCAGTGCTCAGGTACACCATGGGGAAGGAGGGTCTCATGATCACTTGGTCCGGGAGCGATCTAAACATTCCTAATTGTGTGGTCTGGTGATTTGCTCCTGCTCCTCCTGGTCCCTCAAGGAAAGTTAAAATAATTTCTTTTAAGTTTGATTTTTGGGTCTGGACTTGGCACGTCTTGCTGCTGGATGGATCTGGCAAGAGAGTCACAAACACTCCCCTACCTCGGCCTATGTTTAAAATTGCAGCAGACTCCAAAGCCTGAATGGCATATTTAAAGAGGATCCTGGAGGTGTCAAGCAAGAGTCCTTCCCACTTGCTTAGAAGAGAATGTTAAAATCAAACACAGCTGGGAATGGTAGATCAGCAGGTAAATCCAGCTGCCAATTTTACCCACCTCACTGACCTGATTTCCGCAGGGTATGAATTTGCCTCTGATAAGGAAGGTACTTTAAGATTATTGTTCACCAAGCATCTCCAGGAGACTTCAAGTACTTAAGAATCCACAAGTAGCCCCAGAACAAACCCCACTGCCTGCTTCATTGTGCTATCTCTCTGCCTGGGCACCCAGAGCACCAACGTAGAAGAAACTGAGGTGGGAAGCCAAGACTGTCTATGTTCCTCAACTCTGGTACTTAACCTGGGACTGCACCTCCTCCAGGCACTGACCCAGTTTAATCAGAGCAGCTAATGTGGGACTTGGTGCTTCACCGTGCATCTTATTTCAAGCTGCTGTGCCTGAGAACTGAGCGCTCCCCAGCCACAGTAAAAATGAAATTCTCTGCTAACTTTAGCCATTAATGAGTATGAATGATAAAGAATCCTTTTCTGGGTATGAGTTAGTTTTGTGAGGACCATGAAGAATGTAGCACAGGTTTGTTGCGTCAAACAGAAAGCAACTTTACCGACAAGGATATGTACACTGGGCAAGTCGTTCACTTCTGGTTCCCTCTCTAGCCAGTACCACACTGCGCAGCGCTATTTATACAGCTGTGCTGCTAATAATTGCCCCCATCTTACTTGGGGGAGCTCATATTCCTCGAGTAGCATGGAGCAATTAATTATCCCTTGCCAATACGATCCGGGCAGGTTATAACAGATAGTAAGAAAAGTGAGCAGTTTGGCTAGCTCAGGTGGCTGGACGGCTGGGTCATGATGTGTAGCAGCGCCAACAGTACATGTGTGGTGACCCTCAGGTTAAATCACCACCAGTCAGCTCGCAAAAGAGGAGAGTAGCCTGTGGTCTGGGACGATGGTGATATTTGGGAAGTAAAGTAGAAATAAAGGCCATAATCTTTAAGTTAAAGTCAGCTGTGATTCTATGGGACAAGGGAGCATAGGTATAAATTGAATGAAAGGTAACCTCAAACATAAAATATATTTTGGATGTTTTCTCAAGTAGGTTGAGTGGATGTAAAAGCTCTGGCATCATACAAAAGACAAATCGATAACTTTGGAAGGGTGAGCTTGTTATTCCTTGTGATAGTCATGACCATGATGAGCACGGACTGGGGTCAGAACCTTGGGGTTATCCTGGACTGATTCTCCAGCATCACATTGGGTGGTGAACTTCTTATCATCATGCCGTTAAGAGAGCTCCTATTTGTTATTCTTTACTTGAAACTAGTTTTAAAAAGCGGATAAAAAATGTCACCAGGCAAAAGAAGCAGATAACCATCAGTATTTCAAAAAATGCGAAGTGGGAGAGTTCTCCAAAGCTCTTACATGAAGGAAGAAATTGAATGAAGAGTAGAATAGAACCACCGAGAATCAACATGGAAGCAGTTGAAAGTCGTCGAGGTGCATGGTTCACCATCCACCACGCCATTGTATATGCTACAATTTCACTGGCTGCAGAAATGAAGCAGTTGAGGTAGGGGTCACCATACATGTTGGGAGTGCCCAAGGTTAAAACAAAGTACCCAATGGAGGTAGTCATCCTACAATGAAACAGAAAAGAAACAGTTTTTCAACCTTTTGTAAAAGATTGTCTAGATACAGTCAGCAAGCTAATGGTAGACATTCAGATGATGACTCACACCTATATGATGCCTTTAACATTGTGAAAACGTCCTGCAGTTCTTCACTGTGAAGAAGATTGGACACTTCAGGTCTAGGAGAAGGTTTGAAGAGTTGACCAAAAATACAGTCAAGGGGGCGAATTTTCAAAGGATTTTGCAAGCTGGGTACAGAAGTAGGAAGATGGAGAAGCGTGGAAGAGAATTTGAAAACGCATGTTGATCAAAACTTTGCCATTAATGATGGATGAGCACAGAATGGGTATAATATAGATTTTGGGTAATAGGGTGGATCATAATAGAAGAGAAGAGATATTACACCTCTCTCCTGAATTTATTTCATTGGTATGACCCACAATATGTCAAAATAATAAGAATGAGGGGAAACCAGAAAGGAAGAACTTGCATTTATACCGCACCTTTCATAAGCTCAGAACTGCCCAAAGCATCTTACAGCCAATCAAACCCTTCTGAAATTAGGAAATGCAGCAGTGAACTGGTGCAGGGAAGGGCCCCGCAAACAAAAAATTAAATAAAAGAAAAGGACATCTGTATTACGTGAGGGTTGAGGGATAAATGGTATACTAGGAATATTGGAAACATTCAGCTTGAAGGTGACATAGATAGGTTTTAATCAGCGGTGGGGAGCAGGTAGCTGCAGACATTTTTTGTCCACAAATTATAAGGGGGAAATTGGTCTATATGGTAGCAACGCAAAACTGGCTCACAACGAATCAACGAGTCATAACAAATTTTCACTGTGCTAATTTTGCTCCACTGCAGGTCATAGAGTGCTAGTTCAAACTCTTCTCCGACACTCGTTTCCCAGTCCCACTGTCAGTTTTACACAAGTCAATGGAAAATAAGAATTTGCTTGGGGAACACTCAGCTGCCGATCCTCTTTAACCCACTGTATGCTGCTAATGTGGACCAATTTCACCCCGTACCAGTCTAGAGATGGCCTTAATGGAAGGTTTGTAGCCCAGCCCAAACACAAGTAAAGTCCTGAGGCTATGCACAGTCAGGTTCAGCCTCAACAAATATCCAGGTAGCAAAGTAGAATTGGAGGATGAGGGTGTGGCAAACCACGTGATTGTATTGTCTGGTCTGTACTGTATCATACATGCCTGGTCTTGTCCAGGTTGGCCCCGCCTGTGGCTCCTCCCATCGGGGCTTCTGTATAAAAGTTGCAAGTCTCCACCTCCAGCTCGGGACCAGAGGCTGGAGGATTGCTGTTTTAAAGCCTCAGTTAACTTTATCAACTCATTGTATATTATTGATGGTGTATCAATAAAATACACTAAACTTCTAAGATGGATGCTTCACTGAGGATGAACTTCTCACTCAAGCCCGATCGCCTGGAACTGGACCCACAAGCAGCTGATGCTACAGACACTTTTGAACACTGGCTAAGCTGCTTCGAGGCCTACCTCACGTCCTTCAACGAGGACTTCACGGACCTCCAGAAGAAGCAGGTCCTCCATGCACGGGTGAACCCAAAAGTCTTTCTCCTCATCAGGGATGCCCTCTCGTACGCGGAGGCAACAACGCTGCTAAAAGGACATTATGTCAAATCCGTCAACCAAGTATATGCTAGGCATCTCCTTGCCACGAGACGCCAATGCCCTGGTGAATCACTTGCAGAATTCCTACCTGCCTTGCGCATGCTCTGTGGTTGCCGGGCGATATCGGCTACCCAGCACATGGAGCTGCTGATCAGGGATGCCTATGTTGCGGGCATGCACTCGAACTATATCCGCCAGCGTTTATTAGAAGGGGAGATACTAGGCCTCCCAGAGACAGTCCAGCTCTCCAACACACTGGAGGTGGCCTCCCAGAACATGGGGGCCAACACCTCCGACCGCACGGCACCCTCCTGGGCCATCAGCCAATCCGGGCGCGACGTAAGCCTGCACCACACACCAGACCACCAACACCGGAGGCCTGAGGTGCTACTTCTGCGGCCAGAATAATCAACCCCGACATTGCTGCCCAGCACAGAACATGACTTGTAACGGCTGTGGGAAGAAGGGCCACTTCGCAAAAGCCTGCCAGGCCCGACACCCCCTAAATCTTCTAGGCTCAGCAGCGCTGCCTGCTGCCTGTCGGGGCCACCCCCAGTTGCCGCGCCACCCGCCATGTGCGACCCATGGGCGTCGCCATCTTAATCTCAGACGACACATGTGACCCACGGGGGCCACCGTCTTGGACACCATCTTGCACGTCGCCCGCTGGAATCCTCAGCTGCCTCCCGGAACCCAGCTCGCCTGACCGCACGCTGGCCGCTACTATCACCGACCGGCCTACCGACCGGCCTTCTGACACTTGCCTCAGTCACACTGGACCAGTCCCAGCCGCACCACCTCGCAAAGTCCATGATGACCGTCCAGACCAACGGGCACGAGATGGCCTGCCTTTTCGACTCTGGGAGCACAGACAGCTTCATACAGCCAGATACGATAAGGCATTTCCCTGGCTTCCGGATCCCACACAGTAGAAATCCAGGGGTACAGTGTTGCAACCCTCACTGTGCAAGTTGTAGAGTACACCAACGTTAGGCTCTACGTCCTCCCCACCTCTGTGCTGCCCTTTTACTGGAGCTCAACTTCCAATGCCACCTCCAGGGGCTTTTCACAGTAACTTCATTGAAGTCTACTCGTGACAATAAGCGATTTTCATTTTCATTTCATTTTTCAGAGTCTTACCTAGAAGTTCAACGGACCCCTGCCCCCCCCCCCCCCTCACCGTGTGTAACCTTGTGACCCTTAAGGTCGCCCCACCCTCCCTCCTCACTAACCTCACCCCGCACTGTAAGCCTGTCGCTACCAGAAGCAGACGATACAGTGCCCAGGGCAGGGCCTTCATCTAGCGACTCCTGCAAGAAGGGATTACTGAGAGAGCCCAAGTGGTGGTCGTCAAGACTGGGGAGAAGCACCGGATGGTCATCAATTACCGGCAGACCATCAACAGGTACACACAGCTCGATGTGTACCCCCTCCCCCGCATATCTGACATGGTCAATGAGATTGCGCAGTCTCGAGTCTTCTCTACAGTCGACTTGAAGTCTGCGTACCACCAGCTCCCCATCTGCCTGGAGGACCGCCAATACACTGCCTTTGAGGCAGATGGCCGCCTCTATCACTACCTCAGGGTTCCCTTCGGCGTCACTAACGGGGTCTCGGTCTTCCAAAGGGAAATGGACGGAATGGTGACCAGTACGGGCTGCGGGCCACGCTCCCGTACCGGGACAACGTCACCATCTGCGGCCGTGACCAGCAGGACCATGATGAGAACCTCCAACGCTTCCTCCACACTGCGAAACCCCTGAACCTCACTTATAATAGAGAGAAATGCGTCTTTCGCACGACACACCTGGCCATCCTTGGTTACGTCGTGGAACACAAACTTTTAGGGCCCGACCGCATGCACCCCCTCCTGGAACTTCCACTGCCCCAAGGCCCTGAAGAGATGCCTGAGGTTCTTCTCCTACTATGCCAGTGCGTCCCCAACTATGCAGACAAGGACCGCCCACTGATCAAATCTACCTCTTTTTCCCTCACAGCTGAGGCCCTACTGGCTTTCAACAGTATTAAAGCAGACATTGCCAAAGTCTTGATGCATGCTGTGGATGAGTGTCCATCCCGTTTCATTTAAGAATTCAATCATGTTTGTGGTTTGCCTTGAAGGATTGATGGATCTGGTAAATGCATTGCTCCAATATGCTTTCAGTGAGTTGGACAGAAGCCAGCACGGCTGCTAAAGTATCCCTAACAATTTTTGGCTTTACTTTTTTTGGCAGAGTTGCCAGTTTCTCTGGCACTTATGGAAGTCCACTTGCAGAAAGTCTCTTCAGAGATTTGAAATTCTTCCCAGCAACACAATGCCCGGTTGCTTATTTTCCGGAGTTGTGCTGTGGCTCCGACTCGATGTTTCTTCATTCTGTTTGCCCACTCTCCCTTCAGAATGATGTCAGAAACTTGGAACAATGCAGAGGTGAGCCAAGGAAGAATATTTTCATGAGTTGACTTTGCACGATCTAACAAGCCGACAGCAATAGTTACTGGCAGACTTCAGTAAAGAGTGAAAATTCAAGAATTTTATTTCTTAGTTTAGAATAAACTTAGAAATAAAAAAAAGTACACTTACCAGATTCTGGAACACTCAGAACATGGTGCTTTCATCGTCTAAATCATAGAATCATAGAAACAATACAGCACAGAAGGAGGCCATTCAGCCCATCTTGTCCATGTCAGCTCCAGGACACCCAGGTGACCTTTCGTATCCCACCTTCCTGCACCCATCCCATAGCCCTGTAGCTTAGAGCACTTAAGATGCAAATCCAGGTACCTTTTAAAAGATTTAGGGTCTCTGCCTCCACCACCAACACACTCAATGAATTCCAGACTCCCATTACCCTCTGCATAAAAAAGTCCTTCCTCATGTCACCTCTACACCTTCTGCCAGTTATCTGGAATCTATGTAAAGTTCTGAATAGACTGTGATGAACCATCAATCGAACGTGAGACGAGTTGTTGTACAAAAGTTAGGCTTTAATAAGCTAGAAGTTAGCCCTGCAGTCGACTACAGTAAATGGACGACCGCCGGGCGTTCTGGGTATTTATACCTCGCTCTGGAGGTGGGGTTAACTCAGCCTCTCGACCAATCGGGGAGCCGTCACATGTCTGGTCTCAACCAATCGGTCGAGAGGCACATGGCCGACCAGGGCCAATGGTAAGCCAGTGTTCTGCACCAATGGCAGACAGCTATGCAAATCATACCACCTCAGACTGTATACCTGAAAGACTGACTACCTTGACAACTTGATTGAGTGAAGACATTTTTGAGGCAGTTATTGTGCAGATTATAGAACTGCCTCACCAATGGCTGCTTCTTTTTTAACATTGCAAGCTACCACACATTGATCCATAAGTCATAATACAAAATCCATAATATCCATGTATCCATAATACAAAATCGTATGGTGTTTTGCCAAGCTTCCGCATCTTTAAACTTCATACTGATTTTTAAGATTGTACTGCTTCAATTCTACCTCAATTCTGCCAAGTCTTTAATGACGCTCTGTCAGGACAACAAGCTAGTACAGTGCTGCGCCAACTCTTTAAAAAAGCAGCCCTGTCCGCCCATTTGTTCTCTGCGATTTTTTTTCTCCCGCACGTATTTATCCAATTCCCTTTTGAAGGCTACAGTTGAATCTGTATCCAGCCAATCAGACGGTGCAGTCCAAATGGCAGATGGAGTTTCATTTGGATAAATACTGTAGTGATCCTTGCCTGTGTGTGTACAGAAGGGGCTGGTGGGAAATGAAAGTACCACCAGGGGGCAGCGCGGGGACATATAAGAGGAACGCCGAAGGCCCGCCCTCGCCCACTTGAACCGGAGGGTTAAGGAGGCAGGACGTGGAAGTGAACTCAGGGCTGCAAGTCTTTTGGGCCTAGTTGCAGAACATTGAAGAGCAGCATATTCTCAAGTGCAATTCTGTAAATTATTGTGGAGCACAATAAACCATCCTTTAATTTAAAGACGACTTCGAGCATTCTTTCAAGAAGCATAACAATACGAGGTGATGCATTTTGGTAGACCAAATCAGGGTAGGACCTACTCAGTTAATGGTAGGGAATTGGGGAGAGTTACAGAACAAATACATCGTGGGGTACAGGTTCATAGCTCCTTGAATGTGGACAGGGAGGTGAAGAAGGCATTCAGCTTGCTAGGTTTTATTGGTCAGAATAATGAATACAGGAGTTGGGACGTCTTGTTGAAGTTGTACAAAACATTGGTAATGCCACACATGGAATACTGTGCTCAGTTCTGCTCACTCTATTAAAGAAAGGATATTGTTAAACTAGAAAGAGTGCAGAAAAGATTTACGAGGATGCTACCAGGACTTGATGGTCTGAGTTATAAGGAGATGCTGGATAGGTTGGGACTTTTTTCCCTGGAGCGTGGGAGGCTTAGGGGTGATCTTATAGAGGTCTATAGAATAATGAGGAGCATCAACATCTTTTACCAAAGGCAGAGGAGTCTAGAACTAGAGGGCATAGGTATAAGATGAGAGGGGAGCGATACAAAAGAGACCAGAGGGGAAATTTCTTACCCAGAGGGTGGTGAGTATCTGGAACGGGCTGCCAGAGGCAGTGGGAGAGGCGGGTACAATTTTGTCCTTTAAAAAGCAGTTAGACAGTTTCATGGGCAGGGTGGGTACAGCGGGATATGGGCCAAATGTGGGCAAGTGGGACTAGCTTAGTGATAGAAACTGGGCGGCATGGACAAGCTGGGCCGAAGGACCTGTTTCCATGCTGTAAACATCTATGACTATATGACTAAATACATGCCATTCGTTGTGCAGGTGGTTCATTCCTGTCACCTCTGAGTACTTGTACTTTGACCTGTGCTGTCATTTTGTTTCGTAAAGCACAGCTTTTGTTAATTGATGCAATACTTCACTAAAATCATGCAAACAATCCACTTCCAAGGAAATTAGGTCCCTTTCTGCCTTTTCAGACGTGTTTTGTTTTGCTTTTTATGGCAAGAGGTGAATGAGTCAAATAAGCTTAAGCATTTATTGTCAAGGGTGGCCAGCTTGCATCATTTCAGCAGAATGTGGGTTAACATTCTGACAGCAGTAAGACTCTCAGTTTGCAACATCAATGGCGCCTCAGTGTGTGTCATTAAAGTGTCTCTACACAGAAAATCTCAATATATATTTTGCTAAATAACTGCAACCATACATATGACAAACTGACACAATTTTGAATGTGAATTATTCTGGTGAGACCTCTTCGTGTCTCTACTCACCATACCAGGAAAGACAGAATTGTGATATTCCGTATATTTGAAGTTCTAACCAAATCCAAGAAACCATGTGAATGGGTTTGCCCAACTGTGGAATGCAGAAGCTAAAAGAAAGCATTAAAAAAATATTTTTCAATGCTTGGCACAGTAGACATGATCCTTGATTGCAGGCACCACATTTTAAATAAAACATCTCCTTTGTCACAAACAGTATTGGAAGTATTGCATTGAGCTCAATTGACAGCACTATGCCCGACGTATATCAAAGTTTGTAAGGCGTGTGGAATATTAGGGTACATAATGATTCCTTAATCTACTGAAGTCATAGCACTTTATAGAAACATAGAATAGTTACAGCAGAGGTTGGGTGTCAATCGGGCCTGTGCCAGCTCTCTGCAAGACAGAATCAACTGGTCCAATTCCCGCAGCCAAAATATTGTCTATTTTCAAGGAGTTAGCACAGTAAGAAGTTTCACAACACCAAGTTAAAGTCCAACAGGTTTATTTGAAATCACAAGCTTTCGGAGCGCTGATCCTTCATCTCAGAGGGAAAACTCTGCACTGGTTGTAGTCATACCTGGCACAAAGGAAGATGGTTGTGGCGGTTTGAGGTTAATCATCTCAGCGCCAGGGCATCAGTGCAGGAGTTCCTCAGGGCAGTGTCCTAGGCCAACCATCTTCAGCTGCTTCACAAATGACCTCCCTTCCATCATAAAGTCAGAAGTGGGGACCTTCGCAGAAAACTGCACAATGTTCAGCACCATTCGCAGCTCCTCAGATAATGAAGCAGCCCACGGGGTGGCACGGTGGCACAGTAGTTAGCACTGCTGCCTCACAGCCCCAGGGACTCAGGTTCAATTCCGGCCTTGGGTGACTGTCTGTGTTGGGTTTGCACTTCCTCCCTGTGTCTGCATGGGTTTCCTCCAGGTGCTCTGGTTTCCTCCCACAGTCCAAAGATGTGCAAATTAGGTGGATTGGCCATGATAAATTGCCTCTTAGTGTCCAAAAGGTTAGGTGGGGGTTACTGGGTTACAGGAATAGGGTGAAGGTGTGGGGTTAAGTAGGGTGCTCTTTCCAAGAGCCAGTGCAGACTTGATGGGCTGAATGGCCTCTTTCTGCACTATAAATTCTATTATTCTATGTGCAAATGCAGCAAGACCTGGACAATATTTAGGTTTGGGGTGACAAGTATCCAAGTTACATTCATGCCACAGAAGTGCCAGGCAATGACCATCTTCTACAAGAGAGGATCTAATCATTGCCCCATGACATTCAATGGCATTACCATCGCTGATCCCCTATAATCAACATCCAGGGAGTTATCATTTATCAGAAACTGAATTGGACTAACAACAATACTACTGTGGCTACCAGGGCAGGCCAAAGGCTAGGAATCCTACGATGAGTAACTCATCTCCTGACCCCCCCGCCCCAAGCCTGTCCACCATCTACAAGGCACAAGTCAGGAGTGTAATGGAATGCAGGGCAGCATGTGGCTCAGTGGATGGCGGACCCACGGATTAGAGGACCCGGGTTCGAATCCTGGCCCTGGTTCACTGTCCCTGTGGCGTTTGCACATTCTCCCCATGTCTGCGTGGATTTCACCCCCACAACCCAAAGATGTGTAGGTTAGGTGGATTGGCCATACTAAATTGTCCCTGAATTGGAAAAAAAATAATTTGGTACTCTAAATTTATTTTAAAAAGGAGTGTAATAGAACATCTCCACTTTCCTGAGTAAGTGCAGCTCCAACAACACTCGTGAATCTCAACACCATCCAGGTCAAAGCAGCCCATTTGATTGCTACCCTTCCACAAATATGGGCTGACAAGTGGCAGATAAAATTAAATGTAAAGATGTTTGAATTGGTGGATTACTGCCTATGCGGAGTCTGCACATAATAATAATAATCTTTATTATTGTCATAAGTAGGCTTACATTAACACCACAATGACGTTACTGTGAAAATCCCCTGGACACCACACTCCGGCATCTGTTCAGGTACACAGAGGGTAGATTCAGAATGTCCAATTCACCTAACAAGCATGTCATTCAGCACTTGTGGGAGAAACCAGAGTGCCTGGAGGAATCCCACGCAGACACAGGGAGAACGTGCAGACTCCGCACTGATAGTGACCCAAACTGGGAATCGAACCCGTGTTCCTGGCGCTGTGAAGCATCAGTGCTACACACTGCTACCGTGCCACCCTTTTCTCCCTTCATCTGTCCTAATTGTTATCCCTCTTATTTTGAAATTGTGCCCCCTGGTTCTAGACTCCCAAATCGAGGGAAACATCTTACCTGCCTCTACCATGTCTACTCCTTTAAGTAGTTTGTAACTTTCAATTAAATCACCTTTCATTCTTCAAAACTCGTGAGTATACAGACCCAGTTTCCCCAAACTCTTTGTAAGACCCTGTTCCACCATCCTGGAATAAGTCTGGTGAATCATTGCAGCACTCTCTCTGAGGCAATAATATCCTTTTTGAGATAAGAGGACCAAAACTGCACACAATACTCCGGGTGTGGTCTAACCAAGCTCTTATACAATTGAAGCAAGCCCTCACTTTGCCTGTGTGCAAATCATCTTGCGGTAAACGCTAACATTCCATTTGTCTTCCTCATAGCTTTCTTCGCCTGCATGTTAGCCTTCAGTGACTTCTAGACAAGGACACCCAGGTCCCTTTGTACATCTACACTTTCTCATTTCTTACCATTTAGGAAATACTCGGCAAACTTCTGATCTTATGATGGAAGGAAGGTAATTGATGAAGCAGCTGAAGATGGTTGGGCCTAGGACACTACTCTGAGGAACTGCTGCAGTGGCGTCTGGGGCTGTGATGATTGACCTCCAACCAAAATACCTAAAGGTGACATGAACAGAAATGTTATTTAACGCAACGAGTGATTAGTCTCTGGAATACACTGCCTGAGGATGTGGTTCAGGCAGACTCAATTGTGACTTTCAAAAGGAAATCAGGTAGTTACCTGAGGTGAAAAAATATTGGTAGGGTTGTGGAAAAAATTGGGGAATGTACTTAGCTGGCCAGCTCTCTCTAAGAGCCGGATTTTTGAAGGCAGCTGTTCATCATTCTACTATTCACACCTTGTCCATCCATACTTTTTGTTTCCTCACTTGTCCCATTACCACTACCTTTGGCTTTGCATCACCAACTTTCAGTCATTCATAGACTCCCATCATCCACCCTATCACAGACCTCACAGCATCGACAGCGTTTGTTTTTTTGTTTCTCTGAACTAAATGGATTACATTGTCTGCACAAGTGGCACAAACTAGGCCTGTAGTCTCGAGTATAGAGACTAAAGGGTTGTCCAATGAGGTAGGTAAGATGGTTGAAGAATTTCATTGACAAGAGAGAGAAATTACTTCCTCCAATGGAGAGATGAGAATAGAGGAAGGGGCAGACAATAAAATTAGAGCTTTGCTTTTTAGGGGTTAACATTGGAGGCACTTCTTCTTGCAAAAGATAGTAGAAACTGGGAGCATTTTCCTGAAGAAAATTATCAAAGAGTTATTTGAAAACTTTAAAACTCAAATCGACAATGCTACTGTTCAGCAACGTTTACAAAGGGCAAACAGAAGTTAAAATACAGATTAGTCATGAAATGACTGAAAGACAGAAGAGGCTCAAAGGATCCCATGGCCCTACTGCTGTCTCTGTGATCTGTGGGCATGTGTTAACATTACCGTTTTAGAGAAGGAGATTAATTATACATAAGAGCCGGAGACACATTGGTCCATGATTTAGTTTGGATTTCAAGAGCCATTCTATTTAACTATTTGGCAGGTAGCTGATTTTAAAGAGACATGCTGTTGAAGCTTTTCATCTTCCACCCATCAGGACAGATACAAGAATGCCAAACTGAAAGGGAACAATTGATGCTGCATGAGAAAAGGGATGCTGATTGGTTGACAAGTCAGGTCTGATTGGTCCAGATGTTACCATGGCGAATGCACCAGGAAGTTATTCGCCTCCCCATGCTTTTGTTTATTCAAAAAAGGTCCGATGTCTGGACATGTTCCTTTTGCCTGCAGCGGATTGGTTGCTGCATGTGAAAATAATGAGGCCTTTAGCAAGAATAAATGAGTTTACACTGTGAGGCCGACTGATAAATAGATAATTTGTTAGCGTAATTCTTCGCACATTTTGCAGAATCACATTTAACATTAGACATTATAGTCTGAGTTTTGCAAGCACAGGTTGGTTGAGTATGGCTAGTGCTCAGACAAAGGAATGTGCTGTTTGATCCATCTGCCAGTCATGGGGACTGTACCCTGTGTATCTGGCATCGCACCAGTACTGAAAATCACATATCACAGTGCTCTTTGTGTGGTAGGCAGAATGTCTTCTTGTCTTGAACAGCAGAATACTGTTAATGGCGAACACCATTGCATAGTAGCAACGTGAAATGGCCAGCTTCACCTGTTGCTCAAATACTTGAGATATTTTGCCCTTCCAGGATAATATGAGGTAGGGTGGGCACTTTTCAGGTCCAAATATGGCGGCCTTAAGCCCATTTGTGAGTATGCGCACTACAAAGTGAGTAATGATCTGATCAGTGTTGTCACGTGATAGCTTTGATACACCCTTTAATGTCTAGCATTAGCTGTCATTTTGAGATTCAGCAGCATTTGCTGAACAAAGCTGAATGCGTTAAGAATTACACTAACAACCAATTTAAAATGTTCAGTCGGGCTCACACTAATGTTTGCTAGAATCTCAAAGACCATTCCTTCGTAGGCAAGAAGGAACATGTCCAGACATTTCACATTTTTGAATAAACAAAAAGCATGGGGGACAATAATTCTATCAGCCCATAAGACATTGGAGCAGAAGTAGGCCATTCGGCCCATCGAGTCTGCTACGCCATTCAATGAGATCAGGACTGATCTGATGTAATCTTCAACTCCACTTTCCCACCTTATCCTCATAACCCTGGATTCCCTTATTGATTAAAAATCTGTCTTCTCAGCCTTTAACATACTTAATAACCCAACCTCTCCAGCTCTCTGTGGCAAAGAATTCCACAGATTCATTACTCTCTGTCTTAAATGGGTGACCCTTTACTCTGAGATTATGCCTTCTTGTCCTGGACTCTCCGACAGGGCCAAATGGCCTCCTTCTGCACTGTAAATTCTATGATCCTCGGGGAAACAACCTCTCAGCAGCTTCCCTGTCAAGCCCCCTGAGAATCCAATCTGTCTCAATAACGTTGCCTCTCATTTTTCTAAACTCCAATGAGTACAGGCCCAACCTACTCAACTCCTTGGTGCTTTCATCATGGCCATGTGTCGCTCAATCAGGGCTGCCTTGTCAACCAATCAGTACCCCTTTAATCGTGCAGTGTATATAATTTTTCCCTAAAGAAATTGGAATTCTGGAGAGTTCTGACTTTGTCTTTTTTTTCAGCAATTCCCAGTCCTGTACTATCAGGTGACTAATTATAAAGAATGCTAAACATAGTGCATCAAGAGGGCTACTTAAGAAAAACATTTGATCATTTCAGAATTGTAGAAATGATAGCACAGAGAGAATATTCATCCTCACTACACCAGGACCAGTTCCATGGCTGTTTCCTT
The DNA here is from genome assembly GCF_902713615.1 of Scyliorhinus canicula. NCBI lineage: Eukaryota > Metazoa > Chordata > Chondrichthyes > Carcharhiniformes > Scyliorhinidae > Scyliorhinus > Scyliorhinus canicula. The sequence continues at coordinate 169,046,055 of NC_052153.1, forward strand.
TCAAATTTCCCTAACTATTCCCCAGAACCTGCCATACAGAACAAATTCAATCAGAGGAGATACCATAAATAAAAAGTAAGTGCTACAATATAAAATTATGTTCTTCGACTTTACTATTATTGCTGGTAAGTATAACTAAATATGGATTATGACTCCAAGGTAGAGGAATATTGTTGCATGATCTTGACACATTTGAATAACAGCTGAAGATAGAAAGAGTGATAGAAGTGAAATAATCACCGTATATTCTTTGGTATTGACATGCTGAAATATCACCCCAACGTGGGTGATGCCATTTTGTTTTGCAAAGGTTTGCACTATTTTCTCTGCTTCGGTCGCTCGGCCCTGAGAGATCAGCCATCTGGGAGACTCAGGTATAAGCCTAAACAAAAAGAATACAAATAAAGCAGAAGTCAGAGCAATAGCCTGGGGGAGGCGGTGGCGTAGTGGTATTGTCACTGAATTAGTTTTTTAAAATAAATTTAGAGTACCCAATTCATTTTTTCCAATTAAGGGGCAATTTAGCGTGGCCAATTCACCTACCCTGCACATCCTTTGGGTTATGGGGGTGAAACCCACACAAACACGGGGAGAATGTGCAACCTGCACACAGACAGTGACCGAGAGCCGGGATCAAACCTGGGACCTTGGCGCCGTGAGGCAACAGGGCTAACCCACAGTGCCACCGTGCTGCCCCATCACTGGATTAGTTAACCAGGGATCCAGAGTAAAGCTCTGGGAACCCGGGTTCAAATCCCACCACTGCATTTGGGGAAATTTGAATTCAATAAAAATCTGGAATTAGAAGTCAAATGACGACCATGAAAAATGAAAATCGCTTATTGTCACGAGTAGGCTTCAATGAAGTTACTGTGAAAAGCCCCTAGTCACCACATTCCGGCGCCTGTCCAGGGAGGCTGATATGGGAATCGAACCGTACTGCTGGCCTGCTTGGTCTGCTTTAAAAGCCAGCGATTTAGCCCAGTGAGCTAAATCAGCCCCTAATGAGTCGATTCCTGTAAAAAAAATGTCTTGGCATTGAAATGCTGGCACAGCCTGCGACACCCATGAACAAATAAATTAACAAAAAGCTGTGGAACCTGCTTGACCTCAATACATAGAGAAAGGTGTGCCAGCACATGATCTGATTAATAGGGCTAAGAGGAAGTTCCTTATGGAGTATTAACACCAGCTGGGCACAGTAGGGCTGACCAGCCTTTTTCTACACATTTTATCTTCTGCCGTCTTTATCTGGATCTGATGTAACTCCAAAATGAACTAGTAAGCCAATACTGATTTGATTGATGATGCCCAACATCCCCTGAAAGAATGCAGCAAAAATAAGGTGATTATGCTCCACTTGAGCCTCCTGTGCTTCCTCATCTAACAGAGCTCTCTATCCTCTTCTAACTTTCCTTAAAATCTAACTTTCCTTAAAAGTATCTCCCCTAATTGTTTTAACCATTCTCTGTGGCACTAAGTTCCTTGGGCGCGATTCTCCCATATTGGGAGAAATCGTAAGGCTGGCGTCAAATCCGGGCGGGTTTGACGCCAGCCCCCCCTTCCCGACCGGGAACCGATTCTGGTCCCCGGTCGGGGCTAGCATCCCGACGCCGTAAACTCCGGCATCGCGGGCTTAACGAATTTCGTTAAGCCCGCTTGCCAGAGTTAGCGCCGGCTGACGCGTCATATGACGTCAGCCGCGCATGCGCGGATTGGAAGACTCCAACCCGCGCATACGCGGATGATGTCATCGCGCATTTGCACGAAACCCGCGCATGTGCGGGCCGGGGTGCCCCTCAGCCGCCCCGCGAATGGATACTGCGGGGCGGCGGAAGGACAAAGAGTGCGCGGGCATCAGGCCCGCTGCCCGCGATCGGTGCCCACCGATCGCGGGCCCATGGCACCCTTGGCACGGCCGTGGTACTGCCGTGCCAATCGGTGCCATGGTTTTAAAAATCAACAGTTTACGGCCGTTTTTACGAACGGCCAGACCAGGTGTGTTTGCCGTTCGTAAAAACAGCCGTAGAGGGCTGGGAACTCGGCCCATCCATCAGCTGAGAATCGCTGCCGGCCGTAAAAAAAACGGCGGCAGCAATTCGTATCGGGAGTCGGGCGTGGGGGGGGAGAATAGCGGGAGGGCGTCGGAACAGCGTGGCCGTAAAATTTTACGAGCCACGCTATTCTCCGCACCGTCGGGAGTGCGGAGAATCGCGCCCCATATTCTTTGGCAAAGCAGTTTCTCCTGAATTCCCTTCCTGGTGAAAATGAAAAAAATGAAAATCGCTTATTGTCACAAGTAGGCTTCAAATGAAGTTACTGTGAAAAGCCCCTAGTCGCCACATTCCGGCACCTGTTCGGGGAGGCTGGTATGGGAATTGAACCGTGCTACTGGCCTGCCTTGGTCTGCTTTAAAAGCCAGCGATTTAGGTGACTGTCTTATATCGATGGCCTCAAAAGTTATGCTCTTCCCCACATGTCCAAACATTCTTTCGGCACCCACTTAAACACTTCAGAATTTCAAAGACCTCTTTTAGGCCCCCCTCAGCCTTCGCTTTTTTCTAGAAAAGACACCCAGCCTGTCAATACTTTCCTGATATGTATTGTCTTGTTATGCTCTAAGCGTAGCATAAGCGGCTTCCTTGTGGTGCACTTGACAAAGGAAGGTTCAGACGTGGAGATAACTTCAATCAACATGTTTATTAAACTATCTACACTTCTCCTACTCGGTTTCGCCACTACTGTTAATCTTTCTATAGCTACTCAGACTGACTAACCAGTCTGCTACAATCCACGTGGTGGGAGTAATTTTGAATCAACCCTGTGTCTCTACTCACTGACTGTCTCCACTGGAAAGAGGCAGATCATGTGTGTGGTGTCCTTTATATATGGGTTGGTGTAATGCCCTCCTGTGGTCATGTCACCTCTGTGTGTATCGTGAATGCCCATTGGTCGTGGCATGTCTAACTGATCTATTGGTTGAGTGTCTGTGTGTCATGTCTTTGGTGCTCCCTCTAGTGTCTAGCTAGTCTACATATATTTACATTAGCCCCTTGTGTATTTACAGTGATGCACATCACGACATGTATAACCCCCACATTTTAATATTTTTTTGACCTCATTCATGGCATGTCACTGGCTAGGCCAATGGGCTGCATTTTACCTGCTCCCGCTGAGAATGTTTTCAGCAGAAGGGTGCGTAAAAAAGGGCAAATGCCCATCCCACTACCTTCCCAACTGCCCCGAGCTCACCCCTTAATAATATGGGCAGTGGACAGGTGGCAGAGTAGGCAGCCCACCCGCCATATTTAAGCAGATAATCAAAGGTCAATGAGGCATGTTACTACGTGTATTAATACTCTAATAATACACATAAAATATTTGGTGTCGGCAGAGAGGCAGGAGAGGTCAGTCTGATTTTAAAACTAATTTCTTCAAAAGTCAAAAGTCGGGAAGGAGCCGACGGGAGGATGCTGTGGGGGGGGGGGGGGGGGTGGTGCTGGGGGGGAATGGGGTGGGAGTGAGGATGGAGTGGAGGTGTTCTGTCTTCTGAGACTTCTATTTGCATATGGGGAATGTCCACCCCACCCTGCCTGATTAGATCGGGCTTCCGATCGGGCTTCCGATCAGACAGCAGCCCTTGAACCTATACCCACTGCAACACTCTGCCGCCCTCACCCTACGTGACCTGCCCAAATGCACCCTGTCCAAGAGCCTGCACACATACATCTCCGGTTATTTCCTATTTACTGCAGCCAGGTGTGCTTCTGAAGCTGGAAGTCCTCTGATTGGCCATCTTTGAGAGCCCCCCACCACACTCAATTGAACACTGAACCTGTCTCCATGCCAATTAAGGGAGCGCTATGAGTCAGAATTCCAGCAAGTGGCTGTTTGCCCCCGATGTGGCATGGTGGGGAGGGGTGGCAGAGTATATGAACCTACAACAGTCCTGGCTCCTATTTCCTGCATGACCCCACCCAGTAAAATTTTCACCCACTCTATTAAAATGCTTCAAGGGGTTACCATCAAATATTAGGAGGTAAGTGAGGGTGAATTGTATCCTCAACTTTTTCCTGCAAATGTTTCTTTTCATGCAAAATAATCTCTTTAAAAGCCTTTGTTGGTTCACATCTCTGCCGCCAACCCCATTATGGTTTGCTTGCTGACTGCTCACCAAATGTGTACATTTTATAACAGCATTCTCATATTCCGCATTCCTTGAAAGGAGAAGCCATCACAAAACACAGGGAAAACCTGCTGCAAATGATGGGCCTCCCAATCTCTGTCCTTTCAATCCAGTAGGAAAGGGATTCGGCTAGCTAATGGAGTGAGAGAAGGGGAAAACCAGGTGCCTAGCTGCCAATTTGGCAAATACTCACAATTGCAATCCTCCCAATGCCATTCCTTCGACTGAAAAGTATGTGGACATTTCTCCTCAGCAACCCTTTTGAATGTCTATTTTTGTCTTCCTGTAGATGCGCCAGGCTAAGAGAAAAACACTGGAGGAGGAGCATTCTGTTCTTCTGCGTCATCAAAACCGATTGAAATTTGTTCGACATTCTATTAGGTTGGACAATGTTCAGACATCCATGGCAGCTTCTTGGAGCAGATATTAGGCCCAATTGCGAATGATCCTGAGATTGGCTGCTTGACCAGGCCTTGAACTGCTTCTTGCACATTTTCCAGCCATGGATGCAGCCTAATGCTGTCCACCAACACATTTTGCATGGAAAGTGACCACAATTCAGTGATAGTGACCACAATTTAGTGATAGTGACCACAATTCAGTGACAGTGACCACAATTCAGTTACGTTTACGTTAGCGATGGAAAGGGATAGGTATATACAGCAGGGCAAGAGTTATAGCTGGGGGAAAGGCAATTATGATGAGATGAGGCAGGACTTAGGATGCGTAGGATGAGGAAGGAAACCACAGGGGTTGGGCACAATTGAAATGTGGAGCTCGTTCAAGGAACAGCCACTGCGTGTCCTTGATAAGTATGTACCTGTCAGGCAGGGAGGAAGTGGTCGAGCAAGAGAACCGTGGTTTACTAAAGTAGTTGAATCGCTTGTCAAGAGGAAGAAGGAGGCTTATGTAAAGATGAGACGTGAAGGTTCAGTTCGGGCACTCGAGAGTTACAAGTTAGCTAGGAAGGACCTAAAGAGAGAGCTAAGAAGAGCCAGGAGGAGACATGAGAAGTCTTTGGCAGGTAGGATCAAGGATAACCCTAAAGCTTTCTGTAGGTATGTCAGGAATAAAAGAATGACTCGGGTAAGAGTAGGGCCAGTCAAGGACAGTAGTGGGAAGTTGTGCGTGGAGTCCGAGGAGATAGGAGAGGTGCTCAATGCATATTTTTCGTCAGTATTCACGCAGGAAAAAGACAATGTTGTCGAGGAGAAAACTGAGATACAGGCTATTGGACTAGAAGGGCTTGAGGTTCATAAGGAGGAGATGTTAGCAATTCTGGAAAGTGTGAAAATAGGTAAGCCCCCTGGGCTGGATGGGATTTATTTTAGGATTCTCTGGGAAGCTAGGGAGGAGAGTTCTGAGCCTTTGGCTTTGATCTTTATGTTGTAATTGTCGACAGGAATAGTTCCAGAAGATTGGAGGATAGCAAATGCTGTCCCCTTGTTCAAGAAGGGGAGTAGAGACAACCCCGGTAACTATAGACCAGTGAGCCTTATTTCTATTGTGGGCAAAGTCTTGGAAAGGTTTATATGAGATAGGATTTATAATCATCTAGAAAGGAATAATTTGATTAGAGATAGTCAACATGGTTTTGTGCCATCAGGTCGTGCCTCACAAACCTTATTGAGTTCTTTGAGAAGGTGACCAAACAGGTGGATGAGTTGATGTGGTGTATATGGATTTCAGTAAAGCGTTTGATAAGGTTCCCCAAGGTCAGTTGTTGCAGAAAGTACGGAGGCATGGGATTCAGGGTGATTTAGCAGTTTGGATCAGAAATTGGCTCGCTGTAAGAAGACAGAGGGTGGTCGTTGATGGGAAATGTTCAGTTACTAGTGGTGTACAACAAGGATCTGTTTTGGGGCCACTGCTGTTTGTCATATTTATAAATGACCTGGAGGAGGGCGTAGAAGGATGGGTGAGTAAATTTGCAGATGACACTAAAGTCGGTGGAGTTGTGGACAGTGCGGAAGGATGTTGCACGTTACAGAAGGACATAGATAAGCTGCAGAGCTGGGTTGAGAGGTGGCAAATGGAGTTTAATGCAGAAAAGTGTGAGGTGATTCATTTTGGAAGGAGTAACAGGAATACAGAGTACTGGGCTAATGGTAAGATTCTTGGTAGCGTGGATGAGCAGAGAGATCTCAGTGTCCATGTACATAGATCCCTGAAAGTTGCCATGCAGGTTGATAGGGTTGTTAAGAAGGTGTACGGTGTGCTAGCTTTTATTGGTAGAGGGATTGAGTTTCGGAGCCATGAGGTCATGTTGCAGCTGCACAAAACTCTGGTGCGGCCGCATTTGGAGTATTGCGTGCAGTTCTGGTCACCGCATTATAGGAAGGATATGGAAGCATTGGAATGGGTGCAGAGGAGATTTACCAGGATGTTGCCTTGTATGGAGGGAAGATCTTATGAGGAAAGGCTGAGGGACTTAAGGCTGTTTTTGTTAGAGAGAAAAAGGTTGAGAGGTGACTTAATTGAGGAATACAAGATGATCAGAGGATTAGATAGGGTGGACAGTGAGAGCCTTTTTCCTCGGATGGTGATGGCTAGCACAAGGGGACATAGCTTTAAATTGAGAGTTGATAGATATAGGACAGATGTCAGAGGTAGGTTATTTACTCAGAGAGTAGTAAGGGTGTGGAATGCCCTGCCTGCAACAGTAGTGGACTTGCCAACACTAAAGGCATTTAAATGGTCATTGGATAGGCATATGGACGATAAGGGAATAGTGTAGATGGGCTTTAGAGTGATTTCACAGGTCGGCGCAACATCGAGGGCTGAAGGGCCTGTACTGCGCTGTCATGTTCTATGTTCTCTGAAACAAATGTCCTTCTGTCTCCACAACACTCCTGAGAGCCACTAATATGCACAATCATACCTTCCTGTTCTCCTTACCCACTATCTGCTACTTCTTTCCCAGGGCCACTGGTGGCCAGGCAAAAACTGGATGGGTTTGAATGGGCATGTCTTCTGGCTCATATGATGGGCAGTAGCAGCTCACCGCAGTTTTCACAATGCGACTGCCGGTCAACTTTCAAGTGAAGCCATACTTTCCAATGGACATGATGTGGAGATGCCGGCGTTGGACTGGGGTGAGCACAGTAAGAAGTCTTACAACACTAGGTTAAAGTCCAACATGTTTGTTTCAAACACTAGCTTTCGGAGCACTGCTCCTTCCTCAGGTGAATGAAGAGGTATGTTCCAGAAACATCTATATAGACAAATTCAAAGATGCCAGACAATGCTTAGAATGCGAGCATTAGCAGGTAATTAAGTCGTTACAGATCCAGAGATAGGGGTAATCCCAGGTTAAAGAGGTGTGAATTGTATCAAACCAGGACAGTCGGTAGGATTTCGCAAGCCCAGGCCAGATGGTGGGGGATGAATGTAATGCGACATGATTCCCAGGTCCCAGTTGGGGCCGCACTCATGTGTGCGGAACTTGGCTATAAGTTTCTGCTCGGCGATTCGGCGTTGCCGCGTGTCCTGAAGGCCGCCTTGGAGAACGCTTACCCGGAGATAAGAGGCTGAATGCCCTTGACTGCTGAAGTGTTCCCCGACTGGAAGGGAACATTCCTGCCTGGTGATTGTCACGCGATATCAGTTCATTCGTTGTCGCAGCGTCTGCATGGTCTCGCCAATGTACCATGATTCGGGACATCCTTTCCTGCAGCGTATGAGGCCGAGTTGCACGAGTATGTACCGCGTACCTGGTGGGTGGTGTTCTCACATGTAATGGTGGTATCCATGTCGATGATCTGCGACGTCTTGCACAGATTGCCATGGCAGGGTTGTGTGGTATCATGGTCACTGTTCTGAAGGCTGGGTAGTTTGCTGCAAACAATGGTTTGTTTGAGGTTGCGCGGTTGTTTGAAGGCAAGTAGTGGGGGTGTGGGGATGACCTTGGCAAGATGTTCATCTTCATCGATGACGTGTTGAAGGCTGCGAAGAAGATGTCGTAGTTTCTCCGCTCTGGGAAAGTACTGGACGACGAAGGGTACTCTGTCGGTTGTGTCCCGTGTTTGTCTTCTGAGGAGGTCGGTGCGGTTTCTTGCTGTGGCATGTTGGAACTGTCGATCGATGAGTCGAGCGCCATATGCGATTCATACGAGGGCATCTTTCAGCGTCTGTAGGTGTCTGTTACGCTCCTCCTCGTCTGAGCAGATCCTGTGTATACGGAGGACTTGTCCACAGGGGATGGCTTTTTTAATGTGTTTAGGTTGGAAGCTGGAGAAGTGGAGCATCGTGAGGTTATCCGTGGGCTTGCTGTAAAGCGAAGTGCTGAGGTAACCGTCCTTGATGGAGACGATTGTGTCCAAGAATGCAACTGATTTTGGAGAGTAGTTCGTGGTGAGTCCGATGGTGGGATGGAACTTATTGATGTCATTGTGTAGTAGTTTTAGTTATTCTTCGCCGTGGGTCCAAAGGAAAAAAATGTAATCGATGTATCTGGTGTATAATGTCAGTTGAATGTCCTGCGCAGTGAGGACGTCTTGTTCAAACTTGTGCATGAAGATGTTGGCATATTGAGGTGCAAATTTGGTCCATGTTCCATGCGTCTGGATGAAGAACTTGTTGTCGAAGGTGAAGATGTTGTGATCCAAAATGAAGCGGATGAGTTGCAGAATTGCGTCTGGAGATTGGCAGTTGTCGGTGTTGAGGACTGAGGCTGTTGCAGCAATGCCGTCGTCATGGGGGATGCTGGTGTAGAGTGCCGAGACATCCATTGTGACGAGGAATGTCCCTGGTTTAACTGGTCCATGGGTGCTGAGTTTCTGTAGGAAGTCTGTCGTGTCGCGACAGAAGCTGGGCGTACCTTGTACGATGGGTTTCAAGATGCCCTCGATGTAGCCAGAGAGGTTCTCACACAGGGTCCCATTACCTGAAACGAAATGACGGCCTGGTGTGTTGGCCTTGTGTATTTTCGGGAGGCAGTAGAGATCTCCAATGCGGGGAGTACGTGGGATGAGAGCACGTAGGGTGCTCTGAAGGTCTGGATCCAAGTTCTTGATCAGTCTGTTGCGTTGGCAGATGTGTTCCTTGGTCGGATCTGAGGGTAACTATCTGTAGTGTTCCTGGTTGTTGAGCTGTCGGTACACTTCTTTGCAGTAGTCCGTTCTCTTCAGTATGACGGTGGCCCCTCTTTTGTCTGCTGGTTTGATAACGATGTTGCGGTTGGTCTTGAGAGCGCGGTGGCGTTGCGTTGTACTTGGGTGACATTCGGGGCTGTCTTGTGAATGTGACTGATGAATCTGGCATTGCTGCGACTCCTGACGGCTTGAGCATACATGTCGAGTCTAGGGTAGCAGCCTTCCGGAGGTGTCCAATTTGACTCTTTCCTCTTCGGTTGCCGCACCGCAGATCTCTCGGTCTGCTGTTCCGGTTCATTGGTCGTCTCATTGGGTTTGCTGTTGGCCTCTTGGGGTCTGTGGAAGCATTCCTCATTCACCTGATGAATTCCTCCGATGAATTGACGCGAGACTGATGGGGTCCATTTTGGTGGTGGTGCAGAAATTGAGCCCTCTGCTGAGGACTTCGATTTCGTCTGGTTGAAGGGTGTAGTCTGACAAGTTGACAATAGATTTCCCTGTATTGTTTCCTACTGTGGGTGGCTTGGTTGCTGCTGGTGGTGATGCCAAGTTTCTCAAACTTCCTGTTCTTGGTGTGCATATAGGTGGCACAGTATTGTTGGCTCATCTGTTTGGCGGTGGACAGTTAGGGATGGGGAAATAAATGCTTACCTTGCTAGCGATGCCCATATCCCATGATCAAATAGAAAAAAAATAAACATTTGGCAGTGTAAAACTTGAGAATTACTGAAAAAAGAGACATTCATCAAAGCTTTTCATCTTGCACTCGTCAGGGCAATTCGCAAGAATAACAATAGCAGGAAAAAGAACAAATTTATACTGCATGAGAATAGAGTACTGATTGGTTGGAAATGGATTCTGATTGGTCGAGGCGTTGACATGGAGAATGCACCAGTTGATGGTGACTGACAGTTAACTGTCAGGCATAATTTGAGATTTAAACCAGGCAGCTAGACTCTGATTGATATCGGCATTGCCCTGAAGAATGACCCAGTGAATGTCTGTCACTTATTTTGTTTAGCTGAAACAGGCACAAGGGCCGGGATTCTCCAAGCCCTCGTCGGGTCGGAGAATCGCCGGGGGGGGGGGGGGGGGGGGGGGGGGGGGGGGGGGCAAGACTCCCGCCATGCCGCTCCGATGCCGGGCTGCCGATTGCGCTTGTGCAAAAACTGCACCGCTGGTCGGGGCCGTTGAAAGCAGTGCCCGCGGCGATTCTCCGCGCTCAACGGGCTGAGTGCCCACTGAGTAGTTCTGTCGAGTCCCGCTGGCGTAGTTCACATATGGTCCCACCCGGCGGGACCTCGAAGTTCTGGCTGCGGGGGCCGTCCTGGCCCCCGGGGGGGAGGGGGGGGGGCGGGGGGTCGTGGGGAGGATCTGACTCCGGGGGGAGCGGGGGGGGCGGGGGCTCTACAGTGGCCAGGCCCGCGATCGGGGAATACCGATCGGCGGGCGCACTCATTCCGGGGGGGGGCCTATGTTCCTCCACGCCAGGCCCCTGTATGGCTCCGCCATGTTGCACGGGGACCAGCGCGGAGACAGCAACCATGCACATATACCGGAGCGGAGATGGCCGTGGTGTGCATGCGCAGACCCATGCCGTTCTAACCCCTGAACAAAAGGAGAATTACAGGGCCTGGAGGCCCGTTGACGCTGGCGCCGCCCGCGCCTGTATTGACACTTGGCCGCAATATCGATGAATCCCGGCCAATTCCGGTACAAGTGAATGGTAGAACCCTCAAGAGTATTGAAAGTCAGAGAGATCTAGGTGTACAGGTCCACAGGTCACTGAAAGGGGCAACACAGGTGGAGAAGGTAGTCAAGAAGGCATACGGCATGCTTTCCTTCATTGGCCGGGACATTGAGTATAAGAATTGGCAAGTCATGTTGCAGCTGTATAGGACCTTAGTTAGGCCACACTTGGAGTATAGTGTTCAATTCTGGTCACCACACTACCAGAAGGATGTGGAGGCTTTAGAGAGGGTGCAGAAGAGATTTACCAGGATGTTGCCTGGTATGGAGGGCATTAGCTATGAGGAGCGGTTGAATAAACTCGGTTTATTCTCACTGGAATGACGGAGGTTGAGGGGCGACCTGATAGAGGTCTACAAAATTATGAGGGGCATAGACAGAGTGGATAGTCAGAGGCTTTTCCCCAGGGTAGAGGGGTCAATTACTAGGGGGCATAGGCTTAAGGTGCGAGGGGCAAGGTTTAGAGGAGATGTACGTGGCAAGTTTTTAACACAGAGCATAGTGGGTGCCTGGAACTCGCTGCCGAAGGAGGTAGTGGAAGCAGGAACGATAGTGCCATTTAAGGGGCATCTTGACAAATACATGAATAGGATGGGAATAGAGGGATACGGATCCAGGATGTGTCGAAGATTTTAGTTTAGTCGGGCAGCATGGTCGGCACAGGCTTGGAGGGCCGAAGGGCCTGTTCCTGTGCTGTACTTTTCTTTGTTCTTTGTTCATGCAAATGCATCATATTGCAAGCCTGACTGACAATCTTAAATTGGTTGTCGGTGTAATTCTTAGCACATTGAGAATTAATTAGCAAATGTTATCCAATCACGGAATCACACTTAATATTGGGACATTGTGTTTTGAGTTCTGCAAGCTCGGGCTGGTTGGGTATCGTCTGCATTTTGCCCATTGAGAACAACGAAAAATGTTGTTTGATGCAATCTACCAATATTTGGGACATATGTCTGCATACCAAGCATCTGAAGGGCCTGTTCTGTGCTGTACTGTTCTATGTTCTATGTTCTATGTAATCACACAGGCACTGAAATTCATATGCCACTTTACTCATTTGTCTTTTAGACTTGATGGCAGCATCCTGTTAGTGGTGAACACCACTTGTGTTGCTATTGTATTGTTGCAGCGTGAAACAGCTAGCTTATTGTTCAGGTTTTTGATACCTTGCCCTTCCGTGGTAATCTGAGGTAGGCTTGGCACCTTTCAGCTCCAAAAGTGACGCCCTGAGGCTCATTCATAAAAAAGACAAATATTGGGAAGATTGAATTTGTTGTTTCTGGACCCTGTCACAAACTCTGTTCTCTATTAACTCCACCCTTCGCCTATCTGAGGTTGAACCAGTCTGTTTGCAATCTCGGTGTCACAGTTGATTCCTTATTCAGCTTTCGACCTTAAAACTGCACCATCACCTGGCCCACCTACTTCCATTTTCTGAATTGAACCCGACTCCACCATCTGCTCCAGCTCACCTACTGCCCAGCTCTTATTCATGCCTTTGCTACCTTCAGTTTTGACTATTCTGCTCTCCTGGCTAACCTTCATCCAAAAGGGGCTGGTTTAGCACACTGGGCTAAATCGCTGGCTTTTAAAGCAAACCAAGCAGGCCAGCAGCACAGTTCAATTCCCGTACCAGCCTCCCCGAGCAGGCGCCGGAATGTGGCGACTAGGGGCTTTTCACAGTAACTTCACTGAAGCCGACTCGTGACAATAAGCAACTTTCATTTCATTCATTTTCAACTCTGCTTTCTATATCCTAACTCACACCAAGTCCTATTCACATCGCCTCGGTGCTCAATGATCTACACTGGCTCCCGTTTTAGTCAGAATTGTTTTTAAATTTCCAAACTTCTCACCCTGCTTAAGCCCTAAGCACTGTGGTTAGTCCCTCAAGGTCTCCAAAACCTCCCTGCCTCAATACCTCTCTTTCCTCCTTGAAGGTGCTTTTTAAAACCTAACTTTTTGATCAGGTTTATCTGCCCTGATACAACTTTACATTTTTGGTTTGCTAACATACCTTTGATGCACCTTGTGATGTTTTATGACATTCAAGATGCCGCATAAAGGCACGTTGTTATTATTGACAACAATTTTTTAAAATTAACTCACCACCAAAACGGAATATACAAAACCTCTGGGATGGTCAAAGCTAATAGTAGCATCCTCCAATTTCGGATATAATAGGCAAAGATTGGCAGAATGACATAGCCTATGGCATAAAACATGCAGACACCAAGTGTTGAGTAAGCAGACCTTTCCGATTTGCCAAGGAGCTCAGTTCCTATTCAGTGAAGGAAAGAAATAGTTTAAATTAGTTATGGCAGATTTGTTCTGAATACAAAACCGTGACAGGTTTGTTGGAAATGCAAATTTTGAAGTTTAAGCAATTCAGCTCCAAGACACAATTGTATTGACACTGCCCAAATAAGGGATAGAGAACAGCACTGTGTCCCATCATTAACAGACACATAAATATATTTGGATGAAATTCCTCGGTGCTTGTTCATTCTTTGAGGTGAAGCTCATCATCTGGGATGGTTGGTAGGGTTCCGGTGGGTACATAAGTAACTGCTGACGGTAATCTGCGCCTGGAAGCGTCTGAGACCATAAGATCATAGGAGCAGAATTAGGCCAATCGGCCCATTGGGTCTGCTCCGCCATTCAATTATGGCTGATATTTTCTCATCCCCATTCTCCTGCCTTCTCCCCCATAACCCCTGATCTCCTGCAGATTGGAGAGCAAACCACAGACAATTGAGCTTTGGACAAGTTTCTGGTTCAGGAGTTCCTCTCCTTGCGTTTCCTCTCTGCCTCTGAGATCCATTTGCTTTCGAAGGCGGCTGCACCATCCATTAGACACCAATCCATAGAATGAGGTGCAGCCGAAATGTCTTGTTGCAATTTGGGAAGCCAAACACTGTGTTGGTGATTACGAGTTCAAGTTCAGCATACGTCTTCAGTAAGAGGAAACCATGACTGTTGCAGCTGACGATAATGTTTTTCCTGATGGCCCCCCCTTCCCATGCCAGTTGATCTGGGCCAACTCCTGCATTGAAGTCACCAAGAATGATTAGCTTGTCTGACTTTGGTACAGTAACAATCATGAAGTGGAGGTCACCATAGACCAAAGGCAGTTCAAATTGCTGGGTTAAATTAAATATCAGAAAATAACCCTGTTTCTCAAAGATAAGCAGTATCTTACACAATATAAATGACACAAGGGGATATTTGTAATGAGAAGTTGTTCACTCATACATAAATCATCACACTATACTGTATAGAACCAAGGTTATAGCCGCACAATTTGATGTCTGCATCTGTAAGATATATCGAGGTAGAATTCCAGAGTCTCAAGATTCCAGGGTCCCCAGTTTATTGCTGCAACTGGAACAGTGTTATGATCCCAGCCGATGTTACTACTAGACAAGTCACTGAGGTGAAGCCTGGCTTGATAGATCCTGGGCTGGATTCTCCCAAAATGAGGCTATGTCCCCAAGCCGGCGTAAAACGCAGGCATTGCATTCCCGAGTTCCCTGGAAAGAATAACAGTCGATTACCTTCAGGGGGCTAGCAGGGACCCAGAGTGCTTCACGGAGCTTTGGCTACGGATACAGGCCCCCACACTTCTGGTTCTGGGTCCATGCATGCGCATGGCAGTGGCCTCCAGCAGCCGCGCTGAGCGCCATGCGGACCTGGACTGTGGACCCACATGAAGAAACTGCCCCCCCCCCCCCCCCCCCCCCCCCCCCCCCCCCCCCCGATCGGCCATGCGGCACTGTGTCGGACCGACCCGATCAGTGCCCCGGCTGCCCATGAGGCTTCTCCTACGCCCAATCCCCCCCCCAACCAGGGCGGCCGCAGACTAAGTCCACAGCCGCTGCGTGAGAGCCCCGACTGGCCATACCATGTTAGTTCCACGCCGTCGGGAAATCAGCCGGTCGAGAGCGGAGTGTCACTAGGCGGGCCTCTGGCAATGGCCCCTCCAGCCGCATAGCGTTATTCACGGCGCATGGATATTTGGGGCCCGGAGAATCGCCGGAGCAGTTCCGGGCCCAATTCCGTCCAGAATGTCGATTCTCTGCCCCGTGCCAAACGCAGTTTCGGCGCAGGGCTGTGGTGAATCCAGCCCCCTAACTTTTATTTTTTGTTTAGAAACATGGAGAGCATTTACTGAATGATGCACAACTCTCGAAGCGAGATTGGAGTACAGTTGAAGGCTTTATTGGACTACATGTTTCCCCAGCAGCGCAGGTACAGATTGCAGCAGCTAGGGAGACACAGACTCTTATACTCTGCCTTACTGGGCAGAACCAGCAGGCAGGCTTCACCAATGATCTTACTGTCTCAGGTACCTACCACACCAATGATCTTACAGCATCAACCTAGGTACCGTAATACCTCTAATACCGACTATCACATTCACCCCCTGTTAAAAAAAAAGAGTCCGGCGGGGGTGGTGGTTTCCCGTTATACAGTGATAGAGGTTATGGTGGTACCCGTCTGTGGTACAGTGTTTTGCCTTATTACATGTCACAACTATTTACAGTATTCATTTACATGCACATATCAAAATGAAGCAATTAGAGGGCAGCACGGTGGCGCAGTGGGTTAGCACTGCAGCCTCATGGCGCTGAGGTCCCAGGTTCGATCCCGGCTCTGGGTCACTGTCAGTGTGGAGTTTGCCCATTCTCCCCGTGTCCGCGTGGGTTTCGCCCCCACAACCCAAAGATGTGCAGGGTAGGTGGATTGGCCACGCTAAATTGGCCCTTAATTGGAAAAATTAATTGGATACGCTAAATTTAAAAAAAAAAAATGAAGCAATTAGTTGATCGGGGGCCCTGGTCGTCTTCTGTGATCATCGCAGTTTTCGCGGTGATGCAGGCGCCGGCTCGGGCATCCGTGACTCCGGCAGCATGACTTCGGCTTCTTCAGTAGCTTCATCACCCCTGGGTGGGACCAGTGGCAGAACCGATCCACCTGGGAAGGGGGCAGGCGTGGGGTGCCCCGCTGGGAGGGAGGGTGAGGTTGGTGGGGGGGGGGGGGTGGTGGTGGTGTGGGTGGGGCGCCAGGTCCTGTAGGGAGACCGTATCCTGCCGGCCGCCGGGGTATGCTATGAGGCGTACTGAGGGCTAGCGTGAAGGAGGTGGACCATCTCGACCAATGGATCCGACATGTGCGCCCGCACGTGTTTTTGGAGCAGAATGGGTCCAGGAGTTGCCAGCCAGGTTGGGAGAGAGGTCCTGGAGGAGGACTTCCTAGGGAAGACAAGAAGATGTTCGTGAGGTGTGTTTTGTTGGTCGTGGTACACAGCAGTGATTGGATGGAGTGGAGAGCATCGGGAGGGACCTCCAGCCAGCGGGAGACTGGGAGATTCCTGGACCGTAGGGCCAGTAGGACGGTCTTCGAGACCGTTCCGTTCTCCCTCTCTAACTGTCCGTTTCCTCGGGTGTTGTAACTGGTTGTCCTGCTCTAGACAATGCCCTTGCTGAGCAGGAATTGACGCAGTTCGTCGCTCATGAAGGAGGACTCCCTATCGCCATGTATGTAGGTGGGGAAACTGAACAGGGTAAAGATACTGTGGAGGGCTTTTACGATGGTGGCTGCGGTCATGTCGGGGCAGGGGATGGTGAGTGGGAACCGGGAGTACTTGTCAATCACGTTCAGAAAGTACGTGTTGCGGTCGGTGGAGGGCCCTTTGAAGTCCATACTCCATGAGGGGGTGCATGCGTTCTGGATCAAAGGGACGGGAAGCCTTTACCAGGTGCGCTTTCTCTGGCCTGTAGAAGTGTGGCTTGCACTCCGCACAGATTTGGCAGTTCCTGGTAGCGGTCTTGACCTCCTCGATGGAGTAGGGCAGGTTGCGGGTCTTAATAAAATGGAAGAATCGAGTGACCCCTGGGTGGCAGAGGTCCTCATGGAGGGCTCAGAGTCGGTACACTTGTGCGTTGGCACATGTGCCATGGGATAGGGCATCAGGAGGCTCGTTTTGTTTCCCGGGACGAGACAAGATCTCGTAGTTGTAGGTGGAGAGCTTGATCATCCGCCGTAAGATCTTTTCGTTCTTCATCTTGCCCCGCTGTGCATTACCGAACATGAAAGCTACCGACCATTGGTCAGTGAGGAGCGTGAATCTCCTGCCAGCCAGGTAATGCCTCCAGTGCAGCACAGCTTCTACTATGGCCTGGGCCTCCTTTTCAATGGAGGAATGATGGATTTCTGAAGCGTGGAGGGTGCGTGAGAAGAAGGCCACGGGCCTGCCCGCTTGGTTGAGAGTGGCCGCCAGAGATATGTCGGACGCGTCGCTCTCGACTTGGAAGGGAAGTGAGTCATCGATTGCGTGCATCTTGGCCTTTGCGATGTCCGCCTTTATGCAGCTGAAGGCCTGGCGGGCCTCTGCCGACAGGGGGTAAACCGTGGATTGGATTAGTGGGCGGGCCTTGTCCGCATAATTGGGGCCCCACTGGGTGTAATATGAAAAAAATCCCAGGCAGCGTTTCAGGGCGTTGGAGCAGTGGGGAGGGGAAACTCCATGAGGGGGCACATGCGTTCGGGATCTGGGCCTATGACTCCAGCATGCACTACGTAGCCAAGGATGGCTAGACGGTCGGTTCTGAACACGCATTTGTCCTTGTTGTAGGTTAAGTTAAGGATTTTTGCGGTATGGAGGAATTTCCGGAGGGTGGTGGCGTGGTCATGCTGGTCGTGGCCGCAGATGGTGATGTTGTCGATGTACGGAAACGTGGCCCGCAAACTGTGCCGGTCATCCATTCGGTCCATCTCCCGTTGGAAGACCGAGACTCCATTTGTGACACTGAAGGGAACCCTTAGGAAGTGGTAGAGCTGCCCATCTGCTTCGAATACAGTGTACCTCCGGTCGTCCGGGTGGATGGGGAGCTGGTGGTAGTCAGATTTGAGATCCACCGTGGAAAACACCTTGTATTGTGCAATCTGATTGACCAAAGCAGATATGCGGGGCAGAGGGGACGCATCGAGCTGCGTATACCTGTTGATGGTCTGACTATAATCGATGACCATCCTGTGCTTCTCCCCGGTCTTTTCAACCACTACTTGAGCTCTCCAGGGGCTGTTGTTAGCCTCTATAATATCTTCTTTCAGTAACCGCTGGACTTCCGACCTAATGAAGGTCCGGTCCTGGGCAGTGTACCGTCTGCTCCTGGTAGCGACGGGTTTGCAATCCGGGATGAGGATCGCAAAAAGGGAAGGCGGGTCAACCTTGAGGGTCGCGAGGCTGCAGACAGTGAGTGGGGGGTATAGGGCCACCTAATTTAAAGGTTAAGCTCTGGAGGTTGCATTGCAAGTCCAATCCCATTGGCTTCACCAATGATCTTACTGTCTCAGGTACCTCTCATACCAATGATCTTACAGCATCAATCTAGGTACCGTAATACCTCTAATACCAACTACCACACTGAACACATCCACAAGAGTCTTTAGGAAGGCAGTGACATAGTTGTATTGTCACTAGAGTAGTAATCCAGGGATCCACGGTAATGCTCTTGGGACCTGGTCGTGTAGGAGATGGTGTTTATGCTTACAGATTGTGGTCTGTGGGTCAGGAAGTGGAGGATCCAGTTATAGAGGAGGAGCCAAGTCCTAGGTTTTGGAGTTCTGATATGAGCTTGGCTGGGATTATGGTGTTGAAGGCCTGGTCCTGACCCTAGGCCCTGGTCCCCCCATGCTGACACTATAATTAAGAAATTCCACCAACAACTCTACTTTCTCAGAAGACTAAGGACATTTGGCATGTCAGCTACTACTCTCACCAACTTTTACAGATGCACCATAGTAAGCATTCTTTCTGGTTATATCACAGCTTGGTATGGATCCTGCTCTGCCCAAGATTGCAGGAAACTACAAAAGGTTGTGAATGTAGCCCAGTCCATCACGCAAACCACCTTCCCATCCATTGACTCCGTCTACAATTCCTGCTGCCTCGGAAAGGCAACCAGCATAATTAAGGACCCCACGCACCCCGGACATACTCTCTTCCACCTTCTTCCATTCGGAAAAAGATACAAAAGTTTGAGGTCATTTACCAACCGACTCAAGAACAGCTTCTTCCCTACTGCCATCAGACTTTTGAATGTACCTACCTTGTGCTCAGTTGATCTTTTCTCTACACCCTAGCTATAACTGTAACATTATATTCTGCAGTCGCTCCTTCCTTCCCTATGTACTGTATGCATTGTTTGTACAGCATGCAAGAAACAATACTTTTCACTGTATACTAATACATGTGACAAGAATAAATCAAATCAAATCAAATCAAATCAGAAGGTGGAGTTGTAGCCAATAAATAGGAGTCTGATGTAGGAGTCCTTGTTGTTGAGATGCTCCAGGGATGTGTGTAGGACCAGGAAGATAGAGTCTGCTGAGGACCGGTTGTGGCGGTATGTGAATTACATAAGAACATAAGAACTAGGAACAGGAGTAGGCCATCTGGCCCCTCGAGCCTGCTCCATCATTCAATGAGATCATGGCTGATCTTTTGTGGACTCAGCTCCACTTTTCGGCCTGAACACCATAACCCTTAATCCATTTATTCTTCAAAAAACTATCTATCTTTATCTTAAAAACATTCAATGAAGGAGCCTCGACTGCTTCACTGGGCTAGGAATTCCATAGATTCACAACCTTTTGGGTGAAGAAGTTCCTCCTAAACTCAGTCCTAAATCTACTTCCCCTTATTTTGAGGCTAAATCTACTTCCCCCTAGTTCTGCTTTCACCCGCCAGTGGAAACAACCTGCCGCATCTATCCTATCTATTCACTTCATAATTTTATACGTTTCTGTAAGATCCCCCCTCATCCTTCTAAATTCCAAAGAGTACAGTCCCAGTCTACTCAACCTCTCCTCATAATCCAACCCTTTCAGCTCTGAGATTAACCGAGTGAATCTCCTCTGCACACCCTCCAGTGCCAGTACGTCCTTTCTCAACTAAGGAGACCAAAACTGAACACAGTACTCCAGGTGTGGCCTCACTAACACCTTATACAGTTGCAGCATAACCTCCTTCGTCTTAAACTCCATCCCTCTAGCAATGAAGGACAAAATTCCATTTGCCTTCTTAATCACCTGTTGCATCTGTAAACCAAGTTTTTGTGACTCATGCACTAGCACACCCAGGTCTCTCTGCACAGCAGCATGCTTTCATATTTTATCATTTAAATAATAATCCCATTTGCTGTTATTCCTACCAAAATGGATAACCTCACATTTGTCAACATTGTATTCCATCTGCCAGACCCTAGCCCATTCACTTAAACTATCCAAATCCCTCAGCAGACTTCCAGTATCCTCTGCACTTTTCACTTTACCACTCATCTTAGTGTCATCTGAAAACTTGGACAAATTGCCCTTGGTCCCCAACTCCAAATCATCGATGTAAATTGTGAACAATTGTGGGCACAACACTGATCCCTGAGGGACACCACTAGCTACTGATTGCCAACCAGAGAAACACCCATTAATCCCCACTCTTTGCTTTCTATTAATTAACCAATCCTCTATCCATGCTACTACTTTACTCTTAATGCCATGCATCTTTACCTCATGCAGCAATCTTTTGTGTGGCACCTTGTCAAAGGCTTTCTGGAAATCAAGATATACCACATCCATTGGCTCCCTGTTTTCTACTGCACTGGTAATGTCCTCAAAAAATTCCACTAAATTAGTTAGGCACGACCTGCTCTTTATGAACCCATGCTGCGTCTGCCCAATGGGACAATTTCTATCCAGATGCCTCGTTATTTCTTCCTTGATGATAGATTCCAGCATCTGCCCTACTACCGAAGTTAAGCTCACTGGCCTATAATTACCCGCTCTCTGCCTACCTCCTTCTTTAAACAGTGGTGTCACGTTTGCTAATTTTCAATCCACCGGGACCACCCCAGAGTCTAGTGAATTTTGGTAACTTATCACTCGTGCATTTGCAATTTCCCTAGCCATCTCTTTTAGCACTCTGGGATGCGTTCCATCAGGGCCAGGAGACCTGTCTACCTTTAGCCCCATTAGCTTGCCCATCACTACCTCCTTAGTGATAACAATCCTCTCAAGGTCCTCACCTGTCATAGCCTCATTTCTATCAGTCACTGGCATGTTATTTGTGTCTTCCACTGTGAAGACCGACCCAAAAAACCTGTTCAGTTCCTCAGCCATTTCCTCATCTCCCATTATTAAAACTCCCTTCTCATCCTCTAAAGGACCAATATTTACCTTAGCCACTCTTTTTTGTTTTATATATTTGTAGAAACTTTTACTATCTGTTTTTATATTCTGAGCAAGTTTACTCTCATAATCTATCTTACTCTTCTTTATAGCTTTTTTAGTAGCTTTCTGTTGCCCCTTAAAGATTTCCCAGTCCTCTAGTCTCCCACCAATCTTTGCCACTTTGTATGCTTTTTCCTTCAATTTGATACTCTCCCTTATTTCCTTAGATATCCACGGTCGATTTTCTCTCTTTCTTCCATCCTTCCTTTTTGTTGGTATAAACCTTTGCTGAGCACTGTGAAAAATCGCTTGGAAGGTTCTCCACTGTTCCTCAACTGTTCCACCATAAAGTTTTTGCTCTGTCTACCATAGCTAGTTCTTCTCTCATCCCATTGTAATCTCCTTTGTTTAAGCACAAAACACTAGTATTTGATTTTACCTTCTCACTCTCCATCTGTATTTTAAATTCCACCATATTGTGATCGCTCCTTCCGAGAGGATCCCTAACTATGATATCATGAATCAATCCTGTCTCATTACACAGGACAAGATCTAGGACCACTTGTTCCCTCATAGGATCAAGGGATTCTGGGAGTATGGAGTAGATATGCCTCATGACCAACCTCTCGAAGCACTTCATGATGATAGATGTCAAGGCCACCGGACGGTAGTCCTTGAGGCACGTTCCTTGATTCTTCTTTAGCACTGGTATGATGGTGGCCTTCTTGGGAAGCACGGAACAGAGTAGGGAGAGGTTGAAGATGTCCATGAACATGCCCGTCAGTTGGTCCATGCAGGATCTGAGTGCACTACCAGGGACCCGGTCAGGACCTGTTTCCGAGTGTTCACTTTCAAGAAGGCCAATCTCACTTTGAAAGCTGTGGGGCGTGATTCTCCGCTCCCCACACCGAGTGGGAGAATCACGGGAGGGCCCACCGACTAATTTCACGACCCCCTGGCGCCCCCCGCGATTCTCCCACCCCCTGCTCGGAAGAATCGCCGCTCCAGCGTCCGGCAATTCTCCGACACGGATGGGCCGAGCGGCCTGCCGTTCGCGACCGTTTCACGATGGTGGCAACCACACCTGGTCGCTGCCATCGTGAAATCGCCGTGAGATGCCTGTTTTGGGGCTTGTAGGGGGCCTGGTGGGGAATGAGCACCATGACTGTGCTCGGGAGGGGACAAGCCCGCGATCGGTGCCCACCGATTGTCGGGCCCACCTCTCAATCGGATG
The DNA here is from genome assembly GCF_902713615.1 of Scyliorhinus canicula. NCBI lineage: Eukaryota > Metazoa > Chordata > Chondrichthyes > Carcharhiniformes > Scyliorhinidae > Scyliorhinus > Scyliorhinus canicula. The sequence goes on from NC_052153.1 coordinate 169,068,550, forward strand.
CACTATTTGCCCTCTGCCACCCCGCAAGATCAAGCCGCCACGTCTTGCGGGGCGGCTGAGGGGAAAGACAGCCACCGCGCATGCGTGTGTTCCAGCTGTCAGCCGTCGTGACGTCAGCCGCGCATGCGCGGGTTGGAGCCAGTCAACCTGCGCATGCGTGGCTGACGTCACATAGCGCCACCGTCGCATCACTCTTGGCACGCCGCCCGGCAGCCGAGAATTACGGAGCACCGCTCCTAGCCCCGCCGGGAGGGGAGAATAGGGGGCGAGGAGTGGGCTCCGAGGCCGTCGTGAACTCGGCCGAGTTCACGACGGCCCTCTCGATTTTTCCCGGGAGTGGAGAATTCCACCCGTGGCTTTAGGTCCGAGGCTTCCTAACTGAGATCTCACATCGTTCTCTGTGGAATGACACATTCTGAGCCTTCTAGGCTGTCTTATCCTTTTAACCTTCTCACTGAAATTTGAAACTCCTTTCAGTAGCCACTCATCCAGCGCTGCTAATAGCTTTCCTATTAGGTATAATGGATATAGAGATTGCAGTAAAGGAGCTGGAAGAGGATGGATCCATAAAGACATGCCAAAGTCGTACCTGGGAGTTTGTTACAACCCCCACGAGGCCGGCAGACACAATCCAATTAATCTCCCCATGGGGTTCATGGAGTACGTGCTCCCCCTTCTGTGGAGTGGAGGCCCAGCAGTGGGCTCATTAATTCCCTGAGATGGAAGCTGGCCCAGGAAGGAGTTGACATCTCAGTATGGTCCCAGCTGAGTTTGTTCCCCCTCACCAGCCCAAACTTTTCCTCCAGCGCCCCCATACTCGGAAAGCTCCCCTCTATGAACACATCCCACATCCTCTCAATCCCCGCTCTCCGCAATACCCGGAACCCCCCAACCATACAAATTGGGTCCCAGACTGATGCTCCCACTGCTCCCACATGCCGCCTCCACTGGCCCCAAACTCTCAGGGCCACCACCACCACGGGGCTGGAGGAGTACCGTGCCGGCAGGAATGGCAGAGATGCTGTTACCAACGCCCCCAGACTGGTGCCCTTACAAGAAGCCGCCTCCATACGCACCCATACCGACCCCTCCCCCACCACCCACTTCTGATCGTGGCTATGTTAGCTGCCCAGTAATAGTTGCTAAAATTTGGCAGTGCCAGTCCGCCCTCTCCCTAGCTCCGCTCGAGCATTACCTTCCTTACCCGCGGGGTCTTGCCCCCCATCCCCGGTGCCAGATAGTCTCCCACCTATTGTTCCCTCTCCATCCTCACCCCCCCCACCCCCATACAAACATATTCCAACATCAATCATTCCCCACACAATTTCCCAACAGAAAAACACCAAGATCGAAACAAGCACACCTCCATCCCCCAACAGTGCAAATGAAAACCTTAACTCACTCAGCTCTACTGCTGGTTCCAAGCAAAACGAGAAACCTTTTACAAAAACAGAGAAACAAAACAGAGAAAAGTAAGGTTAAAGAGGGGGTTGTTGGGTTACGGGTATAGGGTGGATACGTGGGTTTGAGTAGGGTGATCATTGCTCGGCACAACATCGAGGGCTGAAGGGCCTGTTCTGTGCTGTACTGTTCTATGTTCTATGTTCTAAAACAGAAACACAAATATTGCAGCCAAGTTCAAATGTTCTCAGTCCTTTGACAGCCCTTTCTTTTTTGCAAAGTCCAACGCGTCCTCAGGCGACTCAAAGTAAAAGTGCTGATCCTCATGCGTGACCCAGAGACGGGCTGGGTATAACAGTCCAAACTTCACATTTTTCTAGAAAAGGATCGCCCTGATCTGATTGAAGCCTGCTCTTCTCCTGGCCACCTCCACACTCAGGTCTTGGTAAACCCGCAAGATGCTATTGTCGCACTTACAGCTCCGTGTCTGCTTGGCCCACTGCAGAATGCGCTCCTTATCCGAGAAGCTGTGGAATCTCAACACCATTGCCCTTGGGGGGTGGGGTCTCCCATTCACTGCTTCTTCGCAGGTGCTCTGTGAGCCCTATTCACCTCCAAGGGCCGGGAGAATGCCCCATCCCCCAGCAGCTTCTCAAACATGCCCGCGAGGTATGCCCCAGCGCCCATTCCTTTGGCCCCCTCCAGGAGAATAACAAGACTTTCTAAGTGTACTGGCCAGCTGTGAGTGAGCTTGGGCACCATGGCACAGAGCCTGTTGGAATCCAGATGAATATTGTTTGCTTTTGAGGTGGGGCATTCAGATCCTGAAGCCAGCCATTGAGCGAGAGGTCAGCTCGATGAACAATGCAGTGCGATTGCACAATGATAGAGTTCCAGAAGGCAGCTCTGAGGTTTCACAAAGAGCTCAGATTGCTGCAATTGTGGCCACAGAGTCTCGCACCTCCCCAGGCTTTCAAATCATGAGTGTGGATAGGAGCGTGAAAAGCACGAAAGGTCATCCAGAGTATCACACCACTCCTTCACTCTGTTCTGACACAGACAGAGGTAGTGCTGTGATTCAACCTCATGGCAGTGACGTTAGCTCCATGAAAGAAGCTCATGTTGTCCTCTGGCAGGGTAAAAGCACCACTGCTGCCTGCAGCCCATGACCCATTTTAAGGATGACTCTGAAACCATGGTTGGTTATTGTAAAAAAATCATTTGGTTCACATCTGCCATCCTTACCCAGTCTGTCCTGCATGTGACTCCAGATCCGCAGCAATGTGGTTGACTCTTAAATGCCCTCTGAAATGGTCTAGCAAGTCACTCAATTAAGAGCAATTAGGGCAGGGCAAGAAATGCTGGCCACATCCAATGAATTTTTAAAAAGGTGATCCGCAGAATACAAGCACCAGAGGGGCCAAACTTCACTATGGTGATTTCAGTTCACTATTATGAATAGCAAAATGTTATCAAATGTGCATGATTCCAGCTAAGTTATTTGGTGGAGAGCCATTGGTTGCCATTTTGTTCATGGGAATTGGGCACCGGTCCATCCCTAGAAGCCCTTAAACTGAGTGGCTTCCTGGGCCATTTCAGAGGGGGAAAGTTAAGATTGTGTGGGTCTGGAGTCACATGTAAGGACCAGGTAAGGACAGCAGATTTCCTTCCCTGAAGGACATTAGTGAAGCAGAGTTTTTTTTCCGACAATCGTTTCATTGGTCATCAGTAGACTTTCAATTGCAGATTATTATGAAATTCAAATTCCACCATTTGCCATGGTGGGATTCGAACCCGGGACCCCAGAGCATTATCCTGGATTTCTAGTCCAGTGACAATACCACTACGCCACATCCTCACCCATATGTTCACTTTATGTAAAGGAACAGCCATGAGTTAATACTGTATACGGAAGTTAAAATGGTAATCTGAGCTAGATGGTCGGAGAGATTATTGGTGCTCTGAGGAAGAGAACATTTCTCTTTGATGATTTGTTGTTTTATAGCCAGTCAGTGTCGCTTGGCCTTGATCTTCTTCATCATCTAGTCATTTGGTAATACAGAACTTGAATTTTTCTTAAAAGAGAGATATGTCGCTAAAGCTTTTCACCTTACATTCATCAACACAAATGCAAGAATGCCAAATTTCAAACAATCACAGCAATTCATACTACAGGAGAAAAGGGGGCTGATTGATTGGCTAAGGCGGTGCCATGGCGAAAGCTATGGAGAAATATAGGCTCACAAAGTTCCCTGGTAATTCAGGAAGGGCCTAAGGCTTGAAAATATTCCTTTTGTTTGCAGAGAACAAGGGCTGGATTCTCCGCAACCCCACTCCAACATCACGTTCGGCGTGGAGACGGAGAATCCCAAACAGGCGCCGGAATGTGGTGACTAGGGGCTTTTCACAGTAACTTCATTGCAGCGTTAATGTAAGCCTACTTGTGACAGTAAAGATTATTATTATACTTTTACGCCGAAATCGGGGCCGGCGCCTGTCTGGCGATTCTCTGGTAACCGAGAATTGGCGTGATCATTGAGTACGCCATGCAACTGGGGGCCCATTGATAGAGGTCAGCCCAGCAATCCTCCATTCCTGACCGGCCGAGTTCCCGACGGCTTGGAACTTACCACCTCTGGCATGGCAGCTGACGACTCAGTTCGCGGCCACCCTGGTGTGGGGGCGGGGGATCGGACAGCCGGGGGGGGGGGGCCTTATACGTGGTCGGGGGTTAGATCCGTGCAGTTAGATGCTCGGTGGCACGGCCAATCGGGGTGTTCTAATTTTTGTGTCTGGCTCCGCGGTCCAAGTCCGCAGTGAAGCTTGGCGTGGCCGCTGGAGGCCGTCGCCATGCACATGTGCGGACTCCGAACCAGAAGTGCGGGGGCCCATATCCGCAGCTAAAGCTGCGTGAATTACTCCGGGTCCCTGCTCACCCCCTGCAGGGCATTGAATTCGCTGCCCTTTTTTCCAGGAATCTCTGAGTAAAACCCCAGCGTTTTACGCTGGCGTGGGACATAGTCCCATTTTGGGAGAATCCAGCCCCAGGTCACTGTCTATGAACGTATCATTCTAGCAAGCACAAGTTATGATCTAGATTGATTAGCTGAAATATGTGGTTAGTGCAGCTATCAATTTACTCAGGATTGTTCAACAAGCGTTACCCAATTACAGAATTACATCTACCAGTAGACATTTTGTTTTGTGTTTTGCAAGCATGGGTTGGTTGAGTACCGTCTGCATTCTGCCTATATTGAACAACTGAAGGAATGTGCTGTTTGGTTTGATCAACCAATTGTTGAGATGTGCGTCGTATCTGGCTTCACGCCGGCATTGACACTCATACACAACATTGCTCAATTGTGTGGTCGGCAGAACTTTTTTTATTCTGTTCATAATAGGCAAAGTTCCTGAAATTGGAAGTAGGAAAAAGATGGCGGCCTTGCAATAGAAAACTGACATCTGAAGCTGCAAAGACTCAACTCCAGCTGCAATTGGATTGAATTCTCACTTTGGAGGTGGGAAACTGAAGTCAGGGCTGTTTGAGTCCTGACATCGCCCATGAGGCATAAACTAAAATGAGTCACAGGGAAGGCCGTTTAATTGATAGGGTGACAGGTTTGGTGACCAGTTAACGGCCACAGAGGTGTGACTGTTGCTGTGGCTGCTACGTTATTGATTGGTCTAGAGTTTGGAAGGTGTCCCCGGGTAGCAAGAGTCCTCGAACCTCTGGCCCGTTAAACTCTCTTGTCCCGAGCTGCAGACCAAGAGTTCCTGTTGGAGACTATGAGGGAGAGAAGGGGGTATGCCTTCTTCACAGAGGCAACAGGAGGAGGCCCCCACACGGACAAAACAGACATGGCTTGATTGAGGGAGACTGCTGTTCCTGAATCTGGGAGGGCTTTGTGCCCAAGGCAATTGCTGGTCTTCAGAAATGGCTGACCCTGGTGGAGATGATGATTACTGAGGAAATGTATTCATTGAAGGTATTGTTTTAGGGGAGATTTGCATTCGTGCAGTGCGGTCAGCGTGAGTTGAAGGTGCACCTGCATCAGTGAACCGAGGAGTTCGACGGAAGTCAAGCATCCAGCAGAGGGCAGCAGAGCAGAGCTTCTGATTGGCTGTTCCGGGGAGATTTGCATACGTGCAGTGCGGTCAGCGTAAGTTGAAGGTGCACCTGCATCAGTGAACCGAGGAGTTCGACGGAAGTCAAGCATCCAGCAGAGGGCAGCAGAGCAGAGCTTCTGATTGGCTGTTCCGGGGAGATTTGCATACGTGCAGTGCGGTCAGCGTAAGTTGACGGTGCACCTGCATCAGTGAACCGAGGAGTTCGACGGAAGTCAAGCATCCAGCAGAGGGCAGCAGAGCAGAGCTTCTGATTGGCTGTTCCGGGGAAATTTGCATACGTGCAGTGCGGTCAGCGTAAGTTGAAGGTGCACCTGCATCAGTGAACCGAGGAGTTCGACGGAAGTCAAGCATCCAGCAGAGGGCAGCAGAGCAGAGCTTCTGATTGGCTGTTCCGGGGAGATTTGCATACGTGCAGTGCGGTCAGCGTAAGTTGAAGGTGCACCTGCATCAGTGAACCGAGGAGTTCGACGGAAGTCAAGCATCCGGCAGAGGGCAGCAGAGCAGAGCTTCTGATTGGCTGTTCCGGGGAGATTTGCATACGTGCAGTGCGGTCAGCGTAAGTTGAAGGTGCACCTGCATCAGTGAACCGAGGAGTTCGACGGAAGTCAAGCATCCAGCAGAGGACAGCAGAGCAGAGCTTCTGATTGGCTGTTCCGGGGAGATTTGCATACGTGCAGTGCGGTCAGCGTAAGTTGAAGGTGCACCTGCATCAGTGAACCGAGGAGTTTGACGGAAGTCAAGCATCCGGCAGAGGGCAGCAGAGCAGAGCTTCTGATTGGCTGTTCCAGGGAGATTTGCATACGTGCAGTGCGGTCAGCGTAAGTTGAAGGTGCACCTGCATCAGTGAACCGAGGAGTTCGACGGAAGTCAAGCATCCGGCAGAGGGCAGCAGAGCAGAGCTTCTGATTGGCTGTTCCGGGTAGATTTGCATACGTGCAGTGCGGTCAGCGTAAGTTGAAGGTGCACCTGCATCAGTGAACCGAGGAGTTCGACGGAAGTCAAGCATCCGGCAGAGGGCAGCAGAGCAGAGCTTCTGATTGGCTGTTCCAGGGAGATTTGCATACGTGCAGTGCGGTCAGCGTAAGTTGAAGGTGCACCTGCATCAGTGAACCGAGGAGTTCGACGGAAGTCAAGCATCCGGCAGAGGGCAGCAGAGCAGAGCTTCTGATTGGCTGTTCCGGGGAGATTTGCATACGTGCAGTGCGGTCAGCGTAAGTTGAAGGTGCACCTGCATCAGTGAACCGAGGAGTTCGACGGAAGTCAAGAATCCGGCAGAGGGCAGCAGAGCAGAGCTTCTGATTGGCTGTTCCGGGGAGATTTGCATACGTGCAGTGCGGTCAGCGTAAGTTGAAGGTGCACCTGCATCAGTGAACCGAGGAGTTCGACGGAAGTCAAGCATCCGGCAGAGGGCAGCAGAGCAGAGCTTCTGATTGGCTGTTCCGGGGAGATTTGCATACGTGCAGTGCGGTCAGCGTAAGTTGAAGGTGCACCTGCATCAGTGAACCGAGGAGTTCGACGGAAGTCAAGCATCCAGCAGAGGGCAGCAGAGCAGAGTTTCTGATTGGCTGTTCCGGGGAGATTTGCATACGTGCAGTGCGGTCAGCGTAAGTTGAAGGTGCACCTGCATCAGTGAACCGAGGAGTTCGACGGAAGTCAAGCATCCGGCAGAGGGCAGCAGAGCAGAGCTTCTGATTGGCTGTTCCAGGGAGATTTGCATACGTACAGTGCGGTCAGCGTAAGTTGAAGGTGCACCTGCATCAGTGAACCGAGGAGTTCGACGGAAGTCAAGCATCCGGCAGAGGGCAGCAGAGCAGAGCTTCTGATTGGCTGTTCCGGGGAGATTTGCATACGTGCAGTGCGGTCAGCGTAAGTTGAAGGTGCACCTGCATCAGTGAACCGAGGAGTTCGACGGAAGTCAAGAATCCGGCAGAGGGCAGCAGAGCAGAGCTTCTGATTGGCTGTTCCGGGGAGATTTGCATACGTGCAGTGCGGTCAGCGTAAGTTGAAGGTGCACCTGCATCAGTGAACCGAGGAGTTCGACGGAAGTCAAGCATCCGGCAGAGGGCAGCAGAGCAGAGCTTCTGATTGGCTGTTCCGGGGAGATTTGCATACGTGCAGTGCGGTCAGCGTAAGTTGAAGGTGCACCTGCATCAGTGAACCGAGGAGTTCGACGGAAGTCAAGAATCCGGCAGAGGGCAGCAGAGCAGAGCTTCTGATTGGCTGTTCCGGGGAGATTTGCATACGTGCAGTGCGGTCAGCGTAAGTTGAAGGTGCACCTGCATCAGTGAACCGAGGAGTTCGACGGAAGTCAAGCATCCGGCAGAGGGCAGCAGAGCAGAGCTTCTGATTGGCTGTTCCGGGGAGATTTGCATACGTGCAGTGCGGTCAGCGTAAGTTGAAGGTGCACCTGCATCAGTGAACCGAGGAGTTCGACGGAAGTCAAGCATCCAGCAGAGGACAGCAGAGCAGAGCTTCTGATTGGCTGTTCCGGGGAGATTTGCATACGTGCAGTGCGGTCAGCGTAAGTTGAAGGTGGTTGGCTGTTCCGGGGAGATTTGCATACGTGCAGTGCGGTCAGCGTAAGTTGAAGGTGGTTTGTGAAGGGGCTGTTCGCGAGTGACAGCTTTACCCAAAACACTACTTACGTAGTGTCTCCCACCCATCCTCCTCCTCTAACCAAAAAAAAAAGTTCTGTCCGTTGGATTGCTAAACTAACAAGTTTTTTATTTTTATTTTTCAGTAGTTGGGAAGTTAGTTCAGTGGGAATGGAGGCTAGGGCAGTTGAATGTTCCTCCTGCAGAATGTGGGAGGAAAGGGTCACCTCTAGTGTCCCTTCTGACTAAATCTGCGGGAAGTGCACCCAACTCCAGCTCCTCGAGAGCCGCGTTAGGGACCTGGAGCTGGAGCTGGATGAACTTCTGATCATTCGGGAGGCGGAGGAGGTTATTGAGAGGAGTTATAGGAGGTAGTCACAGCTCAGGTAAAAGAAGAAGGTAGATGGGTTACCGTCAGGGGAGGGAGAGGGAACCGGCAGGCAGTGCAGGGATCCCCTGTGGTCGTTCCCCTCTATAACAAGTATACCGTTTTGGATACTGTTGCGGGGGACGACTTACCAGGGGTAAGCAATAGGGCACAGGTCTCTGGCACAGAGTCTGTCCCTGTTGCTCAGAAGGGAAGGGAGAAGAGGAACAGAGCACTTGTCATTGGGGACTCCATAGTTAGAGGAACAGACAGGAGGTTCTGTGGGAACGAAAGAGACTCACGGTTGGTGTGTTGCCTCCCAGGTGCCAGGGTTCGTGATGTCTCTGATCGTGTTTTTGGGATCCTTAAGGGGGAGGGGGAGCAGCCCCAAGTCGTGGTCCACATAGGTACCAACGACATAGGTAGGAAGAGAGATGGGGATTTGAGACAGAAATTCAGGGAGCTAGGGTGGAAGCTGAGAGCTAGAACAAACAGAGTTGTTATCTCTGGGTTGTTACCCGTGCCACGTGCTAGCGAAGTGAGAAATAAGGAGAGAGAGGAGTTGAACACGTGGCTACAGGGATGGTGCAGGAGGGAGGGTTTTGGTTTCCTGGATAATTGGGGCTCATTCTGGGGTAGGTGGGACCTCTACAAACAGGATGGTCTTCACCTGAACCAGAGGGGTACCAATATCCTGGGGGGGAGATTTGCTAGTGCTCTTCGGGGGGGTTTAAACTAATTCAGCAGGGGGATGGGAGCCTAAATTGTAGTCCCAGTGTACAGGATGTTGAGAGTAGTGAGGTCAGGGATAGGGTTAAAAGTTCGAAAGAGGGCACCGGCAAGCAGGACGCTGGTTTGAAGTGTGTCTACTTCAACGCCAGGAGCATCCGGAATAAGGTGGGTGAGCTTGCAGCATGGGTTGGTACCTGGGATCTCGATGTTGTGGCGATTTCGGAGACATGGGTAGAGCAGGGACAGGAATGGTTGTTGCGGGTTCCAGGATTTAGATGTTTCTGTAAGAACAGAGAGGATGGTAAAAGAGGGGGGGGGTGTGGCATTGTTAATCAAGGAAAGTATTACGGCGGTAGAAAGGACGCTTGAGGACTCGTCTACTGAGGTAGTATGGGCCGAGGTTAGGAACAGTAGAGGAGAGGTCACCCTGTTGGGAGTTGTCTATAGACCTCCGAATAGTTCCAGAGATGTAGAGGAAAGGATTGCAAAGATGATTCTCGACAGGAGCGAGAGTAACAGGGTAGTTGTTATGGGGGACTTTAACTTTCCAAATAGTGACTGGAAATACTATAGTTCGAGTACTATAGATGGGTCAGTTTTTGTGCAGTGTGTGCAGGAGGGTTTTCTGACACAGTATGTAGACAGGCCAACAAGGGGCGAGGCCACATTGGATTTGGTACTGAGTAATGAACCCGGCCAGGTGTTAGATTTAGATGTAGGTGAGCACTTTGGTGATAGTGATCACAACTCGGTTATGTTTACTTTAGCAATGGGCAGGGATAGGTATATACCGCAAGGCAAGAATTATAGCTGGGGGAAAGGCAATTATAATGCTATTCAGCAAAATTTAGGATGTATAGGATGGGGAAGGAATCTGCAGGGGATGGGTACAATCGAAATGTGGAGCTTTTTCAAGGAACAGCTACTGCGTGTCCTTGATAAGTATGTACCTGTCAGGCAGGGAGGAAGTTGTCGAGCAAGGGAACCGTGGTTTACTAAGGAAGTTGAAGCACTTGTCAAGAGGAAGAAGAAGGCTTATGTTAGGATGAGACATGAAGGCTCAGTTAGGGCACTTGAGAGTTACAAGTTAGCCAGGAAGGACCTAAAGGGAGAGTTAAGAAGAGCGAGGAGAGGATACGAAAAGTCGTTGGCGGATAGGATCAAGGAAAACCCTAAGGCTTTCTATAGGTATATCAGGAACAAAAGAATGACTAGAGTAAGATTAGGGCCAATCAAGGATAGTAGTGGAAAGTTGTGTGTGGAATCAGAGGAGATAGGGGAAGCGTTAAATGGATATTTTTCGTCAGTGTTTACACTGGAGAAAGACAATGTTGTTGAGGAGAACACTCAGGTTCAGTCGACCAGGCTGGATGGAATTGAGGTTCAAAAGGAGGAGGTGATAGCAATTTTGGAAAATGTCAAAATAGATAAGTCCCCTGGGCCAGATGGGATTTATCCTAGGATTCTCTGGGAAGCCAGGGAGGAGATTGCAGAGCCTTTTTCCTTGATCTTTATGTCGTCTTTGTCGACAGGAATAGTGCCGGAAGACTGGAGGATAGCAAATGTTGTCCCCTTGTTCAAGAAGGGGAGTAGAGACAACCCTGGTAAATTATAGACCTGTGAGCCTTACTTCAATTGTGGGTAAAATGTTGGAAAAGGTTATAAGAGATAGGGTTTATAATCATCTTGAAAAGAACAAGTTGATTAGCGATAGTCAACACGGTTTTGTGAAGGGTAGGTCATGCCTCACAAACCTTATTGAGTTTTTTGAGAAGGTGACCAAACAGGTGGATCAGGGTAAAGCTGTTGATGTGGTGTATATGGATTTCAGTAAGGCATTTGATAAGGTTCCCCACGGTAGGCTATTGCAGAAAATAAGGAAGTATGGAGTTGAAGGTGATTTAGCGGTTTGGATCAGTAATTGGCTAGCTGAAAGAAGACAGAGGGTGGTGGTTGATGGTAAATGTTCATCATGGAGTTCAGTTACTAGTGGTGTACCGCAAGGATCTGTTTTGGGGCCACTGCTGTTTGTCATTTTTATAAATGATCTGGAAGAGGGTGTAGAAGGATGGGTTAGTAAATTTGCAGATGACACGAAGGTCGGTGGAGTTGTGGATCGTGCTGAAGGATGTTATAGGATACAGAGGGACATAGATAAGCTGCAGAGCTGGGCTGAGAGGTGGCAGATGGAGTTTAATGCGGAAAAGTGTGAGGTGGTTCACTTTGGAAGGAGTAACAGCAATGCAGAGTACTGGGCTAATGGCAAGATTCTTGGTAGTGTAGATGAACAGAGAGATCTCGGCATCCAGGTACATAAATCCCTGAAAGTTGCCACCCAGGTTAATAGGGCTGTTAAGAAGGCATACGGTGTGCTAGCCTTTATAAGCAGGGGGATTGAGTTTCGGAACCACAAGGTCATGCTGCAGCTGTACATAACTCTGGTGCGGCCGCACCTGGAGTACTGCGTGCAGTTCTGGTCACCACATTATAGGAAGGATGTGGAAGCTTTGGAAAGGGTTCAGAGGAGATTTACTAGGATGTTGCCTGGTATGGAGGGAAGGTCTTACGAGGAAAGACTCAGGGACTTGAGGTTGTTTTCGGTAGAGAGGAGAAGGCTGAGAGGTGACTTAATAGAGACATATAAGATAGTCAGAGGGTTAGATAGGGTGGACAGTGAGAGTCTTTTTCCTCAGATGGTGATGACCAACACGAGGGGACATAGCTTTAAATTGAGGGGTGATAGATATAGGACAGATGTCAGAGGCAGTTTCTTTACTCAGAGAGTAGTAGGGGTGTGGAACGCCCTGCCTGCAACAGTAGTAGACTCGCCAACTTTAAGGACACTTAAGTGGTCACTGGATAGACATATGGATGAAAATGGAATAGTGTAGGTCAGATAGGCTTCAGATGGTTTCACAGGTCGGCGCAACATCGAGGGCCGAAGGGCCCGTACTGCGCTGTAGTGTTCTATGTTCTACACTGGTATAGAATCTTCTCCATGGTGCCGGGATACATTTGCTGGTCGTCACGGACAAGACTGAGGTAAGCCACCTTAAATTAGTAGCCTCCTGCTATCATGTTGTGTTAGGTACACTGGTATAACACTGGCTGCAACTGGATGCAGCTTGGATCGAAAAGATACTCCAGACCTTGAAGTTAGTTCAATCAGGTTCATTGAACTAATAGCACAGTTAGCACAGTTCTCTGTGAGTTCGACTCTCTGATAACTTAAGTGTGGTTACTCTGACTGAAGCAGACTAGCTCTTAGCCACGTGGTGGAGGTGTGAGATTGTAACAACACCCTTGACTGACACTCTAGATGTTCATCAGTGGAAAGAGGCGGAGTGTAAGTGCCCCGTGTCTTTTATAGTCAGATCCCACCCCTGAGTGTCCTGCCTGCTTATTGGTCATGTCCTGTTCTCTGTGTCCATTAGCTGCTGGTCTATGCCTGCCTGTATAGAAATATGTGTGTGTCTACATATCATGACAGAAGGGATACATGCGCTCCACCCTGTCCAGCAGGTTAAACTGCTCTCTAAGGCTAGCTCTCATGACCTACACTCTTCCAACCAGCAGCCCAAGAGCAGGAGCAAGAAGCACTGTCATATTGTACAATTGGCCTGGTCACTAGTTCACATAGAGTCACCTTGGTGCTCCTCACTTGTGTTTACATAGGCTGTTATTGGGTAAGGAGCACATGACTCTGGGCAGAAGGAGGTGCCAGGGGCAGAAGGATTGGTGGGTAGTTCCCCTCGGAGAAGGGAGGACAGGCACAGCTCTACTCAGCTAGAATCAACTGCAGGACTGCGGAAGCCACTGGAAAGGAGGTTGCACCTAGACCAGCAGTAAGAGATGTGCTCACACATGCCAAAGTTCCCGGAGACAGTGCAAGGTCTTGGGCAGAGAATGGAGGAGTCTGTTCAGCTCATGTGTGCCACCACGACTCAGGGCTTTGAACACACGGACACCTCCATTGAGACAATGGGCAACCTCATGGATGACCATATGCAGCAGCAATTAGATTGAACATAGGAACTGTGTGTGGACATCCATATGATGCATGACATGCTACGCATCCTGGTTCTATCAGTGTCACCGCTGGTGCTGTGATGTTTGAAGGGGATGCAAGTTTTATTCCCGGCTGGTGCTTCTCTCCAGCCATCTGGAGTGCCCACTAAGGGATGAGGGTGGCACCGAGGAGGATGAGGGCTCCACCACCACTTACCTCAGGATAGATCCCTATCACCCACCGGCAGATATGTCTTCATCATCTTAGGCCTCCTTAGCCCCTCTGACAGTCGCAGCAGCTGTGCATGAGGGCCAAGTGTCATAGACTGCTCCAGAAATGCTGCCTTCGGTGGCACCTTCATGATGAAGATGATGAAAGCCGAGACAAGTGAGCAGGCTGCCTGAACCTCCTCCGAGGCCACAGGTTGCAGCTCCTGCTGTAACTGTGCAGTTTTCTTTTCTCAGCACCTGAATAGCACTTCATGGCAAAACACGAGCTTCATTTTACTGATGACAGTAAAAGCAGTGTCAGGTGGTGAAGGAGATCAAGGATCCGCAGATGATAATGTTGATGGTGAGGTTTCTGGGCGGATACGCTTCCTCATTTAGAATTCCAGACTCTACCTTCAATGAAACTCAGAGTGAGTGCCACGCCATTCCCTTTAACCTGGATCAGAGGGATTCAGCTGAACTATTTCTAAATAAGATCACCCTTGACATTAATAGCATCCTGCCAGGATCTTTACATCCTGCCACCTCCCTGTAATAATAGCTTATTGTCACGAGTAGGCTTCAATTAAGTTACTGTGAAAAGCCCCTAGTCGCCACATTCCAGCGCCTGTTCAGAGAGGCTGGTACGGGAATTGAACCTGCGCTGCTGGTATTGTTCTGCATTACAAGTCAGCGAATTAGTGTAATATAATTAAGGGAAAATAATTAGTCTTCTGCACATTTACCAGTTTCTATGCCATTGAATTTTAAATTTCCCTATGTGCTTCTGCTCTCAGGTTAAAATCAGTATGAATTGTTTGTTATCTTGGATTATAATCTCTTCTATACATTGGATGCACTTGCTAAAAAAAACAGTACGTGTATGAGTGACAGGAACAACATTTCTGTCAAAGTGTTTGTTAACAATTCAAAAGTCCGAAATGATTCCTGTCCTTGAAGTCTGATTGAATAGATGTGATAAAGTATGAATGTGCATGCTGGTATATTGAATCAAATGGACTCCCAGTCAAGGCTGCCATAGTTGGTAACTCCAATGTTGTTGGATCACAAAAAGATGATATTCTTTCCATTCACATGGTTAATATCAATTTTATTCTGATGACCATTAAACTGGGTTTGATTCTGACCTTGGGTCACTGTCTGTGAGGAGTTTGCACTTTCTCTTCGGGTCCATCGTGGGTTTCCTCCGGGTGCTCCGGTTTCCTCCCACAGTCCAAAGATGTGCAGGTTAGGTGGATTGGCCATGCTGAATTGCCCCTTAGTGGGGTTACTGGGGTTTGGGTATGGCGTGGGGGATTGGGCCTAGGTTGGGTTAATTTTCAGAAGGTCGGTGCAGACTTGGTGGCTCCAGCACTGAGGGATTCTATGATTCCATTATATGAATTTCTGATGACGACGTAACCATTCTGATGGTTTTTGAGGATGCATTGCGATACATGCTTCTCAAGATCTAGCCAGTGGCTGTACTCTGTTCTAATTAGAGTTTCCAGGCTGGACATATTCCGGAAATATTGGCTGAAGTGACATATGGAAAACTGCTGGTGTGGTGTAAGTGGATTCAATGAGTTGGCTGTACGAACAGAGATACATAAAGACAAATCATTCTGCGCCATGCCTCACCGTTGTCAAATAACGGGGATAAAGGAGAGAGTCTGGGAACATCAGCAACAAGAAAATCTCAAGCCCTATATAATAAAGCGCTTTGCTAAGCCTTGACCATGCTGTGAGCCCGGCCCACTTTTGATACGGTCACAGCTGCGAACCTACAATTGGCCCCAGGGGAGATATTCCAAATTGCAATATTCTA
Source organism: Scyliorhinus canicula (assembly GCF_902713615.1). Classification (NCBI taxonomy): domain Eukaryota; kingdom Metazoa; phylum Chordata; class Chondrichthyes; order Carcharhiniformes; family Scyliorhinidae; genus Scyliorhinus; species Scyliorhinus canicula. The sequence continues at coordinate 169,083,818 of NC_052153.1, forward strand.
TTCCAGAGAAGACCTGCACAACCCCCCACTACCACCCCCCTCAGCTTTTAGCCTTTCACTCCCCCTCCACAGCCACGGCACCCAGTCCCTGCATGTAAATACTTGCACTAATTCGTGCCCGTGAGACTTCCTCCCAAGAGTGACGGAGCATCACGGAGGGGTGGGGCATGAAGTCTCCAAGCCATATTCAAATCCATGCAAATGGCGGTTTTGCATAGACCCGCCGGTGCAGGCTGTGAACTTTGATAACATGGCCTGTGGGGTACGGAGTAGGGCGTCGGTGGAATCTGTGCAAGAAGCAAAATGGGTTTCTTCCATTCTGCGTGATTCTCTGCCCAGTCGCAATTCTCACCTCGGGCGGGTTTCTCTGACCCCCCGCCGGGCCGGAGAATCGCTGGGGGAGGGCGGCATGAATCCCACCCCGCCACCCCGACGCCGGCTGCCAGATTCTCCGGCGCCGGCTTTTTCACGGGGGCGGGAATCGAGTCGCGCCAGTCAGGGGCCTTTGGCAGTGTCCCACCTGGAGATTCTCCGCCCCGTGATGGGCCGAGTGGCTGCCCGTTTTCGGTGGGTCCCGTCGGCGTAAATCAAACCAGGTCCGTAACCGGTGGGACCTGGCTCTGTGGGCGGCCTACGGAGTCCTTGGGTGGGGGGCGCAGGGGGAATCTGGCCCCGGAGGGGGCCCCCACGGTGGCCTGGCCCATGATCGGGGCCCACCAATCCGCGGGTGGGCCTGTGCCGTGGGGACACTCTTTCCCTCCGCGCCGGCCGCTGTCACGGTCCGCTATGGCTGGCGCGGAGAACAACACCCCTGTGCATGCACTGGGATGACGCCAGCAGACGCTGGTGCTCCCGTGAATGTGTCAACTCGCGCCGGCCGGCGGAGGCCCTTCGGTGCCGGTTGGCGTGGTGCCAACCCTGCCAGTGCCGGCCTAGCCCCTGAAGGTGCGGAGGATTCCGCACATTCCGGACGGTCCGACACCGGAGTGGTTCACGCCACTCCTCGGAGCCGGTACTGACCGCCCCGCCGGTTAGGGACGAATCCCGCCCCTGGTGTCACGAAGCAGAGAATGCAGCCCTATGTCTATGTGAGAGAAACCAAATGAATTATTAAGTAAAATTGATCAGAGTTCTACTTTCAACCATCACAGAAGTAAAGTAAAAAATATTCATTAGGAAATAAGGTTCATCAAGTTTCACTGAGACCCTGATGAATTATATATTTTTACCGTTTTTTTTGTAATAACACAATATAGTCTGAAAATCACTTACCTAGAACAAATGCAGCTACATAATTTGAGATATCCCCAAAGCCAATAAAAAAGCATAGTATGCAGAACACTTCCCAACTCCAAGCGATCACTTGAATGAAGCTTAAGGTTGCCTGTATTGCCATAGCTCCAAAGAGAACGATTTTTCTCCCATACCTTTGAAAAGAAGGAAAAAGTTTAGATACTAATGCGATATGTTTCATAGTACAGTAGTCCCCCGTTATACCGCGCACCGCAATACCGCGGTTCGCGATATACGGCGGGGGTGCTTATGGACCCCAACTTTTTTCACAAAAAAGGTGGCGAAAGGTGGCGAAAGAGAGTGATGGGGTAAAGTGCAGCGTCCATGCCCTGTGCTGAATGTCAGTCCCTTTTCCCATTGTCCCCAGGCCAGGGCAGGCCAGCAGGTTGTTTGAAGATTCCGTATCCAGCAAGGAGAGGAATGTGCCCTTGTTTTACCCGCTCTGACAGCACACTGCATCAGGCGGGAGAGGGAGAGAGAGAGGCCACACGCGTGGGTTTATTGCCGCCCCTCAGGGAAAAGTAGAGCGAGTCTTTTGCTGCAAAAGTTCGAACTCTAACTTTCGGAGGGAGCAGTCTGCCTTCAATCGGGAAACCGGTCGCTTTGTTTCCTGCCTTACTCCCAACCGGAACAGAGCTTCTTAATTCCAAATGACCCGAGTTTATACTCACACCGCTCACAAATCTTTTTATGTTGAAGTCAGGGTTTTTTCCCCCTGATTTTTCATCCGTCGGTGGTCAGGCGATGTTGCGCTTTAACATCGACAAGCGCAACACTAAAAGTGATGGATGTAAGTTTTTTTTAGACCCGCGGATATCCGCGGCTCGGATGCAACGCGGGTGGCTGTCTTGGACCCCAACACCCGCGGTATAATGGGGGACTACTGTACCAAATTTGAATGTTGCTGTAAAAAGAGACATGCGATCAAAGCTTTTCATCATGCACCCATCAGGCTAGCTCACAAGAATTCATGTCGAAAGGGCTAGAATACAAGACTAGGGATGTACTTCTGAGGCTATATAAGACTCTGGTCAAACCCCATTTGGAGTATTGTGAGCAGTTTTGGGCCCCGTTGCTAAGGAAGGATGTACTGGCCTTGGAAAGGGTCCAGAGGAGGTTCACAGAATGATCCCTGAAATGAACAGCTTGTATGAGGAACAGTTGAGGACTCTGGGTCTGTACTCATTGGAGTTTAGAAGGATGAGGGGGGGATCTTATTGAAACTTACAGGATACTGCATTGCCTGGAAAGAATGGATGTGGAGAGAATGTCTCCACTTGTAGGAAAAACTAGAAGCAGAGGACACAATCTCAGACAGAAGGGACGATCCTTTAAAACAGAGATGAGAATCTATGGAATTCTTTGCCGCAGAAGGCTGTGGAGACCAAATCACTGAGTGTCTTTAAAACAGAGATAGATAGGTTTTGATCAATAAGGGGATCAGGCGTTATGGGGAGAAGGCAAGAGAATGGGGATGAGAAAAATATCAGCCACAATTGGATGACGGAGCAGACTCGATGGGCCGAGTGGCCTAATTATGCTCCTATGTCTTATGGTCTTATGAAAAACCTGCAATGTGCCCGCTTGTCCTTTCTGTCTGAAAAGGACATGGCTCTGTGTGTGACTATATGTGGCATACACAAGCTAGAGGCTACAATTATTCACACACAAGGCCCTGTCCTTTGCAGACAGAAGGAAAATGTCCACTCATTGCCCCTTTTTCAAGTAAACAAAAGTTTTGGGGAACAGTCAAACCCTGGTTTATTCCCCAGGGCATGTCTTGATCAATCAGAGTTGACCTGCCCAGTTTGAATTTGAACAAAGCTGGGCAGTTAACTGTTCCATGCTGCATTCTCCATATCACTCCACCCATCAGAATCTACTTTCCAATGAACTGGTGCTCCCTTCCCATGCAGTATAAATTGTTGTTCCACTATTACTGCATGTAATTTCTCAAGCGCTATCCAGATAAGTGCAAGACAAAAAGCTTGGATAAAATGTTTTGAGCAATACTCAAGGATATGTTGCACTTTATAGTTCTAAATACTTTAAATTCATCAGTATCTCTCCCTCCACTGCCCCACTTATACAGCCATACACAAATTTCTCGAGCATAAGGAACCACAATTTAGTTACAGAAGTGTCTATTGTTTCTGAAGTTTAGGAGCACATTAACAGGAGTAGCCCATTTTGGCCCCCAAGTCTGATCTGCAACCTATCGTCATATACCAGCCTTTTCACCTTACCCTTTAATACCTTTGGATAACAGAACTCCATCACTCCCAGATTTAAAAGTAACCATTGATCTAGCTTTAATTATCATTTGTGGAAGAGAGATTCAAACTTCTAGCACCCATTGTAACTTCACCCCTGGAAAGATCTGGGTGTAACATGTAGACTACATGCCCTCTAGTCCTATAATATTACCCAAACAGCAGAAATAGTTTTTCTCTACCTTTCCTTTAACATTTTGAAAACCTTGATCAAATAACCCAACTTTCTAAATTCCAGGGAATGCAGCTCCAGTTTGTGTACTTTCCCCTCTTGTAACTTAATACTTGGTCCAAAATCTTCTGTCCTCCTTCGTGGCTGACATTTCCCAGTGTCGCTGACAGAGAATGGAGTTTTGGATGGAACACCAATTTTTCTATTCTCGCTCGCAACTGGTCGCACCACAGACAAGACCGGAGGAGAATCCTTCCGTTGGAGTCCAGGTATCAGACTGGTAAATAGGCATGGTGCCCAAAACTGCCCAAGCTTTCGATAGCTGCAGTGTAGCTTCTACCCCAAATTGTATTCTAATCCTCTGGATCAAAGTTCAACGGTCCAGTCGCCTTTATGATTATTGACGACACCTGTTCATGACATTTTATTGATCGATGTACCTGGACGCCAAAGTCTCTCTGTACCTCCATTCTGTTTATCTTTTCACTATTCAGAAAGTACCCTGTTCAATCATTTTTAGGTGCAAAATGGATAACCTCACATTTGCTCACATTTAAATCCATTTGCCACGGTTCTGTCCTTTGGTTAATTTATTATTACCTTTTTGTAACTCTATGTTTCCATCTAAATCATGTGCAATGCCTCCTACCTTGATGTAATTAGCAATCTTGTGGCTTTCTATCTCATTGCCTAAGTCATTCATGAGCAAAGTGGATAGTTGAGGCCCTGCCACAGATTATTCCAGAACATCATCGAGTCACAATCTGCCAATTAGGGAGCCAAACCACTGTCCTTATTTTCTGCTGCCTGCTGCTCAGGTAATTTCTTTAACAGGTCAATCATTTCCTTCAAATCCACTGAGCTTCAACTTTAGCTCATGGCCTCTTATAAGTACATAGATGCATAGCAGACAGGAGCAGGAGGAGGCCTTTTTGCCCTTCGAGCCCGCTCCGCCATTTATAACGATCATGGCTGATCATCCAACTCAATGGGCGGGGTTCTCCCATCGGGCGGCTAAGTGTTGATGCTGGCGTAAAAACTTGAGTGTTTTACTCCGACATCAACAGGCCTTCCGGCGCCCGATTCTCCGGGCCACAGGGGCCCAGTATGGCGCTGGAGCGGCCCACGCCGCTTCAGCTGCTGACCCTGGCATCAACTGGATGCGCAGTGGCACCGGCGCCAACACGCACGTGTACAGTGGCTTTCTTCTCCACGCCGACCCCGACGCCAAATAGCGTAGGGCTACAGGAGCCGGCGCGGAAGAAAGGAGGCCCCCAGCCCGAGAGACCGGCCTGCCAATTGGTGGGCCCCGATCTTGGGCCAGGCCATAAAGGAGGCCCCCCCGGGGTCAGACCCCCCCTACAGGCCGCCCCCGGACCCTTCAATGCCGAGGTCCCGTCGGCTCAGAGCATGGTAGTACGGCGCCGGCAGCGGCAGGACTCGGGTTTTTTGCTACGACCACTCGGTCCATGCAGGCCGGAGAATCGAGCGGGAGAGGGCCACATAGAGTGGCCCGGATTGGCGCCACGCCGACCACGTCACCGCCAATGGTGCCGATTCTCCACTCTGCAGAAAATCGCGTCCCGGCGTCGGAGCTGCGTGGCGCGATTCGCACGGTGCCCCATGGATTCTCCGACCCAGCGGGGAGGTCAGAGAATCCCATCCAGGAGCTTCATCCTCTTTTCTCCCCATAGCCTTTGATCTCATTCTCCCCAAGTGCTATATCTAGCCGCCTCTTGATATATTCAATGATTTAGCACCAACTACTTCCTGTGGTGATGAATTCCACAGGCTCAGCACTCTTTGTGTGAAGAAATGTCTCCTTTTTTCTGTTTGAAATGGTTTGCCCTGAATCTTCAGACAGTAACCCCTGGTTCTGGACACATCCATCATTAGTAACACCTTCCCTGCCTCTACCCTGTCTAGTCCTGTTAGAATTGTATAAGTCTCTCTGAGATCCCCCTCATTCTTTTGAACTCCAGCAAGAATCCCAACCTAGTCACTCTCTCTTCATATGACAGTCCCGCCGTCCCTGGAATCAGTCTGGTAAATCTTTGTTCCACTCCCTCGAGAACAAGAACATCCTTACTTAGAGAAGGAGACCAAAACTGCACACAATACTCCAGATGGGGCCTCACCAAGGCCCTGTATAATTGCAGCAACACATCCCTGCTTCTATACTCAAAACCTCTCGCAATGAAGATCAAGATGCCATTAGCCTTCTTTACCGCCTGCTGCACCTGCATGCTTACGTTGAGCGACTGGTGCACAAGGACACTCAGGTCCCGCTGCACACTCCCCTCTCCCAATTTACAACAATTCAGGTAGTAATCTGCATTCTTGTTTTTGTTTCCAAAGTGAATAACTTCACACTTATCCAAATTATACGGCATCTGCCATTGATTTGCCCACTCACCCTACCTGTCCAGATCATGCTGTAGGATCCCTGCATCCTCGTCACAGTTCACCCTCCCACCCAACTTGATATCGTCTGCAAACTTTGAGATGTTACATTTAGTTCCTCATCCTAATCATTAATATATATTGTGAATAGCTGGGGTCCCAGGACCGATCCCTGTGGTACCCCACTAGTTACTGCCTGCCAATCTGAAAAGGACCCATTAATCCCTACTCTTTGTTTCCTCTCTGCCATCCAGTTTTCTATCCACCTCAATATATTTCCCCCAATCCATGCGCTTTAATTTTGCACACTAATCTCTTATGCCGGACTTTGTCAAACGCCTTCTGAAAGTCCAAATATACCACATTGACTGTTACATCTTCAAAGAATTCCAACAGATTTGTCAAGTATGATTTTCCCTTCATAAACCCATGCTGACTCTGACTGATCCTGCCGCTGCTTTCTAAACGTTCCGCTCGAAAGTCCTTGATAATGGATTCAAGAATTTTCCCCACTACCGATGTTAGGCTTACTGGTCTACAATTCTTTTCTTTCTCTCTACCTCCATTTTTGAATGTTGGAGTGACGTGAGCTACCCTCCAATCTGCAGGGACTGTTCCAGAGTCTTTAGAATCCCGGAAGATGACCAACAACGCTTCCACTTTTTCCATGTGGAACTTTATCCAGTGCCTTCTGGCAGTTCATATCAATAACAGATGTAAATATTTCCCTGTTCACCATTTTAGTCAGCTCTTTAAAACAATTCAATCTGATTCACAGTCACTAATCTTTACAAATCAATGTTGCTCGTTCTCATCAGTTGAAGGTTTTCAAGGTTTTCAGTCACTTAATCCTTAATTATAGCTGCCTCTGCTTTTTGGATTCCCCTGATTTGGTCCAAAGAAAGGTCAATATATCTTTTCAGCCATGGTTCATTGTTGCCTCAGAGTCAGAAGGTCATGGGTCAACTGCTAACATGAGCAGCTTGAACAACAGGCCTCCACTGAAGGTTCAGCACAACACTGAAAGAGTGCCACATTGCTGCAGGTGCCATTTTTCCAGGCAATTCGGTAAAACCAAAGTCCCATCTACCCTTTTAGGTGGGCATAAAAGATTCCAAGACACTCTTCTAGAAAGAGCAGAGGAACTGGCCTGTCCAAAATTTGTCTCAATCGGTAGCACCAAATCAGAATACTTGGACATTGTCTCACTGTTGTTTATGTAACATCCCTGTTTTCAAACTGGCTCTTACATTTCCGTACACTACTATGTCAACCACACATCAGAAGTACTTCTTTGGATACTAAGAATGTTGCGACATCTTGAATGTTGAAAAGTGCAATATAAATGCAAATTCTTTCTTTATCCCAGTATAATTTTTACTTCATGATACGTGACAGCCGTTCTCATTTCAAGCTGAAATCTTGGGGGTCCAGTCAGTTTGTCGGTGCTTGTTGACTAAATTCCCACTCCCCTCAGCGCCATATGAACTGCAATCCTGGATGCAGCAAGAAACATGGCAGTGGTGCCCACTCAATCATGGGAGAGGCTGTATTTCAGTCTGACAGTGGCTGGGGAGCCACTGGCGATTAAGCCAGGCATAGGAATGGGCTGATGCGAGAAACCCGCCCACTCGTGCCGGTGTGTCATTAATGAGCCAATTGACACTAAATACCCCTGAGCCCACTGTAATGTTCCTCAGGGCTCAAATGAAAGGCATGTGGCTTTCCTGTACCTCCTGAAGGTCACTCAGCAAACACTAACGGGTTTGTCAGCAGCCTATCCCGCGGGGGTCCCTTGTTGCCAGGCACTGTGGGCCCAATTGAGAGACCTGGAATGAGAAGAGGGTTGCGGGGGAGAGCTGGTGGTGCTGAAAGACTGCACAGCCCTTGCCTCCGATTCACACCCTTCCCTTACGCACCTGTCTCCAAGGATCTCGCGCTGAGATCTGTCAGGACTGACAGTAACGATTGCTCCCGATAGTGCTGCCACAATGGAGATCTGCCAACCTCTAATTGGCTGGCAACTGCTGGCAAGCAGGATTTAATAAGGACACAGGAATCCATGCCAAGGAAAAATAAGAACAAATTTTATTTACAAACGTGCACTTCAAGGTAGACTCCCACCAGGTACCTGTTTATAGGTGCGTTACTGGCTGACCTTATATACACTGGGAGATTGAGATACCCCGCCCCTAGTGGGGTAGCTTGTACTCGCAAGGCGCATGGGAAGACAAGAATTCCCACCCCGTAAGCCTCATGCAGGATATTACACAGGATTTCCATTCCTGGGGTCCTGAATCCTAGGCAAGGCCTGACGTTGGGCAATTAAGTTCCTAACGGATGTTTAATTTGGTCGGGTCTGCTCAAAGGAAGTGATACGGGGTTCCTACCAATTCTCCAATCCAGCCTCCTGTTTCCTAAAGGCCACAATCTCTGCAGCATACAGTGGGTAGTGAACTAGCTACCCGTCTGTTGGGAATTCAAATCCCACCTAGGCAAGCAATGAAATTCAATTCAATAGATCTTGTGTCATAGCACAGGACTAAATTGCTGGCTTTTAAAGTAGACAAAGTAAGGCCAGCAGCACAGTTCAATTCCCGTACCAGCCTCCCCGAATAGGCGCCGGAATGTGGCGACTAGGGGCTTTTCACAGTAACTTCATTTGAAGCCTACTTGTGACAATAAGCGATTTTCATTTCATTGAAACGAATACCATAAAAAAGCGATAGCTGGGAAAGCTGTGGGATTATCACTTCATGAATGGCTGCAATCCTAAACTAAGTGGTTTGCTCCACTTGCCCATGAAGTGGCCTTGTAAACCGATCAGTTATTAAACAATTGTCACATTGAAGACATGTCACTACCTTCTTAATTAGGCACTGAGCAATAAATCCAAGCATTCCAGCATCATGCACATAATGTGACCTTGAACTCATTAAAAAAAATTCTTGCCAACAGGAATTCCCTCTGAAAACCTATTTATCTTATTCCTGCTCCATTCGCTGCATTCATCGGGCCCTTCATTTTGATGGCTGAGTCACCAGACTTTGGCGGGAGCTTCACAAATGCCTGCTGATTGATGTTTATAAATTGGGATGGAGGAAAACAAGCTGCTAGGGGAGAAGAAGGGGCCCCGAAAGAGGCCAGCAGCGCAGGTTCAATTCCGGTACCAGCTGACGTTATTCATGAAGGCCCCGCCTTTTCAACCTTGCCCCTCGCCTGAGGCGTGGTCATCTTCAGATTAAATTACTACCAGTCAGCTCCCGCGCCCCCACCCCCCGCCTCCCCTCACAGGGAAAAGCAAAAGCAGCCTATTTCATCTGCGACTATGGTGACTTTTACTTTATGGGCGGCACGGTAGCACAATGGGGAGCACTGTTGTTTCACAGCGCCAGGGTCCCAGGTTTGATTCCCGGCTTGGGTCACTGTCTGTGCGGAGTCTGTACGTTCTTCCCGTGTCTGCGTTCCGGGTGCTCCAGTTTCCTCCCACAAGTCCTGAAAGATGTGTTGTTAGGTGAACTGGACATTCTGAATTTTCCCTCCGTGTACCAGAATGTGGCGACAGGGGGATTTTCACAATAACTTCATTGCAGTCTTAATGTAAGCCTACTTGTGACAATAATAAAGATTATTATATTATAAGCTTTAAACGTACCTGTGCGAGACCAGGAGAGACACGACTGACAAATGGAAGAAAATACAGAGGGCTTAAAAAAAGCTACAATAAATCAGCGGATTAAGCTCGGGAATAGCATACTCCGGGGAAGCTGCCAGCATTGAATTGTAGCCTGCAAATTTGAATCCGCCTTTGACAAGAAACCAGGCTGGCGCGAGATCTACTTTCAAAAACCTTGGATGCCAGAGTTATACAAGGTGACTTTTGATGGAACCATCAATTCTACGGACACGTGCTTGTAGGATTAGAATAGCGGTTTTAATATACTTACAACAGAGCCAGCCTGTTAGCTGTTGAACTTTCGATGAACTGGCTGGCTGGCTCTGTGGCACGGATCTTTATACAGCAGCTCCAGGGAGAGGAGTTCTGGGCGGAGCCAAGGGGGGAGCCCAGTACAAACTCTCAAGTACTCCCAGAGCTACTCCCCCTGGTGGTCAGGTAGTGCAACTGCACTTACAATATCGGTACATATATACAATGGGAACTGAGTGACATTGGTAACTTATAATACCGTGTGAATCTCATTCATCACATTCACCCCCCTGTGAAAAAATCAAGTCCGGCGGTGGTGGCAGCACGGTAGCATGGTGGTTAGCATAAATGCTTCACAGCTCCAGGGTCCCAGGTTCGATTCCCGGCTGGGTCACTGTCTGTGCAGAGTCTGCACGTCCTCCCCGTGTGTGCGTGGGTTTCCTCCGGGTGCTCCGGTTTCCTCCCACTGTCCAAAGATGTGCGGGTTAGTTGGATTGGCCATGCTAAATTGCCCGTAGTGTCCTAAAAAGTAAGGTTAGGAGGGTTGTGGGATACGGGTATAGGGTGGATACGTGGGTTTGAGTAGGGTGATCATTGCTCGGCACAACATCGAGGGCCGAAGGGCCTGTTCTGTGCTGTACTGTTCTATGTTCTATGTTCTACGGTGGTGGCTCACAGAGTTAGTCTGTCCGGTGGACGAATTGTTCATTGCGATCTGCGGAGCACCGAGGTTGCAGCCTCTTGTGGTGGCTGGGGGGTGTTGAGAGTTGGGGTACGATGGCAGACTCTGGGGCGGGTCTCATCCAAACTTCATACACCTCTGGCTCGACCGGAGACTGTGGGTGCTGGGGGCGGGCTGGTGCTGGCGCTTTGAACAGGTGAGGCGAGCTTGCGGGGTCGGGGGCGCGAGGGGGCAGCATAGGGAATGGGGTAAGGGGTTCCTCAGTGGGGGTGGAGGGGGGGGGGCTGGATCCAGCGGGTGCCAGGTCCCGAAGGGATACTGTGTCCTGGCGACCGTCCGGGAACTCCACGAATGCGTACTGGGGGTTGGAATGGAGGAGGCGCACCTTTTCAACAAGGGGGTCGGTTTTGTGCGTCCTGATGTGCTTCCTCAGGAGGACCGGGCCTGGTGTCCTCAGCCACGCCGGAAGTGAGACCCCCGTGGTAGTGCCCCTGGAAAAAATGAAGAGCTGCTCATGAGGGGTTTGATTGGTCGCTGTACAGACGAGGGATCTAATTGCGTGGAGCGCGTTTGGGAGGACTTCTTGCCATTGGGAGACTTGGCGTTTTCTAGACCGGAGGGTCAGCAGGACGGTCTTCCAGACCGTCGCAGTTCTCCCTTCCACCTGCCCTGTTCCCCCTGGGGTTGTAGCTGGTAGTCCTGCTCGAGGCGATGCCCTTGTCGAGCAGGCACTGACGCAGCTCGTCGCTCATGAAGGACGAACCCCGATCGCCGTGCACGTAGCTGGGGAAACCAAACATGGTGAAGACACTACGCAGGGCCCTAATGACTGAGTGGGAGGTCATGTCGGGGCACGGGATGGCAAAAGGGAATCGGGAGAACTCGTCTATGATATTGAGGAAATAAATGTTCTTGTTAGTGGAGGGGAGTGGCCCTTTGAAATCGATCGCAATGCGTTCAAAGGGCCTAGAAGCCTTGACCAGGTGGGCCCTGTCTGGTCTATAGAAGTGCAGTTTGCACTCTGCACAGATCGGGCAGTCCCTGGTGACCGCTTTTACCTCCTCATTGGAGAAAGGCAGGTTTCGGGCTCTGATGTAGTGGGCGAGCCAGGTGACCCCTGGATGGCAGAGGTCATCGTGGATGGCTTTCAGAATGCTGATCTGCGCTCTGGCGCATGTCCTGCGGGATAGGGCATCCGAGGGCTCGTTGAGCTTCCCCGGTCGATATTTAATATCGTAACTATAGGTGGAGAGTTCGATCCTCCACCGAAGGATTGTATCGTTTTTTATTTTGCCCCTTTGCGAGTTGTCGAACATGAAGGCACCCGATCGTTGGTCGGTGATGAGGGTGAACCTCCTACCTGCGAGGTGGTGCCTCCAGTGACGAACAGCCTCCATGATGGCTAGTGCTTCCTTCTCGCCTGAGTAGTGTCGAAGTTCTGAAGTGGATAGGGTACAGGAGAAAAATGCAACGGGCCTCCCTGCCTGATTTAAAGTGGCTGCTAGAGCTACCTTTGAGGCGTCGCTCTCAACCTGAAAGGGAGTGGATTCATCCACCGCCCGCATGGCTGCTTTGGCGATGTCCTCCTTGATGCAGCTGAAGGCCTGGCGCGCCTCAGCAGACAGGGGAAATCGTGTGGCCTTAAAGAGTGGCCGGGCTTTGTCCGCATATTGAGGGACCCACTGGGCGTAGAATGAAAACAACCCAAGCACCGTTTGAGGGCCTTGGGGCAATGAGGGAGGGGGAGTTCTAAGAGTTCTAAGCATACGGTCCGGGTCTGGGCCCAGGACTCCGTTCTCCATGACGTAGCCGAGGATGGACAGTCTGTTTGTGCGGAAAACGCATTTCTCCTTGTTATAAGTGAGGTTTAATTTCTGTGCCGTTTGGAGAAAACGGTGGAGGTTGGCGTCGTGGTCCTGCTGGTCATAGCCGCAGATGGTAACATTGTCCAGATACGGAAACATGGCCCGCAGCCCGAGCTGGTCTACCATTCGGTCCATTGCTCTTTGGAACACTGAAACCCCATTAGTGACGCCGAAGGGAACCCAGAGGAAATTGAAGAGGTGGCCATCGGCCTCGAACTCTGTGTAGTGGCGGTCCTCCGGGCGGATTGGGAGCTGGTGGTATGCAGACTTCAGATCCACCGTGGAAAATAGCCGATATTGGGTGATCTGGTTAACCATGTCTGCAATTCTGGGGAGGGGATACACGTCTAGGAGCGTAAAGTGATTTATGGTCTGACTATAGTGGACGACCATGCAAGGACTATTACTGGCCTCTATGATCCCCTCACTGAGCAGCCACGGACCTCGGATCGGATAAAGACCCTGGCCTATCGGCTGTATTGCCTGCTGCGAGTAGCTACTGGTTTGCAATCTGGAGTGAGATTGGTGAAGAGAGAAGGGGGGGAGATGCGCAGCATGGCTAGGCTGCAGATAGTGAGTGGGGGCAGGGTCCACCGAAGCTGAGGGTGAGGCTCTTGAGATTGCACTGGAAATCCAGGCCTAATAAGAGTGGCGCACAGAGGTCAGGCAGGACATAAAGTTTAAATTTCGAATAACTAGCGCCTCGAATTGTGAGCATAGTGACGGTGCATCCTTGGATTTGGACTGAGTGGGAGCCCGAAGCGAGGGCGATAGTTTGGCTCACAGGAAAAATAGGAAGCGAATAGCGTCTTACCAGCTCTGGGTGTATGAAGCTCTCGGTGCTCCCGGAGTCAAAGAGGCATGGCGTGCTGTACCCGCTGATCTGGACCTCCGCCATCGAACTTCGTAGGTGCTTGGGGCGGGATTGATCTAGGGTGACCGCGTTGAGTTGCGGGCCGCGTGATGGGTGCCCGGGGAAGTCGTAGTCTTCCAAGTGGGCGTCCGGTCGAGTAGATGCCGGTATGTTCTGGCGAGCTTGATGCAGGATCGCTGCGCTGAGTTGCGGGCCGCGTGATGAGTGCCCGGGGAAGTTGTAGTCTTCTGATGAGCTATCTGAGCATGGAGATGCAGATGGGACCCGTGGATCGCACGTGGTGAGCAGCGAGGAAGATGGGGTCCAAGATGGCGGCCCCCATGAGTCGCACGTGGCCGGCCGCATGGTAGGGGTTTGCAAGATGGCGGCCCCATGGATCGCACGTGGCGGGAGGGGGCGGAGTCGGGGCATAGGCCGCAGCGTTTCGGGCCCCGCCGGCCCGCTGGTGCTGGGAGCGATTTGTTCTTTCTACTGGGGAGTTAGAAACTGGGGCCCTTTTCGCGAGGCACACTCTGGCATAGTGGCCTTTCTTACCGCAGCTGCTGCAGGTCGCGGATCGGGCTGGGCAGTGCTGCCGCGGGTGCTGGCTTTGTCCACAGAAATGGCAGGCTGGGGCAGCTGAATAGCTGGCTGGGGCAGCAGAGTGACTGGCTGGGGCCGCAGAGTAACTGGCTTTGGCAGCGCGGTAGCTGGGGCGCCGTGCGGCACAGACCTGGGGGAGTTGTTGGTCGGGGGCCCACGATGAGGTCGCCCGGTCCGCGGGAAACGAGGTGAGGCTGCGGAAGGAGACTTCCATAGTGGTAGAAGCCTCCACAGTAGTATCTAAGTCCTGGGCCCCCTTTTCTAGCAGTCTTTGGCACACATTGTTCGATCTAAGGCCCGCTATGAAAACGTCACGCACAGCAAGCTCCCTATGTTCAGCCGCGGTAACGGCTTGATAATTACAGTCATTAGAGAGATTGTTCAGTCACGTGGCGTGCATAAACCTCGTTAATGGGCCTAACGTACATTTTGTCCAATATCGCCAGCGCTGCGGTGTAAGAACCGGCTGTATTTAGCGTGCAGTAGGCTGAGCTTTTGTTCCTCCGTTGTTTCAGAGGTGCTGGCTTCTGCCAGGTAGGCCTTAAAACATCTCAGCCAGTGGGAGAAAATTTCTTTAGCCTCTGCATCCTGCAGGTCGAGTTCTAGTCGTCCGGGCTTGAGGGCTGCTTCCATGATTTACTTCGACTGTTTCGTAAGTATATTATATTAATGGAACCATCAATTCTACGGACACATAGGATTAGAATAGTGGTTTTAATATACCTACAACAGAGCCAGCCTGTTAGCCGTTGAACTTTCGATGAACTGGCTGGCTGGCTCTGTGGCACGGATCTTTATACAGCAACTCCAGGGGGAGGAGTTCTGGGTGGAGCCAAGGGGGGAGCCCTGTACAAACTCTCGAGTACTCCCAGAGCTACTCTCCCTGGTGGTCAGGTAGTGCAACTGCACTTACAATATCGGTACATATATACAATGGGAACAGAGTGACATTGGTAATTATAATACCGTGTGAATCTCATTCACCACAACTTTATTTCAGCAGCAGAACTTAACGGGTAAATAATTTCCTCTCGACGGGACGTGCCTGATGTAAACATGAACAAACAAGGAGCTGGACCGACATTCCCACAGGCTTGACTCTCATTGCATTGACCTGTAGCTGGAATGGTCTTCTCTTTAAACTGAATGCAAGGATTAGTTGTACCTGTCCGAAACTTGTCCGGAGATGAACGCACCACTTGTCATCCCCAGAAAAAGCACTGACATGGTAAAGGGACCTTTCCAACTGTTCTCACAAACTAGATCCCACTGCAAGAAAGGCAAAATAAATGATTAAAATCACTCACATGTGGACTACACTTTGAAAAAGAATCACTTCTTTTTTAAAAAAAAATATCAAAATATGCTGTAAAGTTCTTGTAAACCTGTGAAGGAAGGCGTTGCAGCTTGTAGTCTCTATTTGGAGGCGAATACCTTCCCCACCTGACATCTTTTCTCCTATCTCTGCGGGATGTTGGGATGGGAGGCTTTGGCTATCCTCTGTTACCTTACCCCACCCAGGTGGAAATTCTTCAGTGAAACACGTGACACACAAATTCACCGCCTGTCACGCCCTCTACTGAATTTTTCTTTTAATCCAAGAATCACCAACTCCCACATTCTGGTTTGGTGCCGAAAAATAATGGACTCCACTTCAATGACGCTTTGATTGGAGCCATATTCTGACCACTAAAGACATTTGAAACGTCCCTGATGTAATTGCTTACTTATGTAATTATCTCAAATTTGAGACTCTTTGTTACTGTCTCATTGACTAGTAAAATAAACAATATTCCACAGTGAGTCCCCCCCCCCCCCCCCCCCCCCCGTCCATGGATGTTGCAAACACGGCATTTATATGCCACCTATGGTTGATCTGAGCCACTGATGATGGGAATCCTTGTGGTGAAGACAGTGCACTATGTTGTTAAGCACTAAGCTTCACTTGCTGCTCCAGATACTTACTGACATTGTGAACGGTTCTCTCTGCCTAGGTACTGACCCTCTCTCTGCCATCACCTCTGTCACAATATGTGGATATTGTAAAGCACCCGGAGGGTGTTCCTCCTCTAGTCACTAGATGGTGCTAAAGAGCAACCACCTGAATATCACATGCCTCCATACTTCTGAGGGATAGATGGAGATAATTGGAGCGGGTAGAAGACAGCAAGCCAGAGTAGTTGTGAGATAGTTGACCTAAAAGTATAGTTAATAGTGTAGTTGTGTAGTGTCATCTTTATTTAATTAATTCCTTAGTAATCTAAGACCGTGTAGTGTAATAAATTAGCTTTGTTTATTAAACACAGCTTGCACTTTTTTAGCACTACAACCTTCACCATCCTGAAAGAACAAAAACAAAGAACACAACAACCTCCTCTGAAAAAATCCATCTGTTCTTGAACACTCCCACCCCACCTTATTGGTTCTTCGAATGTGGGCATGGCTGGTTGTGTCAGCTTTTGTTGCCCATCCCTAATTGCCCTTGAACTGAATGGCTTGCTATGCCATTTCAGAGAGGGAGGCCAGCAGTTAGAGTCAACTGCTTCGCTGTGTGGGTCTGAAGTCACATGTAGGACAGATCGGGTACGGGCTGCAGATTTCCTTCCCTGAAAGACATTAGGGAACCAGATGGCTTTTTACGACTTTCGACGATGGTTTCATGGTCATCATTGACTTTTAATTCCAGATTTTTATTGAATTCAAATTTGATCAGCTTCTATGGTGGGATTCAGACCGGGGACTCCAGAACATTACCCACGGTTTCTGGATTATTAGTCCAGTGACAATGCCACTATGCCATCCCCTCCCTATTTTCCGTGCCTCCATGTTTGAACTTGCCCAAAGACATTTCTACTGTTGCCCGCCACTGTCTAGGAGGCCATAAGCTCCACAATTCCCACCCTTCCCCTTTCCAACTCCCCACTCCACCCCATCACATCCCTTAAGCCCATCCTTAAAGCCCATCTTTAGATTTTCTCATTTCCCTTCTAATATTTCCTTCATTCGCTCAATCAACTTTTCTGATTTTGCTTCTGCAAAGGGAAGATTGGATCTATTGTCAGAGGCACAATATAAATGCAAGTCTTCGTTGTTGTCGTTGCTGTTTGTCTTCGAGATAGAACATATGCTCTTGATATGATCCCAGCGAAGCTCATATCAAAGCTCCAAACTCTAGCACTTGGCTCCTCACTCTGCAAATGGATCTCAACTTTCTGACCCACAGGCCACAATCAGTAAGCATAAACAACAACACCTCCTCAACAATAGTCCTCAATTCCGGGGCCCCGCAAGGCTGCGTACTTAGCCCCCCACTATACTCCCTGTACACACACGACTGTGTGGCAAAATGTGGTTCCAACTCCATCTACAAGTTTGCTGACGATACAACTGATGGAACCATCAATTCACCAGATACGTGTTTCCGATGTGAATCTAGGCTTTAATCGACTTACTTCAGAGCCAGCCTGTTGCCTGTCGATGAACTCGTAGTGACACAGGCTGACTCTGGACACGGGTACTTATACAGCTGCACTAGGGGGAGGAGTCATGGGCAGAACCAAGGGTGGAGCCCAGTACAAGTTCCTAAGTGCTCCCAGCGCTACTCCCCCTAGTGGTAGGACAGCGCTACTGCGCTTACAACAACAGTGTGAATTAACATATATATTAACATATATTACATTCACCACATTCACCCCTTCAAAAAAAATCAAGTCCGGCGGGGGTGGTGGTCTAGTCTATAACGTCAGTCTGTCCAGCGGTCGAATTGTCCGCTGAGATCTGCGGAGCACCGGGGTTGCAGCCTCTTGCGGTGGCTGGATGGGTGTGGTGTGCTGGGGTATGATGGGGGACTCCAGGGAGGGTTGTATCCGAGCTTCATACTCTCCTGGTTCGACCGGGGATTGGGGGCACTGGGGGTTGGCCGGCGTGGGGGTACAGAACTGGTGGAGCGAGCTCGTGGGCACGGGAGCGCAAGGGGGCGGCAGCATGGGGTGTAGGATGAAAGATCCTTTTGTGGGGGTAGGGGGGACGCTGGATCCGGCAGGTGCCAGATCCCGGAGGGATACAGTGTCCTGACGGCCGTCAGGGAACTCGACAAATGCGTACTGGGGGTTGGAGTGGAGCAGGCGCACCTTCTCAACAAGGGGGTCGGTTTTGTGCGCCCTGACGTGTTTCCTCAGGAGTACAGGGCCCGGCGTCCTCAGCCATGCCGGAAGTGAGACCCCCGTGGTAGTGCCCCTGGAAAAAATGAAGAGCCTCTTGTGAGGGGTCTGGTTGGTCGCCGTACACAAAAGGGACCTAATAGCGTGGAGCGCGTCTGGGAGGACTTCCTGCCACTGGGAGACTTGGAGCTTTCTAGATCGGAGGGTCAGTAGGACGGTCTTCCAGACCGTCGCATTCTTCCTTTCCACCTGCCTGTTCCCCCTGGGGTTGTAGCTGGTAGTCCTGCTCGAGGCAATGCCCTTTTCGAGCAGGTACTGACGCAGCTTGTCGCTCATGAAGGACGAACCCCGGTCGCTGTGTACATAGCTGGGGAAACCAAACAGGGTGAAGATGCTATGCAGGGCCCTAATGACTGTGTGGGAGGTCATGTCGGGGCATGGGATAGCGAATGGAAAACGGGAGAACTCGTCTACGACGTTTAAGAAGTAAACATTCTTGTTAGTTGAGGGGAGTGGCCCTTTGAAATCAATCGCGAGGCGTTCAAAGAGCCTAGAAGCCTTGACCAGGTGGGCCCTGTCTGGTCTATAGAAGTGCGATTTGCACTCCGCACAGATCGGGCAGTCCCTGGTGACGGCTTTTACCTCCTCGTTGGAGAAAGGCAGGTTTCGGGCCTTGGTGACCCCAGGTGGCGCTGGTTAGTACTGGCCTCCACAAATGGGCATCAGCTGTACTGGCACTGGGGAGGTTGTCTGCCAGGGGATGGGAGCTGCTGGGTGCCCTGCCTCTGTGTGGGGTGATGTCCTGGCATCCCAATGCCAACCAGGCACTCTGGCAGTGGCACCTGGGACCCCAGGTGACACTGACTGGGTGCCCAGGTGGCACTGGCAGGGGCACTGACAGGGTGCCCTGGTGACACTGACAGGTGCCAGGCTGGCAGTGCCAAGTTGGAATTTTGCCCGTGCCAGGGATCGGCCTGGGGGTTCCAGGGTGGGATTCAGGGGGGGCTCAAGGACTCCCCAAACAGGTGAATTGGGGGGAGTCTGGGGTTGCATTAGGGGGTGTTGGGAGATCGGGGCACCATTTAGGGGCTAAAAAAAAAAAAAATAAGGGCCTCACGGTAGCATAGTGGTTAGCATCAATGCTTCACAGTTCCAGGGTCCCAGGTTCGATTCCCGGCTGGGTCACTGTCTGTGTGGAGTCTGCACGTCCTCCCCGTTTGTGCGTGGGTTTCCTCCGGGTGCTCCGGTTTCCTCCCACAGTCCAAAGATGTGCGGGTTAGGTGGATTGGACATGCTAAATTGCCCGTAGTGTAAGGTTAATGGGGGGATTGTTGGATTACGGGTATACGGGTTACGTGGGTTTAAGTAGGGTGATCATTGCTCGGCACAACATCGAGGGCCGAAGGGCCTGTTCTGTGCTGTACTGTTCTATGTTCTATGTTCTATGTTAATGTAGTGGGCGAGCCGGGTGACCCCCAGGTGGCAGAGGTAATTGTGGATGCTTTTTAATTGGTCGGTCTGCGCGCTGGCGCATGTCCCGCGGGATAGGGCATCCGGAGGCTCGTTGAGCTTCCCGGGTCGATATTTGATATCGTAACTATAGGTGGAGAGTTCGATCCTCCACCGAAGGATTTTATCGTTTTTTATTTTGCCCCTTTGCGAGTTATCGAACATGAAGGCAACCGATCTTTGGTCGGTGATGAGGGTGAACCTCCTACCTGCGAGGTAGTGCCTCCAGTGACGGATAGCCTCCACAATGGCTTGTGCGTCTTTCTGGACTGAAGAGTGTCAGAGTTCTGAAGCGGAGAGGGTACGGGAGAAAAATGCAACTGGTCTCCCTGCCTGATTTAACATGGCTGCAAGAGCTACCTCTGAGGCGTCGCTCTCTATCTGAAATGGGGTGGATTCATCCACCGCCCGCATGGCCGCTTTGGCGATGTCCTCCTTAATGCTGTCGAAGGCCTGGCGTGCCTCAGCTGACAGGGGAAATCGTGTGGTCCTAAAGAGTGGGCGAGCTTTGTCCGCATATTGAGGGACCCACTGGGCATAGTAGGAAAAAACCCCAAGCACCGTTTGAGGGCCTTGGGACAATGAGGGGGAGGGAGTTCTAAGAAGGGGCGCATACGGTCTGGGTTGAGGCCCAGGACTCCGTTTTCCACGACATAGCCGAGGATGGCTAGTCTGGATGTGCAGAAAACGCATTTCTCCTTGTTGTACGTGGATCGCACGTCGCGGGCGGCGAGGAAGATGGCGTCCAAGATGGCGGCCCCCATGAGTCGCACGTGGCGGGCGGCAAGGAAGATGGCATCCAAGATGGCGGCCCCCATGAGTCGCACGTGGCCAGCCGCGTTGTGGAGGTTTTCCAAGGTGGCGGCCCCCATGGATCGCACGTGGCAGGAGGGGGCGGAGTCAGGGCATAGGCCACAGCGTTTCGGGCCCCGCGGGGCTGCGAGTGAGGGGAGCGGTTACTGCGAGTCGCTGGGGAGTTGGAAGATGGGGCCCTTTTAGCGAGGAACGAGTTAAGGCTACGGAAGGAGACCTCCATCGTGGTCGCAGCTTCCGCAGTCGTTTCTAAGTCCTGGGCCCCCTTTTCCAGCAGTCGTTGGCGCACATAGTTAGACCTGAGGCCCGTTACAAAAACATCGCGTACCTCCAATTCCCTGTGTTCAGCCGCGGTAACTGCTGGGTAATTACAGTCATTGGCCAAATTGTTAAGTTCTCTTAGGAATTCGGCGAGTGATTCCGTAGGCCGCTGACGGCGAGTCGTGAACACATGGCGAGCGTAAACTTCATTAATGGGCCTTACATACATTTTATTGAGAACTGCTAGCGCCGCAGTATATGAACTCGCCGAGTTTTGTTGCGTCGAGATTCTGTGGCTCACCCTCGCATGCAGTAGACTTAGCTTATGATCCTCTGTAGTTTTGGCTATGCTCGCTTCGGCCAGGTAGGCCTTGAAGCACCGGATCCAGTGGGAGAAGATTTCTTTTGCCTCTGCATCTTGCGGGTTAAGTTCCAGGCGTCCAGGCTTGAGGGCCGATTCCATAATCGATCTTTACTGTTCTTAAGTCGATTAAATTGATGGAACCATCAATTCACCAGACACGTGTTTCCGATGTGAATCTAGGCTTTAATCGACTTACTTCAGAGCCAGCCTGTTACCTGTCGATGAACTCGTAGTGACCCAGGCTGACTCTGGACACGGTTACTTATACAGCTGCACTAGGGGGAGGAGACATGGGTGGAACCAAGGGTGGAGCCCAGTACAAGTTCCTAAGTTCTCCCAGTGCTGCTCCCCCTAGTGGTAGGACAGCGCTACTGCACTTACAACAACAATGTGAATTAACATATATATTAACATATATTACATTCACCACAACAACCATGATACGACCATGGTGGGCCGGATCTCAAATAACGACGAGTCAGAATACAGGAGGGAGATAGAGAACTTAGTGGAGTGGTGCAGCGGCAGCAATCTATCCCTTAATGCCAGCAAAATTAAAGAGCTGGTTATTGACTTCAGAAAGCAAAGTACTGTACACACCCCTGTCAGCATCAACGGGGCTAAAGTGGAGATGGTAAGCAGTTTCAAATTTCTAGGGGTACACATCTCCAAAAATCTGTCCTGGTCCACCCACATCGACGCTACAACCGAGAAAGCACCTATACTTCCTCAGGAAACTAAGGAAATTTGGCATGCCCACATTAACTCTTACCAACTTTTACTGATGCACTATAGAAAGCATCCTATCTGGCTGCATCACAGCCTGGTATGGCAACTGCTCGGCCCAGGACCGCAAGAAACTTCAGGGAGTCGTAAACACCACCCAGTCCATCACATAAACCTGCCTCCCATCCATTGACTCCATCTACACCTCCTGCTGCCTGGGGAAAGTGGGCAGCATAATCAAAGACCCCTCCCACCCGGCTTACTCACTCTTCCAACTTCTTCTATCGGGCAGGAGATACAAAAGTCTGAGAACACGCACGAACAGATTCCAAAACAGCTTCTTCCCCGCTGTTACCAGACTTCTAAATGACCCTCTTATGGACCGACCTTATTAACACTACACCCCTGTAAGTTTCACCCGATGTCGATGTTTTGTAGTTACATTGTGTACCTTATTTCATCCGATTATGTATTTTCTTTTATTTCCTTTTCTTTTCATGTACTTAATGATCTGTTGAGCTGCGCACAGAAAAATACTTTTCACTGTACCTCGGTACACTAGGCAATAGACAAAATCCAAATCCAAATATCTCTGAGTGGCTTGTAAATGTCGCTATAAGTCAGGTTACAAAGATAAATCAATTTTAATAAGAAGTTGAATTAGACCAAAGCAAGGACAATGCCAGCAGATTTCACCAGGTTCTGATGACTATCAAGACAACAAGTGTTCAAGTTTCAGTAAATCCTGGAAGGAATCATTTGAGTTTTGACCAGGTGTATGTGATCGAAAGGTATTGAATAAGTTTGGATAGTGACTTGATGTGACAATCATGCAGTGGTACTGAGGACAGGCTGGCAGAGGGAAAAGACATATAGACAGAACACAGGAATTACCAAATGAGGCGCTGGGCCAGAATCAATATTGGCTGCCTACCAGGTCAATCAAATTAGCACAGAAACTCATTATCACTAAGTGGAACTTTATGATACCCAATTACATTTATCACATTAGCACAAAAGGACAAAAAGACCATGCTATGAATATGCAACTAATTTTGAGACAGTAAGATCAACTTCGCAATAGAAAGGACGATGAACAAAGAAGCAATCAGACTCCATAATAGGCTAATAACTGGACAAATAAGAACATTTCAGAGGACAGTAGATCTTGATTGAATCACGCTGGTTTTATTTCTAGTGTTGAGTTTAAGTCTTGATGAGACAATAGAACTCAGGACAGGTTATTGTGTGTTTGTCATGTGTCAGCACTAGGAGAACATTGTTAAACGAAGGGACATCAGAACACATTGCCAGCGAGATCGTGGGAATTCAGGAGCAACAATCTCAGATGAGGAGTCCTGAGCTTAGAGCTCAAGGAAGGTGATATCCACACCGAGTGATCATAGCTTGGCCAGCTCCTACACTAACGCGGGTAATATCTAGGTCTTGGTAATGAATCTGAGTCGTCTCTGTAAAATATTCTCAGAAATCATGATTCTAAATAAAGTAGAGTGGAATTTAGAAATTGTTAGTGTGAGCTTGGAATGATCCACCACTTCCCCGTACTATCCCCTGCCAATGCCAATGCCAATGGCTCTATAGCCAAGGCAAACAACAGTGGGGAAAGTGGATATTCCTGCTTCGTCCCCCGGTACAACCTGAAGTAGTTCGATCTCACCCGATTCGTTCACACACTCACCACCAGTGCCTGGTATAGCAACTGAACCCAATCCACAAATCCCTGCCCAAACTCAAACCGCCCCAGGAGCTCCCATAAGTATTCCCACTCCACCCAATCAAAGGCCTTCTCTGCCTCCACGGCCACCAGCAGCTCTACCTCGCGCCCCACTGGAGGCATCATAATTACATTCAGCAACCATCTAACGTTGGTCGCCAACTGACGCCCATTAACGAACCCCATCTGGTCCTCCCCTATTACCCCTGGGACACAGTCTTCGATCCTTGTGGCCAGGATCTTCGGCAATAATTTGGCAGCCACATTTAACAGGGAGATCGGCCGATACGACCCACAATTTTCTGGCTCTTTATGCCGATTTAAAATGAGGGAGATTGACGCCTGTGACAACATCGGAGGGAGCACTCCCAACCCCTTTGCTTCATTGAAGGCCCTTACCAACAGTGGCCCCAACACCCCTGAGAACTTCTTATAAAATTCCACTGGGTACCTTTCCAGTCCCGGGGCCTTACCCAATTGCATCACCTCCAACCCCTCTACCACTTCTACAAGCCCAATTGAGGCCCCAAAGCCCTCCACCAGCTTCTCAACAACATTCGGAGCTCCAACCATCGCAGAAACCTCCTCATCCTTTCTCCCCAAGGAGTTCCGACTTATATAATTTGCTATAAAACTCCTGAAACACCCCATTCACCCCCGCCGGGCCCAAGACCACATTCCCTTCACTCTCCTCCGGCAGGCCAACAATCTTTATATTCTGCCTGTGTGACCAGTTCTCTCGGTCCTTGACCTTCTCCTGAAGCCGCTTCTGTTGATCGCGCACCAGCCTCATGTCCAGTGTCATCGAGGCAAACTGCTCCTCGTGTTCCCCTACCACCTCCTCCATCTTACGGATCGCCTGACCCGGGGCCGCCAGCTTTGTTTCCACATGGTCCACCACCGCCCTGATCGAATCCACCGCCCGACCCAGGTCCTTCAGACTCTCCTCTTCCATTACTGGATGAACTTCTTGTTCAGGAAGTTCACCAGCTGGTCCGTCGACCACTGAGCCGGCAGAGCCGTTCCCTGCCCCTCCGCCATCTCCACGTGAGTCGCAAGCGCCTCACCAGCTCCAAGTGACTGATTCCCTCTTCTTTGACCCCTTCTGGCCCTCAGCTCCATACACCAGAGGGTCAATCTCTTCCCCTCACTCTCCTGCACCGATATGCCACCTCACATCCACCTGTTAACTGGGGAAATGGTCCGAAAGAAACACCACGAGCGGGAGCCACCAAATGTGCGACCACTCACTCCATGGTCACTACCGGAAGTCCGAAAACAGAATTCTCAATACTGTGAATGAAACATTTTCACCGACTGCCGTGTTCATACCATAAACATAAAGGGCGAGATATTGTAATCAGCGATCGGGCCGAGAATCCCTGTTTGCAACCGAATTGGGGACGGTGCCTGTTTTTGGATGCACCGCCCCCTCCAAAACAGCAGCATCGAGGTGTACACCGCTTGCCGTTGGGGCGGCCTTAGGACGTTAGCTGAAGGCCCTCCCCCGATGCTCCGCCCCCGATGGGCCGCGTTCATGACAGAACTTGAGATCTCAGTTTTCATGAACCCGGCGTGGCGGCTGTAGACTGTGTCCAGCGCCCCCACATCTGGTGGGAGCTGTGCCGCTGACCAAGGGGGTTTCGGCGGGGGCTGGGGGGAGCGATGAGGGGTGGGCCGGGGGTGGCGAGGAGATGTCCAGGTGGGTAATACCTGACAGGTTGGATCTGCACACGGCCGGCGCCATGTTGCACGGCACAGCCACTGCAGGCCGTCGCCATGCGCATGCGCGGCCACCGACTCGGGCATTCTTTGGCCGTTCATTTCATGAAGGCCGTGCGTTTTCCATGGCACGGCTGCTATCCCCTGACCGGCCGGACGGTCGGTGCTGGGGCCTTGCCGATTTTACTGTTGTAAAACTCTACACTTCCTCCGCACAAAACCTCAAAATCGGAGAATCCAGCCCATAACATTTTGGATCAATCAAAAGATGTGTGCATGAAATATCGATGCCAGAATCTGGTACATCTCTTCTCCCAGCAGATGAATTCTGTCTTAGATCTAGTATTTCCTGCATTTCTGCCCAGGGTTTAAACTAAAGCTCAGGGAGCCAGATTTGTCACAGCATATTATAAATTCTACTGCAGTCAAATCCTTAGCTGTCGGAAGGCCGATAATCTGTTTTAAAGTTCAAGCAGGGTCACCGAGGTCCCGGGTTCGATCCCAGCCCTGGGTCACTGTCCGTGTGGAGTTTGCACATTCTCCCCATGTCTGAGTAGGCCTCACCCCCACAACCCAAAGATATGCAAGGAAGGTGGATTGGCCATGCTAAATTGTGCCTTAATTGAAAAGTTTTAAAATGTAACTACATTTAAAAAAAGATCTGTTCATGTTGGCTTTAAATGAAATTTCAAAGTAAATGAAAGAAACTGGAAGTTCCTCTCTCACTCTCTGTCATTCGCTTGCTTTCTTTTGAGTGTGGGCAGCACGGTAGCATTGTGGATAGCACAATTGCTTCACAGCTCCAGGGTCCCAGGTTCGATTCCGGCTTGGGTCACTGTCTGTGTGGAGTCTGCACATCCTCCCCATGTGTGCGTGGGTTTCCTCCGGGTGCTCCGGTTTCCTCTCACAGTCCAAAGATGTGCAGGTTAGGTGGATTGGCCATACTAAATTGCCCTTAGCGTCCAAAATTGCCCTTAGTGTTGGGTGGGGTTACTGGGTTATGGGGGATAGGATGGAGGGGCGGACCTTGGGTAGGGTGCTCTTTCCAAGAGCCGGTGCAGACTCGATGGGCCGAATGGCCTCCTTCTGCACTGTAAATTCTATGATAATCTATGATATTGGATGAGAACCCCAAACAATTGTTGTTGATTTGTAAGACTATGAGGAAAGGATTCTTCACCCAAGGAAGATGACTCTCGCCAATAAATGTCTTTTATGTTAAACAAACTTTAATTTAAACATAGAATTAACCACATTAACATCAAAGAAAATAAACTTTACAATGATCAGTTAAACAGTTCTTAAACACAAAGAAAAAAATTTAACTTGTTATCTATATCTGCCGCTAACTCCAATTAAGCAACCCAATACAGTTCAAATGTCACTTATAAATAAAGTTAACAAACAGATGGCTTACTTAATTGTGTAGAGACGTTTGGAGAGAGAGACCCTTTCAGGACCAGAATGAGTACATTTCTGCTCAACCTAGCAGCATTTGGAAAAACTTCTGTTCAACTGAAAATCGTTCTGTCTTCTCAGATTCCAATCCTACGGCAAACTGCAAAACTACAGACAAACCTGGCTCCCCCCACTAACCACCATCTCGTATCCCACTCAGATGTCAATAACCTGCCCAGCCAGGACTGAACACAACCCCCCCACAAACTATCTGCTCTCCAGGGAATCTCCAGCAATCATAGCAATGTCCCATTAGCCCTCCGCAAGTAAACAAAGGAATGGTTGGAATGAATCATGACCTCACCCTTTACGACTCCTCAACCACACCGTCTGGATACTTTAACCTAGGTTCTTAAATAATATCACTGCAACAAATATGTATGTTAACCCAGGCACTTAAAAACATCACAGCAACAGATATAAAATATAGGGGCGGTACGGTGGCACAGTGGTTAGCACTGCTGCCTCACAGCACCAGGGACTCAGGTTCAATTCCAACCTTGGGTGACCGGCTGTGTAAAAGTTCTTCCCGAGTCTGTGTGGGTTTCCTTCAGGTGCTCTGGTTTTCTCCCACAATCCAAAATCATGCAGATTAGGTGGATTATAGAATTTACAATGCAGAAGGAGTCTGCACCAGCCCTTGGAAAGAGCACCCCACCCAAGCCCACGCCTCCACCTTATCTCCGTGACCCAGTAACCCCACCTAATCTTTTACGAACACCACGGGCCAATTTAGCTTGGCCAATCCACCTAACCTGCACATCTTTGGACCGTGGGAGGCAACCGGAGCACCCGGAGGAACCCCAAGCAGACAAGGGGAGAACTTGCAGACTCTGCACAGACAGTGACCCAAGCCAGGAATGAACCTGAGACCATGGAGCTGTGAAGCAAATCTGCTGACCGCTGTGCTACCATGCAAAATTGCTGCTTGGTGTCCAAAGGTTCAGTGGGATTACGGGGATAGGGCAGGGTAATGGGACTAGGTAGGGTTCTCTTTTGGAGGGTTAGTGCAAACGTGATGGGCTGAATGGCCTCTTTCTGCACTGTAGGGATTCTATAATTCTGTGATAATATAAACAACATTCACATTAATCACAAGTGAGATGCGTTGGGTGATTTGGGGACAGTGAGGAAAATATAAGCTCCAACGTATGTCAGCTGCGCCTCACAGTCACTGCTGGGTCACAAAGTTCTGGGTCAAGTCCTACTTGAGCTCAAGAAGCAATGCTGACACTCAAGTGCAATACTGGGGAGGCCTTGTGGCAGAATGTTAGGGTCCCTTCCGCTGGACCAGAAGCTCCGGGTTCAAGTGCAATACCAGGCCAGGACTTGCTGGTCATAGAAAGAGTATTTATAGCATGACCCAACCGCCTGATAATCAGCTCGAGAATCCTTCCACCACTTCCCCTCCCCCCCCCCCAAAGGGTAAAATATAGTGTGGATGTGAAGGTACACTTTTGAAAAGAGCATTGCTGAGGGAGTTCTATACTGTTGGAAATGCCACCTTTTGGATGAGATATTAAACCAAGGCCTGCTTGGGCATATATAAAATATCCCAGTGCACCATTTTGAAGAAATGTAGGGGGGTTATCCCGGTGTCCTGGTCAATACCAAATTCAATATCACAAAAACAGATAATTTTTGTTATTTCCTTCCTTCTTAATTTCCTTCCTCCATTTCTCCTTCCTTTCTTTCATTGTGGAGAAATATGGCCCTAAACAAGTCGTCATATCCCTGTCACCTGATCGCCCCACTACCTCATCTTCTTCTGAACCCTTTCACGTCCATCACTACATCAATGAGTTCCCAAGTGTCCCATTTAGCTTTTGCATTCTCCCCTCCCCCTTGACCCTCCATCCACCTATTGCTAGTTACTCTCCATAAGTATCAATAGCAAAAGCTTCACTCCTTACAAGGCTGGCCAGCTACAGGCCTATTTCTGTGCCGTGCCACCTGACTTGGATATAATTAATTGGCTTCAAAATGCAACTGGTGCAATTTTAAACATTGAACTAACATTAGCTCGCACACCGGCTGCTACCCCTCCTTTTCTGGTTCTGTCTCACTCTCTCATTCTCTCTGTCATCAATCCCTTTCTCTCAATCATCAAAATGCATCTTCGGTTCACAGAGGAAAACTCAAAAACAACAACCACTAAGCCTCTCTATTTAAAAAAAATATACTCTATATGTTGATTAATGCTTTTGGCAGGAAGAGGAACTTTTTGACACACTGGGGGACTGATAGTTTGCAGAAACCCGATGTCCAGGTTTCCTTTCATGTTGTGGAGAGTGGAGAAGTGATCCCCAATGCAGGTGACCCTGGTCCCAGGGAATCGGATTCCAGACCCTGGATGGAGTACAGGGGAGGGGAAAGTCTGATCCCAGACCCTGGGATGAGGCTTCAATCTCAAGAGGGAATGTGGATATTTGTATAAGAAATTCTGATGGAGGGAAGAGCAGGAAGGGTTGGGATGTTCAATTGTAATACTGCACATAATAAAAGGTTACGTGTGTTAAAGTTAAAAATCTGGTGACTGCCGTTTATTAGGTTCAGCCAAGGACATCGGGGGAGGGCAGCACGGTGGCACAGCGGTTAGCATTGCTGCCTACGGCGCTGAGGACCTGGGTTCGAATCCCGGCCCTGGGTCACTCTCCGTGTGGAGTTTGCATATTCTCCCCCTGCCTGCGTGGGTTTCACCCCCACAACCCAACAATGTGCAGGGTAGGTGGATTGGCCATGCTAAATTGCCCCTTAATAGGAAAAAAATAATTGGGTACTCTAAATTTTATTTTTTTTAAAGACATCGGGGGCTGCATTCTCCATTACCCAATGTCAAAATCAGGAACGCCGATCGGGCAGAGAATGGCTCCCGACACCGAAATCGTGGCAGGCGCTGGTTTGATGCCAGGACACGATGCTCCGCCCCCTCCAAATCAGCGTCATTGAGACGTGCGCCGTGCGCAGTCGCGTTTGAATATCGTCATCAGGCCCACCCACGATTCTCCGCCTCCGATTGTCCGAGTTCCCGTCGGCGCAGGCCACGTGTGGTCTCAGCGGTCGTGAGCATGACGTGGTGGCTGCAGAGAGAGTGTCCAGCGCCGCCATACCACACTGAGAGCCGTGCCGCTGGCCAGGGGGGCTTCTGCCAGGCTGGGGACAGTAGTGGGGGGTGGCCAGGAGGTGGGCTGTGGGGTCAGGGTGGACGGGTATGCGGTCCAGCACAACCGGAGCCATCTTTTGTGAGCAGTGCGTGCGTGGGGGGTGTAGGCGTACGTGCAGCTGCAGCTTGTCAGCACTGCACATGTTCAGCATGGACCCGGCGATTCTCCCACCATTTTTCGTGC
Source organism: Scyliorhinus canicula (assembly GCF_902713615.1). NCBI lineage: Eukaryota > Metazoa > Chordata > Chondrichthyes > Carcharhiniformes > Scyliorhinidae > Scyliorhinus > Scyliorhinus canicula. The sequence continues at coordinate 169,113,985 of NC_052153.1, forward strand.
GTTTCAGTGGCACCGGTGCTAGCCCCTCACCGGAATCGGTGCGGGTGTGGCGCCAATTTTTCCATCGTGGAACACTGCGGAGCCTCTGTTGACGTCAGCACTTAGACGCAGCAACGGAGAATCCAGCCCCGGGTATTTTATATAAAACCATATAATAATAATAATCTTTATTGTCACAAGTAGGCTTACATTAACACTGCAATGAAGTTACTGTGAAAAGCCCCTAGTCACCACACTCTGGTGCCTGTTCGGGTACACAGAGGGAGAATTCAGAATGTCCAATTCACCAAACAGCATGTCTTTCGGGACTTGCGGGAGGAAACCGGAGCATCCAGAGGAAACCTATGCAGACACGGGACTGTAGGTTAAATTCTATCATATTGTGGTCACTGCTCCCTAAGGGTTCCTTCACCTTAAGTTCCCTCATCAAGTCTGCCTCATTACACATCATCAAATCCAGAATTGACTGTTCCCTGGTATACTCTGTCACAAGCTGCTCCAAAAAAAACATCTCTTAAACATTCCACAAATTCCTTTCCTTGGGAATCCACTACTAACCTGATTTTCCCAATCCACCTGCATATTGAAGTCCCCCATGATTATTATAATATTGCCTTCTTTTACATGCCTTTTCTATCTCCTGATTTATTTTCTGCCCCACATCCTGCCTACTGCTCGGGGGCCTGTACATAACTCCCATCAGGGTCTTTTTACCTTTGCGATTCCTCAACTCTACCCACAGAGATTGTATGCCTTCCGATCCTATATCGCTCCTTGCTATTGATTTAACTTTATTTCTTACTAATAATGCAACCCCTAGCAAGGCAGGAGAATGGGGATGAGAAAATATCAGCCATCATTAAATGGCGGAGCAGACTCGATGGGCCGAGTGGCCTAATTCTGCTCCAATGTCTTATGGTCTTATGGCCCCCCTTTGCCCATCTGCCTGTCCTTTCGATAGGACACATGTCCTTGGATATTTAGATCCTAGCCCTGATCCCCGTGCAGCCATGTTGCTGTGCTGCCCACATCGTACCGGCCAATTTCAACGTGCGCAACAAGCTCATTTACCTTGTTCCGTACACTGAGCCCATTTAGGTACAACACCCTTTGGAAGAATCACTGTAATGACTACACGATGACATCAATAAGTTCCATCCCACCATCAGATTGACCATGGATTACTCTCCAGAATCGATTGCATTCTTGGACACACTCATCTCCATCAATGATGAGATTGGCGAGACCATTGGCGAGACCATGCAGACGCTGCGACAACGGATTAACGGACATCGCGTGTCAATCGCCAGGCAGGAATGTTCCCTTCCAGTCGGGGAACACTTCAGCAGTCAAGGGCATTCAGCCTCTGATCTCCGGGTAAACGTTCTCCAAGGCAGCCATCAGGACGTGCGAGGACGCAGAATTGCCGAGCAGAAACTTATAGCCAAGTTCTACACACATGAGTGCGGCCCCAACCGGGACCTGGGAATCATGTCGCATTACATTCACCCCCCACCATCTGGCCTGGGCTTGCGAAATCCTACCAACTGTCCTGGCTTGAGACAATTCAAACCTCTTTAACCTGGGATTACCCCTCTCTCTGGATCTGTAAAGATTTAATTCCCTGCAAATGCTCTCATTCAAACTATCATCTTGCATTTTTGACTTTGTCTCTATATGTTTCTGGAACCTACCTCTTCATTCACCTGAGGAAGGAGCAGTGCTCTGACAGCTAGTGTTTGAAACAAACCTGGTGTTGTGAGACTTCTTACTGGGCTCACCATTAACACATACAGTCCCTCTCCCTCCAACCCTCCCCCCCCCCCCCCCCCCCCCCCCCCGGCCATTGTTCGATGTGATCCAATTCTCGAAATTGTATATAGGTAATGAATAATGCCCATGAATTGTCGAACCCCTCCATCCTTCCCATCAGTTCAAATTTGACCTTTTCCAGCATCAAGAATTCCAGCAGGTCCCCTCCCCCCCCCCACCACGCCAGGGCACAGGGTGGAGAGGTTGATCTCCACCCCAACAGGATCCAACTTCAGGCGATCAACGAGGCGAAGGCTACAACATCTGCCTCCGTGCCCGTTTCCAATCCCGGCTGGTCCGACACCCCGGATATGGCCTCCCGAGGGTCCAGTTTCGCATGCACCAGTTTAGAGATTACCCTAAAAACCTCTTTCCAGTAATCCTCCAGCTTTGGACAGGACCAAAACATATGAACATGGTTTGCGGGGACCCCCCGCAACGTTCACTCACATCTTCGACACCATCAAAGACCCAACTCATCCTCGCCCTTGTGAGGTGTGCTCTATACACCACCTTCAGCAGTATCAGCCCCAACCTTGCGCACGAGGTGGAGGCGTTCACCCTGCGGAGCACCTCACACCAGAACCCCTCCTCTGTACCCTCTCCCAACTCTTCCTCCTTGATGCCTTCGAGCGGTGCCTTCTCCTCCTCCGAAATGTGGAAGCCGGCTCTACTGGGAATCTCTGTATCTCCTTTGTGGCAAAGTCAAACCTGCATGTATCCACATTTTGCCCCTTGCTCCAGCCCATACTTCGCTCCCAGCTATGATTACATAAGCTAGCTGTGATTTTTTTCCTGACTATAGTGCTGGAACCAAAACCTTCTTGCAATCAGTAATGGTTCAGGAGAGAAATGTCCCTCGAAGATAGTCATTAATTCAATGTAGGACGTTAATTCAATGTAGGACGTATTTCCTGGATTTGCTGGATGACTAGTTTCTGCAATAGCATAAACGTTTTATGCCCAACTAAGTTAAAATATGTTGCAGCCTTTAGGTCTTCTGGTGTTTGATTTGCAAAGAGAAATAATTGGAATGTTTCCACATATGAATTCCATGTCTTACAATCCTCATAAAATGCATCCATGGCGCCCGTTTTCCTGTCATTTTCCGATCCTGGCTATTAGAGCCTACACTTGGATTGGATTGGATTTGTTTATTGTCACGTGTACCAAGGTACAGTGAAAAATATTTTTCTGCGAGCAGCTTAACAGATCATAAAGTACATGGGAAGAAAAGGGAATAAAAGAAAATACTTAATAGGGCAACACAAGGTATACATAAGCACTGGCATTGGATGAAGCATACAGGGTGTAGTGTTAATGAGGTCAGTCCATAAGAGGGTCATTTAGGAATCTGGTGACAGCGGGGAAGAAGCTGCTTTTGAGTCTGTTCGTGCATGTTCTCAGGCTTCTGTATCTCTTGCCTGATGGAAGAAGTTGGAAGAGTGAGTAAGCTGGGTGGGAGGGGTCTTTGATTATGCTGCCTGCTTTCCCCAGGCAGCGGGAGGTGTAGATGGAGTCCATGGATGGGAGGCAGGTTCGTGTGATGGACTGGGCGGTATTCACGACTCTCTGAAGTTACTTACCATCCTGGGCCGAGCAGTTGCCACACCAGGCTGTGATGCAGCCCGATAGGATGCTTTCTATGGTGCATCTGTAAAAGTTGGTAAGGGTTAATGTGGACATGCCGAAATTCCTTAGTTTCCTGAGGACGTATAGGCGCTGTTGTGCTTTCTTGGTGATAGCGTCGGCTTGGGTGGACCAGGACAGATTTTTGGTGATGTGCACCCCTAGGAATTTGAAACTGCTAACCATCTCCACCTCGGCCCCGTTGATGCTGACAGGGGTGTGTACAATACTTTGCTTTCTGAAGTCAATGACCAGCTCTTTAATTTTGCTGGCATTGAGGGAGAGATTGTTGTCGCTGCACCGCTCCACTAGGTTCTCTATCTCCATCCTGTATTCGGACTCGTCGTTATTTGAGATCCGGCCCACTATGGTTGTATGCAACACAGTCGTGTGTGTACAGGGAGTAGAGTAGGGGGCTAAGTACGCAGCCTTGCGGGACCCCGGTATTGAGGACTATTGTGGAGGAGGTGTTATTGTTCATACTTACTGATTGTGGTCTATTCGTCAGAAAATCGAGGATCCAGTTGCAGAGTGGGGAGCCAAGTCCTCGGTTTTGGAACTTTGATACGAGCTTGGCTGGGATCATGGTGTTGAAGGCAGAGCTGGATCAATAAATAGGAATCTGATGTAGGAGTCGTTGTTGTGGAGATGCTCTAGGGATGAGTGTAGGGCCAGGGAAATGGCGGCTGCTGTGGACCGGTTGCGGCAGTTTGCGAATTGCAGTGGATCAAGGTGCTCTGGGAGTATGGAGGTGATGCGCTTCATGATCATCCTCTCGAAGCACTTCATTACAACTGACGTCAGGGCCACCGGGCGGTAGTCATTGAGGCATGTTGCCTGGTTCTTCTTTGGCACTGGTATGATGGTAGTCTTCTTGAAGCAAGTGGGGACCTCAGAGTGGAGTAGGGAGAGGTTAAAGATGTTCGCGAACACCTCTGCCAGCTGGTCCGCGCAGGCTCTGAGTGCACAACCGGGGATCCCGTCCGGGCCTGTCGCCTTCCGAGGGCTCACTTTCAGGAAGGCCGATCTGACTTTGGAAGCTGTAATGGTGGGTATGGGTGAGTTATGGGCTGCTGGGGCACTCGACGGTGGATTGTTGGTTACCTGCTCGAACTGAGCATAGAATGCATTGAGTTCATCAGGGAGGGGTGCGCTGGTGCCGGAGATACTTCTCGGCTTCGCTTTGTAGCCAGTATGTTGTTTAGTCCTTGCCACAACCGCCGAGAGTCTGTCTGTGACTCTAGCTTGGTTTGATATTCTCTCTTGGCATCTCCGATGGCTTTGCGGAGGTCATACCTAGTATCAATCAGGGTTGTCTGACTTGAACGCCTCAGATCTGTCCTTCAGTAGGGAGTCAATCTCGTGATTGAGCCATGGTTTCTGGTTGGGGAACGTACGTACTGCTTTCTTTGACACGCAGTCGTCCACACATTTGCTGATGAAGTTTGTGATGGTGGTGGCATACTCATTTAAGTTGGTCGCTGAGTTCTTAAATATGGACCAGTCAACTGTCTCTGCGCAGCCACATAAGAGATCTTCTGTTTCCTCGGAACAGCACTGCACGACCTTCTTAGCTGGATTCTCCCACTTCAGTTTCTGCTTGTATGCCGGGGGAAAGAGAACCGTCTTATGGTCTGATTTCCCAAACTGTGGTCGGGGGATGGAAAGGTAGGCGCCCTTGATTTTTGAGCAGCAGTGGCCAAGAGTGTTGTCGCCCCTGGTGGGCCAGGAGATGTGCTGGTGGAATTTTGGCAGTACACTCTTGACATTGGCCTTGTTGAAGTCTCCGGCCACAATGAACAAGGCCTCCGGGTGTTCTGGTTTTTTGTTGTTTACAACTGTGTACAGTTCGTCCAGCGCCTTCCTCACTTCTGCCTGGGGTGGGATGCAGACCACTGTGATAATGGCTGAAGTGAACTCACGTGGAAGATAGTATGGGCGGCTCTTCACGGTCAGGTACTTCAGGTCCGGGGAGCAGTAGGTCGCCGGGGTCGCCACATCCAAGCACCTGGAGGAGTTGATGAGGAAGCAAACCCCTCCACCCTTTGCTTTGTCTGATGACGCGGTGCGGTCCGCTTGGTGAATTGAGAAGCCTTCAGGTTGCATGGCACAGTCTGGTGAGGCAGGGGTGAGGCATATCTCTGGGAAACAGAACACACAGCAGAGCACACAGCACACAGCACTTCCTCCCTTCTGATTCTTGTAATGGAAAGTATGGCACAAACAATCCCCTTTACAAGCAACTAGGGGCTCTATTTTTTTTTGCCTGACTGTAGTTTGCCCCCCCCCCCAATAGTAGTGGCCCATGTGGAGTCGGCAAACTTCAGAATCCCCCCGAATCCCAGTTGGCTTTGCCACGTGGGCGATCCATGCTGCCCAGACCCCACTCCCTTAAACGTAAACAAGTCGTCCCTCATTGTTAGTTTCCTTACAGTTGCAGGCAAAATTATTTTAAACTTTCTGCATTTCCGCAGTGCTTCACCCAATGTCTGTGTGTCTGTGTGTGTGTGTGAATCTGGTCCCGGGAATCTTCTGTTTCTCCCAATACCATTCCATTCCAAATCCTACTCTTGGGTCACCATTTTGAACAAGCAGTACGATAAAGAGGTCCAGTGGTTTAGCCCCCTTCCACTACCCCCCCCCCCCCCCGCAATGCTAATCTTCCCCTCCCCCACTGACAAATAGGGGCACCCTCCCCACCCAACCACAGGAATCGCTGGGTCACCCCCCTCCCCCCCACACGGCATACACGCATGATGGTGACCCAGCCCTTCCCCCAGCAATCCCTCATCAGAGACATCCCACCAGACTCTGCCATCAGACCCCTCACCAGAGACCCCCACCAGAGCCCCCATATCAGAGACCCCCCCTATCACAGAGAAGCCCCACCAGTGCCCCTGATTTCACACATCCTCCATAACAGAGAACGCCCCCCCCCCCCATAACAGAGACCCCCCATTAGCGGCCCCTCCATATCAAAGGCCCCATAACAGAGAGCCTGTCCAGAACAGAGAGGCCGCCAGCAGATCACCCTCCCCGCATCAGAGACGCTATCATAACAGAGAAACACCCATATCAGAGACCCCCCATAACAGAGATCGCCCTCATCAGTAACCCCTGCCTAGAAGCTGAAGAGCAGTCCAAGCAGAAACAGTGAAGAAATCATTGCTTTACACTCACCCGTCCCTTACACCTGCTGCGTCAGATAGATGTCTATATAGCTGCATCAGTGACTTCATAGAAAAACAAATCACATCACAAGACTTAAGACCCCCTCATCATCTGCAAGGCTTTTATTCAATTCAAAGAGAAATAGTTTTTTGTAGGCTATAATTGACAGCTTCCAGACAGTAGTATCTCTGGATTGTTTATTTCCATTTCCCTTCACGCTGGAATGCATGAGCCTGCTTTGAACTTAATCGCAGTGTTTATAAACCTCTAGCTATGACTGACATGTCTGAGCATATCAAAAGCAGTTAAGTCCTTTCTGCGAGAAACAGAGGAAGTGAACTCCTATATGTTTATAACCATTGCAATTAGGTTCAAAGGGTATGTGAATTACTGCTGTTTTTTAAAAAATGGGAACCAGGTGCCATGACTTCTGAGAGGGACGAATGAAATGAGACCCCTCTCTCCCCTGTATACAAGGGTGTACAAGCAGGCAGCTCCCGCTGGCCAGCTCCAGCCAAAGAGTGTGGGGAGGGGGGGTTCAAGGGTGATGGAGGGGCGCAGGGGTGGTGGCAAGTTGGATTAGCTGTCCAGGAGTCTTAAGTGTAATGGCTTGACAGCAATGAGACCTCAAGATGAAACAGCCTGAGTGAGAATGGTGTCTCTTAGTCTTGCCTATCCTGATTCAGAGTGTATTTGTGGCCTCTAAGATTCCTGAGACTCATGCTCAGCAAACTAATTAGCCATCAAGCATTAACCCTTAACAATGTCAGCTGTCCCCATTCTCAAAGTCAAGGAGAGGGGTGAAATCTCATATTTCAAGGAAAAAATATTGGGTGCAAGGGGTCGAGAGGGAATGTGTAAGCATAATGACCTTCATGGAGCTGTTGGACAACATGTGCCTCAGGAGACGCTGCCTCACCAGGGAGACAGTGCAGCACCTGTGCAACATTCTTGCCAACGTGGTGCCACGTGGAGGAGGACGACATCCGCCCCCTTTGGCTGTGAATGTCATGGAATCCCTCAACTTCCACATCATGGGATCATCCCAGGGCTCAACGGGTGACCTGTGTGGCATTTCGCAGTCAACCGCCCACAAATGCACCTGTGAGTTCACGGATGCACTCTGTGCCAGGGCTACATTACTTTTGAACTGGATCAGGCCCATCAGGACGAGAGGGTTGTAGGATTCGGAACCAAAGCTGCCCTGCCACAGGTACAGTGACACATTAGAACATAGAACATACAGTGCAGAAGTAGGCCATTCGGCACATCGAGTCTGCACTGACCCACTTAAGCTCTCACTTCCACTCTATCCCCATAACCCAATAACCCCTCCTAACATTTTGCATACTAAGGGCAATTTATCATGGCCAATCCACCTAACCTGCACGTCTTTGGACTGCGGGAGGAAACCAGCGCACCTGGAGGAAACCCACGCACACAGGGGGAGAACATGCAGATTCCGCACAGACAGTGATGCAGGGGGGAATCGAACCTGGGACCCTGGTGCTGTGAAGCCACAGTGCTAGTCACTTGTGCTACCGTGCTGCCCGCTACGTGCCTCTACCCACCCTGTGGCATCAGGGAGTCCTGTTAATTAACATGAAAGTGTTCAACTCCCTTAATGTCCAGGTGGTCTGTTGAAACCAGAGGAGGATAATGCACGTGTGTATTTTCTTTATTATATAATATTTTATTGAGGTATTTGAACATTTTTATAACAGTGACATAAACAATGACATCAACATGGTAGAATAAACATTGCCCCCCCCAGCCTAATCTTCAGGCATACAACCAGACAACAACAATTCCCACCCTCCTTGAAGTACTGCATCTGCTGACATTTAAATTTTCCCCGAGAACGTTGACAATTGCCACCTCCGGGTGAACCCAACCATTGACCCTTGAAAGGCAAACTTTATTTTCTCGAGACTGAGAAACCCAGCCATGTCACTAACCCAGGTCTCTGCACTCGGGAGCTTCGAGTCCCTCCACATGAACAAGATCCGTCTCCAGGGATGCAAAGGCCAAGATGTCGGCCTCTTTCGCCCCCTGAACTCCCGGATCTTCCGACACTCCAAAGATCGCTACCTCCGGACTCGGCACCACCCGTGTTTTTAGCACCGTGGACATTGCCTTAGCAAAATCCTGCCAAAACCCTCGAAGCTTCGGGCATGCCCAAAACATGTGGACATGGTTTGCTGGGCTTCGCGCACCTTGCACACCTGTCTTCTACCACAAAACTCCTGCTCAATCTAGCAGTTATGTGTGCCCGGTGGACTACCTTAAATTGTATCAGGCTAAGCTTGGTGCACGATGTGGAGGTATTAAAACTGCCTAAGGCATCCTTCCATAGACCCTCCTCAATATCTCCTCCTACCTCGTCCTCCCACTTGCCCTAAGCTCCTCCACCGGAGTTTCCTCCGTCTGCGAAAGCTCCTGGTAAATATCCGATACCTCCCCCTCTCCCACCCAGGTATTGGAAACTATTCTATTCTGTATCCCCCGGGGTGGCAGCAGCGGAAAGGCCGGCACCTGTTTTCTCAGGAAGTCTCGCACCTGCAAATACCTAAAACCATTCCCTGCTGGCAATTCAAATTTATCCTCCAAAGCTTTCAAGCTGGGAAAGCTCCCGTCTATAAATAGATCACCCATCCTTCCAATCCCTGCCCTCTGCCAACTCCGGAACCCGCCATCCAGCCTACCCAGAACAAACCTGTGGTTATTATAAATCGGGATCCAAATCGATGCTCCCTCCATTCTCTTATATCTCCTCCATTGCCCCCAGATCCTCAGAGCCGCCACTACCCCCGGACTTGTGGATTATCAGGCCGGCGAGAATGGCAGAGGTGCCAATACCAGTGCCCCCAAACTGGTGTCTTTACATGACACCGCCTCCATCCGCTCCTATGCCGACCCCTCCCCCACTACCCACTTGCTAATCATGGCGATATTAGCCGCCCAGTAGTAGTTGCATAAGTTCGGCAGTGCCAACCCACCCTCCCCCCGACTGCGCTCCAGCAATACTTTCTTCACTCGCAGGGTTTTACCCGCCCACAAAAAGCCCAAAATAAGCTTATTCACCCGCTTGATAAAGGCCTTAGGGATGAAGATGGGGAGGCGCTGAAAGACAAACAGAAATCTGGGGAGGACCATCATTTTCACAGTCTGTACCCTCCCAACCAGTGATAGCGGGAACATGTCCCATCTCTTAAAGTCCCCTTCCATTTGTTCTACCAATTGGGATAGGTTTAACTTGTGCAGTACCTCCCATTCCTGGGCAACCTGGATTCCCAGATAGCGAAACCTCTTCCCTACCATTCTAAGCGGCAGCTCTCCCAGTCGCTTCTCCTGTCCTCTTGCCTGGATCACAAACATCTCGCTTTTCCCCATGTTCAATTTATACCCCGAAAAATTGCCAAATTCCCCCAAGATTCGCATTACTTCCCCCATCCCCTCCAGCGGGTCCGAAATGTACAAGAGCAGGTCATCTGCATAGAGCGAGACCCGGTGCTCCACTCCCCCCCCCCCCCCCCCCCCCCCCCCCCCCCCCCAAACAGCCCTTTCCAGTTCCTGGAGGCTCTTAACGCCATGGCCAATGGCTCTATGGCCAGAGCAAACAGTAACAGGGAGAGGGGTCACCCTTGCCTCGTCCCTCGGTGTAGTTCAAAATACCCCGACCCCAGCCGGTTCGTACTCACACTCGCTACTGGTGCCTGATAGAGCAACCGCACCCAGTCAATAAGGCCCTCACCAAACCCAAACCTTCCCAGCGCCTCCCACAGGTAATTCCACTCCAACCGATCAAAAGCGTTCTCCGCATCCATCGCTACCACCACCTCCACTCCTTCTGAGGGCATCATAATAACATTTAGAAGCCTTCGAACATTGGCCGTGAGTTGCCTGCCCTTAACAAATCCTGTCTGGTCTTCCTCTATCACCCCTGGGACACAGTCCTCTATTCCTGTGGCCAGTATCTTAGCCAGCAGTTTGGCATCCACATTCAGTTGAGAAATCGACCTGTACGACCCTCATTGCTCCGGATCCTTCTCCCGTTTCAGGACCAATTAAATTGAGGCCTGCGACATTGTTGGGGGGAGGATTCCCTTCGCTCTTGCTTCGTTAAATGTCCTCACCAGCAGTGGGCTCAATATCTCTGAAAACATCTTATAGAATTCCACCGGGCAGCCACCAGGCTCCGAGGCCTGGCCCGACTGCATGCCCTTCAGCCCCTTGATTATTTCCTCAATCTCAATTGGGGCTCCCAGCCCTTCCACCAGATCCTCAGCTACCCTTGGAAACCTCAACTGATCCAAAAACTGCCTCATCCCCTCCACCCCAGCCGGGGGTTCCGACATATAATTTACTATAGAAGTCCTTAAACACCTCGTTTACCCCCGCTGGGTCCAGGACAGTATTACCGTCTCTATTCTTTACTTTACCTATCTCCCTGGCCGCCTCTCTTTTCCTGAGCTGGTGCACCAACATTCTGTTTGCCCTTTTACCATACTCATAGATCACCCCCCTTGCCTTCCTCAACTGTTCCACCGCTTTCCCTGTGGTCAACAGTTCAAACTCCACCTGTAGCCTCAACCGCTCCCTCAGTAGCCCCGCATCGGGGTCTCTGAGTATCTCTTTTGCCACATGGAGTATCTCCTCAACTAACCTGTCCCTCTCAGCCCGTTCCACCTTTTCTCTGTGGGCCCGTATCAAGATTAATTCCCCTGTACCTTCAAAGCTTCCCAGACCGTCGCTGCAGAGACCTCCCCCGGATTGTTTGTTTCAAGGTAGTTCTGGATGGACTTTGTTATAATATACACATCAGTATATGATGGTGCAGAGACACACACTGACTGACACACTGCAAGACCAATCAACACACACAACACAGCAGCCAGTCACCAGTTAGGGCACGCTCACTATAAAGCCAGAGGGCACTGTCTCATTCGGGATGCAGCCTCTGAGACAGACAGAGCTCACAGTCAGTAGCACAAACCTCCACCATGTGCTAACAGTTTAGACTGGTCAGGTTAGGCATAGGTCTTCAGTTAATCTAACATAGTGTCGACCCACAGTGCAGGTATGTTAAACAGCTATTAGTTAATAAAATAGAGTTGTACTATTACAAGTGTTGGTAGCCTGTCTATGTTACTGCTAAGGTAAACGCAGTCTCCACAGATCCAGAATACCCAACACATCATGGTACCAGTACATGATGTTAGAATTTAATAGACATACCTTCAAGTGATCTGCCTTCGACCAGCAATCAGCCATCCTGCAAAATGGACAGCGTCCACCCCCCCACCACCGCCGCTCCGCATCACCGGCAACCTCGGTGCCAACTGGAAAATCTTTAAACAATGATTCCAGCTTTACCTTGAAGCCAGAGACCTGGAAGCTGTTTCAAACGCCAGGAAGATTGCTCTCTTCCTATCCACAGCCGGGGACCACGCTATTCATATCTTCAACTCTTTTACTTTTGCTGAAGGTGAAGACAAGTCCAAATACAAGATGGTCCTCCTCAAATTCGACAGTCACTGTGACATCGAGGTAAATGAAAGTTTTGAGCGCTATGTCTTCCAACAGCGTTTGCAGGGTAAGGATGAACCTTTTCAATCTTTTCTCACCCACCTTCACATCCTCGCGCAGTCCTGTAATTACAGATCCACCTCCGATTCGATGATACATGACCAGATCATTCTCGGTGTTCAGTCGGACCCCCTACGCCAGCAGCACCTGAAGGTTAAACAGCTCACCCTTGCGATAGCCATCGAGACCTGCGTTCTGCATGAACACGCCACTAACCGATACTCGTACATTCAAGCGGCTGAAACGGCGCGGCAAGGTCCCCATGAGGCAGAGCGGGTGCAAGCCATTAAGCAACTCCAGGGCCTCAGCCTGGATGAGGTCAGCCATTTCGCACGCTTTTCACAGGCTCCCGCGCAAGCGCGCACTGACTGAGGGGACGGCGACGCCGAAGATATCGCACTGCGCAGGCACGCACCATGTACGACCGCGCATGCGCGGTGGGGCACCGAGCGTTCTGACATCACGACGTGCGGCAACTGTGGCTCCGCCCACTTAAATCGGCAATGTCCTGCAAAATCCCGACGATGTCTCCAATGTGGCTAGCTTGGCCACTATGCTGCCTTATGCAGGTCTGCTCAATCTACTACCTCTCGTCGCTCCAACCAGCCACGCAGGGATGTCCGAGCCATCCAGCCACGGGTCACTGAGTCTGACTCCGACCTGATTCCGGACCTTGACACCGAGGACCCTACAGCACCATTTCGGGTGGGCATCATTACCAAACACAAGATGCTCCCGAAGACAATGGTCAAGTCTCTCCCAATATTCAGCATTGATCCGGATGACGAGTGGTGTGCCACCCTCACGGTCAACCGATCCTGGATCCGACTCCGTCTGGACACCGGCGCTTCAGCCAACCTCATTACGTGGTCTGACCTTGAAAGCCTCCATGTCAAGCCTACCATCCTGCCATCAGCCTGCCAGCTTCTGCACTATAATGGTAATGCCATTGCTGCCAGTGGCTCTTGCCAGCTTGAAGTGGCGTACCGGTCACTAAAGGCTAACCTGCCATTCGAAATTGTGGGATCCTCTAAAGCTTCCCTGCTCGGTGCGCAAGCGTGCAAACTCCTGAACCTTGGCCAAAGGGTTCACTCCCTGTCACCCGCTGACACTACCGCATCTCAGGACAGTGACTTTAGGACACAGCTGGACGCCATCATCAACCAATACCACGGTGTATTCCAGGGCATGGGCACACTCCCATACACTTATAAAATCTTGTTAAAACCAAATGCCACGATTGTGGTGCACGCACCTCGCAGGGTCCCAGCACCCCTCAAGGACCACCTCAAGCAGCAGCTGCAGGACCTCCAGGACCAGGACGTAATTTCAAAAGTTACAGAACCAACTGACTGGGTCAGCTCAATGGTATGCGTGAAAACACCATCCGGCGAATTACAAATATGTATTGATCCCAAAGACCTCAACCGCAATATTATGAGAGAACACTATCCCATTCCAAAGCTCGAAGAACTCACCTGCGAGATGGCTCGCGCCAAATTTTTCACCAAGCTAGACGCATCCAAGGGGTTCTGGCAGATCCAACTCGACGCATCCAGTCGGACGCTCTGCACCTTTAACACCCCATTTGGCCGGTATTGTTACAACCAGATGCCGTTTGGCATCATCTCAGCATCGGAAGTGTTCCACAGGATTATGGAACAGATGATGGAAGGTATTGAAGGGGTTTGCGTCTATGTGGACGACATTATCGTCTGGTCTACCACCCCGCAGGAGCACATTGATCGCCTCCAACGCGTCTTCCGACGAATCCATAAGCATGGCCTCCGCCTCAACAGGGCCAAATGCTCCTTTGGTCAAACAGAAATTAAATTCCTTGGAGACCACATCTCACAGTTTGGCGTGCAGCCGGATGCTGACAAGGTAGCTGCCATTAAGGCCATGAAGACACCGAAGGACAAGACGTCGGTCCTCCGCTTCCTGGGCATGGTCAATTTCCTGGGGAAATTCATCCCTAACCTCGCCTCCCACACCACGGCTCTCAGGAACCTGGTCAAGAAGACGACCGAGTTCCAATGGCTCCCCGCCTACGAACAAGAATGGCGGGAACTCAGGGCGTAGCTGACCAAGGCACCGGTGTTGGCATTTTTTGATCCGGCTAAAGAAACAAAGATTTCCACGGATGCCAGTCAGTCTGGCATTGGAGCAGTGCTCCTTCAATGTGACGATGCCTCCTCATGGGCTCCTGTCGCATACGCGTCATGTGCAATGACGCCCACCGAACAGCGCTATGCGCAAATTGAAAAAGAGTGCCTGGACCTTCTTACCAGAGTCGTTAAATTCCATGACTATGTCTATGGACTCCCAAAGTTCACAGTCGAGACAGACCACAGACTACTGGTCAATATAATTCAAAAAGACCTTAACGACATGATGCCGCGCCTGTAGCGCATTCTCCTTAAACTCAAGCATTACGACTTCGAACTCGTCTATACCCCGGGCAAGGAGCTCATCGTCGCTGACGATCTCTCCCGGTCTGTCACCACACCCTGTGACCCAGCCGGCTTCGTGTGCCAGGTTGATGCTCATGTGGCATTCTCCGCATCCAATCTGCCCGCCACAGTTGAACGATTCATCCAGATTCGTCGTGAGATGGCCAACGATCCCCTGCTCCAACGTGTCATGCGCCACCTGACAGACTGGTGGCTCAAGGGCCAATGCCCTCAATTCTATAATGTTAAAGATGACCTGGCGGTGGTAGATGGAATCCTACTCAAGTTGGATGTCATCCCACACAGCATGCACAACTTTGTCCTTGAGCAGCTCCATGAGGGCCAACTGGGAGTGGAGAAATGCCGCCGACGGGCCCGTGAGGCAGTGTACTGGCCTGGAATCAATGAGACATAGCTAACACCGTTCTCAACTGCCCAACTTGCCAGCGATTCCAGTCTGCTCAGCCAAGGGAAACCTTGCAACCCCATGAGCTGGTCACGTCCCCCTGGACCAAAGTGGGCATCGACCCGTTCCATGCGCTTGGCCAGGACTACGTCCTCATTGTGGACTATTTCTCGAACTACCCAGAGGTAGTAAGGTTGCACGACCTCACCTCCACTGCGGCCATTCGTGCATGTAAGGAAACCTTTGCTCGACGTGGCATCCCGCTCACAGTCATGTCCAACAATGGCCCGTGATTTGCCAGTCAGGAGTGGTCCAATTTTGCCAAACGAT
This sequence comes from Scyliorhinus canicula, assembly GCF_902713615.1. Lineage (NCBI taxonomy): Eukaryota > Metazoa > Chordata > Chondrichthyes > Carcharhiniformes > Scyliorhinidae > Scyliorhinus > Scyliorhinus canicula. Next base: position 169,129,375 of record NC_052153.1, read on the forward strand.
ACAACCTCACACATGTTACGTGCAGTCCCCATTACCTCCAATCCAACGGTAAAGCAGAAAAGGGGGTGCACATCGTAAAGCAGCTCCTGTGCAAGGCGGCCGATGCAGGTTCTGATTTTTACCTTGCTTTGCTTGCCTACCGCTCCGCCCCCTTGTCCACCGGCATGACACCGGCTCAATTACTCATGAAATGCATGCTACAGACGACGGTGCCGGCCATTCATGTCCCGGACTTGGACAACGTTCCGGTCCTTCGCTGAATGCAGCTGTCTCGGGCCCAACACAAATCGGCCTACGACTCCGTGCCACGGATCTCCCTGATCTGGCTCCCAATGACAACGTCCGTGTCCAGCTTCCAGATGGTGGCTGGTCCGCCACCGCTGTGGTGCTCAGACAAGTGGCCCCCCGTTCACTCTTGGTTCGTCGACCTCTTCTGGACGGCTCTCTTCTGCGCCGAAATAGGCGGGCACTGCGACTCCTTCTGCGCTTGCCACGAGATCATCAGGTCCTGCCTCGCCATCACGACGACCCCATTACGCACTTTGCATATCTCCCTTTCACTCTGCCACCCTCTGAGTCTGACACAGTCCAGCCCATTCCAGAACAGGTGGCTCCTGACCCACCCTTGAGGCGGTCAACCAGAATTCATCGTCCACCTCAGAGACTAAATTTATGAACTGCCTGAATTCATGGACTCTCTGAATTGTTTCATTACCCTGTTTAATTAACTCACTGGTTTGTACATATTGTTGTTCCAGTTGCTTTTCTGTTGCATACTGTCCATCTGCACTCGACACCTTCCAATGTAAATATCTTAGTGTACATAGTCTTGTAAATATGCTCACACATGCCACACGTAGTTAGGAACATTCTCATCATACATTATTTATTACCACGAACACACTTTTTTTTTAAAAAGGGGGATGTCATAATATATACATCAGTATATGATGGTGCAGAGACACACACTGACTGACACATTGCAAGACCAATCAACACACACAACACAGCAGCCAATCACCAGTTAGGGCACGGTCACTATAAAGCCAGAGGGCACTAGTTTTCCCGTTCATTCGGGATGCAGCCTCTGAGACGGACTGAGCTCGCAGTCAGTAGCACAAACATCCGCCATGTTAGCAGTATAGACTGGTCAGGTTAGGCATAGGTCTTCAATCAATCTAACATAGTGTCGACCCACAGTGCAAGTATGTTAAACAGCTATTAGTTAATAAAATAGTGTTGTACTATTATAAGTGTTGGTAGCCTGTCTATGTCACTACTAAGGTAAACGCAGTCTCCACAGATCCAGAGTACCCAACACATCAGACTTGTTAACCCGCCCACAGATCGCTTCGTCCGTTAGCAACCCGACATCCAGCCTCCACAGCGGGAGTTGCCCTCTGTCCACACTAACCCGTAGATCCACCCAATGTGGGGCATGATCCGACACTGTGATTGCCGAGTACTCAGTATCCACCACTTTCAGTATTAGCGCCCTGCTCAGAACAAAAAAGTCGATGCAAGAGTATACCTTATGGACATGTGAAAAAATGAAAACTCCTTTGTCCTCGGCCGTGCAAACCTCCATGGGTCTACTCCCCCCATCTGTTCCATAAACCCCTTCAATTCCTTTGCCGCAGCCGGCCTCCTGACTGTCCTGGATGTTGGCCGGTCCAATTCCAGATCAATGACTATTGAAGTCTCCTCCCATGATCAGGTTATGTGACTCTAAGTCTGGGATCTTACCTACAACCTTCCTCATAAATTCCATGTCATCCCAATTCGGAGCATATATGTTCACACGTACCCCCTCCAGCTTCCCACTCACCATTATGTACCTTCCCCCCCCCCCCCCCACCTTGTCTGACACAATTCTCCCTGCCTCGAATGCCACTCGTTTGCTGATTAAGATTGCAAACCCCCCCCCGGTCTTTGAGTCCAGTCCTGAGTGGAACACTTGGCTGGCCCACCCTTCCTCAATCTCGTCTGGTCTGTAACCTTTGGGTGTATCACTCCTAGCACTGCCATGTCCACCTTCAGCCTCCTCAAATGCGTGAATACGCAAGCCCTCATGACCGGCCCATTCAGTCCCCTAACATTCCATGATTCCATGTAATCAGCCTGGACGGGGGGGCTTCCATGTATATCATGAGATGCAGACAGGCAGTGATTGACAGACAGGATAACCAATTGACACACAGGATAACCAATGAACACACACAACACAGAACAACCAATCACCAGACAAGACACCACCACTATAAAGCCCACAGGGCATTTAGGCTCTCCCTTTCTCACAGGACACAGCTAGGGAGATAGTCGCAGTGCACAGGCCAATGAACATCATCACCATGTGATAGAGAGCTAGTCTGGTCAAGCCAGTTGGAGGTTATCAGTTAGGTTAATAGAGTGTCAACCCACAGCAGATTATGTACAGCAATCAACAGGTTCAATAAAACAGGTTTGGACCATCTCCTGTATCGGAAGTCTGTTTCTCGTTTTACTGCATCCAGTTGCAGTCAATGTTAGACCAACACAGATAACACATCAAGTTTCTCCCCTGTCAGCAAAGCAGCTCCACACACTCACCCCCCCCCCCCCCCAGCAACAGCACTAGAAACCCAATCCCCCGTGTCAAACTCCAGCTTAACACCTGCTCGTCCCCACTGTGCTTCCGAGAGTCAGCTGACCTATGCTGACTTGGTAGCGCCCGCCCCTGGCACCAAGCAGTCTGCCTCCCTATTGTTCTCTCCACTCTCTCCCCACATGAATAAACATTTTAAAGCATCGCATTCCCCAGTAAACAAACATCAGAAACAAAACAGTGAAGAAACAGTCACTTTAGAAAAATAATCACCAAAAAGCAGAACTAAATTCAAAGCTCATCCCCCCCTAACCAGCTCCCTGCAAGACAAAGCAACCTTTGACATCCACACAACCCATTATTTCACATAACGCTACTTAAATTTATACAATCCAGCACCACAAATCGCCACCACAGTACTTCTCCAAGGCTTCAGTTTCTTTTAATTCGCCTCCAGTTTCATTTCTTTAATAAAGGTCCATACTTCGTCAGGCATTTCAAAGTAGAAGTCCCATTCCTCATGTGTGACCCACAGGCGGGCTGGGTACAGCATCCCGAACTTCACCCGCTTCTTAAAGAGGGTTGTTTTTCCCCGATTAAGCCCAGCTCACCTCTTGGCCAAATCCGCCCCCAGGTCCTGATAGATGCACAACTCACAGTTCTCCCACTTGCTGCTCTGTTCTGTCTTGGCCCACCGCAAAATGTGTCCCTCGGGGCTTCCTCGCAAGGGCTCTGTGTGCTCTGTCTAATTCCAGGGGCTATGGGAATGCCCCAGCCCCCATCAACTTCTCCAATATGTCCGTAACATAAGCCCTCGCATCCGATCCCTCCACTGCCTTCAGGGAGATCAACAATTCTGAGATTCTGCCTCCTGGACCTATTCTCCAGACCCTCCAGCTTCTCCTGCATTCCTTTCTGGTGGTGGTTCATCATCCCCACCTTGTTTTCCAGCACGGTTATATACTCCTCGTGCTCGGACAACTTTTATTCCACCTCCAGGATCGCTCTCCCGTGGGTTTCCTGATTCTAAACCACTTGATCAATCGAAGCTTTAATCGGGTCCAGCATGTCCTTCTTCAGCTTGTCGAAGCAATCCTCGAAAAACTTCACCAGCTGCTCCATCGACCACTGTGTCGTCTCCCCACGGCCCTGCTGCTCTGCCATGCTGTCCCGTGTCACCAGCTCTACTTGCGTCTCCCTTATATGACTTTATCGTCTCACATAGCCACTTCTGGTCCAATTCTCCATACACCAGAGGGGGATTTCTCCTTATTGTCTCACTCTTCACCGATTTATCCCATAAAATCCAGAAAAATACCGAGGATAAAAAGGCCCAAAAGTGCGTTACAGACAGGAGCTATCAAATGTGCGACCTAGTCCTCCATGGCCGCCACCAGAAGTCCACGTGTCTATTTTCTAGGGACTGTGCATGACAGCTTCATCCTTGGGCAATCTCAAATCCCTGGGGTAGTCGAGGGTCACACTGGGATGCAGTGATGGCTCATTGCGAGCAAGGGATATCCACTGAGGTCTTGCCTAATGACACCAGTGCAGGGCCTGAGACGGATGCAGAGGCCCTTTTAGAACAAGACTCATAGTACCACCCGGCCTGTGATTGAGGGGTGCATTGGGCTGCTGCTGGTGTGCTACTGCTGCCTTGATGAGACCCTACAGGACAGTGCCCAAAGTATCTACAGGCTCATCATGGTCTGTTGTGGGCAGCACGGTTGGGCAATGGTTAGCACTGCAGCCTCACGGCGCTGATGTCTAGGTTCGATCCCATCTCTGGGTCACTGTGGAGTTTGCACATTCTCCCTGTGTCTGCGTGCGTTTCTTCCCCACAACCCAAAGATGTGCAGGTTAGGTGGATGGGCAATAGTAAGGGATAACATCGGTGCTATGGAGGATAAGGTTGAATCCAATTGGGTTGAAATCAGGAATAGTAAGGTGAAAAAGTCACTGATAGGAGTAGTCTATAGGCCACCAAATAGTAACATTATGGTGGGGCTGGCAATAAACAAAGAAATAACTGATGCATCTAGAAATGGTACAGCAGTTATCATGGGGGATGTTAATCTACATGTCGATTGGTTTAGCCAGGTCGGTCAAGGCAGCCTTGAGGAGGAGTTTATAGAATGTATCCGCGATAGTTTCCTGGAACAGTATGTAATGGAACCTACGAGGGAACAAGTGGGCCTAGATTTGGTCCTGTGTAATGAGACAGGATTGATTAATGATCTCATAGTTAGGGATCCTCTCGCAAGGAGCGATCACAATATGGTGGAATTTAAAATACAGATGGAGGGCGAGAAGGTAAAATCAAACACTCGTGTTTTGTGCTGAAACAAAGGAGATTACAATGGGATGAGAGAAGAGCTAGACTAAGGTAGACTGGGAGCAAAGACTTTATGGTGAAACAGTTGAGGAACAGTGGAGAACCTTCCAAGTGATTTTTCACAGGGCTAAGCAAAGGTTTATAGCAATAAAAAGGAAGGACGGTAGAAAGGGGCCTCACGGTAGCATGGTGGTTAGCATCAATGCTTCACAGCTCCAGGGTCCCCGGTTCGATTCCCGGCTGGGTCACTGTCTGTGTGGAGTCTGCACGTCCTCCCCGTGTGTGCGTGGGTTTCCTCCGGGTGCTCCGGTTTCCTCCTACAGTCCAAAGATGTGCGGGTTAGGTGGATTGGCCATGCTAAATTGCCCGTAGTGTAAGGTTAATGGGGGGATTGTTGGGTTACGGGTATATGGGTTACGTGGGTTTAAGTAGGGTGATCATTGCTCGGCACAACATCGAGGGCCGAAGGGCCTGTTCTGTGCTGTACTGTTCTATGTTCTAAAGAGGGAAAATCGACCATGGATATCTAAGGAAATAAGGGAGAGTAGCAAATTGAAGGAAAAAGCATACAAAGTGGCAAAGATTAGTGGGAGACTAGAGGACTGGGAAATCTTTGGGGGGCAACAGAAAGCTACTAAAAAAGCTATAAAGAAGAGTAAGATAGAGTATGAGAGTAAACTTGCTCAGAATATAAAAACAGATAGTAAAAGTTTCTGCAAATATATAAAACAAAAAAAGAGTGGCTAAGGTAAATATTGGTCCTTTAGACTAGAGGATGAGAAGGGAGATTTAATAATGGGAGATGAAGAAATGGCTGAGGAACTGAACAGGTTTTTTGGGTCGGTCTTCACAGTGGAAGACACAAATAACATGCCAGTGACTGATAGAAATGAGGCTATGACAGGTGAGGACCTTGAGATGATTGTTATCACTAAGGAGGTAGTGATGGGCAAGCTAATGGGGCTAAAGGTAGACAAGTCTCCTGGCCCTGATGGAATGCATCCCAGAGTGCTAAAAGAGATGGCTAGGGAAATTGCAAATGCACTAGTGATAATTTACCAAATTTCACTAGACTCTGGGGTGGTCCCGACGGATTGGAAATTAGCAAACGTGACACCACTGTTTAAAAAGGGAGGTAGGCAGAAAGTGGGTAATTATAAACCAGTGAGCTTAACTTCGGTAGTAGGGAAGATACTGGAATCTATCCTCAAGGAAGAAATAGCGAAGCATCTAGGTGGAAATTGTCCCATTGGGCAAACGCAGCATGGGTTCATAAAGGGCAGGTCATGCCTAACTAATTTAGTGGCATTTTTTGAGGACATTACCAGTGCGGTAGATAGTGGGGAGCCAATGGATGTGGTATAACTGGATTTCCAGAAAGCCTTTGACAAGGTGCCACACAAAAGGTTGTTGCATAAGATAAATATGCATGGCATTAAGGGTGAAGTAGTAGCAAGGATAGAGGATTGGTTATTTAATAGAAAGCAAAGAGTGGGGATTAATGGGTGTTTCTCTGGTTGGCAATCAGTAGCTTGTGGTGTCCCTCAGGGATCAGTGTTGGGCCCACAATTGTTCACAATTTACACAGATGACTTGGAGTTGGGGACCAAGTGCAATGTGTCCAAGTTTGCAGACGACACTAAGATGAGTGGTAAAGCAAAAAGTGCAGAGGATACCAGAAGTCTGCAGTGGAATTTGGATAGGTTAAGTGAATGGGCTAGGGTCTGGCAAATGGAATACAACGTTGACAAATGTGAGGTTCTCCATTTTGGTAGGAATAACAGCAAAAGGGATTATTATTTAAATGATAAAATATTAAAACATGCTGCTGTGCAGAGAGACCAGGGTGTGCTAGTGCATGAGTTGCAAAATGTTGGTTTACAGGTGCAACAGGTGATTAAGAAGGCAAATGGAATTTTGTCCTTCATTGCCAGAGGGATGGAGTTTAAGACTAGGGAGGTTATGTTGCAATTGTATAAGGTGTTAGTGAGGCCACACCTGGAATATTGTGTTCAGTTTTGGTCTCCTTACTTGAGAAAGGACGTACTGGTGCTGGAGGGTGTGCAGAGGAGATTCACTAGGTTAATCCCAGATCTGAAGGGATTGGATTATGAGGAGAGGTTGAGTAGACTAGGACTTTACTCATTGGAATTTAGAAGGATGCGGATGGATCTTATAGAAACATATAAAATTATGAAGGGAATAGATAGGACAGATTGTGGGCAGGTTGTTTCCACTGGTGGGTGAAAGCAGAACTAGGGGGCAGAGCCTCAAAGTAAGGAGAAGTAGATTTAGGACTGAGTTTAGGAGGAACTTCTTCACCCAAAGGGTTGTGAATCTATGGAATTTGTTGCCCAGTGAAGCAGTTGAGGCTCCTTCATTAAATGTTTTTAAGATAAAGATAGAGGGCACGTTTCTCCGCCCCCTATGCAGGGTGGGAGAATAGCGGTAGGGCCTCCCGACATTTTTCACGCCCTCCCGCTATTCTCCCCCCCCCCCCCACCACGCCCGACCCACGCCAGCAAACACACCTGCTTGCTGCCGTCGTGAAACGGGCGCCAGATGCCCGTTTGGGGCATCTGGGGGCCCGATTGGCACAGCAGTACCACGGCCGTGCCAAGGGGGGCATAGGCCCGCAATCGGTGCCCACCGATCGCGGGCCATGCATCTGTAACGGACGCACTCTTTTCCCCCCGCCACCCCGCAAGATCAAGCTGCCACGTCTTGCGGGGCGGCTGAGGGAAAAGACGCCAACTGCGCATGCACGGTTTGGCGTTGTCCAACCTGCGCAAGCGCGGCTGACGTCATCGGCCGCGTCAGCCAGCGTGACGCTTGGCATGCGGCCTTGACGACTGTCGTCAAGGCTGCGCCGCCGTGATGCATGGAGCCGCATTCCTAGCCCCGCCCGGGTGGGGGAGAATCGGCCCCGGAAGTGGGCGTGAAGGCTGCCGTGGGTCACGGCCTGTCCCACGGCAGCCTTTACGATTCTCCGCATTTGCGGAGAATCTCGCCCAGATAGTTTTTTGAAGAATAAAGGGATAAAGGGTTATGGTGTTCGGGTTAGATATATTGGCCTGCAGGTCCAATATATCTAATGCACCTTTGGTTGAACTCAGCTGACCCAACATAGACAGGGGATCAAATCTGGGTCCATTTGGTTTGTATGGTTTAGTGCTGTACCAGCTCCGTGACACTAGTTTATCACATTTGAGTGCCAACTTCTTTCAGTTGTCTCAGATAGAATGTGCTAATTTTTCTTTCAACAAATCTTAATAGTCTTTGCTTGTTTTTTAAAACATTTGTATTCAAATCAGGGCACACATAACAACGAACAGACAATTATTTAATAACAAAATACAATCCCCCTAATTTGACACTTCTCCCTTTTCCTCCCCTGAACACGCTCCCCCCCCCCCCCCCTTCCATTCCTACCTCCCCAAACCCACCGGCAACAAACAGATCCATAAACTGAGACAAGAACAGCCTCCATCTCGTCCAGAACCCCCCATCCAAGCCCTGAAGGGCAAACTTAATCTTCTCCAGTTTAAGAAATTCCGCCACCTCCCCCTACCATGGCCTCCATTCTAATAAAATTTGCCTCCAGGCAATCAACGTGGTGAAGGCTACCATATCAGCCCCCTTCGCTTCCATCATCCCCGGCACTTTGACATTCCAAAGATTGCCTCAAGAGGATCCGGTAACATCTCCACCTCCACAATTTTCGCTAGTATCTCAAATACCGAGCCGCAGAACTCCACCAACTGCGGACATGAGCAGAACATGCGGACATGGTTAGCTCGTTCCCTTTACAACTCTTACACCTATCCTCTACCCCAAGAAGAACCCATTCATTCGTGCCTGTGTCATATGGGTCCTATGCACCAACATGAATGATATCAAGCTCATCTTGGCACATGATGATGTAGCATTGATCCGCGCTTAATTATATTTTCACTCCACACACCCCATCCCAACTCCATTCCCAACTCCTCCTCCCACTTCCGCCTTACCTCCTTGATTGCGCTTTCCTAGTCCATCAGCCATCCACAGATGTCCGCAATTCTCCCAGCCCCCAACTCATCTGGCAAGAACAACCTATCAGGTAAGTTGTGATCTGGCAGTCTGGGGAACGAGGACACTTCATTCCACGCAAAATCTCGCAACTATAGATATCTAAACTCGTCACCCCTGTCCTCCCCGACCCCCACCACCCACCCAGTAAGTCATGCTTCCCACAACTCTTCAAAGCTCGCAAATTTACCTTCTAATAATAGGTCCTTCACCGCTCCAACTCCTCCCCCCATGCCACCACTTAAATGTTACATCCAACCCTGCTGGGGAGAATCTGTGATTCCCACAAATAGGGACGAGCACCCTCATGCCTCCCAACCAAAACATTGCCTCAACTAGCTCCAGATCTTTAAGGAAGATGCCCCCACCAGATTTTGCGTATACTATCCTGGGCAAATGGAAATGGGCCACAGCTAAAGTCCTCAAGCTAACCCCTTTAGCTTGCCTCCTCCACCTGTAGCCACTCCACCTCTTCCCTTTCCCACCGCTATTGAACCTTCCCTACATTCGCCAACCAATAGTCATACAAAAGATTAGGGAGCTCCAGCCCCCACCACTTCCTTTGCATAAATACCTGTCAAACCCACGGCTCCTTACCAGCCCATACCAAATCCCACATTATTCTCTCCATTTTACGGAAGAAGCCTTCAGCAGTAATACTGGGAGGGACGGACTGCACTGATTTCTCCCAGAATGCTTTTCAGTGCCACCCGTTGGTGAATGTTGTTCCTCCTGTTGAGTACAAGGGGCCTTCTCCTCAATCCCCTTCCAAGTTGTGGTGAATGAACTGTTTTACCCAGAATGCTTTACTGTACCACTCTCCGATGAATGTATACATAGGATCTGCTCAGACGAGGAGGAGCGTAACAGACATCTACAGACACTGAAAGATGCCCTCGTACAAACGGGATATGGTGCCCGACTTATCGATCGACAGTTCCAACGCGCCACAGCAAAAAACCGCACCAACCTCATCAGAAGACAAACACGGGACACAACTGACAGAGTACCCTTCGTCATCCAGTACTTTCCTGGGGCGGAGAAACTACGACAACTTCTTCGCAGCATTCAACACATCATCAATGAAGATGAACATCTTGCCAAGGTCATCCCCACACCCGCACTACTTGCCTTCAAACAACCGCGCAACCTCAAACAAACCATTGTTTGCAGCAAATTACCCAGCCCTCAGAACAGCAACCACGGCACCACACAACCCTGCCAGGGCAACCTCTGCAAGACATGCCAGACCATCGAAATGGATACCACCATTACACGTGGAAACACCACCCACCAGGTACGCGGCACATACTCGTGCGACTCGACCAATGTAGTCTACCTCTTACGCTGCAGGAAAGGATGTCCCGAAACGTGGTGCATTGACGAGACCATGCAGACACTACGACAACGAATGAACGGGCATCGTGCAACAATCACCAGGCAGGAATATTCCCTTCCAGTCGGGGAACACTTCAGCAGTCAAGGGCATTCAGCCACTGATCTCCGGGTAAGCGTTCTCCAAGGCGGTCTTCAGGACACGTGACAACGCAGAATTGCCGAGCAAAAACTTATAGCTAAGTTCCACATGCATGAGTGCGGCCTCAACCGGGACCTGGAATTCATGTCGCATTACATTCACCCCCCACCATCTGGCCTGGACTTGTGAAATCCTACCAACTGTCCTGGCTTGAGACAATTCACACCACTTTAACCTGGGATCACCCCCTATCTCTGGATCTGTAATGATTTGATTACCCGCAAATGCTCGGATTCCAAGCATTGTCTGGCATCTCTGACTTTGTCTATATAAATGTTTCTGGAACATACCTCTCCATTCACCTGAGGAAGGAGCTGTGCTCCGAAAGTTCGTATTTGAAACAAACCTGTTGGACTTTAACCTGGTGTTACATAGATTACATAGAATTTACAGTGCAGAAGGAGGCCATTCGGCCCATCGAGTCTGCACCGGCTCTTGGAAAGAGCACCCTACCCAAGGTCAACACCTCCACCCTATCCCCATAACCCAGTAACCCCACCCAACACTAAGGGCAATTTTGGACACTAGGGGCAATTTATCATGGCCAATCCACCTAACCTGCACATCTTTGGACTGTGGGAGGAAACCGGAGCACCCGGAGGAAACCCACGCACACACGGGGAGGATGTGCAGACTCCGCACAGACAGTGACCCAAGCCGGAATCGAACCTGGGACCCTGGAGCTGTGAAGCGATGGTGCTATCCACAATGCTACCGTGCTGCCTAAGTTGTAAGACTTCTTACTGCATTTATAAAATGGCAGGGGCTGGTTTAGTACAGTGGGCAAAATAGCTGGCTTGTAAGGCAGAACAAGGCCAGCAGCGCGGGTTCAATTCCCATACCTGCCTTCCCAAACAGGCGCCGGAATGTGGCGACTAGGGGTTTTTCACAGTTACTTCATTGAAACCTACTTGTGACAATAAGTGATTCTTATTAGGGGCAGCAGGGTAGCATGGTGGTTAGCATAAATGCTTCACAGCTCCAGGGTCCCAGGTTCGATTCCCGGCTGGGTCACTGTCTGTGTGGAGTCTGCACGTCCTCCCCCTGTGTGCGTGGGTTTCCTCCGGGTGCTCCGGTTTCCTCCCACAGTCCAAAGATGTGCAGGTTAGGAGGATTGGCCATGCTAAATTGCCCGTAGTGTCCTAATAAAAGTAAGGTTAAGGGGGGGTTGTTGGGTTACGGGTATAGGGTAGATACGTGGGTTTGAGTAGGGTGATCATGGCTCGGCACAACATCGAGGGCCGAAGGGCCTGTTCTGTGCTGTACTGTTCTATGTTCTATGTTATTAAAAGTCAACCGGGAAACCATCTGGGCCGGCACCTTCCTTGACTGCACTACGCCAATTGCCTCCATCACCTCCTGTAACCTCCGCAGAGTTCCTGCCAATTCACCCCTTCAACCTCCGGGAACACCAATCCCTCGAAAAACCTCCCCATTTCAACTCCCTCCCTCTGGGGTTCAGACCTGTACTGATACAAACCACCCTTTGCTCTACAAAGCTGGCCCACCGCCTTCCCTGTTGTCATCAAATCGAATTCCTTCTTCCGCACTGCCAAGAGTTCCCTGGTAGTGGCTGTCATAATATACACCAGTATATCATGGTGCGGACACACACAGGGACCAATCAACAAGTACAAACACCACAGCCAATCACCAGTTAGAATAGACACACTATAAAGGCAGAGGGCACCACGGTTCCCGCTCATTCTGGGTGCTGCCTCTGAGTTTAACAGGAACTCATCCAGCCCAGCACAGACTCACACCACGTGCTGAGAGACTCAACTGGTTCGGACAAGGCTTAGGTCTCCAGTTTAAGTTAGCATCATTTAGACCCACAATCATCGTGTGTTAGTTAGTTAGAAATATTTAATAAAATTGAGTTGTACCTTCATCAATGTTGGAAGTGTCTGTTCATCTCTCAAGTCTACACTAGCCAACACTTCAGTGGCCACAGTGCACCGCTGTTCTACCTCCAGAATTGCACCAGTCAATTGCTGCCTCTCTGACCTTCCACTTTGTCCCTGTGAACTTTAAATGCTGTCTTCGTATTTTATACACTGAAATCTGACTCCTCTTCTCCCTCTGGCACTCCCACAAACTTAAAATGATTCCTTTCTTCAAGGTTTACACTATGAGTTTTTATCCTCTTCATTATCTTTGGCATTCAGTCTCAAAGGCTATTTTCTTCATCTGTCTCAGATCTGCCTACAGCCTCTTCATATCAGCAGCCTGGCTTGAGATTAAAGAATTGTTTCTGATCCATCATTTGTATTCTTCACTTGGCAATTGAGCAATAAATAATAATCTTTATTGTCACAAGTAGGCTTACATCAACACTGGAATTAAGTTAGTTGTGCAATTAAGCAGCCTAACTGAGAAATGTTTTATTGTCATGTCTATTCACCGACAACCCTCTACCCCTCCTGTTTTAGGGCAATTTTATTTTCAGTTCCATCTTGTTGAAACTCGTTCCTGTTTCTTTTTGGAGAAATGAGCACCCAGCCAACATTTCTGCTGCTGAAGATATCTTTAAGTGACTCAGGAGCTTTAAAATAGCGTGGATTGCTCCTTGTTTCAAATTGGTTCTGATCGAAGGCCGGTCACGGTGCTGGAGCATATTAATAAGGTGTGCAGTCGATTCCAGCCCCACTTGACCCTAAATCGCAACACAGTTGAAATGAGATATTGGGCACGATTCTCCGACCCCCCCCGCCGGGTCAGAGAATCATTGAGGGTCGGCATGAATCCAGCCCCAGAGTTTGGAGCCTTCTCGGGCTACAAACTCAACATGAGCAAAAGTGAGATCTTCCCATTACACCCGCAAGGGGGGGGGGGGGGGGGGGCAGCACTAAAGGGACTGCCGTTCAAACAAGCCCGACATAAATTCCGCTACCTGGGGATCCAAATAGCCCATGACTGGAAAGGGATCCACAAATGGAACCTCACCAGCCTGACGGAGGAAGTTAAAAAGGACCTGCAAAGATGGAACACACTCCCGCTCTCCCTCGCGGGGAGAGTTCAGACGATCAAAATGAACGTACTGCCCAGGTTCATCTTCCTGTTTAGATCCATTCCGATCTACATCCCCAAGGCCTTTTTCAAAGCGCTGGACAAACTCATCATGGCGTTCGTATGGGGGGGTAAAAATGCTAGGATCCCAAAGAAGGTCTTACAAAAAACAAAAACCAGGGGAGGGTTAGCCCTCCCGAATCTACAATTCTACCACTGGGCAGCAACAGCCGAGCGAGTAAGGGGATGGATCCAGGAGCCAGAAGCTGAGTGGGTGCGTGCGGAGGAGGCCTCCTGCATGGGAACCTCCCTCCGGGCCCTCGCCACGGCAGCACTCCCATCCCCACCCAAAAAACACTCCAGCAGCCCAGTGGTGACAGCCACCCTCCAATCCTGGAACCAACTGCGGCAGCAACTTGGCCTGACCAAAATGTCGAACAGGGCTCCCATCTGCAACAACCATAGGTTCAAACCAGCACTGACCGACACCACCTTCAAAAGGTGGAGGCAGGACGGGGGAACATTGACAGTCAGGGACCTATACACGGACGACAGGATCGCAACACTGGACGAACTGACAGAGAAATTTCAGCTAGCTGGGGGGAACGAGCTACGGTACCTGCAGCTCAAAAACTTCCTACGAAAGGAGACAAGGACGTACCCACAACCGCCACGACAGACACTACTGGAAGACCTACTGGACGCAAGTATCCTAGAGAAAGGGAACTGTAGTGACATGTATGACCGACTGGTAGATAGGGACGACACCGTACTGGACGCAACAAGGAGGAAATGGGAGGACGACCTGGGGATGGAGATAGGGTGGGGACTCTGGAGCGAAGCACTGCATAGGGTCAACTCCACCTCCACGTGCGCAAGGCTCAGTCTGACGCAACTAAAAGTGGTACATAGAGCCCACCTAACAAGAACCCGTATGAGTAGGTTCTTCCCGGAGGTGGAAGACAGATGTGAGCGGTGCCAAAGAGGCCCGGCCAACCACGCCCACATGTTCTGGTCTTGCCCCAGACTTGTGGAGTACTGGACAGCCTTCTTCGAGGCTATGTCCAAAGTGGTGGGGGTGAGGGTGGAGCCATGCCCGATAGTGGCGGTCTTTGGGGTTTCAGACCAGCCAGATCTATTCCTGGGGAGGAGGGCGGACGCCCTTGCCTTTGCCTCCCTGATCGCCCGCCGTAGAATCCTGTTTGGCAGCACCGCCCAGAGCTGCGGACTGGCTGTCCGACCTCTCGGAATCTCTCCAAATGGAGAAAATCAAATTTGCCATCCGAGGGTCGGACGACGGCTTCCACAGAACGTGGGAGCCATTCATGCAACTGTTCCGGGACCTATTTGTGGCCAATGTACAAGAGGAAGAATAGTCGGGGGAAGGTAGCGGGAGGGGGGGGGGGGGGCTACAGGTTCGTTACGGGGGTTCGATGGCTAGCTAAGGCCCAAAACCAAGCTAAATAAACATGTTGAGGGGGGGGGGGGGGGGGGGGGGGGGCGCAGTTACTACTACGAAGATGCTTACCTGTAAATATGTATGTTAATTTTTGCGTGTTTGTTTTTGTTTGTTTTTTTTTGTTTCTCTCTCCTAACAATTTTTAATTTGTTCAATATAAAATACGAAAACTGAATAAAAACATTTATAAAAAAAAAATGAATCCAGCCCCCGCCATCCTCCTAGTTCTCCGGCCCCCAAAAATCGGCCCGGCGTGAATCGCACCACCCACCTCGGAGAATAGCGGGGTCCGGCGCGACTCAATGGGCGCCAGGGGCTACCCGAATTCTCCGGCCCGCGATGGGCCAAAGTGCGGCCCGTCTGTTGCCAGTCCCGCCGGCATAAATTGGAGTAGGTCCCTTACCAACGGGACCTGGCGGCGCGGGCAGGCTCTGGGGTTCTTGTGGGGACGCGGAAGGTTCTGGTCCCGGGAGGTGCCCCCAAGGTGGCCTGGCCCGCGCGTGGGGCCCTCCGATCCGCGGGCGGGCCTGTGCCATGGGGGAACTCTATCCTTCCGCACTGGAGGCTGTGGTCCTCCGTCATTCCCGGTGGGGAAGTAAAGCCCTCTGCGCGTGCACGGGGATGACGCCAGCAGCACTGGCGCTCCCGCGCCTGTGTCAACTCGCGCCGGCCAGCAGGGCGCAAACCACTCCGGGGCAGGAAAGGATAGTGGAGAGGGAAGAAAAATGATACTAAAGTAAAAAGGATAAAACAACGTACTATGATGGTTTTACATTAAAGTCTTTCAAGAGTTCAAGCTTTTACATCGATGTTTCTTCCTTCTAAGCTTGAGAGGATTTTCCTTCTTTGCAGATTCAAGATTATTTCAACTATATATTACAGATGTGCCAGTCACTCATTGTTTTTTGGACAACAAAGCAGTTCTTTATCTCAGCAGTGAGAGAGAGAGAGAGAGTTCCTTCGTCTTTCACGGTCTAATTACTTCTGACCAGCTGGCTGAGAAACATCCTGCAGGAGCCAATCACTGACTACTGCCACTGTTCCTGGCCAGTCCATAAGTTGGCAGCCAGCCAATCAAACTAACTTCCCCCCCAAAGCTGTTCTTAAGATCCCCTTGGCACCGATGAGTCTGTATTCTTCTCTCGAGAAATAACTCCTGGAACATACTGTCCATAAGTCCACTGCTTCAAGGCGCATTCCACTTATGAGTCCACGGACCACAAAAAACCAAAGGAATGGGAAAAAAGAGAAATCAAAAGGAAGGATGCGAGCATACCTCCCCAATTAGAGGGATCAAATGTGACGCAAAAATCATAACGCACATCCATTTATCCTTTCCCACTGCTTATGTTCCCCCAACTCTTATACCTGCCACTTAATAGCATTTACACCTGTGACAATGCGTCCACAATAATAATGTAATTTCCAGGAACATATACAATTTTAACATCGAAAGGTTGCTACAATAAACTCCAACAGAACAACGTTGTGTTCCAAGTTGCAAATTTTCCAATGAACATGAGCAGATTATGGTCCGTATAGACTAAGCTTGTTTATTGTCATGCCGGACGTATACACTTCAAAATGTTGAAGCATTAGTAGCAATGCTAAGGCCTCCTCAATGGTGGAGCACTTTTTTTGACACGGGTTTGTTTTTTTTGAAAAGTATGCCACCGACCTCTCTATTCCTACCTGATCGTCCTGCAGTAACACAGCCTCTACCCCTAAGTTTCTGGCATCTGTGGCCATTTGGAAAAATCTGGGGCAGCCAACACTGGTTTACTCCCCAATATGGCCCTCATTTTCTCAAACACTTTGGCATTCTGCATTTGATTTTTGCTTGTTTCCACAATATATCCAGCATGTATTGGATTTCCTCCTCTATCTGAGCTCATTTCTGTGGGTTCAGTCAATCTGGATGTTACTTTATCAGCTTGGAGTCACCTCCAACTACATTATGTTCAGAGGCCATTCTATGAGACCCTGCCAGAAACCTGGCTTTTATCCACAACTTGTTTCTTGATGATAAGGCTCCACCTTGAGGCTGAAATTCCCCCCTCCTCCCAACAATCTTACATTCCCACCATTGGAGATCAGGAGTAAAAATCACCTGGCTTCAGGTTATAGAGGTGGGGGGTGGGGTTTGTTGGCATTTAATCTCACTCACCCCATTTTCCCTCCATTAAAATCTGACTCCCTGAAATTTGTCTTTCAAATTGCCCACTATTCCCAGCATATTTTTGCAATGCAATGGTTTCTAATATTAATTTCTGAAGATTGCTCGAAGACACTTGAAAACTAACAATAGCGCATTGCAATACCTACGAGGTAGAGTTTCTATTTTGGGTTGGTTGCGCATTAAGACACGGCCAGCAGAGTTTTGGATGTCCTCATGTTTACGGAGGGTGGAATGTGGGAGCCCAGCCAGGAGCTTGTTGGAACAGTCGAGTGGTGAGGAACCAATCACAGGAAGAAAGTTTTCAGCAGTAAATGAGCGGAGATGATGCAAAGTCGGGCAATGTTACGGAGGTGGAAATAGGAAATTTTCATGGTGGCGCGAATGTCAGACTGTTGCCAGGGAGGGGGATGGAATCGATAGCTAGAAAACAAGAGTTTGGAGTGGGGATCAGAAACAATACCTTCAGCCTTCCCAGTATTTAATTGGTTGAAATTTCTGCTCATCCAGCCCTGGATGTTTGATCGGCACTGGGGAAACAGTGGAGAGGTTGAGGGAAGTGGTGGTGAGGTAGAGCTGGGTGGTGACTGCGTACATGTGAAAGCTAATCCCGTGATTCGGGTGATGTCGTTGAGAAGCAGTGTGTAGGTGGGATATAGGAGGGGGAGGGGCAAGGATAGATCCTTGAAGGACACCAGAGATAACAATATGGGAGCAGGAAGAGAAGGCATTGTAATTGATTGGTCATGATTAGGTAGCTAAGAATGGAACCACATGTGTGCACAGCTGGATGACAGTGGAGGGGCATTGGAGGAGGAAGGTGTGATCAACCATTTCAAAGGCGGGCAATGTTACAGGTTGAGAGAGACGAGGAGGGAAAATATCACAAAACCAACAACATTTTAAATTAGTATCTGCTCCACCACCAGTAGTAACCCGATCCTCCGTCCCGCTGCACCAGTTTTCTCCTTCTTGCCAGCCGGCCAATGGGATATCCCATTGTGGGCAGCCCCATGCCATCGGGAAACCCCCGGGCGAGGGTGCACTGCCTGCAAAATGGAGAATCCAGCCAGTGGAGAATCCAGCCAGCGGAGAATCCAGCCAGTGGAGAATCCAGCCAGTGGAGAATACTTCCAGTGGAGAATCCAGCCAGTGACGAATACCGCCGGTGGAGAATCCAGCCAGTGGTGAATCCAGCCAGTGGAGAATACTTCCAGTGGAGAATCCAGCCAGTGGAGAATACTTCCAGTGGAGAATCCAGCCAGCGGAGAATCCAGACAGCGGAGAATCCAGCCAGCGGAGAATCCAGCCAGTGGAGAATACCGCCGGTGGAGAATACAGCCGGTGGAGAATACCGCCGGTGGAGAATCCAGCCGGTGGAGAATCCAGCCGGTGGAGAATCCAGCCAGCGGAGAATCCAGCCAGTGGAGAATCCAGCCGGTGAAGAATACCGCCGGTGGAGAATCCAGCCGGTGGAGAATCCAGCCAGCGGAGAATACCGCCGGTGGAGAATCCAGCCGGTGGAGAATCCAGCCGGTGGAGAATCCAGCCGGTGGAGAATCCAGCCGGTGGAGAATCCAGCCAGTGGAGAATCCAGCCAGTGGAGAATACTTCCAGTGGAGAATCCAGCCAGCGGAGAATCCAGCCAGTAGAGAATCCAGCCAGTGGAGAATCCAGCCAGTGGAGAATCCAGCCAGTGGAGAATCCAGCCGGTGGAGAATCCAGCCAGTGGAGAATCCAGCCAGCGGAGAATCCAGCCAGTGGAGAATACCGCCGGTGGAGAATCCAGCCAGTGGAGAATCCAGCCAGCGGAGAATCCAGCCAGTGGAGAATACCGCCGGTGGAGAATCCAGCTGGTGGAGAATCCAGCCGGTGGAGAATCCAGCCGGTGGGGAATCCAGCCAGTGGAGAATACTTCCAGTGGAGAATCCAGCCAGCGGAGAATCCAGCCAGTAGAGAATCCAGCCAGTGGAGAATCCAGCCAGTGGAGAATCCAGCCAGTGGAGAATCCAGCCGGTGGAGAATCCAGCCAGTGGAGAATCCAGCCAGCGGAGAATCCAGCCAGTGGAGAATACCGCCGGTGGAGAATCCAGCTGGTGGAGAATCCAGCCGGTGGAGAATCCAGCCGGTGGGGAATCCAGCCGGTGGAGAATACCGCCGGTGGAGAATACTTCCAGTGGAGAATCCAGCCAGTGGAGAATCCAGCCAGCGGAGAATCCAGCCAGCGGAGAATCCAGCCAGCGGAGAATCCAGCCAGCGGAGAATCCAGCCGGCGGAGAATCCAGCCAGTGGAGAATCCAGCCGGTAGAGAATCCAGCCAGTGGAGAATCCAGCCAGTGGAGAATACTTCCAGTGGAGAATCCAGCCAGTGGAGAATCCAGCCAGTCGAGAACACCGCCAGTGGAGAATCCAGACAGTGGAGAATCCAGAGGTTCGCCGGGGGGTGGGGGGGGGGGGGGTCCGCTGCCACCTGCCCCCGACCAGCGCAACGTGATTTCCTCCTGCCCCCGCCAAAAAACCGGCGCCGGAGAATTCGGCAGCTGGTGTCAGGGCGGGATTTACGCTGCCCCCCAGCGCTTCTCCGGCCCGGCCGGGGGGTTGGAGAATCCCACCCAATGTGAAGAGCCTCATTAATCTCAAATGGCCACAACTTGGGCGAAATTCTCCGCGGACCGACGTGACGCCCATTTCCGGCGGGAAAAAGCGGTGCGGATGAGACCGGCGTCGGGGCCTTCTTTTAAGCCGTTAATCTCCGTTCCCGAAAGGGCCAGCAGCGGACTGATGCGATACGCGTCAGTTTCACCCGCTGCAGAAGTGGCGAGTCCCGGCGTTTGTGTGGTAAGGAGAGAGAGACCCGGCGTTTGGGGGGGGAGAGAGAGACCCGGCGTTTGGGGGGGGGGAGAGAGAGACCCGGCATTTGGGGGGGGGGGAGAGAGACCCGGTGTTTGGGGGGGGGAGAGAGACCCGGCGTTTGGGGGGGGAGAGACCCAGCGTTTGGGGGGGGGAGAGAGACCCAGCGTTTGGGGGAGAGAGAGACCCGGCGTTTGGGGGGGTGAGAGAGACCCGGCGTTTGGGGGGGGAGAGACCCAGCGTTTGGGGGGGGGAGAGAGACCCAGCGTTTGGGGGGGGAGAGAGAGACCCGGCGTTTGGGGGGGGAGAGAGAGACCCGGCGTTTGGGGGCGGGGAGAGAGACCCGGCGTTTGGGGGCGGGGAGAGAGACCCGGCGTTTGGGGGGGAGAGAGACCCGGCGTTTGGGGGGGGGAGAGAGACCCAGCGTTTGGGGGGTGGGGAGAGAGACCCGGCGTTTGGGGGGGAGAGAGACCCGGCATTTGGGGGGGGGGGAGAGAGACCCGGCGTTTGGGGGGTGGGGAGAGAGACCCGGCGTTTGGGGGGTGGGGAGAGAGAGACCCGGCGTTTGGGGGGGGGGAGAGAGAGACCCGGCGTTTGGGGGGGGGAGAGAGAGACCCGGCGTTTGGGGGGGGGGAGAGAGACCCGGCCTTTGGGGGCGGGGAGAGAGACCCGGTGTTTGGGGGGGGGAGAGAGAGACCCGGCGTTTGGGGGGGGGGGGGAGAGACCCGGCGTTTGGGGGGGGAGAGAGACCCGGCATTTGGGGGCAGGGAGAGAGAGACCCGGCGTTTGGGGGGGGGAGAGAGACCCGGCGTTTGGGGGGGGGGAGAGAGAGAGAGAGAGACCCGGCGTTTGGGGGGGGAGAGAGACCCGGCGTTTGGGGGGAGGGAGAGAGAGACCCGGCGTTTGGGGGGGGCGGGGGAGAGAGACCCGGCGTTTTGGGGGGGGAGAGAGAGAGAGACCCGGCGTTTGGGGGGGGGGAGAGAGACCCGGCGTTTGGGGGGGGAGAGAGACCCGGCGTTTGGGGGGGGGGGAAGATACCCGGCGTTTGGGGGGGGTGGGGAAAGAGACCCGGCGTTTGGGGGGGGAGAGAGAGACCCGGTGTTTGGGGGGGGAGAGAGAGAGAGAGAGAGACCCGGCGTTTGGGGGGGAGAGAGAGACCCGGTGTTTGGGGGGGGAGAGAGAGAGAGAGAGAGACCCGGCGTTTGGGGGGGGGGATAGAGACCCGGCGTTTGGGGGGGGAGAGAGAGAGAGAGAGACCCGGCGTTTGGGGGGGGGGGGGAGGGAGAGAGAGACCCGGCGTTTGTGTGGGGGGAGAGAGAGGCCCGGTGTTTGTGTGTGGGGTGGTGGTGGGGAGAGAGTACCGGCGTTTGTGGGGTGGTGGTGGGGAGAGAGTACCGGCGTTTGTGGGGTGGTGGTGGTGGGGAGAGAGAGTACCGGCGTTTGTGGGGTGGTGGTGGTGGGGAGAGAGAGTACCGGCGTTTGTGGGGTGGTGGTGGGGAGAGAGTACCGGCATTTGTGGGGTGGTGGTGGGGGGGAGAGAGAGAGTCCCGGCGATTGTGTGGGGAGTGGGGGGGGGGAGAGAGAGAGAGTCCCGGCGTTTGTGGGGTGGTGTTGGGGTTGAGAGAGAGTACCGGCGTTTGTGGGGTGGTGGTGGGGAGAGAGTACCGGCATTTGTGGGGTGGTGGTGGGGGGGGAGAGAGAGAGTCCCGGCGATTGTGTGGGGAGTGGGGGGGGGGGGGGAGAGAGAGAGTACCGGCGTTTGTGGGGGGGGGGGGGAGAGAGAGTACCGCCGTTTGTGGGGGGGGGGGGAGAGAGAGAATCCCGACGTTTGTGTGGTTGGGGTGGTGGGGGGGGGGGGGGGTAGGGGTGGTGGGGGGGTGGGGGGTAGGGGTGGGGGGGTAGGGGGTGGGGGGCTGAGTGGGGTGAGGGGGTAGGGGGTGGGTAGGGGTGGGGGGGTAGGGGCGTGGGGGGTGTGGGGTGGGTAGGGGTGGGGGGTAGGTAGGGGTAGGGGTAGGGGTGGGGGGGTAGGGGGTTGGGGTAGGGGGCAGCGGCGTGCAGAGGGGGGGCGATGTTGCATTGGATGGGGGCATCAGCAGATCTTCCTCAAGGCCCCCCTTCCTCCCAGCTGCCTTGTCTTTGTTTGAAAGAGAGAGAGGGAGATTGTGGGGACAGACAGAGAGAGAGAGACAGAGAGAGGGAGTCCCGTCCGTCCTCTGGCTGAGAGCCAGGGCTTTGGTGAGTATATTGCAATCTGCCTAAACCCAGGAATATTGCCTGGTTAGAATGCAGAGGGAAATGCTGGGATCCCGGGGTGGGAGATGTGTCTGGGTTTGTCTATTTCAGCTTCATCCTCTGCGATATCAGGTCAGTTTCACAACAACAGGAAAAACGCGCGGAGAGAGAGGGAAAAAGTTTTGGCAAAGTTTCTGGGTTCTGCCTTTATAATTGACAGCGCAAAAAGGGTTCAAACCAACGCATACATGGGGAGAATGTTCAAACTCCACACGGACAGTGATCCAGGGCCGGGATGTCAAGATGCCTTTTGAACGCCGTTAATGTCTGCTTCCACAACCTCCCCTGGCAACGTGTTGCAGGCACTCACCACGCTCTGAATAAAAAACCTGCCTCGCACATCTCCACTAAACTTTGCCCCATGGACCTTAAACAATGTCCCCTAGTGACTGACCCCTCCACCCTGGGAAAGAGTGCCTGCCCATCTACTGTATCCATGCCCCTCATAATCTTGTAGACCTTTATCAGGTCACCCCTCAACTTCCGTCTTTCTAATGAAAACAGTCCAAGTCTATTCAGCCACTACACATAGCTAACACCCTCCAGACCAGGCAACATCCTGGTAAAACTCCTCTGCACCCTCTCCAAAGCCTCCACATCCTTCTGGTAGCGTGACGACCAGAATTGTGCGCAATATTTCAAGTGTGGCCTTGCCAAGGTTCTTTCCAACTGTAGCATGACTTGCCAGTTTTATAGTCGATGCCCCGTCCAATGAAGGCAAGCATTCCGCATGCTTTCTTGACTACCTTGTTCACTTGTGTTGCCACCTTCAAAGATCTCTGGACCTGCACGCCCAGATCTCTCTGACTTTTTATATTCCGAAGAGTTTTGCCATTTACGGTATATTTCCCTCTATGTTAGACCTACCAAAATGCATTACCTCATATTTGTCCGGATTAAACTCCATTTGCCATTTCTCTGCCCAAGTCTCCAACCTATCTGTCTTGCTGTATCTTCTGACAATCCTCAACACTGTCTGCCACTCCACCAACCTTGATGTCATCCGCGAACTTACTAATCAGACCGGCTACAATTTCCTCCAAATTGTTCATGTACACCACAAACAACAGAGGCCCAAGCACAGATCCTGTAGAACACCACTTGCCACAACCTTCCATTCAGAAAACACCCTTCTACTGCTACCCTTTGCCTTCTGTGACCGAGCCAGTTCTGTATCCATCTTACCACCACACCTCTGATCTCATGTGACTTTTTGTATCAGTCTGCCATGAGGCACCTTGTCAAAGGATTTACTAAAGTCCATGTAAACAACATCCACCATCCTCCCCTCATCAATCACCTTTGTCACCTCCTCAAAAAACTCGATCAAGTTAGTGAGGCACAATCTCCCCTTCACAAAACCATGCTGCCTATCACTTATGAGTCCATTTGTTTCTAAATGGATATAAATCCTGTCCCTGAGAATTCTCTCCAATAATTTACCTACTACCGACGTGAGGTACACCGGCCTATAGTTTCCAGGATTATCCCTGCTACCTTTCTTAAACAGCAGTACTACTTCAGCTATTCTCCAGTCATGTAGGATCTCACCTGTAGCCAATAAGGATATAAAGATGTCAGTCAAGGCCACAGCAATTTCCTCCCTTGCTTCCCTCAGTATTCTGGGATAAATCCCATCTGGCCCTCACCTCTGATCCCATGTATATAAGGAGACTTTCATATCTTTTAAAAGACCCAATACCTCCTCCTTTTTGATGTTAACATGAACCAGACTGTCCACACACCCTACCCAAGAATCAATTTCCACAAAGTCCCTTTCTTTCGTGAGCACTGATGCAAAGTACTCATTTAGTACCTCGCCCATTTCCTCTGGCTCAACACAGAGATTCTCCCCATTGTCCTTAAGTGGTCCAATCCTTTCCCTGGCTGACCTCTTGCTTTTTACATATGAATAACAAGCTTTACGATTCACCTTAATCCCCCTTGACAAGGACTTTTCATCACCCCTCGTAGCTCTCCTAATTTCCCGCTTCAATACCTTGCTACTTTCTTTATACTCCTCAAGGGTTTTGACTGTTCCCACCCTTCTAGACCGTACAAGAAAGTCTCCTTTTTCTTTTTGAAGAGGTTCACAATATCCCTCGTAATCCAAGGCACCCTAAACTTCCCATACTTATCCTTCGTTCTCTCAGGAATGTGACTCTCCTGAATCCTAATCAACTGTCGCTTGAAAGACTCCCACATGTCTGACGTTGATTTATTATCCAACAGCCGCACCCAATCCAAATTCTTCAATTCCTGTCTAATGTTATTGTAATTTGCCTTTTCCCAGTTTAGCACCTTAACGCGAGGGTTACCCTCACCCCTGTCCAAAAGTATCCTAAAACTTATAGAATTGTGGTCATTACTCCCAAAAGGTTCCCCTACTGAAACCTCAACCACCTGTCCAGGCTCATTCCCCAATACCAGATCCAGTACTGCCCCTTCCCTAGTTGGACTATATACATATTGCATCAAGAAGGCTTTTTGGATACGCCTTACAAACTCTGACCCATCCAAACCCCTCGCACTAAATGAGCCCCAGTCAATATAGGGGAAATTAAAATCCCCTACCACAACAACCATGTCACTTTTGCAACTATCCAAAATCTCTCGACCTATCTGCTCCTCTATCTCTCACTGGCAGTTGGGGGGCCTGTAATAAATGCCCAACATTGTGATTGCCCCCTTCCTGTTCCTAAGCTCTACCCAGATTGCCTCATTGTATGAGCCCTCCAAGGTGTCCTCCCACAGTACGGCTATAATATTCTCCTTAACCAGTAATGCTACTCCCCTACCCCTTTTACATCCCCCTCTATCTCTCCTGAAGCATCTATAACGACGAGTCTGAATACAGGAGGGAGATAGAGATACTAGTGGAGTGGTGCAACAACAACAATCTCTCCCTTAATGCCAGCAAAACTAAAGAGCTGGTCATCGACTTCAGGAAGCATAGTACTGTACACACCCCTGTCAGCATCAACGGAGCCGAGGTAGAGATGGTGAGCAGTTTCAAATTCCTAGGGGTGCACATCACCAAAAATCTATCCTGGTCCACTCATGTCGACGCTATCACCAAGAAAGCACAACAGCGCCTTTACTTCCTCAGGAAACTAAGGAAATTTGGCATGTCCACATTAACCCTTACCAACTTTTACAGATGCACTATAGAGAGCATCCTCTCGGGCTGCATCACAGCCTGGTATGGCAACTGCTCGGCCCAGGACCGCAAGGAACTTCAGTGAGTCGTGAATACTGCCCAGTCCATCACACGAACTTGCCTCCCATCCATTGATTCCATCTACACCTCCCGCTGCCAGGGGAAAGCAGGCAGCATAATCAAGGATCCCTCCCACCCGGCTTACTCACTTTTCCAACTTCTTCCATCGGGCAGGAGATTCAGAAGTCTGAGAACACGGACGAACAGACTCAAAAACAGCTTCTTCCCCACTGTCACCAGACTCCTAAATGACCCTTTTATGGACTGTCCTCATTAACACTACACCCATGTCTGCTTCATCCGATGCCAATGCTTATGTAGTACATTGTATATATTGTGTTGCCCTATTATGTATTCTCATGTATTTTCTTGAATTCTGTTCAATTCCCTTTTCTTCCCATGTACTGAATGATCTGTTGAGCTGCTTGCAGAAAAATACTTTTCACTGTACCTCGGTACACGTGACAATAAACAAATCCAATCCAATCCAATCCAATCCAAATATCCTCCAACGTTCAGCTGCCAATCCTACCCTTCCTTTAACCATGTCTCTGTGATAGCCACAACATCGTAATTCCAAGTACTAATAAGTGCTCTAAGCTCATCTGCCTTAACCGCTATCTTTCTGATGTTGAAGCAAATACACTTCAAACCACTGTGTTTGAGCCGACAGGGTGATGTTCTTCTCCTATTTTTGTGCCCTTCAGTTTTTACACCTTCTAAACTAGCGCTCTGGTTTCCACCCCCTGCCATACTAATTTAAATCCTCCCAAGTGACTCAAGCAAACCTCCTCTAGGCTGTCTGCAATGTTGACCTTTTTTTGTGACTACCATAAGCTTTCTTTTTCTGTTTAATCTTCCTCTGTATTTTTCAAGACAAGCGTGAGGGTCTAGATTTGGCAGTACCATTCGTATTTTTGGAGGAGACATGTATGCTTTGTACCCTAAGGATCTCACGTATTAATGCTTCCAACTGGTTTACTGCTGATTTATCCTTTCGCAGTCTTGTCCAGTCCACCTCAGCCAATTCCCTCTGAGTTTTGTAAAATTTCCCTTCCCCCCCAGTTTATAACTGCTATTCCTGATTTATCTTTGTCCTTTTCCATGATAATACTACATCTAACTGAATTGTGGTCACTATCCCTCACCCACCATCACTTCACGCACACCCATCTTCATTTCCCAAGACTAAATCCAGAATCCACCTTCCCCAGAACTGGTCCCAATGCCTCAAGAATCTAAAATCCTCCCTGGTACACCATTTCTCCAGCCATGCATTTATACGAGCTATCCTCTTATTCCTGCTCTCGCGAGCATGTGGCACTGGGAGTAATCCTGAGATTACTACATTTGAGGACCTGCATTTTAATTTATGTCCTAACTTCCTATATTCAGCTCGCATCTCCTCATCCCTTTGTTTACCAATGTTGTTGGTACCTATGTGTACCACGACCACTGTCTGTTCACACTCCCTCTCCAGAATGCCCTGCAGCTGCTCCGTAATGCAAACCACTAGAAAGTCAGCAAGGAATGAAACCAGATGGACCACCCATCATTGATCTCGGGACCAAAACGACAATGGCAAACCCAGTCCTGCCAAACCTGCAATGTCCTGCTTGCTGACATTTGGGGGCTTGTGATAAAATTGGGAGAGCTGCCTCACGCACTAGTCAAGCAACAATCTGACATAATCATACTCACAGAATACATTAGGCAACCATGAGGCATAGTGGGCTAATATTAGCAGAAAAATTGTATTCAACCACAATCTGTAACCTCATGGCCTGGCATATCCCCCACTCTACCATTGCCACCAAGCCAGGAGATCAACCCTGGTTCAATGAAGAGTGCAAGGAGGGCACGCCAGGAACAGCAGCAGGTGTCAACCTGGTGAAGCCACAACCCAGGTCTACTTGTGTGCCAGACAGCATAAGCAGCTAGCAATAGGTCCCACAACCAATGACTCTGCAATCCTGCCACACACAATCGTGAATAATTATGGACATTAAAACAACTCACTGGAGGAGGAGGCTCCACAAATATCCCCATCCTCAATGGTGGGGGAGCCCAGCATATCAGTGCAAAAGATAAAGTAGCAGCATTTGCAATAATCTTCAGCCATGTGTCGAGTGGATGATCCCCCTCAGCCTCCTCCAGGGGTCCCCAGTATCAGAGATGTCATTCTTCAGCCAATTTGATTCACGCCACATAATGCCAAGAAACAGCTGAAGGCACTTGATACTGCAAATGCTGTGAGCTCTGGCAATATTTCGGCAATAATACTGAAGACCTATGTCCCAGAACTTGATATGCCCCGAGCCAAGCTGTTCCAGTACAACAACAACACTGGCACCTAGTGGAAAATTGCCCAGATATGTCCTATACACAAAAACAGGACCAATCCATCCTGGACAATTACCGCCCCATCAGTCTACTGTTGATCAGCAGCAAAGCGATGGAAGGAGTCATCGACAGTGCTATCCACTGGCAATTATTGAGCAGTAACCTGTTCACAGGCACTCTGTTTGGGTTCTGCCAGGGTCACTCAGTTCCTGACCTCAGTACAGCCTTGATTCAAACATAGACAAAAAGGGTGAAACTCCAGAGGAGGAATGAGAGTTACTGCCAAGTATGGCATCAAGGAGCTGGGGAAAACTGGAGTCAATGGGAAGCAGGGATAACTCTCTGCTGGTTAGAATCTTACTGAAGGCGGGGTTCAGCGATGATACCTCTTAAAACTAAATAGTTAGCATGCCACAAGAGTAGTTTTACACAAGTTACTTTATTCAGGATTGAGATGAATTATAGGAAGAGTACCGAATAATCATTATTAACCATTAAACATGTATTTTTAGTACTTAACAGTAATAAATAATCAATAGTTAAACAATCCAGGGTGCTGGTTCTGTTGTTCTGTTTCTCACAAACAATCAGCACAAGATGCTGAGATTGTACTTATCTGTTAGGATGAGGATCCTGGCATCAATCATGGGTTATTTACGATTCTATTGGGTGAAGTTCAAACATTGCTTGCAATTCTATTGGGTAAAGTTTAAACATTGCTTGCAATTCTATTGTTAAAGTTTAAACATAGCAACTTCAGGGATTGGATCGCGTCCAACTGGGGAGGGCAATTGCTTTTTGAAAGTTGTATATGAGCTGAGTTTGTGTCTTTGTTCTGTAGAAGGACCTTGGCAGCTAACAGGTCTTATCTCTCATGTACATGAATGCAAGCTTGTAAAATATTAAACCGTCTTCAGATTTTTGATGTGTCTGCTGCTCTTTGTACTGAGTTGAGCCACAGGAGAAAAGCCCGCGTGGAAGCCAACTCAATACACAGGCCTCGAAACCGCTCCTACACTTACTTAGCACAAAGGAAGATAGATGTGGCTGTTGGAGGTCAATCACCTCAGCTCCAGAACATTACTGCAGGAGTTCCTCAGGATAGAGTCTTGGGCCCAAACATCTTCAGCTGCTTCATTGATGGCCTTCTCTTCATCATAAGATCAGAAGTGGTGATCTTTGCTGATGATTGCACAATGTACAGCACCATTTGTGACTCATAGTACAAATGATGTTATCATAGACATAATTTGTGCTATGAGTCCTCAGATACTGAAGCAGTTCACATTCAAATGCAGAAAGACCTGGACAATATATCCAAGCTTGGGCTGACAAGTGGCAAGTAATATTTGTGTCACACAAGTGCCAGGCAATGACCATCTCCAACAAAGGAGAAGCTAACCATCTCCCCTTGACATTCAATGGTAGTAACAGTGCTGAATCCCATCTGGCTCACAACTCCCCTCTGCAACCCAAACACAATGAGTAATGCTGCCACAAGAAATAGCACCAATCAGATGATTGGCGTGTTGAAGCTACCTTTGCACTGCCTCATCCGCTCTGGAAGAGCTCTCCATCATTTGACAGAATGGCTGCACCTATTCATGGTGATCTGCTGAACCTTCCACAATCTGGTCATCCCTTACCTCCAGGGATTCAGTATTCATCTCAAAAGCAGGAGGAGGAGGAAGAGGGGATTGAGGAGGAAGAAGAGGGGCATGCCCATGTTGCGGACGGTTTGTCCATGAGCACCCAACTTGACACCATCTCCCAAGATTCCTATTTTATAACAGTCCACACCAGCGTCCCTCAGTTATGGGCTTCACAGTGCCCTTGGCCACAATCCTGAAATAAAAGCCACAAAGAAACAACTATTCCATGCCAATTTTATTTATAATACATCTAGTATTCCTTACAAAACCCAACTAATCACCCTTGTGCATTCCCTTTGTGCCTGCCTTGCCTGTGCCTGCCTTGACCAGTTCTCATATTGTCATGTGAGAGTACCTTTAAGAAATGGGTGTTTAAGAAATGTACCTTTAAGAAATTAGTGTTTATCAGTGATGCCAGAGTTTGAGTGGAGCTGGGCTGTCTGTCAGCTTTTTACTTTTGTTTTAGGCTGTTTGCTGCAGGGTGTATTTTAGTTTTGTTTTCAGAGTTGGATAGCTGCAGTCATGGCCAGAAGGTGTATGAGTCTCTCTCTCTGTAATCTAAAGACTGTAAATCGATCCTTTGGTGATTTAAAATTAATAACTGCTCTCAGTAGTGGCTTTAACCTGATGTGCTTCTGTTAAAAGTTTTTTTAAAGTCTTATGGATGTTAAAAGGATGGCTTAAGGATTACTTAGTGTTGTATTCTTTGGTGGTTATATTTGAATTGATGGTTGCCAAGATGTTCACTGTATTTTTAAAAACGTTAACTTGAGTTCATAGAATAAACATTGTTTTGCTTTAAAAATACTTTTCCATTTCTGCTGTACCATATCCGTAGAATGGGCTGTGTGCTCCCCACACCACAATCTATTAAACGTTGTGGATCAGGTGAACTCTATGGTACACTTTGGGGTTCTCTAAACACTGGCACATAACAGTATGCAGTGCTACTCCAGTGTCACAGCATAGCTGGTGAAAGGCTGCTGACATTCAGTGGAGGAAACTGCAGGTGGCAGGACATTCCCAAGTATCTCCAGATGTAGAGGGACCAGCTGCAGTCTGCAAAACCTCGAAATGCTTAGATAGCAGCCTGGGCTGGTTGAGTGGCGGTGCTGGGAGATTGAATGCTGTCATAATGTAGCCCACTGGTCTGAATACTGGCCATACAGAGATACATTCCCTGTGCCACCCAGGGCCGGTGCTAGGAATTGCGGGCCCAATTAGAAAAGTGATGGCGGGGCCCCTACTCTACAAAAGTAAAAATTTATGTATGTTTATATTTCGTGTAGTATGCTCGTCTTTAACCAAAAAAAAACATTAAATGCTTGATATACTAAAATTTTGAAACTTACTTACCCGGGCGGAAGGATTTAGCGGCGCAGGGCTGAAGGATTTGTCGATGGTAATGCGGTGCGTTCCCCAAAAGTATAAACTACCCTATAGTTCCTCTTAGAATACAGAAAAGGTTTCAAACGGTAACTCTGTCGCCGCTGGCGTGGGGCCCCCTTAAGGTGCGGGGCCCAATTTGATGAAATTGGTCAAATAGGCTTAAAACCGGCCCTGGTGCCACCCTCTAAGGTTCTCTGAAGTACACAGTGCCAGTATGTGAACTGGTGGCTGCAAGTGTCATATCAAGTGATTGTGTTTCCTCTTCATCAGCCTCTTCTTCCCGGAAGTCAGCCTCCCACACGCTGTCTGGTCAGTCAAGCGGTTCCTGGTTATCTGAAGGCATAAAAGGCTGCTTCCGTTTATGGGCCACCTTGACAAGAGAGAGCAAAATATGGCTGTCAGTGTAATGCTTTGTGTTTGAGTAATGCGCCTGGCACATTTGAATAACTGGCAGCATGTTCAAGGTGTGAGATGTGAGAAGGCAACTTGCAAAGGTGCTGAGTGTATGAGGGTGAGGTGAGGCTATAAATGTGAGATGCATGTTGTGGTTGAAAGAAAATACTGGTAGGTGAGTGAAGTGGGTGTGGTAAGGGGAGCAGTGGATGAGGCCCATGATGTGGTTGATGGGATAGGGCTTGGGAAGATGCACTGACTGACTTTGACCACTCGTGTAAGATCTTTCAATATCTTGTGGCTCTGCACCAGGATGAGATTGCTGGCATTGACTGCAACAGGCATTTGCTTCCCCCGCCATCTAGGTATTAGGCTTGAGGGCAATCTTGAGGAAAGGGGACCTCTGTTTTCCACTGTACATCCAGGCTTCCATCAGAGAGCATTGCATCAGAGAACCCCGGAACACACCCTCTGGCATTTTGTGCCATTTGACGAGGTTCTGCCTGCTTTTTTTTAACTGCCCACTCACTACTTCAGTCCTGGCTACAGCCAGAGAACACCCCCCCCCCCCCCCCCAACTTTAAGCTCTGTGTTGCAGCCACTCAACACCACTGCCCACTACAAGCATTGCAATTAGCAAGCAGCACAATATTTGTGTTCTGTCTGCCTTACATTGACTGGGTGTGGGCGAATCACACAACACAATTCCCATGACTGGTTTTAGGGGCAAGCCAGTCTTTCCCCCTCAAGAATCTCCCAGTAAAGTCAGTGGAACAAACCCATGTCTGAATGTGTGATCTTTCTAAACACTTGGTAGGGAGGGAAAGTGGGTGTAGCAGCTTGTTATCCTATCGACTTGCTCCATGACTGTGCACATTCCCGAGCAGGTTCTCTGCTAAGGTTACAAGAACATTTCTTCGAAATGTTTTCCTTTAAGGGGAAAGCAAACCGATTCAAGTTTCCACTTCTTCAAAACAGGGAGTCAGGAGCCGCGATCATTTTAGATTTGTTTGTTCCAGTTTCAGTAGTGGATGCACACTTATTTGCACCAGTAGTGTCGCGTAAAGTGCTGTGCTACTGAAAATCATATTCTGAATATGTTACATTAAACCGTGAAACCATCAAAGTAACATCAGGCCTTATTCTGGGCTGAAGAAGCTGGTTCATCCAATAATACTCAGTCTTAGGAAAATCAGTCACAATTGTACCCTGCATTTATAGTGAGTGCAAATCTCATTGTGCTTACAAAAATCGTTTGCATAGATCCCTTGGTGAAAAGTGCAGCCTTCTCGTCGCACTCTCATTGGCAGGGCTGCCAACCCATGTACACTATATTAGTCCTTGGACTGTGTGGGTGATTTGTTTAAGCGCACTGCTCCATTAATTTTTTTTCTGTGATCATGCATGGTAACTTAAATGCACCACGTTCAGTGTGGTCTGCATGGAAATTTTCTGGTTGGCGAGTGGCCACATTGATCAAACATTGTCGCCAATTCATTTGGAACAAGCACTGCTATAATTTAAATTTTCGGTTGGCATGTTTTTTTCTTGTTTATTGCAGTGCATCATCTATATTTTTATTGCCTGCATTTTTGTTGTTTCAGCTTGTTTTTTTCTTCATTTCTTTTTATCTGTTCATGGGCATCGCAGGCTGTGCCAGCATTTATTGCCCATCCATAAGGGCATAATTGCCCTTGAGGGGGCATTGCTGTGGGTCTGGAGTCAAATGTAGGCCAGGCCAGGTAAGGATGGCAGATTTCCATCCCTAAAGGACATTAGTGAACAGATGGGTTTTTATGACAATGGGTCATAGTCATCATTAGACTTTTAATTCCAGGTATTTTTTGTGGTGGTGGGATTCGAACTCAAGTCCCCAGATCATTATCCTGGGTCTATGGATTACTACTCCAGCGTCAATACGACTATGCCACCTCCTCCCCGCAGTAAACAACACTTAATGATTTTTTTACAGAGTCCTGAGACTGTGAAAGGCATTATATATATGTAGGTTTCTCCGGTTTCTTTCTTTCAATGCATAACTTTTAAGGATAGTCCCTCCGAGACACGACTTATATTAGAAGCACCTTGCATGTCCTGAGCTTTCATGAGAAAAATCTTTGCCTGCAATTTTCAATTCATTTGCCAAGTACAGCACCATAGGTGAAACTTTCCTCTTTTTTCTCAATGTTTCTCGTAGTTTCTTCCAAAACCTGAATATTGCTGAAATGAGAGACATTTTGCCAAACCTTTTATCTTGCATTCAGCAAAACAAATACAAGAGTACCAAATTTCAAACAATCACAACAATCTATACTTCTGGAGAAAAGAATGCTGACAGGTTGGCAAATTGACTCTGATTGGTCGAGGCGTTATGCAAAAGATAACGGGAAGAATGTCATCTGAAACATGGTTCTAATGATAACTCAAAAAGGAACATGAGAAAAAGCGAAGTAGAATGGAAAAAGATCCTGGGCGGGATTCACTGATCCTGAGGCTAAGTGTTGACACTGCGTCAACAGGCCCCCAGGAGAGCTATTCCAAGCCCTACAGGAGGCCAGCGCGGCACTGGAGCGAACCCACGCCACTCCAACTGCCAATACCGGTGTCAAATGTGCGCCGCGGATCTGCACGTGCGCAATTCGACCAGCAAGAATGCGCGCATGCGCAGTAGCCTCCTTCTCCGCTCCGGCCCCGACGCAACATGGCGTAGGGGTACAGGGGTCGGCGCAGAGCAAAAGAAGCCCCCAGCCCGAGAGGCCGGCCCGCCGATCGGTAGGCCCCGATTGTGGGCCAGGCCACAGCGGCGACCTCTCCCGTGGTCGAACCCCCCCTCCACGCCCACCAGCCACCCCGGAAAGGACGCACGCTGAGGTCCCACCAGGTAAGACCACATGTGGACGCCACCGGCAGGACTCTGATTCTTTTGCAGCCACTCGCCCCATCCCGGGCGGAGAATCGCCGGGGGGGCGCGTAGAGCAGCACCCGACCAGCGCCGCGCCGACCGCGCCGGCATCAATGGCACCAATTCTCCGCTCACCGGAGAATCGGCAGACCGGAGGCAGTGCTGCGTCGCGCGCTTTACACCCGGGTCGGCGATTCTCCGGCCCAGCGTGGGCTGAGAGAATCCCGCCCCCTATAAATGGAATAAAATGCTTAAAAATGATAACGGGAAGTTAAAGCAGAAGTCCCTCAAAAGGCTTAACAGCTGCCAGAAGTTTTAGACTGCAGACAAGTTATTATCACACAGGCTTTGAGATAACACCTTGAAACATCTCATGCTGTAACCCAATAACATTCTTTCAAGTCAGAGAAATTCTACCAAAGTTAAGTTCTAACATAAAGGGAACAAGTTCGCCACCCTTTGATAGAAGTGAATTATTTTACCAAGCAATTGATTGGAATTGCGAGAATCTTAAGTTTGAATTACTTGAAAGAATGTTCATTTGTAAATGATAGAAACTTAATGACACCAGTTAAAAGTGGAAATGTGGAGATGACAGTTGCCTTTGCTACGGTACAATTCACCGCAGCCAACTGCTTCTTCCCAAAAGCAGCCAACACTTTTGTAAAATTGTAAAATGGGAAGAATGTCATTTCAAACATTTGAAAGGAATATGAGAAAATGCAATACTTAAAAGGAATTAAAAGGCTGAAATACAACAATATAATAAACAGGAAGCTTCCCTGCCAGTGTTCTCCACCATCGCACTTACCCAGGTTGGGCACTTTAGCGATGAGGCATCTGGGACACTAACGTGCGCACTACACAGCTGTACCGGTACAGCAGGTGGAGGTAGGAGCAGCCAAGGGGCCGGGCGGTCGGAGGGCAGCCCGGCGCAGGCAACCATCTGCCGCCCAGATGGGTCCCGGGTTCCTGGAGTTACCACACCCACCCATAGACCCGATGCAGTCACGGACCAAGGGACGATCGAAGGGGGTGACAGCCGGCTTGAGGCAGCTGCAGGTGCAGGTGGAGGAGTCCACCCGCGTCCAGGAGCAGGGAGTGGTGCCGGCCATGCGTGCCACCCAGGCCGAAACCGCACGGGTGGAGTCCGCGGTGGAGGCAATGGGTGCGACAGTGTCAGGCATGGGGAGCAGTATGCAAGGCCTGGGGCTTTCCGTGCAGGCGGCGTCCTCACAGTGGTGTGGGGTGAGGGTAGTTGGTGTCGGGTGGATGGGGTGAGGGTGGTTGGTGTTGGGTGGATGGGGTGAGGGTGGTTGGTGTTGGGTGGATGGGGTGAGGGTGGTTGGTGTTGGGTGGGTGGGGTGTGGGTGGTTGGTGTTGGGTGGATGGGGTGAGGGTGGTTGGTATTGGGTGGGTGGGGTGTGGGTGGTTGGTGTTGGGTGGATGGGGTGAGGGTGGTTGCTGTTGAGTTGGTGGGGTGAGGGTGGTAGGCTGGTGCCGCATTGTGCAGTCTATGCCCATACTCGGCGATACCCACGCCCCCCCTAGTCCGTGAACCGGGCGGCTATCAACCTGACCCGTGCCCGCTGGCCCAGCCAGTAACGGTGGGCAGCCTCCCACCCATGTCCAGCCCATCTGCCCTGACCATTGCCCCCATCTCCCTCATCTGGGAGGTCTGTGCCTCGTCTTGCTGCTCCTCCCCTTCACCCTCCTCTGCCTGCAGCACATTGCCCATCTACTGGGCTATGTTGTGCAGGACACAGCAGACCATAACGATATGGCCGACCCTATCTAATGGGGAATGGAGGGCCCCTCCAGAGCGGTCCAGGCACCTGAAGTGCAACTTCAGCAGCCCAAAGCACCTCTCTATCACACCCCTGGTTGCTGCATGGACATCGTTTTAGCGGTTGTCCGCGTCAGTCTGTGGCGTCCGTCTAGGCATCATCAGCCACGACCGCAACGGGTAACCCCTGTTACCCAGCAACCAGCCCATCAGCCGGGGGGGCAGGGGGGGATTGGTCCCTCGAACATAGAGGGGCGAAAGATTGCGCCAATATGAATGAGTCATGTACACTGCCCAGATATCGGGCGTAGACGTGCATAATCCTCATGCGGTGGTCACAGACCACCTGCATATTCATGAAATAGGTCCCTTTCCTATTCGTGAACATGACACTGTTATCCGCAGATGGCTGCAAGGTGACGTGCATCCCATCGATCGCCCCCTGGACCATCAGCATCCTGGCAACAGCAGTGAAGCCAGCTTCCCGGACATCCTGTCTGGCCCGGTCCACAGGGAACTGGATGTAGCGGTCTGCAATGGCATATAGGGTGTCTGTCACTGCACGGATGCGCCGGTGCACCGATGCCTGCGAGATGCCGGACAGGTCCCCACTCGGCACCTGGAATGACCCCGTGCCATAAAGATTCAGGGCCACCATAACCTTGACGGCCATGGGGAGAGGGTGTCCTCCCCCAGTGCCATGCAGTGCCAGGTGTGCCCTCAGGTGACAGATATGGGCGATGATTTCCCGGCTCATCCGGAGTCTCCTCCTGCATGCCCGGTCCGTGAGGTCTTGGTACGTCGAGCGGGGCCGGTACACAGGGGGCCTCATTGGGGGTCTCCGACACCATGGCAACACCACCACCTCCTTATCCTCCTTGTCTTGTCGGATGGGCAGCCCTCCAGGCTGGGCGCCAGCCACTTGCCTCCCTGTGGCACACTCCTCTGCGGCAGCCTCCGCCGCCTCCCTGGCACGCTCCTGCTCCAGCTCCCCCACGGCAACATGTAGAAGTACATCTCCCGCCATGGTGGCCAACATCGCTGGGTGATGACCAAACATAACAGCCTGCAGGGGGTGGGGGGGTGGGGGTTTGGGGGTGGAGGTGGGGGGGAACAGACGACATGTCATCATTGCCCATACAACCCCCCCGCAGCCAGGTGCCATATGCCGCATGGTCGCAACTGTTGCCAGCTGGCACCTGACCAGGCGAAACACCCCCTTCCCGGCACGCACCCTCCCCAAAACGCCCCCTCCCCAACACACCCCCACTCTTCTCTTCTCCAGCACGTGCCCTTCCCAACCCCCCACACCCTCTTCTCCCTGGCACGCACCCTCCCCGACGGCCAGTGGTGGACTGGCCAGGGTGTCAGCTTGCCCGATGGCAAGTGGGCCCCTGATGAAGTGGGCCCCCTATATCAAATAAAAATGCAATAAAGAAACAAACACAGACAACTGTTTTAGTAATAAAAAGGAATAAGAAAAAAAAGAGAATAGGACACAAATAAGCAGTGCATGAAAAGGAACGAAGCAGGGGAGGTAGTGGAAGGATGTGGAATAGGGGGGCCCGGGTCGGGCATAATTAAGGAAATTCCATGTTTTCAGCAAAAGTGTGTGAATTTAAAGATAAAGTTACAATTCGTGATTTGAGATGGTCGGCAACTTCAAAGGATATCAAGCAGTAGTCTTGGTTCTGTACCGGTACATCGGTCCGGGGCCCGGAGAGCCAAGAAGGGACCCGTGAATCTCTGAAGGGCTCTTAAAAATTATAATTAATTAGATAAATAAATCTCCAACTTCTTTCCTGAGATTTGTATTCTAACTTAATAAAATATAATTGTTTTTAAAAAGAGCAATACCAAATAAAAATGCAACAAAGAAACAAACAAATAATCACTCAGTGTATGAAAGAACGAAGCAGTGTTAAACGGATGTGAAAAGGAGTGGGGGGGTGCTGGTTCACCCGGGTCGGACATAGTTGGAAATCCACGTTTTCAGCAAGAGTGTGTGAATTTAATGATAAAGTTACAGTTCATGATTTGAGATGGTCGGCAACTTGAAAGGATATCAAGCAGTACATAGGGTCGTGAGGTCACCGAAAAGGAGAAGCGGTACCTTTGACCGTGAATCATGAGGTCAAAGATATTGAAGTGATAAGCCATGATCGGTAAACTCAAAGGGTTGCGACTTGTAACACTACACTGGTATCAAACTGGACATGTTAACTTTGGTCGTGGGACCATTCTTAATGTCTGACTATAGTCGGACCAAACTTCTAAGTTTCAACAGTTGTCTCAGTTGCTTGCTGGTGTGAACACTGGACAGTGGATTGTCTCCTCTTCTGAAGCTGCATAGGCCACAGTAGTATTGACTAATGAACAAAGCCTATTGAAGTGTAAGTAAGTTATTTTATATTTTTTATCAAGTAAGGGTTTATCTGGCGTTCCTTCAAGTTATTCTTGCAATCATCAATATTCATTTTTCCCAATGTGGGCTATTTTTAATTAAGATTTATTTCAGGAATATTACCCCTACCAGCATGGAAAAGAAAAAGCATAAATCTGGGTCACTAAAATGCACAGAATAAAAAGAAGCAGAAAGGAAGGAATCAGCCAAGCGATGCAGGCCTATTACAGAGTTTATAATACCACAAGCACAATCCACATCAATATCCAGTTCTGCAACAAATAATCAAGAAGCAAGAAACAATGCTCATGGTGATGATGCAATGACATGCGAGTTACAAGAACAGAGAAGAGCTACTTTGAATGTAGAGACAAATACAAGTGCATCCATTACTAATCAACCCAGGCCCAATATTTCTTCTGGCTTCCTTGTTCCTCTGTACTGCCTGTAGTTGCAACATCTGAACACATAGCTTCAACTAGTGACAGGGAATCAGATATTCCTTCAAGCATAAATGACTTGGTTTCTGAAGCACATCCTGTAAATGAACCTACGCAAGAAAATGAAAGATCAATTACTGGAATCTTCCAATATCCATCACAAGCAAAGCTAAATCAGTTTTTTGCTGAACATCCACTTCAGCAACTTGATGATCTGCCATTTGATGGTCGTTTGTATGAGAGGAAAATTATGAATGACTCAGTCCCAAGAAAATGGCTAACATATAACAAAGAAAATAGATGCTTATATTGTTCATACTGCTTAGCCTTTGAGTTTCCCAACACTTGTAATCCATCACCCTTTGTACGTGGCTTTAGTGACTACAGGCGTATTAGCCAGAGCTTGACTTTACATGAATCGACAACAACACATGCCAGAAATGCTCAGCAATATATCAGTGTGGTTAATGATGGCACCTTAGATAAATTTTTTGCAGCATCACTAATTAAAAGGAAAGAAGAAGTATTGAAGCAGAGAAGTATTGTCATGAGGATTATAGATGTTAGGCAAGCAAGCACTTCCTTTTCGAGGTCACAGAAATGAATCGGCCTACACTCTAGATAATGAGGTTCTGAATCATGGCAATTTTTTAGCTACAGTGCAGTTGATGGCAAAATATGACCCCATTATGGCAGCTCACGTTTCTGCAGTGAAAAACAAGTCTAAACAAAGAATCAAACGATTAGAGCAACAAGGAAAAGCTCAAAGTAAAGGCCGTGGTGGACTTGTTACATACCTGAGTAAAACAACTATAAACATGTTAATCAAAATTATGAAGAATATGATACAAGAAAGAATTAGTCATGAAGTTTCTCAAGCAAAATATTATTCTATTCAGGTTGATTCAACACAAGATAATTCATCCATCAATCAGTTTAGCATTATTATTCGGTATGTGCTTAAAGGTATTATCTGTGAGCGACTACTTTCAGTTGTGCCAAGTAATGATGGTACAGGACAGGGACTTTTTGATCTATTGATTGAAACATTACAGCATCTTAAAATTGACCCCCAAAAATGTTTATCTGATAGCACAGATGGCGCTGCAAGCTACCATGGCCAGTATAATGGTTTACAAAGTAAAATTGCTGATGTGGCTGATCAACATGTTCATATATGGTGCTATGCCCATGTCTTGAATTTGGTGATAACTGAAACAACAAAATGTTGTGTGCCTGCAGTTTCTTTTTTCAATTTGCTCCAGAATATAGCAACTTTTGTGAAAGCATCATACAAGAGAATGGCTGTATGGATAGAAGTTGTTGGAAAACATCTAGGACAAGAAAAAATGAAATTATTAAAGCTAATTGGTGAGACTAGATGATCAGGAAAATCCAATGCAGCAACAACTATATTTGGACGTTTTAATGATGCCGCTGCCAGTACTTTCGTAAATCTATTGACATGCTTATCAATGATACAAGATTCAGAAAAGTTTGATGCAAAAACAAAACATGAAGCAAATGTTTTACTTCAAAGTCTTCTAAAGTTTGAAACCATATTGACAGCATTTACTTACTTGTATATATTTGAAACTACAACCCCGTTATCAAGTTATCTACAGACAAGTGGTTTAGATATGTTTACTGCATGGAGTTTGGTAGATTCAGCTACAACAAAGTTGAAGAAACAGACAAGAACATTTGATAACGTTCACAGCAAGGCTTTGGAATTTGTAAATAAATGTAATGACAGGATTTCACAGATGAATATGGATGAAAATCAAACATTGGAAATTGATGCGTTGGAAACAGCATTGCCAGTTAAGAGGCAGAGGAAGAAGAAAAGAATGGCAGATGAGCTTATTGATGATGAAAGAAATTTCTCAGATTCTCTAGCTGATTTTCGAGTAAATGTGTTTAACCTAATAATGGATCACATTGTCCAGTCACTAGAATCACGCTTTGTACAACGCAAACAGTTGTATAAAGATTTGTCCTGCTTGGACCCAGCAAAGTTTAAAACTATTGCAGAGAAGGGCTTTGAAGATGAAGCATTGGAAGGTATTATTAAGCTGTTTCCACAAATCAGCAAAGATCAAGTAATATTGGAATTGTTTTCTTTTCCTTCAAACTTTGATGTATTAAAGCTATTGCTTAATGATGGTGAGAATATGGATTCCAGTTGCAACAATTGTAAAATTTGCAGCACTTGCCCATCGTGTGTACTAAAATTTCTGGCATCCAACAGACTTCATGACAAGGCATATGATAACCTTTATGAACTTTACAAAGTCATCTCCACACTATCAGTTACTCAAGTCCAATGTGAGAGGACATTTTCAAAGCTAAAGATCATAAAGACAAGGTTAAGAAATTCGCTGTCTGAGGAGAATTTAGCATCATACATGTTGCTATCCATTGAAAAGGAATTGTTAGATGAATTGGATGCAGAAGCAATTATTGGCAGATTCGCACAATCATCTAGCGAACACAAACGATTGCTCTTAATATAGTGGACTGCATGCAATGCTCTATTGTGCTTTTGAACTATCTGTTAATGTGTAAATTGTGCAGTAAACTATTTAAAAATATCAACCAATTACTTAAAATTTAAAAAAATAAATAAAAAATTCAATTATAACATTCTGTATTTACATTTGGTATCTACTGCCAGCAATATGTACAGTACATGTACACTCTAATTACTAAGAAATACACATTTTTTCCACAAAAATTTTAATTGTACCCTTTTTTCCATACGTATTTTTTGAAAATTTTATTTATTTGTTATGAAAATTAAATGATAGCATTGTAGTTGTGGGTGGGCCCCCTTTGTCTCCTGGCAACCAATATTTTTAGACCCAGCCCGCCACTGCCAATGGCCCCTTCCCTCCCCTCCCCAGCCCCTCCCCCCCTCCACAACCCCCCCTCCAGCACCCCCCCCCACCGGCATGCACACGCCAACGGCTCCTGCGGATCCCCCACCAACTGAGGCCTTGCCATCCCCTCTCTGGCGGCCGCCCCACGTCATCCCAGACCTCCGCGCTGGCCGGCGTCAACCAGCACGACTGGTTGACGCTGTTAAATAGATGGTTCGATTTACGCCGACGTGACCCGTGGTCACGTTGGCGGGACTTCGGCCCATCTGGCCCGGAGAATTGGGATGGGCCCGGGGCCCATTGCGTTGCTCCGACCCTCGCCATTCTGCAAGGCGCACGGCGTGATTCACATCAATGGGATTTTTGGGGTTCCGGAGAATATCGCGAGCGGCGTCCGGGCGGCAGGGTGGGATTTACGCCGCACACCCAGCGATTCTCCGACCCGGCAGGGGGTTGGAGAATCCCGCCCACAATGCTTCGGCTCAACTACTTTCTGTGGTAACGGATTCCACCAGCCGACCGCTCTCTGGGTGAAGAAATTTCTTCTCATCTCAGACCTAAATGGTCTACTCCATTTTATCAGACTGTGACCCCTGGTTCTAGACATCCCCAGCATTGGGAATATCCTTCTGATATTTGGGGCGAAATTCTCTGACCCCCAGCAGGGTCGGAGAATTGCCTGGGGCCGCCTAAAATCCCGCCCCCG
This sequence comes from Scyliorhinus canicula, assembly GCF_902713615.1. NCBI lineage: Eukaryota > Metazoa > Chordata > Chondrichthyes > Carcharhiniformes > Scyliorhinidae > Scyliorhinus > Scyliorhinus canicula. The sequence goes on from NC_052153.1 coordinate 169,171,805, forward strand.
CCATGGCAGAGATTCTCCGCCACCTGGGAAGTGGCGGTGGTGGGAATCTCGCCACTCCGATCGGAGAGGCCCCTGCGGTGATTCTCCGGCCCAGATGGCCCCGAAGTCCCGCCCCTGGGAGGCCTCTCCCGCCGGCGAGGTTTGAACCACCTCTGGAACGGCGGGATCAGCGGCGCGAGCGGGCCCCGGGGTCATGGGGGGGGCGGGGGGCAATCGAACCCCGGGGGGTGCCCCCACGGTGGCCTGGCCCGCGATCGGGGCCCCCCGCTCAGACTCCGGACCAATGCCCTGGGTGCACTATTTCTCCTTCCGCCTTCGCCATGGCGGAAGCGGAAGAGAACCCCACATCGCGCATGCGCCAGCAGTGACGTCAGCGGCCAGCTGCCGCTGACGTCACTGCCGGCGCATGCGCCGACCGGCGAAAGCCTTTCGGCCAGCCCCGCTGCCGGAGGCGCCGGTTTTTTGCGCCAGTCTTTTGGTGCAAACCGCTCCGGCGCGGGGCTGGCCCCCAAAGGTGGGGCGTATTCCCCACCTTTGGGGAGGCCCGACCCCTGGGTGGTTAGCGCTACTCCCCTACGCCGGCACCCTCCGGCACGCCGGGTAGGGGAAAATGCCGCCCCGGTTCTCTCTAGTCCTGTTCAAATTTTATTGGTTTCTATGAGACCACCACCCCTCATTCTTCTGAACTCCAGTGAATACAATCCTAACCGACTCAATCTCTCCTCATACCATGCCATCCCAGGAATCAATAGAATGCGTACAAGATCGAGACAAATTAATGCTCTTACCTCACTAACAATAGTAGAGATGTATCTGTCCTTGCTATACACCCAGCCATCCACGCAATGCTCTGTCTCACGTGCTGTATCATTGACGCCATCTTGTAGCTGAGTTTTGAATCTGGTGCATTTACTGTACACTGGCCCGCCATCCATTCCCTCCAAGGGGAGCAGTAAGCTCATATTTGTGAAGGATGTTTCCTCAATGGTGATATTCGAAGAGTTGGACAGACGGCAGTGGTGCTTAGGAGTGTCTGCCATAAACACCATGGACAGACCCACGTAACCATTTGGGATTACACCAATGCTAAGCAAAAGGAAAATTGTTCTCTGGTAATGCCCCCATTCTCCCAGGAAAGCAGTCGCTTCATCGTAATCTTGCATCTTCTTTTATCTTCTTCGAAACCCCTTGCTGTGTATCCAGCGCCTTCACTTAAAAATATGTCTCTTATTGAAGCAACAAGGCTACTTCATCCAATCTTTAAATCAATTTAATGTTATAATCTCTGTTTCCAATCATAATGGACAAAAGACATATACTGGTCACAGCATCTACAATCCACTTTCAATAATCCTAAACCTCTGGCTCTTGCGTAGATCAATAGAAAATCCTATCATACATAAACAACAGGGTCAGTATCTATCATGTGTTAATAGACTACTTGGTCAGTCATGTCAACCCGTGTCTCAGCATCTGAAAAACAAGATCGTTTCTTCCCCCCCCGCCACCTCAAAGCTATGCACCTCCTCCTGATTTCATACATGGACAGTGCAGAACTTTAACTGGATGTCAGTCTATTGACTGACATGGCTTTTGAAAGCCTATTAATACATGCATTCACCTCTTTTTGAACAAGAGGGTATTATATAATTTTGTTATTAATATCCAACTCCATGAGATCAGCAGCTGCAACAAGCTAATGACTTTAACAGGTTGCACTGAGAAAGGAATTTTGCTGTTGAAAGAGTGGTGGCAATGTGACGCTTCACCCTGAAGATATGACAGCTTTTATTTACCCCTGTTCTCTATCTCTGTCTTTAACTTTTAGGTTAACAGTCTTATTTGCCAAAAGACAGTGAGGCAATCATGCAACTGGAGATTCAAAGGGTTGGAAATGTTGAAGTATTGCATACACACATGCACTGAAAAAATACCATCAGTGTGGCACAATCTACTTTTGTTCCCGTGTTCAGTTCAACCATGCTTGGTGACACACTTTATAAGTTATTTGGGATTTGCACCTTGTGATTGCCAGCACTGGTAGTTTTCTACTTATGGAACCCTGGAATTATCTTTAGCCTCCTGAACGATTATACCTAAATATAAATCCCTAGAGGATTGCAAGTGGATCCAGTTTCAATGCTGCCAACATTTTGATTTGCAGACTTAGTTCAGAATCCCTGCCTCCATCGGCGGGTAGCCACTTACTCTGTGATGCACTATCAATTGCGACAAGATGAGAGTAGAATGTAATCGAGGCTTTATTACACAGAGATGTGTGGCCTCCTACAGCAACTGACGAAGTGGCTGCTGTACGGCGAGCACACATATTTATACTCCGCCTACTGGGCGGAGCCAGCCAGGGATCTACTCCCATACCTGTAGTACAGGGGCCTTACCGTAAAACCCATATTTATACAGTATAATACATCAGTGGTGACTACCATATTCGCTCCCTGTTAAAAATGAGTCCAGCAGGGGTGGTGGAGAACTATATACAGACAAGTTGCTTTTAAAAACCACAGAGAATATTACAAATTTAGGCGGTCCGGTGTCTTGACCTGTCATCGAGAGCGCTGCAGTTCTGGTGGCGACTCAGGCGTCGGCTTGGTCTTCAGTGACTCCGGGAGCGTGTCGAAATCCTCTTCATCCCCGGGTGGGAGCAAGGGAAGGACGGATTGTCCTGGAGCAGGGGCTGCGGTGGGGTGCGAGGGGGGAAGGGAGGGTGGCGCCGGGGCAGAGGGGGGGTTGCGTGTGGAACCAGCTGGTGCCAGGTCCCTGAGGGAGACTGTGTCTTGGCGTTTGTCGGGGTACGCTATGTAGGCATACTGCAGGTTGCCTTGGGGTAGCTGTACCCTCTCAACCAACGGGTCCGCCTTGTGGAGTCGCACGTGTTTACGGAGGAGAACGGGTCCTGGAGCTGCCAGCCACATTGGGAGCAAAACCCCGGAGGTGGACTTCCTGGGGAAGGCAAAGAGACATTCATGGGGGGCTTTCGTTAGTCGCAGTGCACAGGAGCGACCGAATGGAGTGAAGGGCGTCGGGGAGGACCTCATGCCAGCGGGAGGCCGGGAGATTTCTGGACTGTAGGGCCAGCTGGACGGCCTTCCAGACCGTCCCATTCTCCCGCTCCATCTGCCCGTTTCCCCTGGGCTTTTAGCTGGTCGTCCTCCTCGAGGCAATATCCCTGTTGAGCAGGAACTGGCGTAGCTCATCGCTCATAAATGAGGATCCCCGGTCGCTGTGGACGTAGGCGGGGAAACCGAACAGAGCGAAGATGGTGTTGAGGGCTTTGATAACGGTGGCAGACGTCATGTCAGGGCATGGGACGGAAAAGGGGAATTGGGAATATTCATCGAACACACTGAGGAAGTACATGTTTCAGTCGGTGGAGAGGAGGGGCCCTTTGAAGTCCACGCTGAGGCATTCAAAAGGGCGGGAGGCCTTCACCAGGCGCGCACGGTCTGGGCGGTAGAAGTGCGTTTACACTCCGCGCAGACCTGACAGTCTCTGGTGATAGCCCTGATTTCCTCGATGGAGTAGGGCAGATTGCGGGCATTTATGAAATGGTAAAAACAGGTGACTCCTGGATGTCAGAGGTTGTCGTGCATGATCCGGAGTCGGTCCACTTGTGTGCTGGCACATGTACCTCGGGACAGGGCATCGGGGGGCTCGTTGAGCTTACCGGGGTGATACAAAATCTTGTAATTGTAGGAGGAGAGCTCGATCTTCCACCTCAAGATTTTATCGTTTTTGATCTTGCCCCGCTGTATGTTATTAAACATGAAGGCACCCGACCACTCTCAGTGAGGAGAGTGAATCTCCTGCCGGCCAGGTAATGCCTCCAACGGCGCACAGCATCAATGATGGCTTGGACCTCCTTTTCGATGGAGCAGTGCCGAATTTCGGGGGCATGGGGGGTGCGTGAAAAGAATGCCACAGGTCTGCCTGCCTGGTTGAGGGTGGTGGCCAGAGCGATGATTGATGCATCGCTCTCGACCTGGAAGGGGAGTGTCTCGTCGACCACGTGCATCGTGGCCTTGGCGATGTCGGCCTTGATACGGTTGAAGGCCTGGTGAGCCTCGGCCGTCAGTGAGAAAACGGTGGATTGAATGAGTGGGCGGGCCTTGTTCACATAGTTTGGCACCCACTGAGCGTAATACGAAAAGAACCCCAGGCATCGTTTGAGGGTCTTGGGGCAGTGCGGGAGGGGGAGTTCCATGAGGGGGTGCTTGCGATCAGGGTCGGGCCCCAGAACTCCCTTCTGAACCACCTAGCCGAGGATGGCTAATCAGTTCGTGCTGAACATGTACTTCTCCTTGTTATGCGTGAGGTTGGGGAGAGTGGCGGTTTAGAGAAATTTGGAAAGGTTACGTCGTGGTCCTCCTGGTCATGGCCGCAGATGGTGACGTTATCCAGGTACGGGAAAGTGGCCCGCAGTCCGTACCGGTCAACCATTCGGTCCATCTCCTGTTGGAAGACCGAGACCCCGTTGGTGACGCTGAAGGGAACCCTAAGGAAGTGGGAAAGGCGACCGTCTGCTTCAAACGCAGTGTATGGGCGGTCCGCCTTTCAGATGGGGAGCTGGAGGTAGGCAGATTTCAGGTTAACTGTCGAGAAGACCCGGTATTGTGCAATCTGATGGACCATATCAGATATGTGTGGGAGGGGGTACGCGTCGAGCTGCGTGTACCGATTGATGGTCTGACTGTAGTCAACAACCATCCTGTTTTTCTCCCCTGTTTTCACCACTACCACTTGGGCTCTCCAGGGGCTGTTGCTGGCCTCGATTATACCTTCCCGCAGCAGCCGCTGGACCTCAGACCTGCTGAAGGTCCTGTCCTGGGCGCTGTACCGTCTGCTCCTGGTGGCGACGGTTTTGCAATCCGGGGTTAGGTTTGCAAAAACGGGAGGCGGGTCGACCTTAAGGGTCACGAGGCCGCAAACGGTAAGGGGTGGTAGGGGCCTGCCAAATTTCAGGGTTAAGCTCTGGAGGTTCCACTGGAAGTCCAGGCCAAGTAGCAAGGCAGCGCAGAGGTTGGGGAGGACGTAGGGATGGAAGGGGCTGAACTCCACGCCGTCGATGGTGAGGGAGGCGATGCAGTACCCCTCTAACCATCACCCCTTGACTTTCAATGGCATTACCATCGCTGACTCCCCCACAATCAACACCATTGGGGTTACCATTGATCAGAAACTGAACTGGACTGGCTATCAGAGCAGGTCAAAGGCTGGGAATCCTATGGCAACTTACTTACCTCCTGACCACCCCAAAGCCTATTCACCATTTATAAGGCACAAGTCAGGAGTGCAATGGAATACTCTCCACTTGCCTTGATGAATGCAGCTCCAACAACACTCAGGAAGCTCAACACCATCCAGGACAAAGCAGCCCGCTTGATTGCTCCTCCTTCCACTAGAATTCGATCCCTCCACCACTAACAAACGGTGGCAGTGGTGTGTACCATCTACAAGATGCACTGCAGGAACTCACTAAGGTTCCTCAGACAATACCTTCCAAATCCACGACCACTACCATCTAGAAGGACAAGAGCAGCAGATACCTGGGAACCCCACCACCTGGGAGGTTTCCCTCCACATCAACTTGTAAATATATCGCCATTGCTTCACTGTCGCTGAATCAAAATCCTAGAACTCCCTCCCTAACAGCACTTTGGGTGTACCTACACATCAGGGATTGCAGCGGTTCAAGAAGGCAACTCACTGCCATATTCTGAAGGGCATCTAGTGATGGGCAATAAATACTGGTCTAACCAGCGACGTCCACATCCCGCAAATTATTTCAAGGGGCTGAATAGTCTAATCCTGCTCCTTTTCATACATTCTTATATTCTTCAATTGCCCATCAAAATGGCTAGAATTTTGTAAAAGTCCATCCGCTTACTGATGTCCTTAACCTTCCCTGCTACCTCTTCCCCCCCCCCCCCCCCCCCCCCCCCCCACCCTCCCAGGACCGCCGCCACCAACCTAGTGAAGGAATCAGTCCATCCTACAAGTTGTGGTATTATGAGAGCTATTTGGCTGTCTGGATACAGAATTGGCTGGTCAAAAGAAGACAACGAGTGGTAGTGGATGGAAAGTATTTTGTCTGGAGGTCGGTGACCAGTGATGTCCTGCCGGGATCTGTTCTGGGACCTCTGCTCTTTGTAGTTTTTATGAATGACTTGGATGAGGAAGTGGAAGGGTGGTTTAGTAAGTTTGCCGATAACACAAAGGTTGGGGAGTTGTAGATAGTGTTGAGGGCTGTTGCAGATTGCAATAAGACATTGACAGGATGCAGAGCTGGGCTGAGAAGTGGCAGATGGAGTTCAACCTAAATAAATGTGAAATGACTCATTTTGGAAGGTCGAATTTGAATGTTGAATATAGGGTTATAGGCAGGATTCTTGGAAGTGTGGAGGAACAGAGGGATTTTGGGTTCCACGTACATAGATCCCTCAAGGTTGCCACCCAGGTTGATAGGGTTGTTAAGAAAGCGTATGGTGTGTTGGTTTTCATTAGCAGGGAGATTGAGTTTAAGAGCCGCGAGGTTTTGCTGCAGCTCTATAAAACCCTAGTTAGACCACACTTGGAATAATGTGTCCAGTTGTGGTCGCCTCATTATAGGAAGGATGTGGATGCTTTGGAGAGGGTACAGAGGAGATTTACCAGGATGCTGCCTGGACTGGAGGGCATGTCTTATGAAGAAAGGTTGAGGAAGCTAGGGCTTTTCTCACTAGAGCGAAGAAGAAAGAGGTGACTTGAGAGGTGACAAGGTGATGAGAGGCATGGATAGAGTGGATAGCCAGAGGCTTTCCCCCAGAGTGGAAATGGCTGTCACGAGGGGAGATAATTTTAAGGTGATTGGAGGAAGATATGGGGAGATGTCAGAGTTTGTTTCTTTACACAGAGAGTGGTGGGTGCATGGAATGCACTGCCAGCAGAGGTGGTGGATTCTGAGTCATTAGGGACATTTAGGCAACTATTGGACAGGCACATAGACAGCAGTAAATTGAAGGGTGTAGGTTAGGTTGATCTTAGATTAGGATAAAAGGCCAGCACAACATCATGGGCCGAAGGGCCTGTACTGTGCTGTACTGTTCTACGTTCTATCAGTATTGCAAGTGTTAATGTAGTGTCGAGCATAGCCATTAGAGGGAGCTACAGTTACAACGAAATAAAGTAATGATGCTAGACCTTAGGGGAGTTCTGTATGCTGGAGTTAGCTAGTGAAGGTCAGAGGAGCAGATTAAGGTTAGATTATAGTTTATATACCAGTAGTGAGATTAGCAGTAGAGGAGTATAGTTAGATGTCATTGATCAATTGTCTATTCTTAAGGACTATGAGTTGAATCCCAATTTAGTAGTGTAAACAAAATCATTGCTTTGTTTAAGTTAAAGCTATTTTGTGGTCTTTGTGAACATTACGCCAACCATCCTGAAATAAGCAACACAAAGAACACCACACAAGTGACTCCAGTACCATGTTTTGAAGTAAATATTTAATGCCCTCAGGGCAATAATGCCATCTTCCACTGTTGTACACATTCCGGGCATAAGATAAAAAGAACAAACATGTACAAACATTTCTAAACAAAATAGCTCATTCTTTAGGGCAATGCATTGACCAGAGCCCAGCTGCATGGTTTAAATTTCAAACAATGCTTGGCAGTTAATTGTCATTCACCACCAACTAGTACATCTTCCGTGGCAACGCTTCTACCAATCAGAGCACACTTGTCAACCAATCAGCACTCTCATCTCATCCAATGTAGGTTTGTTGTTTCCCCTGACATTGGTATTCTTGTGAATTGTCCTGAGGCGTGCAAGATGAAAAGCTTTGGCAAAAAAAGTCTATTGTTTTCAGTAATAGGATAAAAGGCTGTGTCTGATTTGAAGGCAAAATAATTCCAAGAAAACTTAAGCTTCAAAGTAACCAGTGACATCTCCACTGGGACCTGAAGAGGGGGCAGATCATGATGCCATAGGGATTTCAGCTCATGATTATCAAAGAACAAAGAAAAATTACAGCACAGGAACAGGCCCTTCGTTTCATAGATTATCATAGAATTTACAGTGCAGAAGGAGGCCATTCGGCCCATCGAGTCTGCACCGGCTCTTGGAAAGAGCACCCTACCCAAGGTCAACACCTCCGCCCTATCCCCATAACCCAGTAACCCCACCCAACACTAAGGGCAATTTATCATGGCCAATCCACCTAACCTGCACATCTTTGGACTGTGGGAGGAAACCGGAGCACCCGGAGGAAACCCACGCACACACGGGGAGGATGTGCAGACTCCGCACAGACAGTGACCCAAGCCGGAATCGAACCTGGGACCCTGGAGCTGTGAAGCGATTGTGCTATTCACAATGCTACCGTGCTGCCCAAGTTGTAAGACTTCTTACTGCATTTATAAAATGGCAGGTGCTGGTTTAGCACAGTGGACGAAATAGCTGGCTTGTAAGGCAGAACAAGGCCAGCAGCGCGGGTTCAATTCCCATACCTGCCTTCCCAAACAGGCGCCGGAATGTGGCGACTAGGGGCTTTTCACAGTTACTTCATTGAAGCCTACTTGTGACAATAAGTGATTCTTATTAAAAGTCAACCGGGAAACCATCTGGGCCGGCACCTTCCTTGACTGCACTGCGCCAATTGCCTCCATCACCTCCTCTAACCTCCGCAGAGCCTCCAGTTCCTGCCAATTCACCCCTTCAACCTCCGGGAACACTAAGGGCAATTGTGGACACTAAGGGCAATTTATCATGGCCAATCCACCTAACCTGCACATCTTTGGACTGTGAGAGGAAACCGGAGCACCCGGAGGAAACCCACGAACACACGGGGAAGATGTGCAGACTCCGCACAGGCAGTGACCCAAGCCAGAATCGAACCTGGGACCCTGGAGCTGTCAAGCAATTGTGCTATCCACAATGCTACCGTGCTGCCCTCGTTCCTCCAAGCCTGCTCCGATCCAGATCCTCTATCTATCCAAAACCGTCGCCTATTTTCTTCTGCCATTTTCAAGGGTGAGATTTGGGCCATGGCGGATCTGGCATTGGTCCCCTGCTATGTTAAATGAGCATGCTGGGAACAGATTCTGGGTGGCATTGGGAAGCACTAGTCTGTTGTTTACTTCCACTGGAGAAATATTAACAGCTGCTCTGCTTTGGAAAAAAAAGCCTTCAGTCACAGATAGTTCTAGCTAATTATAGCCCAACCTACAAGTACACTTAACAGGGTACAGCCATAAAACTGTTGGAACTTATGAGAAATCCAACAAAGTGCAAATAATATATGCAATTTATAGGCCTTCTTCCCCACTGCCAACTTATATAAGAACATATGGACTAAATATTTAGTTTTTATGCCATTGGGCAATAGCACATGCTTCACTCCCTCAAAAGATGTCCCAGTGGCTTATGTTACAATTAAGGCACACACACACACACTCACTGGCACACACACTTATGAAGTGGGGTGTTTTAGATGCCCACCCCAATTCCATGGAGTCAGACCTCAGAAGAGACGTGAACCAAGGGGGGAGTGGGGTGGAGACTGGTGGGAGCCTGTCTGGATTCAGGAAATTTGAGTGTTAAGCTCAAAATGTTTGGCAACTTCATGAGTCATGATGTAAAGATATATGATTATTTAAATCAAGGCGCACACACAGATGGTAGCTTCAGGAAATTTCAGGCACTTGCCACAGGTCCACCCATTGCAAAAAGCCTTGGGAATCCAGGAGCAGTGATTGGTCCACCAGCACTGGCTGTTTCAGCCTGTCTCTGTGCCACATAGCCTGTGTAAAGTGAGGATGCAGAGAACTGATGTAATTATTCTCCACTTTCTTTTTCTCTCCATGGCACAGTGGGAACTGAGTCTACCCCTTGCACAAACAGAGAAGAAAACTGGCCCTGAGAATTCTAGATTGTGACAAAACACGGGCATTAATAATTAGTGTGGAGACGTTAACAAAATGTTGCATGGTCCTTTTTTTGATCAGGGCTTGTATCAATATTCAGTAAACCAAACATGGAGATAATGGTTGCTACGTGAGCCTTGGGCTTGTGGCATGAGCAGATATTGGATGTAGAAGGATATACTCTGATATGTAGAGGGTGTAGGCTCAGTTACAGTGCTGAACTATGGCACTGAATTTGAAAAAAATACTGCAGATAAAATAGCACACACACACCTCTTATACCACACCTGTCAAGCTCATCTACTCAGTGACCTTCAAGGATATCTCAGATAATTAACTACTACTGGGCACTCACATTTCTCCAGTAAACATGTAGCACAAACAACAGCATTTGTGGGCCCAGAAGGCCCTATCTTCAGGGGGGTTGTACCCACGAGAGACCCATGAGACCCTTCCCGGAAGTTTAAACATGCGATGGGCAACTATCATGCACCGAGAACTATCAGATACTTTGATTTAAATTGGAGGCTTCTGATGGTTCCCACGCTCTTAAGGGAAGAGTTACCCAGGAAAAGCTCAGAGGAATTAAACCACTTCCAACTCCTCGGTAACTATAGTACTGGCCAACCCCAAACCCAAGCCCTGCTGGATCCCCTGATTACCCCCTCGATGCCATCTTGAGTCCCAGCCATCCTCCCCAGCTATCCGCCACACCCATCCCCGCCCTTCAATCACCCACCACTCCAGACTACTCTGACTCCCGACTAACGCCCCACCGCACATTTACAAGGGAATCTGTACCCGTGATGGTCAGAGCAGAAGTTAATGGAAATAAATGGCAGACTGTTCAGCTACCACTGCTTGTGATGAAAGGCAACAACCCAGCTTTAGTAGAATGGTCATGGCTGGAGAAGATCCAGTTAAACTGGTGAAACCAAAATTTTTCTGTTATGACAAGTGGCTTCGGGGAATAGTGCTTCTCCAGGATTTTTTACAATGCCCTCATATTGATTGTTTCATGAGAATGTCGTTTTAAGAAATGGTTAGCTGCTCATGTTAGTGCAGTGATGTCGGAGTGTGGGTGGAGCTGAGCTCTGGTTCTGCTTTTTAGTTTCACTTTGAGGAAAAGATTGGGTGTTTCTGGGTTTTTCAGTGTGTTGCAGCTGAAGTCAGAAAAAACAGCTGTACTGTTGAGCTCTCTGCCATGAAGGACTATCTCTTAATCATTTGGTGATGTTTTCAGTATTGAATGTAAACCCTGATGTGCTTCTGTTTAAAGATTTGTTAAGTCTTCTGAGTGTTAAAAGAACAGCTTACAGATGACTTACTGTTGTATTCTTTGGGGTTATCTTTGAGTTAAATGGTTACTAAGATATTCACTGTTTGTTTTAAAAAGGTTGACTTGAGTTCATAGAATGAACATTGTTTTGTTTTTAAAAAATACTGGTCCATTTCTGCTGTACCACGCCTGTAGAGTGGGCCGTGTGCTCCCCATACCACAATCTATTCAAAGTTGTGGGTCAGGTGAACTCCATGATACACTTTGGGATTCTCTAAACCCTGACCCATAATAATTGCATGCCAGGTTTGTCAGGCAGCACCAAGCGTCTTAACAAACCAAAGGTTTTTGGTCACATCACACTTCAGAAAGTTGGGAGGCATGGTGATGCAATGGTCAGCACTGCTGCCTCACAACACCGAGGATCCAGCTTCAATCCCAGCCCCGGGTCACTGTCCGTGTGGAGTTTGCATATTCTCCCCGTGTCTGTGTGGGTTCGGCAAGGGTGGCCATTTCCAGCTTTTTATTTTCTCTCCTTTGTCAGCTGCTGTGTTGCCGATTGACGGCTGTCGCCATTTCTTTTCTCAGTTGTCTCTGCAGCTTCCAGTTGAGTCTCTGTGTTTTTCCTGCACTTTGTGGGGCGATCTGCCATTGTGGCTGCATCTTTTTAAAAAACTTTTGAAAATGTCTCACTTATTTTTCCAAACCCGTGTGCTTTCTTCTGAGAGTTTTTTTTTTTTGCACATTGTAGGCTGCTTGGGGCCTGTCAGTTTCTTTTTCGCTGCTTTCCGGCGGTTTTCCGAGATGTTTTTTAAACTTAAGAGTTGCTTCAAGTGCCGCAGCTGTCTTTTTTAATTAGTAATTTGTTTTTACCAGCTCCTCTCTGGTATTACTTTTTTGGACCAGTTTTTCTTCAACTCAAAAGTATCAGCACTTCTGATTGACTTTTTAAAAAAATCTTCCAAACAGTTCAAATTCTCTGTTTTTGTTACATTCTTTTTGTTCCAAACTCTGCAGGTTCCTGTATTTAACTGCCCCAGTCTTTTTCTGCAATGCAATGCAAGTACAATATGCGGTTCAGATGATAATTACATTTTCCTTACCTCAGTCTCACTTTTGGAGTGGCAATATGCAATGGTCTGTTGTTCTCGTCGCCAGTTTGTTGTGTTTTTGGTCCTGGTTCCTTTCAAGATCGATCAGTAAAATCGCCGTGGACCCAGACGCTTTTCCCTTTGAGGTGGAGAGCTGACTGGTGGCGGTTTAGCCTGAGGGTCACCACACCTCAGGCGAGATTGAGAAGGCAGGGCCTTCATGAATAACCTCAGCAGTACAGGAATTGAACCCACACTGTTGGCCTCGCTCTGCATCATGAACCAGCTGTCCAGTCAATCGAGGTAAACCGACCCCAACAGCCTGTGCATAAGTAGGCACAGGGGGTGATTAACACTGCGGCTATTCTTTCCTGCTGTCATAATCAAACTGAAGGGAAAACATGGATCCTACAATTCCACAATGCACTGGCTTGCAAAGTATGGCAGCGAGACAAAACATACAATAAATAACATTCATTATTCATGTCAGTCCTGCAACAGGAGCACAGGCATCAATGACTTTCCCCTCTTTCAATCTGACCTCCTTCTACAAGAATTGGCAATACCTACCAATCCCTCCTTCTCAGAAACGAGGAAGAATGTGAACCACCAGCATTACAGATTTACCATTACCTCCCTGATGTAAACTAAAATTATTTATCAGGGAAACAGGGCAACCCATCAAATTTCGGCCGAGTACAATAGTCTGGCAGGTGGGCATCCCCGAATCGTGGGGTTGGTCGCCTTGGTGACATGGCTGCGAGCTGAGTGGATTTGGCTGTGCCGAAGCGGTTTAAGGGCTGTTACCCGGTGTTAGCAGGGGGCTGGCAAGCAAACCAGCCGGCAGGGCAGACATTTGCAGCGTGACACCCCTGGGGCCTCGTTAAGTGGCCACTTAACGATGTATTGCGGAGATGTCCTCGCCCGTCTGAGCATCGGGAAGCTCACGGCAGTTCCCGTTCTCCAGCCTTTCCATGAAATTGCGCCCCTTATTTTAATAAAATAGAATCCAAGTGCAATTCCTTTACTTTGTCAGTCCCGTTCTACACCTCCTTCCTATCCAATTCTCTGCCTTTTAATTTTAACTTTGCTTCTCTTCACAAGTGAATGTTCTGCCCATATTGTTTGGATTTGTTCAGTACCATTCTTCTAGTTCTGCTGGTGGAATTTATATTCAGTTAATAAATCTGGAATTAAAAACTGGTCTCAGCAATGGCGATGATGAAACCAATGTCGATTGTCATCAAAACCCAATTGGTTCACTGATGTCCTTTACGGAAGGAAACCTGCCATCCCTACCTGGTCTAGCCTACATGTGACTCCAGACCTCACAGCAATGTGTGGTTGACTCTGGACTGTACTCTGGAATGGCTGAGCAAGCCACTCACCTCGGGGGTATTTGAAGGTGTGGAACAAGTGCTGACCTTGACAGCAACGCTCACATCCTACGTAAGAATGTTTTCAAATATCCTGCCTCTGCTTCTATCCTCTTGGAGATGGGCACAGGTGTTGTTTTGGAACAGGGTAGGCCATTCAGCCTCTTGAATATCTGCCACGCAATTATAGATCATGTTTGATCTATGTCCAACTCAATTAACCCTATCCCTTTCCTAACAAAAAACCTTTAATCTCTGTTCCAAAATGTTCACCTGATCTAGCTACAGCCCTTTGTGTGAAGAAGTGCTTATTTTTAAGTAAATCGCATTTCATTAGCAGCAAAGTGACATTAGAGCATAAGACCATAAGACATGGAAGCAGAATTAGGCCACTTGGCCTTAGAGTCTGCTCCGCATTCAATCATGGCTGATATTTTCTCATCCCAATTCGCCAGCCTTCTCCCCATAACCCCTGATCTCCTTAATAATCAAGAACCTATCTATCTATTTCTTAAAGACACTCAATGATTTGGCCTCTAGAGCCTTCTGCAGCAATGAGTTCCACAGATTCACCACCCTCTGGCTGAAGAAATTCCTTCTCAGTCTGAGATTGTGTCCTTTTCTTCCAGTTTTTCCGACAAGTGGAAACATCCTCTCCACATCCACTCTATCCAGGCCACACAGTATCCTGTAAGTTTCAATAAGATCCCCCCTCATTCTTCTAAAATCCAACGAGTACAGACCCAGAGTCCTCAACCGTTCCTCATATGATAAGCTCGTTGTTCCACGGATCATTCTTGTGAACCTCCTCTGGACCCTTTCCAAAGACAGCACATCTTTCCAGTCAATTAAGAGTCTGAATTCTGGATTCTATATCAACCTTGGTAACATAAATGATTATTAAGCTTTGTATACTTATTCGTTTATGTTGTCACGCAACCAAAACAGTTATCACCTAAAGTAAAAGGGGTGTTTTCAAATACATCAAGGTTCCACCATTCCTTATCCTTTCCTCCTGAATTTCTTTGATGAATTTTAATCAATATCCAGTCCTTCATCAACACACATATTTGGCTGGTAACTGACAAACGTTACCTGTGCTTGCTGAATCAGTGGCCAATGGTGATAGTCACTTCTTTAATATTTTACTTGCAGCCTTGGTCGTTTTGACAGTAGATTCCTTCTTAGTAACACCCTTCATTGCACCTACAACCATAGTTTGTCTAATAAGAACATAAAAACGTAAGAACTAGGAGCAGGAGTAGGCCATATGGCCCCTCGAGCCTGCTCCGCCATTCAATGAGATCATGGCTGATCTTGTGGACTCAGCTCCACTTTCCGGCCCGAACACCATAACCTTTAATCCCTTTATTCTTCAAAAAAAACAATCTATCCTTATCTTAAAAACATTTAATGAAGGAGCCTCAACTGCTTCACTGGGCAAGGAATTCCATAGATTCACAACCCTTTGGGTGAAGAAGTTCCTCCTAAACTCCGTCCTAAATCTGAGGCTATGCCCACTAGTTCTACTTTCACACGCCAATGGAAACAACCTGCCCGCATCTATCCTATCTATTCCCTTCATAATTTTATGTTTCCAGAAGATCCTCCCCTCATCCTTCTAAATTCCAACGAGTACAATTCCAGTCTACTCAACATCTCCTCATAATCCAACCCCTTCAGCTCTGGGATTAATCTAGTGAATCTCCTCTGCACACCCTCCAGCACCAGTACATCCTTTCTCAGGTAAGGAGACCAAAACTGAACACAATACTCCAGGTGTGGCCTCACTAACACCTTATACAATTGCAGCATAACCGCCCTCGTCTTAAACTCCATCCCTCTAGCAATGAAGGACAAATTTCCATTTGCTTTCTTAATCACCTGTTGCACCTGTAAACCAACTTTTTGCGACTCATGCACGAGCACACCCAGGTCTCTCTGCACAGCAGCATGTTTTAATATTTTATCATTTAAATAATAATCCTTTTTGCTGTTATTCCTACCAAAATAGATAACCTCACATTTGTCAACATTGTATTCCATCTGCCAGACCCTAGCCCATTCACTTAACCTATCCAAATCCCTCTGCAGACTTCCGGTATCCTCTGCACTTTTTGCTTTACCACTCACCTTAGTGCCGTCTGCAAACTTGGACACATTGCACTTGGTCCCCAACTCCAAATCATCTATGTCTAATGTCACGGACAGCGAAATGACAAAGAGAGTATTCAGAGAAGCTGTACACACACATGGGCTTGGTTGGAGTCACATCTACGATGGCTGCTTCTCCAGACTTAACAGATTTTGGACTATCTTCCAATTTCTTGCCAGAACGACAATCAATCATTAAACTTACTGACAATGTGGGCAGTATGGCAATCAAGTACTGGGCATAGCCAGCACAAACCTTTCAGGGTGGTTCAGGATAATAACCTGTGCAAAGGCAGACACTTCCATTGGTGGATTTACTTTGCTGTCACCAGTAACATTACCTCGATGGATACCTTTAATGGAAACGGTCTTCACATTGAAACCAACATTGTTACAAGGTAACGCTTCCTGAAGGGCTTCTTGAAGCATTGCCACAGATTTCACTTCAGTGACAATATTAGCAGGTGACAACGCAGAATTGCCGAGCAAAAACTTATAGCTAAGTTCCGCACGCATGAGTGCGGCCTCAACCGGGATCTTGAATTCATGTCGCATTACATTCACCCCCCACCATCTGGCCTGGACTTGCAAAATCCTACCAACTGTCCTGGCTTGAGACAATTCACACCTCTTGAACCTGGAATTAGCCCCTATCTCTGGATCTGTAATGATTTGATTACCCGCAAATGTTCGCATTCCAAGCATTGTCTGGCATCTCTGACTTTGTCTATATAAATGTTTCTGGAACATACCTCTCCATTCACCTGAGGAAGGAGCAGTGCTCCGAAAGCTCATGTTTGAAACAAACCTGTTGGACTTTAACCTGGTGTTGTAAGACTTCTTACAATATTAGCAGGAGCTGTGGTACTGAAGGCAGGCCGAGGGGACGCACATGGACCAGGAACAGAGGCTGCATCATTAAACCCTGGCTGGAATCTATACTGGCTGCAAAAGCGCTCAAGTCAAGGCATAAACCTGTTCTTGCGATATGGACTTTGTGATTGCCCACTTGTCTATGAATATGTAACAGACTTCCAGACACAGGTGATGAACCTTGCAGTAGGATGAAAGACAGACAAGAATCCATCAGACTCCATAATCAGCTGATGGCTTTTCAGACAAAGGGAGTTTCAGAGGACAGTGGGTCATGATTGAACCACCATTGATTAAGAGGAGTATCCGGTCTTTCCCATTATCCTGTGGGGTCTGGCGAGGACAATGGTTAGTGATGGGTGTATACCCATGGCTCAATCCAAGCTTCCCAGTATAATGAGATGACACTTGGATCACATTTGCTCAGGGCGGTTGCTCTCTCGTGAAGTGCTTCAAAAGAAACCTGTCCTGGATCCTCTGCCGCCATTGCCGAACCAGCCTGCTGTGACACCCCCAGGCTCTCTTAACGCCAACATGCCCGATGTTGTGTCTTCTCACTCTGAGATGGAAGTTCAGACCTCGGGGGTCTCGAACACTGACTCTGTAGCTTAGCCACCTCCTGACAATTGTCCGCCATGTCGACTCTGGCATTAACAGCATTCAGTGGCGCGAGATACTCTGGCTGATGCGACTTATTGGATCCTTCTCCGTCTCATCGCTCATCGAGGGGGTCTGCGAATTTTTGGGTGGGGGTTGGAGATATATTATCCCACACAGGATTTATGGGGTGGGAATGTTTGTTTTCCCCATGCCCCTCGTCAGTGTGAGCTCCGCCACTAGGCGGGGTACCTCGATTATCCAGTGGGCGCAAGGTCAGCCAGTAGCGCACCGACCAAACTGGTACCCGGTAGAGGTTTACCGGAAAGTGTAGTTAGTAAATAAAACTTTGTTCTTACTTTTACTTGGTGTCGGCTCTCCATGTCCTTATTGAACTAAGATTTCAAAAAGGTGGTATCATAGAATTTACAGTGCAGAAGGAGGCCATTCAGCCCATCAAGTCTCCACCGGCTCTTTGAAACAGCACCCTACCCACACCTCCACCCTATCCCCATAACTCAGTAACCCCACCCAACACGAAGGGCAATTTAGCATGGCCAATCCACCTAACCTGCACATCTTTGGGCTGTGGGAGGAAACCGGAGCACCCGGAGGAAACCCACGCACACAGGGGGAGAACATGCAGACTCCACACAGACAGTGACCCAAGCCGGGAATCGAACCTGGGACCCTGGAGCTGTGAAGCAATTGTGCCAACCACTATGCTATCATAGTGTCTTTTAGCGTTGGCATATGAATTGCTTTTGATTTTGCAAATTTCCCCAGATTTCAGATTGGTCCTGCCAAATTAAAAGATCATAAAACAATAATTCTTGAAAAAGGGAGGAGAGAGAGAACAGGGAACAATTGGCCTGTTGTGGGTGGTGGAGATGGTGGTGTCGTGATAATGTCACTGGACTAGTTATCCAGGGGCCCAGGCCCATACTGGGGGGTGGGCTCAATAAAATATTGAATGCGACTTGAGATCCATGGCAATGCGGCTGACTGTGAACTGCTGTCTGAAATGGCCTAGCAAGCCTCTCCGTTCAAGGCAACTGGGTTGGACAACAAATGCTGGCCTTGCCAGTGATGCTCACATCCCATGAAAGAAGAAAGAAAAATAAATCCTGGAATTACCTCCCTAAACCTCCCCACTTCGCGAAGACATTCGTTCACAGCCTATGTCAGCATACAGAAGTGCCAGATAATGACAATCTAAGCAACACTTGACAGGGTAGATGGTCTGACAAGACTGTGCAGTGTAGTTACGGGAAGGTTGTTGCCGATGGCAGTTTGTCCTGAGCCAGGGGGGTCACAGTCTGAGGATACAGGCTAAGCCATTTAGGACTGAGATGAGGAGACATTTCTTCACCCAGTGAGTGGTGAGCCTGTGGAATTCACTACCACAGAAAGTAATTGAGGCCAAAACATTGCATGTTTTCGAGAAGGAGTTAGATATAGCGGTTGGGGCTAATGGCATTAAAGAATACGGGGGGAAGGCAGGAACAGGTTACTGAATTGGATGATCACCCATGATCATAGTGAATGGCAGAGCAAGCTCAAAGGGCTGAATTGCCTACTCCTGCATCTATTTTCTATAGCATTGCTACAGTGCAGAAGGAGCCATTCAGCCCATCAAGTCAGCGCTGACTTTCTGAAAGAGTATCCTACCTAGGCCCACTCTCCCAGCCTATCCCTGTAACGCCGCAAACCCACCTAATCTGGGGCTGTTTAGCACAGGGCTAAATCGCTGGCTTTGAAAGCAGACCAAGCAGGCCAGCAGCACGGTTCGATTCCCGTAACAGCCTCCCCGAACAGACGCCGGAATGTGGCGACTAGGGGATTTTCACAGTAACTTCTTTTGAAGCCTACTCGTGGCAATAAGCGATTTTCATTTCATTTTCATCCCTAGACACCAAAGGGGCAATTTAGCATGACCAACACCTAATCTGCATAGTTTTGGACTGTGGGAGGAAACCCACACAGGTACAGGAACAATGTGCAAACATCACACAGGCACTTATCCAAGGCTGGAATTGAACTTGGGTCCCTGGCACTGTGAGGCAGTAGTGCTAACCACTGTGCTACCTATGTTTCTATAGAACAAGCGATCTGCTCATGCACTCCAATGGCACCATAGTCGCCAACTCCCATCAATACCTTTGGGGCTATGATTTTGAGAAGACGCTGAATTGGACTGGTTGTGGCTAAAAAGAACAGCACAGCCACTGAATCAAGCAAAGACAACAGCCCCACTGAGATAATCCTTTTATAAATCTGGCTCTCTGCCCAGTGGCTTGATTGACAGGTTTAAGTGTTTAATTGGCTCTGTGATCTCTTTTGTCAATATCTTATGTTTATTTTTTAACAGGATTAAGGTGTGGGAAGTCTTTCAAGTCTCTGTTCTTCCTATGTCTATGGTCTGCCTAATTCACACTTTTATAGGTTTGTTGGAACAACAGTTTTATTTTCAAAAGATTTGTGAATGGGTATTTTTTCTTCAGCGGTTTTGCACTTGCTGTTGTTACTATATGGCTCATTGGTTCTGGATATAGTATCTAATGTATGGGGTGAAGTTGTGGCACAGTGGCAATGGCACTGGACTGGTAATCCAGAGGTTCAGGTTAATGCTCTGGGGGCATTTAAATTCAACCAAAATATCTAGAATTGAAAGCATGTGTGATGGGAGGAGTGGCCACTGTAAAATCCTTGTGAGACAAAGCCATGCCTTCAGACTGATGATACCATCCACTGTGTTGTGCAGCACAACCACCATGCTAAATGGGCCATGTTTCGAACAACTCAAAACCGGTGTCCATGAGAAGCTGTGAGCTATCAGCAGCAGCATTTCCCAGCATATCCCCCCAATCTACCAGTACCATCAATCCTGATCCAATGAGCAGTGCAGGGGGATATGCCAGGAGCAGCACCATACATACCTAAAAATGAGGTGTCAACCTGGTGAAGCTTACAGTACATGGATGCCAACTGTGTTAGTGGCATGTGATAGACAGAGCAACGCAATCCCACAACTAACGGATCAGACCCAAGCTCTGCAGTGTTGCCACATTCAGTTGTGAATAGTGGCGGATAATTAGACAACTAATTGGAGGAGGTGTCTCACAAATATCCCCAACCCTAAATACACTGAGTTGTCGGGGAGACCAGCACATCAGTGCAAAAGATGAGGCTGAAGCATTTGCAACCATCTTCAATCAGAAGTGCCGAGTGGATGAACATACCTGGCAAGGTGATAGAAGATATCATATAGACAGTGCTCTCAAGCGACACCAGTCAGCAATATCCTGTGCCCTGATGCTCAGTTTGGGTTCCACCAGGGTTGCTCAGCTCCGAAATTTCATTACAGCCTTGATACAAGCTCCAGAGGCGAGTGGAGAGTGGCTGCCCTTAGCATCGAGGAATCCTAGCAAAACTAGAGTCAGTGGGAATCAGGGGAAAACTCTCCACTGATTGAAATCATACCCAACACAAAGGAAGATGGTTGTGGCTTTTCAAGGCCAGTCATCTCAGTCCCAGGACGTCACTGTTCCTTAGGATAGAGTCCTCGGCCCAACCTCTTCAGCTGCTTCAATGACCTTCCTTCCATTATAAGGTTAGAAGGGGGGGGGGGGGGGGGGGGGGGGGGGGGGGGGGGGGGACGTTTGTTGATGATTGAACAATGTTCAGCACCATTTGTGACTCCTCAGATACTGAAACAGTCCATGTCCATATGCAGCAAGATCTGGACAAAAATCAGGCTTGTGAAGATAACTTACAAGTAATTTCAAGATAAAGATACAACACCCGAGGAAGGAGTTGCGCTCTGAAAGCTAGTGATTTGAAACAAACCTGTTAGACTTTAACCTGGTGTTGAAAGACTTCTTACTGTGCTCACCCCATTCCAACGCCGGCATCTCCACATCAAGATAAAGATAGATAGTTTTTTGAAGAATAAAGGGTTATGGTGTTTGGGTCGGAAAGTGGAGCCGAGTCCACAAAAGATCAGCCATGATCTCATTGAATGGCGGAGCAGGCTCGAAGGGCCAGATGGCCTACTCCTAGTTATGTTCTTAGAACATAGAACATAGAACAGTACAGCACAGAACAGGCCCTTCGGCCCTCAATGTTGTGCCGAGCCATGGTCACCCTACTCAAACCCACGTATCCACCCTATACCCGTAACCCAACAACCCCCCCCCTTAACCTTACTTTTTGTAGAACACTACGGGCAATTTAGCATGGCCAATCCACCTAACCCGCACATCTTTGGACTGTGGGAGGAAACCGGAGCACCCGGAGGAAACCCACGCACACAGGGGGAGGACGTGCAGACTCCACACAGACAGTGACCCAGCCGGGAATCGAACCTGGGACCCTGGAGCTGTGAAGCATTTATGCTAACCACCATGCTACCCTGACATTCACACCACATAAGTGCCAGGCAATGACCATCTGCAACAAAACGAAACCAACTATTTCTCCTTGACATTCAATGGCTGAATCCCCACTATCAATATCCTGTGGGTTATCATTGGCCAGAAACAGAACTGGACCAACCATACAAATACTGTGGCTACAAGAGCAGGTCAGAGGTTCAGACTTCTGCAAGGAATAACTCATCTCCTGACTTCCCACAGCCTGTCCAACACCTACAAGGCACCGGTCAGGAGTTTAATGGAATATTTTCGACTTACCTGGATGAGTACAGCTCCAAAAACACTCAAGAGGCTTGACACCATGCAGTACAAAGCAGTCACTTGATTGACAGTCCATCGCACCACCTTCAATGTTCGCTCGCTCCACCATCAACACACTGTGTTGTTCCTTGTGTCTTAATAAAGTTCGTAGTCTCAAAGTTGGAGTAGATGCTTTATTGTAAGTTTGTTCTCTCTTCAGTGCCTAACTTACAGCTACCTCAATGCTGCTTGCCTGTGTCTTGCTATCAGTTCCCCCTTCTGTGAAGTGTGTCCTCACTTCCTGTTCCTCTGTATTTATAGCTCTCCCGTGCTCCCTCCAGTGCTTGCTTAGTTGTATTGCATCTACACTGATATACAATCACCACATCCCCCCTTTTTTCTTTATATATTTTCTGTATATTGTTAAAGAAAATTGTACAAAACAGTTAGATTACTTACGATATGTGTATCTATACAAGTGATGGTGCTATTGCATATTTTACAAAGCCAATTTATATTTATGAATCCAATCTTCATTAAAACATTTATGAGTCCAAACTTGATGAATGTTCATTGAGTTTTTTTCTTTTTCGTTGTTGACGTGGTGATCTTGCTATTGCAACTCCATTGTGAATGTTGTCGGTGTTCTTGTTATTTTAAGTAACCAATACGTCATCCCGAGGTGTTTGAATGGTCGAACCACTGATGTTGACTGACATGGACTTTTTTCTGTGCTTGTGGTATCGATTTAGTGCGTCATCTGCCTTGAAAGCTGGTGTGCTTGCTTGTTCTGGAGCAGATGCGAGTTTGTGAGATTTGTTGTCATCCCATGGCATGTTTGTAGTCTTGTCATTGTTTTGCAGTATGCTGTGGCATTGTCCTTCATGTGCAGAGTTGTACCATTTTGTACAAGTTGTAGTTTCATTGTTGTTGTTTCTGTCTTTGTTGTTTTCATTGTCGTTCTTGTTGCTGTTTTTGTCGTTTCTGTCTTGGTTCTTGTCATGCTTGTTGTTGTCTTTGTTATGCTTCTTGTTGTCTTTGTTGTTCTTCTTGTAGTTTTTGTTGTTGTGCTTGTAGTTTTTGTTGTTGCTGTTGTTCTTGTTTCTGCAGTGCTTCTTGTGATTTTTGTTGTTCTTATCACGCTTCATGTTGCTTTTGTTCTTGCTGTTGTTGTTCTTGTTTCTGCTGTGCTTCTTGTGGTTTTTGGTTTTCTTGTGCTCAATGAGTGTCCCGTGTGGATAATTTGAGTCATTGTCACAGTTATTGGTGCAAGTGTCCTTTGTGGTATCTGTTACATTGAACGTTTCATCTAGAGATTGATCTGATGTTGCATTGATGCTGGTGACATCAGTCATTTGTGGTGGATTTGATTCCTCTTCTTTGCTTCCTTGGTGCTCCTCTTGCGGAGTCAAATTCTTAGCGATTTCATTTTCTTGTTGGTCTTGGCGCTCCTCTTCTGGAGTCAAAATCTTCATGGTTTCTATTGACGTGGTCTCTCTGGACTCTTGGGTGGCCCTACTCTCTGCTTCTGTACAGACGAGCTGAGAACTGTCAGTCTCGCTGTGATCCTGCACCTCCTGTATGTCGAGTGTGATCACCTTGTCACTGTTCTCGCATGCAGTGGGTAGATTTACATTGTCTTCTTCTTGATAATGTGAGCTTGGTAGACTTTCATAGTCTGCTTGCGGTTGCTCAGAGACGGTGGGTTGACGTTCATGGTCTTGTTCATGCATGGTGTTCGCCAGGGAGTGTTTGCTTGCTTCCATTTTGGAGTCTTTCAACGAGCTGTCTGTGGAGGCTCGCGTCACTCTCTTTGTGGAGTCTTTCATCGTTCTCTCTGTGGAGTCTTTCTGTGCTCTCTGTGTGGTGTCGTCTTCGTCTTGGGTATTGCTGTCATCCAATGTATTGACGATCTGCCATGGCACCATGGTGTTGGATTCATCTACCATGAGTAGAGTCGTGTTGAGCTTTGCGACCGTGTTGCTGATGCTGTGATCAGCATATCCGAATAACTCAGCCACGTCTGAGTAGTATTGTTCGAAAAACAAATCATCTTTTTTTTGTTTCGGAATTGTTTTTGTTCTCTTCACGTTGGGTGGTGCAGACTGCTTGTTCCAGGGTGTTGTGAGAGTAATTTTCAACTGCTGGTGTAAGTTCAGGCGTTTTTCTGTCTTTTGAGGTAAGAAAATTGGGTTTTACAGCTTTAAGTATCTTGTTTTTAATTTTCGGGCATTTCCCTTTTAAGTGGGCGTCTTCCGGGTCCTCAGACGTCATGATGCTCGTGACGTCATGTGTAAGATTCGATTGTGCATGCGCAAATCGGTCTTCCTTTACTGTGCGGTTGTGTGTCCACTGCGCATGCGCAGAACCATCTTTGAATGGTGCACTCGTTCCTTTCAACTGGGCATGCGCGTAACGATCCACGACCAAAACTTTTTTAAAACTGCGCCCGCAGAATGCAAAATGGCTGATTTTAACTGCGCATGCGCGGCTTCTGTTCCCTGCGCATGCGCAGACGCAAATTTTCATTCTTTGTTCCCCAGAGACTGTGAAATGTGCTCCGATGCCATTTTACAGCGGATTTCAGCATTCTGTCTGTGTGAGAAGTTCAAGTTACTTTTTCCTTTTGATCTGAACTGGATTTCAGCGTTTTGTCTTTGTGAGAAGTTCATGTTACTTTTTCCTTTCGATCTGGACTTTTCATCCGCGATTTCTAGACTGAACCCTTTCTTTTCTGATAGTGATTGTTTGAGTTTTGCATCACTCAGTCTCTGTGCAGTTTGGCCTGTGAGCATACAGCGCTGTTCAAATTCCATACGAAAATCACTTATTGTCACGAGTAGGCTTCAAATGAAGTTACTGTGAAAAGTTCCTAGTCGCCATATTCCAGCGCCTGTTCGGGGAGGCGGTTACGGGAATCGAACCGTTCTGCTAGCTTGCCTTGGTCTGCCTTCAAAGCCAGCATTCATGAACTTCAACATTTTCTCTGATGCAGCAGGTCACTTGATCCATCACACAATATCCTGACTGAGTGGCGACAAATGGGTGTTTTTTCTGGTTGGTGATCAGTAGCTAGTGGTGTGCCTCAGGGATCAATGTTGGGACCGCAATTTATGTAGATGATTTGGAATTGGGAACCAAGTGTAATGTGTCAAAGTTTGCAGATGACACTCAGATGAGTGGTAGAGCCAATTATGCAGAGGGCACTGAAAGTCTGCAGAGGGGCATAGATAGTTTAAGTGAGTGGGCAAGGGTCCGGCCGATGGAATACAATGTTGGTAAATGTGAGGTCATCCATTTTGATAGGAATAACAGCAAAATGGACTATTATTTAATTGGTAAATAAATTGCAGCATGCTGCTGTGCAGAGGGACCTGGGTGTCTTTGTGTATGAATCGGAAAAAGTCGGTTTGCAGGTGCAGCAGGTAATTAAGAAGGCAAATGGAAGTTTGACCTTCATTGCTAGAGGGATTGAGTTTAAAAACAAATAGGTTATGTTGCTACTGATTAGGGTGCTGGTGAGGCCACACCTGGAGCTCCATGTACAATTTTGGCCCCCTTGCTTGAGAAAGGATATACTGGCACTGGAAGGGGTGCAAAGGAGATTCATTTGGTTGATTCCAGAGTGGAGAGGATTAGTTTATGAGGAGAGACCGAGTAGACTTGGACTATACTCATTGGAATTCAGAAGAATGAACGGGATATGATAGAAACATATAAAATTATGAAGGGAACAGATAAGATAGAAGTAGGGAGGTTGTTTCCACTGGTGGGTGAAACTAGAACAAGGAGGCATATCCTCAAAATAAGGGGGAGCAGGTTTAGGACTGAGTTGAGGAAGAACTTCTTCCCAAATCTGTGGAATTCCCTGTCCAGGTGAAGCAGTTGAGGCTACCTCATTAAATATTTTAATGGCAAAGATAGATAGATTTTTGTACAGGAAAGGAATTAAGGTGAGCAGGCGGGTAAGTGGATCTGAGTCCACAAAAGATCAGCCATGATCTTTTGAATGGTGGAGCAGGCTCAAGGGGCCATATGGCCGACTCCTGCTCCTAGTTCTTATGTTCTGAACGCAGTGGCGTCTGGTACATCCGTTGCAGTGAATCTGAAATCGATGAGTTTACAGAGAAGATAGACAACCTTGCCAGAGAAAATCATCTCAAGCCTACGAGGAAGAAGTATCAAAAAGTCCAAATATGTGCAGGTTTGGTGGATTGGCTACGCTAAGTTTCCCATTAGTGTCCACAGATGTGCAGGTTAAGTAGGGGGTAACAGGGTTACAGGAATGAACCAGCAGAGTGGACAGATTGGCAGATAGGGTGCTCGTTTAGAGGGTCGATGCAGACTTGATAGGCCGAATAGCCTCCTTCTACACTGCAGCAATTCTATAGTTCTAAAACAAAAGCTGAACTTCAGACAGACACTAACTGGAAGCCATCCCAGTGCGTCAAAGAACTTTATTCTTTTATGCTTACTAATGTTTTCTTTCCCTTTCCAACATTCTTTCCCGAGTGTGTATGTGCGTGAGAGAGAGAGAGTGAGAGAGTACGTGTATATATAGAATGGGTGCAGTTAGAAGGGGTGGGTTGGGAAAGAGGTTGCAGTTTCTGTACAATGAATTATAATACTATACATAATAAAAAGTTACTTGAGTGTTAAAGTTACAAATCTGGTGACTGTAGTTTATTGGGCTCAACCAAGGACCTTGAGTATTTTAACTAAAATGGACAACCCCCCCCCCCCACCCCCGAGTTGCGACTCCAGGTCACGCGAGGGTGAAATTGACCACGCACCAGCCCGGTGTCATAACAACGTAAATGACTGTTGAAGATCGTGGAAAGGTGTGTGCATGTGAGTTATGAACACAAATACAAAAGCAAAATACGGTGGATGCTGGAAATCTAAAAGAAAGAACATAAGACACCGGAAAATCTCAGCAGGTCCGGCAGCATCGGTGGGCAGACAGAGTTAACATTTCAGGCCAATGACATTCCATCCCAACTCACTTATGCTTAAAATCCCAGATTCTTTTGTCAGTTATATCAGTTGGTCGAATCAGTGCAAAAAAAATTACGGACTCCTCTATGTACAACATAGCAATGGAGTTGGAAGAGACATAAGCAAAACTTGTTACATGGTGACACCTGGCAGTTGTGGCCTGCAACTACACCTTAACAGTTGACAAAATGGACTGGGAAAAGTTGCCAAGAGTAATGTGAAATTTGTTACTAGTGTGGTGAGGGTGAAACAGAATGCTCTAGAAAGGCAGGATGGTCATCGCACACTCAACTCAGTCTGCACAAAAAGCCAATGTGAATTGCTACCAGAACCCCAACAATCAGTCAGCACAGGAGGCCATTCGTCTGCTGTAACCGTGCTGGCTCTCTGCAGGAGCAATTCACCTCACGCCATTCCCCTGCTTTCTCCCTGTAAACCTTGCATTCCCCTGCTTTCTCCCTGTAAACCTTGCACATTCTTCCTTTCCAAAATAATAATCCCATTTAATAATTTGCTTGTAGCTGCAACTTGTGGGGAGTTAACAATGGAAGCATCCTTTTCCTCCTGGTCTGACTGCGGTGCGGCCCACTTATGCCCAGTGACTGACAATATCCTGGACCACGGTATTGCTAGTCCTTTTGCTGATATTCTCTGCTAGTGTCTGAGCTGGTGATTGCAAGTGTGAGACCAAGTGACGAGTCCATCACTCATGCTGCTGCTCTTTTTTCTCCTCCTAGAGTGGGAGGGGGGGTGGGGGGGAAGATGGCAATTCTCAGTAGCGGGAATGGTAGCACGGTGGTTAGCACAATTGCTTCACCGCTCCAGGGTCAATTCCCGGCTTGAGTCACAGTTTGTGCAGAATCTGTATGTTCTCCCCGTGTCTGTGTGGGTTTCCTCTGAATGCTCCAGTTTCCTAGTCCAAAGATGTGCAGGTTGGGTGGATTGGTCATACTAAATTGTCTTTAGAGTCCAAAAAGCTTAGGTAGGGTTACTGGGGATAGAGTGGAGGTGTGGGCCTAAGTGGGGTGCTCTTTCCAAGGGCCAGTGCAGACTTGATGGGCCGAATGGACTCCTTCTGCACTGTAAATTCCATGATTCAATAAGAGCCCGATGATCACACAATCCAATGATTGCTTATCATTCCAGAAAGCAGGATAGGGGTGAGATGGGAGTTGAGAAGGGGCATAAAACAGGAACGTTCCAGGAACGGCACAGTGGTTAGTGCTGCTGCCTCACTGCACCAGAGATCCATGTTCATTTTCTGCCTTGGGCAACTGTCTGCGTGGATTCTGCACTTTCTCCCAGTGTCTGCGTGGGTTTGCGGACAACCTTTGTCACCGACAACCTTTTACCCCTCCTAAATCAGGAATCTATTTAGCTCTTCAAAAATATTCAAAGACTCTCTTCCTCAAAAGGCAGTGGAAGCAGAGTTCACAACCCTCTGGAGACTCACAACCCTCTGGAGAGGAAAACATCTCAGTCTTAAATGGGCACCCCCTTATTTTTAAACATTGGCCCCTAGTTCTAGTTCCTGCGGGTGCTCCGGTTTCCTCCCACAGTCCAAAGATGTGCAGATTAGGTGGATTGGCTATGCTAAATTGCCCTTCGTGTCCAAAATTGCCCTGAGTGTTGGGTGGGTTACGGGGTTATGAGGATAGGGTGGAGGTGTTGACCTTGGGTAGGGTGCTCTTTCCAAGAGCCGGTGCAGACTCGATGGGCCAAATGGCCTCCTTCTGCACTGTAAATTCTATGATAAGGAGACGAAGACCATATAAGATACTCCAGGTGTGGTCTCACCAACACCATGTACAACTGAAGCATAACCTTCCTACTTTTGGAATCAATTCCCTTCACATTCTTTCTATTAGCTCTATTTGCTGGCCCATGCAACACTCTGGACAAATTGGTAAATGCCAATCAATTCTCTCAAATATAATTTTATATCTCATTGAATGTTTTAAGACAAAAGTAGAGTCGTATGGTATCTGGAGTCAAGAGGTCACAATCAGATCAGTCATGGTCTTATTGAATGGCAGAGCAGGGTCAATGCATCGAATAGACAATTCCTAATGTGTATATTATACTGTGATTTGGATAAATTGGATCAGTTCAGTGTGAAACAGTGGGCCTTTATCTGGATCTGTACTAAATTTTGCCACTGAAGTGAACTATAGGAGCAGATTCCAGCCCTTCAGCAGAGAGAATGCAGGTTAATACAAATGCAATTAAACCAACAACAATGTGCGTTCCTGTGGTGCCATCAGTGTAATAAGAGGAGTCACAGGATGCTTACTGATATTGATTCATTTGTGGCTCTATGTGCTGGTTTTAGGTGCTAAATAAGCTAAACAAAAAGAGCAAAATTATTAAAAATGCCTTGACTGTGACAATGCAGTCATTGTTTTAGAAAATGAATCAACTATTGAACTCTAAGCAACTTGAAATTTAGATATCGTTTCCGTGAATGTTTCATATTTGCTGACTATTGTATTTGTGCATTTTACAGTAAGAACATATCAATTAATTAGTTACAGCAAGGTTTATGACCAGCGATATGATTGGTAATGGCCAATGTTTGATTAATATCCTTTTGAATAAATCAGGAAGACTCAGCTGAGAATTAGAAGCCGGAGTGTAAATGAGGGATCAGACCATAGATAAAAGACCAAACTCATGGGCAAGGTTTCGTCCTGTTTGAACTAATTTCTTTATGCATGTGTGTGTAATGCTTTCCTTTGCCATGTATTTAACCAGGTTTATATGTTTCAAGTTTTGATTCAGTTCTTATGCAAACGTATTAAAGTGAATAATTAGCAATAATGTTTTATTTTCTACACCTCCGATCAACCGGACAATCAAATCTTAGTGGAAGAAAATAAAACAATTGAGTCCTGACATTTACCAAACAAAAAAAAAGACTAGTCACCAAAGCTTGGTTAAATAGGTGATGGAGGTAGGGAAGGCATCCCAGACCTTGGGGCTAAAAAAAAAAAGTACCTGTACATATGGTTGGCAATACAAAGAACAAAGAAAATACAGCACAGGAACAGGCCCTTCGGCCCTCATCTGTGCTGACTATGCTGCCCATCTCAACTAAAATCTTCTGCATTTCAGGGTCTGTATCCCTCTATTCCCATCCTCCTCTGGCAGCGAGTTACAGGCACCCACTACCCTCTGTTTAAAAACTTGCTTCATACATCTCCTCTAAACCTTGCCCCTCGCTCCTCAAAACCTATGCCCCCTAGTAATTGACCCCTCTACCCTGGGAAAAAGCCTCTGACTATTTACTCTGTCTCTGCCCCTCATAATTTTGTAGACCTCTACAGGTCGCCCCTCAACCGGTCATTCCAGTGAGAACAAACAGATTAGCTAATGCCCTCCATACCAGGCAACATCCTGGTAAATCTCTTCTGCACCCTCGCTAAAGCCTCCACATCCTTCTGGCAGTGTGGCAACCAGAATTGAACACTATACTCCCAAGTGTGGCCTAACTAAGGTTCTATACAGCTGCAGCATGACATGCCAATTCTTATACTCAATGCCCCGGCCAATGAAGGCAAGCATGCCATATACCTTCTCGACTACCTTCTCCACCAGCGTTGCCTCTTTCAGTGACCTGTGGACCTGTACACCTAGATCTCTGTCAATACTCTCGAGGGTTCTACCATTCACTGTATATTCCCTACCTGCATTAGACCTTCCAAAATGCATTACCCCATTTGTCCGGATTAAACTCCATCTGCCATCTATCCACCCAAGTCTCCAAACAATCTAAATCCTGCTGTATCCTCTGACAGTCCTCATCGCTATCCGACCAACCTTTGGGTCGTCTGCAAACTTACTAATCAGACCAGTTACATTTTCCTCCAAATCATTTAGATATACTATGAACAGCAAAGGTCTCAGCACTGATCCCTACAGAACACCACTGGTCACAGCCATCCAATTAGAAATGCACCCTTTCATGACCTAGCCAGTTCTGTATCCATCTTACCAGCTCACCCCTGATCCCGTGTGACTTCACCTTTTGTACCAGCCTGCCATGAGGGACCTTGTCAAAGGCCTTACTGAAGTCCATGTAGACAACATCCACTGCCCGAGCTGCAATCATCTTTGTGACCTCCTCGAAAAACTCATCAAGTTAGTGAGACACGACCTCCTTCACAAAACTGTGCTGCCTCTCACTAATACATCCATTTGCTTCCAAATGGGAGTAGATCCTGTCTCGAAGAATTCTCTCCAGTAATTTCCCTACCACTGACAGGGCTCACCGGCCTGTAGTTCCCTGGATTATCCTTGCTACCCTTCTTAAACAAAGGAACAACATTGGCTATTCTCCAGTCCTCCAGGAGATCACCTGAAGACAGTGGGGATCCAAAGATTTCTGTCAAGGCCTCAGCAATTTCCTCTCTGGCCTCCTTCAGTATTCTGGGGTAGATCCCATTAGGTACTGGGGACTTATCTACCTTAATATTTTTCAAGACGCCCAACACTGTCTTTTTGGATCTCAATGTGACCCAGGCTATCTACACACCCTTCTCTAGACTCAACATCCACTAACTCCTCTTTGGTAAATACTGATGTAAAGTATTCATTTAGTACCTCACCCATTTCCTCTGGCTCCACACAGATTCCCTCACCTGTCCTTCAGTGGGCCAATCCGTTCCCTGGCTACCCTCTTGCTTTTTATGTACGTAAAAAAAGCCTTGGGATTTTCCTTAAACCTATTTGTCAATGACTTTTCGTGACCCATTTTAGCCCTCCTGACTCCTTGCTGAAGTTCCTTCCTACTTTCCTCATATTCCACACAGGCTTTGTCAGTTCCCAGCCTTCTAGCCCTGACAAATGCCTCCTTTTTCTTTTTGACGAGGCCTACAATATCTCTCGATACTCAAGGTTCCCAAAATTTGCCATATTTATCCTTCTTTCCGACAAGAATATGCTGGTCCTGAATTCCTTTCAGCTGACATTTGAAAGCCTCCCACATGTCAAATGTTGATTTACCCTCAAACATCCGCCCCCAATCTAGGTTCTTCAGTTCCTGCCTAATATTGTTATAATTAGCCTTCCCCCAATTTAGCACATTCACCTTAGGACCACTCTTATTCTTGTTCACCAGCACTTTAAAACTTACTGAATTGTGGTCACTGTTCCAGAAATGCTCCCCTACTGAAACTTCTACCACCTGGCCGAGCTCATTCCCCAATACCAGGTCCAGTACAGCCCCTTTCCTAGTTGGACTGTCTACATATTGTTTTAAGAAGCCCTCCTGGATGCTCCTTACAAACTCTGCCCCGTCTAAGCCCCTAGCACTAAGTGAGTCCCAGTCAATATTGGGGAAGTTAAAGTCTCCCATCACAACAACCCGGTTGCTTTTACTTGTTTCCAAAATCGGTCTACCTATCTGCTCCTCTATCTCTCACTGGCTGTTGGGTGGCCTTTATTAAACCGCCAACATTGTGACTGCACCGTTCTTATTCCCAATCTCTCATATGGCCTCGCTGCCCTCAGGTGTCCTCCCACTATACAGCTGTGATGTTCTCCCAAACAGTAGCGCAGCTCCTCCACCCCTTTTACATCCCCCTCTATCCCACCTAAAACATCTAAATCCTGGAACGTTTAGCTGCCAATCCTGTCCTTCCCTCAACCAGGTCTCTGTAATGGCAACAACATCATAGTTCCAAGTACTAATCCAAGCTCTCAAGTTCATCTGCCTTACCTGTTATACTTCTTACATTAAAATATATGCACTTCAGACCACCAGTCCAGCCGTTTTCAAGCAACATCTGCCCGACTGCTCTTCCTCAGAGCCATACTGGCCCTATTCCCTACTTCTCCCTCAATTTTTTCACCTTCTGACATATTGCTCCGTTACCCACCCCCCCCTGCCATACTAGTTTTAACCCCCCCCCCCCCCCCATGTGACACTAGCACACCTCAAGGTCAGGATATTTATGCCTCTCCAGTTTAGATGCAACCCGTCCTTCTTATACAGGTCACACCTGCCCCGGAAGAGCTCCCAGTGGTCCATAACGGAAACCCTCCCGCCAACACCAGCTGTTTAGCCACATGTTTAGCTGCTCTATCATATTTCTAGCCTCACTGGCACGTGGCACAGGGAGTAATCCCGAGATTACAACTTAGAGGTCCTGTCTTTTAACTTTCTGCCTACCTCCCTGAACTCCTGCTGCAAAACCTCATGCCCCTTCCTGCCTATGTCATTAGTACCGATATATACAACGACGTCTGACTGTTTGCCCTCCCCCTTCAGGATGCCTGCTACCCGTTTGGAGACATCCTGGACCCTGGCAGCAGGGAGGCAACATACCATCCTGGAGTCTCTTTCACGTCCACAGAAGCGCTCATCTGTGCCCCTGACTATACAATCCCTTATGACTTCTGAGCTTTGACCCTGCCTGCTGAACATCAAAGCCAGCTGAGGAGCCACTGCTCTGACTGCTGCTGTTTTCCCCCCGATAGGGGCACAACCACCGGGGATTCCTGCACTGACTGCCTGCCCGTTCTGGTGGTCACGCACACACGCACGCGCACACACACGGTAGGGAAAAAGCACCTTCTCTCATTCCGCACCGAATTACCTCACTGTACCAAATTCCAATGGTGAGGGTGGCGGGGAAAAGAAACATGGATATGCAAGAGACCATAACTGGAACAATGCAGGAATCTGATGTTTTGGATGTTGAGAGAGAAAGGCACCATGAAGGGGTTTGAAAACAAGGATGGAGATTTTAGTTGCTAAAATGTGATAACTTCTTACTAGATAATTTGACTGGACACAAATAAATAGTGTACAAAAACAAATGTCCTTCCTGGCTTTCTAGTCAGGTCCAGATAACTGCTGACTCCATTGTATCGTCACTGAAAAAAGAAACATTCTCCAAGATTTACAAATGAGATTTTATTAGCATGGCATCGGTTGCGAATACAAACAGTGCCAGAATTGCTGACTTCTAAAATTAAAGTTCAGCCATTTCATTCACATTTCTCTCTCAAAAAAAAAAAATTCTGAAGATGCCACATTTTATTAAAAAAATGTCAAACAGCTCCCTTTTGACTGTCCAAGCGTTGTTCATTTTCAACATTATCCTTTCCTGGCACTATGATGTAATCCCTCATTGTTGCACAACTGGAATAAAAATATACAAAAAGGTGAACACTTTCCTCTTAAACATCAAAACTTCAGAGAGTTGAAGTTACGATCGCTTCCCCAGCCAGAACGCACAAGGTGCAGGAAATCGGAATTAGTGGGTAATCCTTTCAACAGTTAGGTCGATGGAACCTGTAATAAACATGGTGACAGCAGTAACCGATGAATGACAAGAGAATATGGTTGGTATTTAATGGAGGCGACCGGCCAGAAAAAAAAACAAAACAGTAAAAGGGTATCTCTAAAACTTGTCTGAACTGGTTTCTTTGCACACCTTGTATTACTGCTGTCAGTATTAGTGATTTATACTGAGATTTGAAAATTCTAATGTCTTTTTCCTACTGGGCGGGCTCTCACCCACCTCACTTTTGGATAAGGAGGACTGGAATTAAATGCCACTTGGTTAGGCAATGGCAGGGCATCTCCAGGACTAAGGACCCCTGTGGTGCAAATCCTGCCCTGCCATGGTCAGACGCCAGCATTGGCACATCGAACAGCATGGTAGTGGTGGCCGCTGCAGGCAGTGCAGTCACCTCACGGCCAGGATCACCGAGGAACCCCAGCCACAGGTGAGTGATGGCAGAATGGGGCACGGGCAGCAGATGGCTCTCAGTAGACACCCACAGCCCACGGCCAGAATCTGACCTGATATTGGCAAAATGTCAGGGTCAGACTGAAAACTGGCATGTACCTCTCCAACTGCACAGACCAGTTCTCTCCCCATCTTGAGCCTCTTTTTAAAGAAAAAGAAAGTGGGCATGCAGTCACTCTGGTGGGACGGGGCCTGATAGAGTCAGCACCCAGCTCCACAGAGATCAGGGCGCACGTCCCTTCACAGTGACAATCTGCCGGTGATTGCCACTCAAAAGAAGTTACAGGCCACTATCTCTATTCATAAACAAAATTATACCACCAGGTCTCTATTCCTCTCCCCCTTTAAAATTGGACCATTTAGTTTACATCATCTTCACATTCTTCCTACCAAAATGAATCTCTTTCACTTCTCCACATCAAACCTCATTGCTATTCGTCCATTGTCCTGAAGTCTGATAATCCTCTGTGTTTATTATGATTGCAGAGTTTCAGTTCATCTGCAAACCTTGAAATAATACCCTGCGTGCTGAAGACCAGGCCATTAACCTAGTGAAATGAGCAGTGGTCCCAACACCACCCCTGGGAAATGCCAATGAAAAATAAACATTCATTCAATGCTACGAACCACTTTCAGTGCCTCAACCACTTCTGTATGCACACAGCCATGCAGGTCCCCTCATTTTCCGAGTTAATTTTTGAAAAAGCTTTTGAAAGTTTACATCCACATTACTATCAAGCCCTGTTACTTCAAAAATAACTCAAATCAAGTTAATCAAACAAAATTTGCCTTCAACAACTCTTAGTGGACTGGGGCTGGTTTAGCACAGTGGGCTAAACAGCTGGCTTGTAATGCAGAACAAGGCCAGCAGCGCAGGTTCAATTCCCATACCGGCCTCCCTGAACAGGCGCCGGAACGTGGCAACGAGGAGCTTTTCACAGTAACTTCATTGAAGCTTGCTAGTGACAATAAGCGATTATTATTTTTCTCTGTGCCAATTAATTCCGTACCAAATTAATACCTCAGTTTCCTCATCACGGGCATTAGAGCGACTGGCCTTGTACACAGTTACAGGATTTATCCCTTTTTCCAATTTTTGGACAAGGGTATAATAATTAAAAATGATCCAGTGAATGCCCTTTAATTTTTGTGAAACCTTTTGTAAGAGTTGCAACCGTTTCAGAAAGCAGGCAAATCTTGTTCATAGATGTGTCTCTGCAAGAGTCAGCAGAGAATTGCGGGATTAAAAAAAAAAACAAAGAAACATTGTGGGACAAAGAAACAAAAAAGGCAATCTAATCACACAAGTGCCTACTACGCTGCAGACTTACCATAAAATTGGTTTTACTTGATCAATAGTCTGTGGAAGAGGTTGGCCATATGTTTCAGGCAGCAGCAAGCAGAAAATTCCAGCCACTATCGATAGGCTGCCCATGAGCACAAAAGGCAATATTTTATTATGCATTCCTAAAAGAAAAAAAACAGAATTGCGCTATAGTTCAATGGAGGTCTCAGTTGCACTGCCCAGAGACAACACTAAGTGGAGGGGGGGGGAAAAATTCAGTGGATGCATTTAAAAACTTTCAACCACACTGACACACAAATAGCCAGAGATTGACTTAACACTTTTGGGGGCCCTGCGCTCTCCCTCTTTCTAGGGATCCATGTCACACCCTGTCCCCTAGTGACATGGTGGCCACCCCAAGGTCCACATGCAAAAACATAAATATGTTAGTCACTGCCCAGCCCTTTCCATTGCAGCCCTCCCTGGCTGGCCTCTGGCTCAGAGTCACCCTGCTTCCACTGGCTGCTGCTCCCTGATTCTCCAAGACACTATGCCGGCGCTTGCCTGGCCTTCTTCAGTGTCTCCGGACTGTTTTCTCCTCCCCGTTCTTGCTTGGGTGGCCAGGTCTGGAGCCTCATCTCTCAATGACTGTGTGCGCACTCCTGGCTGGCTGCTGCTGCCACCTTCCATTCTTTTGATTGGTGACCACCCACCCTCCTCAGTCCTGACTTGGAAGTCGAGAATCTACCTGCTGCTCCCCTCGACACCCGGGCGTGGGTGACTGTAGTTTGCACGTTCTCCCAGTGTCTGCGTGGGTTTCCTCCGTGCTCTGGTTTCCTCCCACTGTCCAAAGATGTACAGGTTTGGTAGAGTTACGGGGATAGGGCGGGGAGTGAACCTAGGTAGGGTGCGCTTTCAGAGGGTCGGTGCAGACATGGGCCAAATGGCCTCTTTCTGCACTGTAGGAATTCTATGGCTTTATGGACAAACAGAATTAAATTTATTACCATTGCAGATTTTCATCTTTGGTTTACTGTCCTGGTAATAATAGGGAGAAGCCTGCTGGAACAGTA
This sequence comes from Scyliorhinus canicula, assembly GCF_902713615.1. NCBI lineage: Eukaryota > Metazoa > Chordata > Chondrichthyes > Carcharhiniformes > Scyliorhinidae > Scyliorhinus > Scyliorhinus canicula. Next base: position 169,208,890 of record NC_052153.1, read on the forward strand.
CCATTGATTTGAGGGGGGAAAATATGCTTATATAGTGTAAAACTAGAACCATTCTCCCTCTGCTAGCCACAATGAGTTAGTAGCATCCAATCTCTGAATCAGAAAGATAGAGGTTGGAGCACGAATCAGGTGACTCAGTGACTAGGTATTACAAATTTTAATGAGGGATATACACCCACACAAAAATAAGTCGGATGTGATCGATAAGATGAGACTAAGGACGCCCTTTTCACCAAATGTATAATGTGCTGATATCAATTAAAAGTATTTGAGTAACTCAAAAAAAAAAAGAGTTGCTGAAAGTTTATATCTCTTACCCAGATAAGCAACATATGGAGATATTATGGTGGCAATCATAGATGCCATGGAACATGCCGCAATGCCCATGCTCCTCACCACAGTTGGATACAGTTCAGCTGAGAAAACATAGATCATCGAAAAGACGGCTGAATAACCAAATTTACCAACCATTGCCATTATCGCGGTAAGAACATAGTGACCTGTGAAAACCAAGCATAGACAGTTTGGTGTATGAGGGATTCCATATAATTGCATCTATTATGCTGGTTCTATACTTTTAGCCACAACACAAAAGAAAACTCAGCAACATGGGCACATGTATTGGATCAATTCTGCCCATCACACAAAGCTTGGAATTATCGAATAGCCGTGGACAATGCCGCAGGCAATTGGCCTATGAAAACGCTGAATAGGATTTGTTAGACCAAGTTGTGTTCTAGAAACAATGTAGAATAAAATCTGGTTGTTCTGCATAGTCACTAACATTCTGCAGCAAAGTTGAGGATTCCAGAAGTAACTGGTTTAGACTCTTACTTGGAGGTATGATCTGGGTCAACAGCAGCAGAACTCCACTGCACCCCACAATGCAAGCAATTGAGATTCGACGAGGTGACGTACGCAGCAATATCCATGTTGTCACATATGCCGCCATTTCAGCTGCTGCACAGATAAAGCAGTTGACGTAGGGGTCTCCATGCATATTAGGAGTATTGAAGGACAATCCATAGTATCCAACCGAGACTATCATCCTGCAATAAAGTGCAAAACAAAATATTTAGTGGAAGAGCGGAATTCCCACATTCTGAGACTACTTCCCGTGGCGGAGGCAGAAACGTGGAGTGCTTCCCGCTGCAGAGGCCAGCGGGAAAACACACCAAACCTTCTGATCCGGACTTCACTAGTCATGAAACCTGGGATTCCATGGCAGGGCACGCCTGATGATGCACAGCTGACCACCCTATCTGGGCATCATGGCGAAAAAGCACCCAACATCGCTGACCCACTGTCAAAGAAAGAAGTTGGACCTCCTCAAAACAAGGATGGATCATTGGGACCAGCAGATGGACGGCCTGAGAAAGAAAACACATCACCAGGAACATTGGAAGATGGGACCCCCAGGACACCAGATCTGGAATGTCCACCTGCGAATGCACCCTGACCCACTGCTGTGGCGTTCCGGCATCCAGCATCGCTGGCAGCCTCTGCTCTGAACTCTGGAGGAAGCCCCAGACATTATTCAGGTGAGTCTCCACATTCGCACGCCACGCTGTTCCACACTGGCACATTTTCCTGCTGGCGTCACAAAGAATCAGGCGTGGGCTGTCAGGCCTCCATTAGCGGGATCCAAGTGATATTAATGCCAGTCTCTAGCAGGTTTCTTGATCCGCTCTAGAGGGCACCAGCGGAAGATTCCGGGGAAATTAATGTTGGTGCAAAACCAATTTAATAGATCTCGCACACCAAAATTTCCTCCCCACCTGCCACTGAACCCACCGGCGTGGGCATGGGGAGAATTCACCCAAAATATTTCAAATGCTGAAAATACAGAAATGTCATTTATTATAGCAAATCTCAGCTCCTTCCATGGAGCCATGGGTTGGAGTGTCTTTTGGGGCTTATGTAATGATATGGGGGTGTAGGTCAGGAGAGGAGCAGCCATTGAAGTAGTTTCTCTGGTTAAGATTTGTGGATGGAGTTGAGGAAAGTATCCCTCTGCTGAGCAATGGGGATGAGGCGTGTCAGCTATCAGGGGTTACAGTATAATAGAGAGATTGTCCAGCATACCAGAATAACAATGAATGTTATTTGTTACTTCAATTAGAGTTGTTTAGTGCGATAGGAAGGTTGAAAGCATATTGAAGACTTGAGCACTAATTTATAAGGCAATAAGACTTGAGGAAAAGAATGGATATGGGGCAGTGTTCAGCTCAAGGCTGCTTTCTTGTTGTAGCTATCTCCATTATGGGTTATATTTAGAGTTAAGAATGCAGAGTTTCATTTAAGGTGAATTCAGGTATTGTTTACTTGGTTTGGTATGCCTGTGTGTTTGCAAATCATATTTATTTTGATCCAGCTGACAGGCTTTAGATGCAACAACATCCTGAGGTTGCTGTGGAGAAAATTTGAGAGGGTGGAGCTGTGCTTGAAAAAGAGGAAAACGGATTATTTTTTCTGAAAAAGAAAATTACGTTAGAGGCTGCGGATATTTAGTCTGTTGTATTTAACTAGCGTACTCCATTCTATTTGATTTGAGAGGAAAAAGCACAAGTTCTAGATAATTGATTATGAGATCAAGTAGCGCTCGAAAGAGAGGAGTCTTGCTACAGAACAGACACCAAGGGAGTTTCTACATGTGTGTGTCTGGTAGATTATGGTATGTGACCATCAGTGACACTTATACACGGACCAACAGGTTGAATTGATAAGAATATAGCATGGACCCGAGCTTTAATCTATGCACAGTAAGAAGTCTTACAACACCAGGTTAAAGTCCAACCTGTTTGTTTCAAACACCAGCTTTCGGAGCACTGCTCATTCACCCAAGGAAGGAGCAGTGCTCCGAAAGCTAGTGTTTGAAACAAACATGTTGGACTTTAACCTGGTGTTGTAAGACTTCTTACTGTGCTCACCCCAGTCCAACACCAGCATCTCCACATCATGGTTAACCTATGCAGTCAGACCTACAGATAAAAGGGACTGGATCCCAGAGTATGAGAATGTTTAAAAGCCTATCAGACTGAAAGCCAGAGTTAAAATGTTAAGCCTGAGAGATTGAGTTTAAGGTACAACTCATATTGCTTACAATAATTATCTTATTTGCTCAGTGTAATGATTTCGTTATTATTGCTGGAATTTAATCCTGGGAGTCCTGCCTGCATACCTCCTTAACCTTGGTTCTTCTACATATTATACATTCTTTACAATGATTATGGTCCATCAACCCAGATCCAAACAAGTATCGGGTTTGTCCAGCATGCTCAGCTCAGGTCGTAACATTGTGTAGGGTGGGGTGTGAGTGAGCGCGCGCGAGAGACGCACACACAAAGACACGCAAAAATCTCTTTACCCACCATACAAGGACAGAAACTACTGTGACGTTTCTGATGTTGGAAGTCCTAACCAAATCCAAGTAAGTGACTGTACGGATATCCCCGGTTGGCAGCTGCATATAAAAATAAATTCAATTAGGAAATGCACAGAAAGAACAAACAGGAAAGGTACATCCTTTTAGTGTGGAGACCAAAACTGTAGACATTTCTCCAGATGTGGTCTCACCAAAACCCTGTACAATTGTAGCAGGACCTCTTATTCCATTACTCCAATCCCCTTGCAAGAAAAACCATGGCAACATGCCATTTGCCTTTGTAATTGCTTGCTAGCGCACCCAAGTCTCTTTTAACATCTTTACTTACAAGCTTTTCACCCTTCAAACAAGAAGGTGAACAACGCACACTTCCCTACATTATCCTCCATTTGTCGTCGACTCGATTAACAAATCCGTATCCCTTTACAGTTTTGTGTTCTCCTCTCAGCTCACCTTTGCATTTGTTTGTGGCTGAGGGAGTTCTTCGGCTGTGGTCCTTGGGTTTTTCTCCTGGAAATGGTGATCTTGTTCACTGGCCGCTCTCAATTTTATGCATATTCCCACAGATGGGAACTGATTCACTCTCTGGACAGAGCTTCGCTATAGTGTTATGTCTTAGAACAACAAACATATCTTACAAGATTTCTTTAGTGCAATCAAAACAACCTATGGCCCAAGCACCCAAGGCCCCATCCCACTGCTGCCCAAGAACGGAGAGGTGCTCATCAAGGACAGAGAGGCAGTCAGTGCCCATTGGAAGGAGCACACCCCCTTCACAGAGACTTTGGGCGCGATTCTCCCAACGGGAGACAAAGTGCTGACGCCAGAGTGAAAACTGGAGTGTTTCACTCCAGCGTCGGAAGCCGCACCTCGCCCCCTATTCTCCCACCCCCAGGGGGCTAGGAGCAGCAGCGCGTCAATCTCGCGCGCCGGGCCTTGGTGCCCACGTCAAAGCGGCACCGCCCGAATGGCATCACCCGCGCATGCGCAGATTGGCCAGTGCCAACCCTGCATGCGCGGTTGCCGTCCTCCCCTCCGCAAGACATGGAGGGTTGATCTTGCGGGGCGGCGGAGGGAAAAGAGTGCGTCTTTCAGAGACACCGGCCCGACGATCGGTGGGCACCGATCGCGGGCCAGACCCCTCCTGAGCACCCTCCTGGTGCTCAATCCACCCTCCGCCCGCCCCCCCCCCCCCCCCCACGCAGCGGTCGCGCGCTGTTCATGCTGGCAGCGACCAGGTGTGGTTGGCGCCGGCGTGAACCGGTCCGATTAGGCAGGCTGCTCGGCGCATCCGGGCCGGAGCGAGCGGCGATTCTCCGAGCAGCCTGTCGCAAAACACACACGCTGCTTGGGAGGGGGGGGTGGGGGGGGAATCACGTGCAGGTGCCAGGGCGGCGTGGTGCGAATCGCCTGGCACTCCCACGATTCTCCCACCCGGCGTGGGGGCGTCGGAGAATCGCGTCCCTTGTCTGCAACCGAATAGCCTTGACTATCCCACCACAACCCCTACCCAGACCATTGTGGTATTCTCTATTCTGCTTTACTTGGATGGCTCGGACGTGTAGTGTTAAATAAAGAACATAAAACTTTGTTAACAAAACTATGAAATTTATTTACACTAAGATTAATTTGCATTCCTAAAAGAAGTTTATCTAAAACTGTACCATCTCTAACTTACAGAACTCTCAAGTCTACAACTGCTCTCTATGCCTGACCCTCTTCCAGCTCTCTCCTAACTCTCAACTCCCAGAATCCCCAACTCCATGATATATATGACTGTTCTGTGGTTTGAATCATTATCATTAATTTGTGAACTCTTTACATCCCAGTAATCATAGCATGACAACCACAACATCAGATCAGACACCAAGCTCATGGTTTACAGAGTGGTAGTGCTACCCTTCCTCTTCCATGGTTTCAAGGCATGGGCTGTGTAAGTGAGGGTGACTGGGTAACAGCGATAGGGTGGATATGTGGGCTTCTTTGTAAGGGCCGGTGCAGACTCGATGGGCCGAATGGCTTCCTTCTGCACTGTAAATTCTATGATTCTATGAGCAGGCATCTCAAAACCCTGGAGAAATACCACCAATACTGCATCTGCTAGATCCTGCAAATCCATTAGCAGAATACGCACACCAACGTCCGTGTTCTCACTCAGGCCAAAACCCAGTTATCAGCATTGACAACACATAATCAGCTCCACTGGCCGGCCACTTGTCCACAGGCCGGACACGAGACGACCAAATCAAACGCTCTACTCAAGAGCTTCAACACAGCAAGCCAGCCCAGGGAGGGAAGAGGAAAGGCTTCAAGGACACCCTCAAAGCCTCTTTGAAAAAGTGCAACATCCCCACCGACACCTGGGAATCCCTGGCCCAAGACCACTCGAAGTGGAGAAAAAGTATCTGGCATGTCCACATCGACTCTGAAGGAGCTGAACACAGAGTCATCACCGAGAGAAAGCGGAGGCCAAGGATAGACGGAGAAAGAAACGTGTGGCAACCCCGACACCACCCTCACCTGCTCGACCACCAACCATCTGCCCGACCTGTGACAGTTATTGTAAGTCACGCTTTTATTTCCTCAGTCACCTGACCACCTCAAGTCATCGAACAGCTGTCCATTGACCCAGCAGCACCGGACACAAACATACCCACCATCACATCTTCCGAAGTCAGGTGGGCCTTCCTGAAAGAGAACCCTTGGAAGGAGATGGGTCTCGACGGGGTCCTTGGTCAAGTACTCATCCTGGACAGACCAGCTGGCAGATGTGTTCGCAGACATCTTCAACCTCTCCCTACTCCGCTCAGAGGCTCCCACCTGCTTCAAGACGACCACCAACATAAAGATGCCAAGACGAACCAGGCAATATGCCTCCATGACTACCATCCGGTGGCCCTGACATCAATCGTAATGAAGTGCTTAAAGAGGTTGGTCATGAGCCACATCAACTCCATACTCCCAGAATGCCTACATCCACTGCAATTCAACCGGTCCACAGCAGAGACACCATCGCCCTGACCCTACACTCATCCCTGGAGCATCTCGACAACAAGGACTCCTACATCAGACTCCTATTTATTGACTATAGCTCCGCCTTCAACACCATAATCCCAGCCAAGCTCATATCAAAGCTCCAAAACCTAGGACTTGGCTCCTCACTCTGCAACTGGATCCTCGCCTTTCTGACCAATAGGCCACAATCAGTAAGAACAAACAACAACACCTCCATGTTAATCCTCAATACCGGGGCCCCGCAAGGCTGCTAACTTATCCCCCTACTATACTCCCTATAAACACACACGACAGCATGGCAAAATTTGGCTCCATCTACAAGTTTGCTGATGACAACTGTAGTGGGTCGGATCTGGAACAACAACAAGTCAGAATGCAGGAGGGAGACAGAGAACCTAGTGGAGTGGTGCAACGACAACAATCTCTCCCTCAAAACCAACAAAACTAAAGAGCTGGGGCGGCATTCTCCCCTACCCAGCGTGACGGAGGGTCCCGGAGTAGGGGAGTGACGCCAACCACTCAGGGGTCGCGCCTCCACAAAGGTGGGGAATTCTCCCCACCTTTGGGGGCCAGCCCCGCGCCGGAGCGGTTGCCACCAGAAGACCGGTGCAAAAAACCGGCACCCCCGGCAGCGGGGCTGGCCGAAAGGCTTGCCGGTCTGCGCATGCGCCGGCAGCGGCCGCTGACGTCACTGTCGGCACATGCGCAATGTGGGGTTCTCTTCCGCCTCCGCCATGGCTGAGGCCGCGGCGGACGCGGAGGAAAATAGAGCAGCCAGGGCACTGGCCCGGACTCTGAGAGGGGGGGCCCCGATCGCGGGCCAGGCTGCCGTGGGGGCACCCCCCGGGGTTCGATCGCCCCCTGCCCCCCCAGGACCCCGGGGGCCTGCTCGCGCCGCTGAGCCCGCCGTTCCAGAGGTGGTTTAAACCTCGGCGGCGGGAGAGGCCTCCCAGCGGCGGGACTTCGGCCCAGCTGGGCCGGAGAATCGCCGCAGGGGCCTCTCCGATCGGCGGGGCGAGATACCTGCCCCCGCCACTTCCCGGGTGGCGGAGAATCTCTGCCATGGTGGGGGCGGGATTTTAGGCGCCCCCAGGCGATTCTCCGACCCTGCTGGGGGTCGGAGAATTTCGCCCCTGATCATTGACTTCAGGAAGCAAAGTATTTTACACACTCCTGTCTGCATCAATGGGGCAGAGGTGGAGATGGTTGACAGCTTCAAATTCCTGGGTGTGCACATCACCAATCTGTCCTGGTCTACCCACATCAATGCTACGACCATGAAAGCAGAACAGGGCCAATACTTCATCAGGAAACTAAGGAAATTTGGCATGTCCACATCAGCTCTTACCAACTTTTACAGATGCACCATAGAAAGCATCCTATCGGGCTGCATCACAGCCTGGTATGGCAACTGCTCGGCCCAAGACTGCAAGAAACTTCAGAGAGAGTCGTGAACACAGCCCAGTCCATCACACAAACCCGCCTCCCATCCATTTGCTCCATCTACACCTCCCGCTGCCTGAGGAAAGCGGGCGGCATAATCAAAGACCCCTCCCTGCCTGCTTACTCACCCTTCTTCCATTGGGCAGGAGATACAAAAGTTTGAGAACATGCACAAACGGAATAAAAAACAGCTCCTTCCCCACTGTTACCAGACTCCTAAACAACCCTCTTATGGACTGACCGGATTAATACTACACTCTTGTATGCTTCACCCAATGCCAGTGTTTATGTATTTACATTGTGGACCTTGTGTTGCCCTATTACATATTTTCTTTTCATGTACTAAATGATCTGTTTGAGCTGCACGCAGAAAAACACTTTTCACTGATGTGTTGGGTATGCGAGGACTGTTTACTGTAGCAGTGAGAGACAGGCTTCCAACACTTGAAGTGCAACTCTATTTTACTGAACTCTCAACTATTAAACATACTTTAACTGTGGGTTGACACTATGCTGGAGACGGGAGACCTGATGCTAACCTGACCAGACTATCTTACTACCACATGGTGGATGTTCCAGTTGTTGCTCACAGACTCTGACTGTCTCAGAGGCTGCACCCCAAGAGAGCAGGAAAACTAGTGCCCTCTGGCTTTATAGTGGCCGTGTCCTGTCTGGTGATTGGCTGCTGTGTTCTGTGTGTTCATTGGTCATCCTGTGTATCAATCAAAGTCTGTCTGTGCACCATCATATACTTGTGTGTATATTATGAATGGGGATGTGAGATCCTCGGTGTCGGGATCTAGAACCATGTCAGAGTTGGAGTCTGCCAACGGGTTGCTGCACTGACCGGATGTTCCTGCGCTGCTGCTGGGATCGATGCGTGGTGGGCAGTTGAGCAGATCTGCAGAGGGCTGCGTAGTGGCCAAGCTTGCCACACTGGAGACAGCGTCGAGATTTCGTGGGACATTGCCGCTTTAAGTGGGCGGAGCCACAGTTGTTGCACGTCATGGTGCCGACGTCAGGACGCTCCGTGCGCCACCACACATGCACGGTGCGGTCGAACGATGTGCGCACCTGCGCAGCTCGATCCTCGGCCTCGCTGTCCCCTCGGTCGTTGCGCGCATGCGCAGGAGCCCGGGAAAAGCATGCAAAATGGCTGCCCTCATCCAGACTCAGGCCCTGGGGCTGTTTTACGGCCTGCATCCACTCCGCATCGTGGGGGCCTTGCCGCGCCGTCTCTGCCACCTTGATATGAGTACACCGGTTATTAGCGTGCTCATGAAGGACGCAGGTCTCGATGGCGATGGGTAGGGTGAGCTGCTGGCGAAGGGGATCGGAGTGGATCCCGAAAACGATCTGGTCGTGGATCATGGAGTCAGAAGTGGAGCCGTAGTTCCAGGATTGCGCGAGGATACGGAGATGGGTTAAGGACTGAAAAGGTTCATCCTTACCCTGAAGCCTCTGCTGGAACACATTAGCGTTCAAAGCTCTCGTTGACTTCGTTGTCACAGTGGCTGTCGAACCTCAGCAGGACGGTTTTAAACTTTGTCTTGTCCTCACCTTCAGCAAAGGTGAGGGAGTTAAATATGTGGATAGCGCGGTCCTTTCTGGCATCCGATGCGGCTTAGAGGTTGATGGTTTCAAGATACAGCTGAAACTTCTGCTTAAAAATCTTCCAGTTGGCACCGAGGTTGCCAGCGAGGTTGCCAGCGATGCGGAGCGGCGGGGGGAGGGCGGACGCTGTCCATGTTACCGGATGGCTGATCGCTGGTCAAAGGCAGACTATCTCAAGGTAGGTCTGTCAAACTCGAATCTGACTCACTGCTACCATGATGTGTTGTGTATGCTGGGTCTGCGAGGACTGCATTTACTATAGCAGTGAGAGACAGACTTCCAACACTTGGAGAAATGCAACTCTATTTTATTGAATTTTTAACTATTAAATATACTTTAACTGTGGATTGACACTATGCTGAGTTGACTGGAGACCCGAGGGTAACCTGACCAGACTATCTTACTACCACATGGTGGATGTTCTAGTTGTTGCTCACAGACTCGGACTGTCTGAGAGGCTGCATCCCAAGAGAGCGGGAAAACTAGTGCCCTCTGGCTTTATAGTAGCTGTGTCCTGTCTGGTGATTGGCTGCTGTGCTCTGTGTTCATTGGTCATCCTGTGTGTCAATCAATGTCTGTCTGTGCACCATCATACACTTGTGTGTATATTATGACACACTGTACCTCGGTACACGTGATAATAAACAAATTCAATCCCAGTGGAAGCAAGTTATCCTGGAACTCAAAGAGGAAAATCATTAAAGTATAATCCAATACTTCCGATTCTTCCATGCATTATGATTCCAGACCAGACCCCAAAATGTGCCAGGATACCAGACTGAAAAATCCCAATATGTTATTTAATTTGTGAGGAAAGGATACTTCACTCCACTCCAGCAGTCATTCCACGCACAAATAGGGATATAATATTGCAAAACAAATTATTACTAACATAGTGGGCTCAACTGGCGGAATAGTCCGGTCCCATGCCGGCACACAGGTTTCCTCACGTAGAGAGCTGCAGTCACCGGGAAATGAGTTTGACAACATCGAAGTCAGTAAATCCCGCTGGCGGATTGCCTCCGCCAGAAAAACACAGCGGGTTGCTTGGTAAATCCCACCCAGTATTGCTAACTTTAACCTCAAAGAAAACAGCTTAAACAATGCTCAACAATAACATGAAATACCAAACACTAACTGCTATCTTTTATCTCCTTTCAAGCAAAACCCATCTCCGGTCAGAATCCACTTTTAAATAAAGTTACCCAAGCCAGGAACACTTGCTGTATAGTGATGTCTTGGATAAGCCACTGAACTCCTTGCCGGTGTCAGCTGCTGTTTAACCCATCAGCCTTCTATTCACAAAATCTTTTTAACTAAACTTCTTTGAGAGCAGCTGCCAGTCTGTACAATCAAATCTTAAACTCACCCGGCTGCTTCAGCCCCTGGCTCCTCCCATTAACAGCATCATCTTACTGAAGCCAAATAAATGTCTCTAATTATCTACTCCCCAGGGAACCTCCTTCATATCAACAAAATTCCATTTTACGATGCTTTAATTACCCCCTGCAACCAGAATGTCCGTCTTTTAAATCAGAACTTTTTAAAAACCCTCACTGCACAAAATACAAATAATACAATCTATACTAGAAATTCCTACATTCATGACACACAAGCTGCTAGGAAGAAATGAAAATGAATGAAATGAAAAATCGCTTATTTGTCACAAGTCGGCTTCAAATGAAGTTACTGTGAAAAGCCCCTAGTCACCACATTCCAGCACCTGGTATGGGAATTGCGTGCTGCTGGCCTGCCTTGGTCTGCTTTAAAAGCCAGCGATTTAGCCCAGTGTGCTAAACCAGCCCCCAAATACAACACCTTGGAGGTAGACATCATCTCTGCAAACTTCAACTCCAGCCTGACTTAATAGAATGTAATTTTTAAAAATAGTGATGCAAATGGTGACAATCATTTTAAATTCAGTCTGTCTTCAAAATGACCCTCGACATTAGCAGGGTTGAAATTTAGACTGGTAGTTTGGTCATGTCTCAAGTTATCATCCACATTGTTTAACTTGTAAATTCAAGCAGTTACACCAATTTGGAGGTTTGTCAGGTTGGCAGCCACAGGAGTACAAGAACAGGAGTCGCCATTTCAGCACGTCAAGCCTGCTCCACCATGCAATACAGTCATGGTTCAGACTTTTCAAAGCCTTTTACACTGACTATCCTCCTAACCCTAATGTTTTATTGTTAATTAGAAATCTGTCAACCTCTACTTGAAACAGCTTCCACAGCCCTCTGGAGAGAATTCCTAAGATTCACAACCCCTTGCGCAAAGAGGTTTCTCCTCATCACCGCCCTATGTGGTATTCCGCTTATTTTGAAATTGCTTCCCCTAGTTCTAGGCTCTTCAACCAACCTTACCTGAAGCTATCCTGTCTGTTCCTGAATATTTAGTAAGTTTCAATGAGATCTCATCTCATTCTTTGAAACTCTGGAGAATACAGGCCCAGTTTGCCCAATCTCTCTTCATAAGTTAGTCCTTCCATCCCCAGCACGAGAACCTGGTGAACCTTTGTTCCACTCCCTCTGTGGCAATAATATCCTTTGTCAAGTAAGGGGACCAAAACGGCACACTGTAATCCTGGTGCAGTCCAGACAATTTAAGCATAACCTCAATACTCTTGTACTCCGATCCTCTTGTGGTGAAAGTGAATTAGCCATTGGCCTTCCTCGTAGCTTTGCTGCACCTGCATGCTTGCCATCAGTGACTTATGGGCAAGGACACCCAGGTCCCTTTGTACATATACACTGGCTCATTTACCATTTAGGAAATATTCTGCACATCTGCTCCTTCTATCAAAGCGAATTAACTCACATTTTCCACATTATATTCCATCTGCCAGGTTTCTGCCCATTCAGTCGGTATGCCCAAATCCTCCTGTAGCCGATTTACATCTACTACACAACACACATTTCCACCTAGCTTTGTATCGTCCATGAACTTGGAAATATTACATTTGGTCCCCACATCATTCAGTATATTGTGAGCACCTGGGGCCCAAGTAACGATCCCTGCCGTACCCCCTTGCCGTAGACACACCCACACACACACACACATTGCTGGGGGGGCAGGGAGGTGAGCAGGTGGTGAAGATCAGGGAGAAATGAGAAGGGGAGTTGGGAGGGGAGATCTATTAGGGAGCATGGAGTCAGACACTGCAGAGTAAACGGAAACACCACATGTGCAAGGCTGAGCCTGATACAGTTTAAGGTGGTGCACAGGGTGCGTATGACTCGGGCGAGAATGAGTGGGTTCTTTCAGATGGTAGCAGATGAGCGAGAGAAGCATGGGTGGGGGTCAGAGAATCACACGCACACGTTTCGGGTTGCGAAAAATTGGGAAGATTCTGGGCGGGAAAGTTCGCTGTCTTAGCCAGGAGTGTGAAGGTGGAGGAGGACCTGGACCCTTTGGTCGCGATATTTGGGGTTGCAAAGAAGCCGGAACTCATGGAGAGGAGGAAGCCCGATGTCGTGGCCTTCGTCTCTTTGATTGCATGGTGGCTACTTTTACTGAAGTGATGGTCGGCATTGCCACCGGGGGTAGCAGCTTGGTTGGGTGATCTGTACGACTTCCTGCAGTTGGAGAAGATAAAGTAAGAGTTAAGGGGCTCTGCAGAGAGGTTTGAGAAAAGGTGGGGGAATGTTTGTGACCGTATTTGGAGGAGCTATTCATCATGGGGAGGGGGGGGGGAAAAAAAAAAAAAAAAAAAGAGGGGTGGAATGAGAAGAGAAGCGGAAAAACGGAAGAAATTTGTACAGGCGGTATAGTTGATCGCTGGGAAGTATATTCCCCGGGGTGTTCATGGGTTGTAACCGGTTTCGATACACGCTGATAATAAAATAAATTAAAATAAATAAATGGCATACGGTACAATGAGAAGCGCAAAAAACAAAGTTATGCTCAAATGATATAAACATATTTCAGAAAGTGATGTACCGTCATTTTAACAAAACTTACTATTTCAAACAGTAAGGTAATTAAAAAGACGATGAATGAAAAGCACAATATGTATTACCATGCATTCTCGGTCAATTATAGTCTCAAGAATCTCTGCAGTAATAGTAATGCCGTTTCTTTGAGCAGCAGCTTGCAAAATCGCTTTTGCTTCAGTGTCCCGACCTTGAGAGAGCAGCCATCTTGGAGACTCAGGTATCAACCTGCAAAATACAAGGGGTAAATATTGTTAATAGGCAGAACTGTAGACATCGCAAAATGCTACAACTTGTTCGGGTGGAGCAAATGAGAAGGAAAAGCAAAGCTGCAGAGAAATGCCTGTGGGAATGGTGCATTGGAACAGATTGTTGCACAATAAATTAAAAAGATCCCACTGCTGGTTGCTCCAAAAAATAAAATTGAGGAGCGCAGGGTGATGCTTTGGGAAAAAGGAGAACCACCAAAGTCATTCTGTGCAAATGGGGTCTATGTTCTCCACAACCGATGCAGGAAGAAGTTGGAAGGTAGTAAAACAGGGACAGAACCAAAAGGAAGGAAGGGCAAAAGTGCAAGGCAGAGAAGACAGAGTCAAAAATCAAAAAGGGCGACAGTACAAGGTACAGTGACTGAGGGGAGCTCAGTGAATAGGCCCAGTAATACTAAAAGGAATAAAACTGGAGATGTTAAGATTCAAAACAGATGTAAAAAAAAAAACAACATGTGTACTTTACCTGAATGCTCGTAGTATTTGGAATAAAGTAAATGAGTTGATGGCACAAATCATCGTGAATGACTGATTTAGTGGCCATTACTGAAGCATGGTTAAAGGATGGTCACGATTGGGAGCTAAATATCCGAGGGTATCAAACTATTCAGAAGGACAGAGTGGATGGTAAGGGAGGTGGTGTAGCTCTGTTATTTAAGGATGACATCCGGGCAATAGTAAGGGATGACATCGGTGCTATGGAGGATAAGGTTGAATCCATTTGGGTGCAAATCAGGAATAGTAAGGCAAAAAAGTCACTCTATAGGCCACCAAATAGTAACGGTATGATGGGGCAGGCAATAAACAAAGAAATAACTGATGCATGTAGAAATAGTACAGCAGTTATCATGGGGGATTTTAATTAACATGTCGATTGGTTTAACCAGGTCGGTCAAGGCAACCTTGAGGAGGAGTTTATAGAATGTATCCGTGATAGTTTCCTAGAACAGTATGTAATGGAACCTACTAGGGAACAAGCGGTCCTAGATCTTGTCCTGTGTAATGAGACAGGATTGATTCATGATCTCATAGTTAGGGATCCTCTTGGAAGGAGTGATCACAATGTGGTGGTATTTAAAAAACAGATAGAGGGTGAGAAGGTAAAATCAAATCTAGTGTTTTGTGCTTAAACAAAGGAGATTACAATGGGATGAGAGAACATAGAACATAGAACGATACAGCGCAGTACAGGCCCTTCGGCCCACGATGTTGCACCGACATGGGAAGTCAAAAACTAAAGGCCATCTAACCTACACTATGCCATTATCATCCATATGCTTATCCAATAAACTTTTAAATGCCCTCAATGTTGGCGAGTTCACTACTGTTGCAGGTAGGGCATTCCACGGCCTCACCACTCTTTGCGTAAAAAACCTACCTCTGACGTCTGTCCTATATCTATTACCCCTCAATTTAAGGCTATGTCCCCTCGTGCTAGCCACCTACTAGAAGAACTAGCTACGGTAGACTAGGAGCAAAGATTTTATGGTGGAACAGTTGAGAACCTTCCAAGCGATTTTTCAGTGCTCAGCAAAGGTTTATACCAACAAAAAGGAAGGACGGTATAAAGAGGGAAAATCGACCATGGATATCTAAGGAAATAAGGGAGAATATCAAATTGAAGGAAAAAGCATATAGAACAGTACAACACAGAACAGGCCCTTCGGCCCTCAATGTTGTGCCGAGCCATGATCACCCTACTGAAACCCACGTATCCACCCTATACCCATAATCCAACAACCCCCCCCCCTTAACCTGACTTTTATTAGGACACTACGGGCAATTTAGCATGGCCAATCCACCTAACCCGCACATCTTTGGACTGTGGGAGGAAACCGGAGCACCCGGAGGAAACCCACACACACAGGGGGAGGACGTGCAGACTCCACACAGACAGTGACCCAGCCGGGAATCGAACCTGGGACCCTGGAGCTGTGAAGCATTTATGCTAACCACCATGCTACCCTGCTGCCCAAAAATAAAGTGGCAAAGATTGGTGGGAGACTAGAGGACTGGGAAATCTTTAGGGGGCAACAGAAAGCTACTAAAAAAGCTAAAAAAAGAGCAAGATAGAGTACGAGGGTAAACCTGCTCAGAAGATAACAGACAGTAAATGTTTTTACAAATATAAAGCAAAAAAGAGTGGCTAAGGCTCTTGGTCCTTTAGAGGAAGAGAAGGGAGTTTTAATAATGGGAGATGAGGAAATGGCTGAGGAACTGAACAGGTCTTCTGGGTCGGTCTTCACAGTGGAAGATACAAATAACATGCCAGCGACTGATAGAAATGAGGCTATGACAGGCGAAGATCTTGAGGATTGTTATCACTAAGGAGGTAGTGATGGGCAAGCTAATGGGGCTAAAGGTAGACAAGTCTCCTGGCCCTGATGGAATGCATCCCAGAGTGCTAAAAGAGATGGCTAGGTAAATTGCAGATGCACTAGTGATGGTTTACCAAAATTCACTAGACTCTGGGGTGGTCCCGGTGGATTGGAAATTAGGAAACATGACACCACTGTTTAAAAAAAGGAGGCAGGCAGAGAGCAGGAAATTATAGGCCAGTGAGCTTAACTTCGGTAGTAGGGAAGATGCTGGAATCCATCATCAAGAAGAAATAGTGAGGCATCTGGATAGAAATTGTCCCATTGGGCAGACGCAGCATGGGTTCATAAAGGGCAGGTCGTGCCTAACTAATTTAATGTAATTTTTTGAGGACATTACCAGTGCGGTAGATAGTGGGGAGCCAATGGATGTGGTACATCTGGATTTCCAGAAAGCCTTTGACAAGGTGCCACACAAAAGGTTGCTGCATAAGGTAAAGATGCATGGCATTAAGGGTAAAGTAGTAGCATGGATAGAGGATTGGTTAATTAATAGAAAGCAAAGAGTGGGGATTAATGGATGTTTCACTGGTTGGCAATCAGTAGCTAGTGGTGTCCCTCAGGGATCAGTGTTGGGCCCACAATTGTTCACAATTTACATAGATGATTTGGAGTTGGGGACCAAGGGCAATGTGGCCAAGTTTGCAGATGATACTAAGATGAGTGGTAAAGCGAAAAGTGCAGAGGATACTGGAAGTCTGCAGAGGGATTTGGATAGGTTAAGTGAATGGGCTAGGGTCTGGCAGATGGAATACAATGTTGACAAATGTGAGGTTATCCATTTTGGTAGGAATAACAGCAAAAGGGATCATTTAAACAAATAAATATTAAAGCATGCCGCTGTGCAGAGACACCTGGGTGTGCTAGTGCACGAGTCACAGAAAGTTGGTTTACAGGTGCAACAGGTGATTAAGACGACAAATGGAATTTTGTCCTTCATTGCTAGAGGGATGGAGTTTAAGACTAGGGAGGTTATTTTGCAATTGTATAAGGTGTTAGTGAGGCCACACCTGGAGTAGTGTGTTCAGTTTTGGTCTCTTTACTTGAGAAAGGACGTACTGGCACTGAAGGGTGTGCAGAGGAGATTCACTAGGTTAATCCCAGAGCTGAAGGGGTTGGATTATGAGAAGAGGTGGAGTAGACTGGGACTGTACTCGTTGGAATTTAGAAGGATGAGGGGGGATCAGTGGCGTGCAGAGGGGGGGGCCGATGGTGCGTTGGCCCCGGGCATCCATTGGATGGGGGCATCAATCAGAGGCTATTGCTCTCCCCAATGTCACCCAGATGACTAAATTTTTCCACCTGAATTTAACAAATTGTTTTGCTAAGGGGGGGGGGGGGGGCGTCACAATCAAATCCAGTGACTACCGACATGTACCTTGTGTGTGGGTGAGGTGACTGCGCTCCCAGACTGCCCCGCGGTGGGGAAACCGCTCTATCTGCCGCGCGGGCGGGCTGCCCGGGACTGCGCATGTCCAAGGGAGGGGGAGCTCCTCACATGCAGGGAAAGGCCCCGCCCCCTGATCTGCGTGCTGAGATGTTGACCAATGAAAAAAGATTGAGGACCGGAGGGACTGTGGTTCTCCAGCCAATCAGAGCTCCTCACATGCAGGGAAAGGCCCCGCCCCCTGATCTGCGTGCTGAGATGTTGACCAATGAAAAAAGATTGAGGACCGGAGGGACTGTGGTTCTCCAGCCAATCAGAGCGCGGGCTTTGTGTGAGTGATAATTGAGCTTTCACACCGACGGAATCTTCCTCCTGTCTCCAACATCTGTGAGTAAAACACTTTCTTTTCCCCCCCTTTCCATTTCTTTTTTCATTCTGGCCATCAATTGGTCACTTGCAGCAACTGAAGGGAAAGGAAGTGAATCCAGGGAGGGTTCAGACTCTGGAAAGCTTGGCCCAGGTCTCTCTCTTAAAAATATTGACATCCTTTGCTCCCTTAGTTTGACACATGAAATGAAATGAAAATCGCTTATTGTCAGGGGCTGTTTAGCACAGGGCTACATTGCTGGCTTTGAAAGCAGACCAAGGCAAGCCAGCAGCACGATTCGATTCCTGTAACAGCCTCCCCAAACAGGCGCTGGAATGTGGCGAATGCGGAATGTGACAATAAGCGATTTTCATTTCATAAGTAGGCTTCAAATGAAGTTACTGTGAAAAGCCCCTAGTATTGACCAGGACACGGGGGTAACTCCCCTGCTCTTCTTCAAAATAGTGGCTGTGGGATCTTCAACATCCACCTAATTGGGACAGACAGAGCCTCAGTTTAACAACTTATTTGAAAGAAGGCTGTTCTGACAGTGAAGCACTCCCTCAGTTCTGAGTGTGATTAGGGATTCAGTCATTCACCCCAACTGCTGACACGCCAGCGAGTTCACTCTGGGGAGAGGCTGTTCACCTGCTCTGTGTGTGGGAAGAGATTCTCTCAATTAACCAACCTGCTGACACACCAGAGAGTTCACTCCGGGAAGAGGCCGTTCACCTGCAGTGTGTGTGGGAGGGGATTCACTCAGCCATCCATCCTGCTGAGACATCAGTGAGTTCATACAGGTGAGAAGCCATTGACCTGCCCTCTGTGTGGTAAGGGATTCAGTCATTCACCCCAACTGCTGAGACACCAGCGAGTTTACACTGGGGAGAGACCATTCACTGCTCTCTGCACACAGCGGTTTAGAACATCATCTACATTGAAATGAAAATCACTTATTGTCACAAGTAGGCTTCACTGAAGTTACTGTGAAAAGCCCCTAGTCGCCACATTCCGGCGCCTGTTCAGGAGGCTGGTACAGGAAGTTATATTCAAAATGTTTTCCTTTCTCATAATATTTCTCAGTATATTAGGCCTTATACTTGAGTCTTTGGGGCATACAATCAAGATTTGCCCCGGGCATCACCAGACCTCTGCACGCCACTGGGGGGGATCTTATAGAAACATATAAAATTATGAAGGGAATAGATAGGATAGATGCAGGCAGGTTGTTTCCACTGGCGGGTGAAAGCAGAACTAGGGGACATAGCCTCAAAATAAAGGGAAGTAGATTTAGGACTGAGTTTAGGAGGAACTTCTTCACCCAAAGGGTTGTGAATCTATGGAATTCCTTGCCCAGTGAAGCAGCTGAGGCTCCTTCATTAAATGTTTTTAAGGTAAAGATAGATAGTTTTTTGAAGAATAAAGGGATTAAGGGTTATGGTGTTCGGGCCAGAAAGTGGAGCTGAGTCCACAAAAGATCAGCCATGATCTCATTGAATGGCGGAGCAGGCGAGAGGGGCCAGATGGCCTGCTCCTAGTTCTCATGTTCTTTAGAAGTATGGGGAGGTAATATCATTGAAACATAGACTCAAGACTTGGCAGGGTGATAAATAGCTTCTGCCCTCCCAACTTTGCTCCCTCCACCCTTGGGATTATCCATCCCCACAAGGACCTAGATTCTGCATTAACTACATTGCTTGTGTCCATAGACGGGGACAACCTGTTGAGCACTTGTTCAATCCTGGCAGCATAACAGAAGTGTTTGAACAATGCCCAACCACGCAAATGGCTCAGGACACAAGTGGTGCCATCAGTTAGCAACATAAGGAACAGAAGTTGCCGCTCAAGCCTGTTCAACCATTCAATAAGATAATGGAGATCAGCATCCTCAACTTTCCCATCAGGGTGGACTTCCGGTTGCGGCTATGACCAGCTAAGTCGCACATTTGGCAGCTCCTGCGACAAAGGTGTTTAAGGGCCGATTGGAGGGCCCCGACGGTACTGTAAAGACGAATCCCGGTGGGGGAAGGCTCCCTGAGGAGAGTGAGACCAACTTTATGGTCGGTACTCGGAGAGGGGCGACAAAGAAAGCGGCAGCAGCTCCCCAAAAAAAGCGGGGGAAGAGGACCAAAATGGCGGCCGGTGGTGCACTAGAAGATTGGAGAAAATGGGCGGAGGAGCAGCAGGCCGCTCTCCTCCGGTGTTTTACGGAGCTGAAAATGGAACTCTTAGAGTCCATGAACGCGACGACCACAAGGCTGATGGGGGCCCAGGCGACCCAAGAGGCGTCGATAAGAGAGCTGCAGCAGGAGATGGCGGTGAGGGAGGAGGAAGCCATGGTCCTCGTGGGAAAGGTGGAGGTGCACGAGGCACTCCACCTGAAATGGCAGAGCCGCTTTGAGGAGCTGGACACGCGAATGAGGCGGAAGAACTTGAGGATCCTGGGCCTAGCAGAAGGCCTGGAGGGGCCTGATCTCCCGAAATATGTAGCGGAGATGTTGAGCTCCCTGATGGGAGAGGGGGCCGGTCCATCGCCCCTGGAGCTGGAAGAAGCATATCGGGTCATGGCTAGGCGGCCTAGGGCAAACGAGCCCCCGAGGGCGGTGTTGGTGCGGTTCCAGCGTCTCTGCGATCGGGAGAAAGTGCTGAGGTGGGCCAAGAGGGAGAAAAGCAGCAAATGGGAGAATTCGACGGTGCGGATATATCAGGACTGGAGTGCGGAGGTGGCAAAGCGGCGGGCCCGGTTTAACCGAACGAAGGCGGTGCTGCACGCAAAAAGGATCAAGTTTGGAATGCTGCAGCCAGCGCGCTTGTGGGTCACCTACAAGGACCAGCACCATTACTTTGAGACCCCAGAGGAGGCATGGACTTTTGTTCGGGAGGAAAAGCTGGACCTGAACTAGAACTTGGGAACGCCGGCGGTCGAGGCCGCCCGAGTACCCTTGACTGATCAAGTGGCCCATGTCTTTCTTAGGCCAGGTCGGAACTTGGTTAAAGTTGATGGATCGTTTGGTTTCTTTGAAACTTGTGTTATGGGGGGTTTCTTTGTTCCTTTTTGTGTGTCTCTTCCCGTTGCCAACTTCCCTTAATTATTGTTGTTGTAGGGGGGGCTTTTTTTTACTGTTTTTTGATCTGTTCTTTAAGGGTTATGGTTACTGTTGGTTAAGTACGTTATTATTGGGTAGTTATTTAGTTATTTAGTTATGCAGGCATAGTTATGTATTTATGTATTTATTTGCGATTGGTTATTTATATTGTTATATGGTTAAGTTGGGGAGGCGGGACGGGGGGGAAGCAAGTGAGTTATGCATGTTTTCTTTTTCTCTTTTTTCTTCCTCTCGTTTTAAGGGGGCTTTGTTATCGGTGTGGATGGGGACGGGGGTGGAATTGAAGATGGCGGGGTAGGGTGTGGCCGGGCGAAAGCGCGGGCTCTCCCCTGTTTCCCGCGCGCGGGACGGAGGAAGGGGGAGGAGAGAAGAGTGGGGTGTGGCCAGCAATGGCGGCTTTTCCCGCGCTGAAGCGGAGTCAGAGAGGGATGGCAAGGGGATGACAACGCCACATCGGGAGGAGTCGGAGTGTGGCAGGGGCAGCCGGGTCAGCGAAAACCAGCTGACTCTCGGGAGTACGATGGTGGATACACTGCGGCTAGGAGGGGTCCTAGCCAGGGGGGGGGGGGGGATACCGGGTTGCTGCTGGAAAGGCTGAGGACGGGAAGGGAAGAACGGGAGGAGAGAGGGGGGGGGGGGCCATCGCCATGGGGAACGGGTCAGAAGGGGAGGGTCGACCCGGGGCGAACAGGGGACAGAACATGGCTAATAGACAGGGGAAAGGGACGGGTCGCTCCGCGACCCGGTTGATTACTTGGAATGTGAGGGGGCTGAACGGACCGGTCAAGAGATCAAGGGTTTTTTCACACCTAAAGGGACTGCAGGCGGATGTGGCAATGTTGCAGGAGACTCACTTGAGAGTAGTAGACCAGGTGCGCCTGAGAAGGGGGTGGGTGGGACAGGTGTTCCACTCAGGCTTGGACGCAAAGAACCGGGGGGTGGCGATTTTGGTGGGAAAGAGGGTGTCGTTCGTGGCGGCGCAGGTGGTAGCAGATAAGGAGGGTAGGTACGTGATGGTGAAGGGTAGGCTGCAGGGAGAGAATGTGGTGCTGGTAAATGTATATGCCCCGAATTGGGATGACGCGGGTTTTATGAGGCGCCTGTTGGGCCTCATTCCGGGTCTGGAGGCAGGAGGCCTGATCATGGGGGGGGACTTCAACACAGTGCTCGACCCGGGGCTGGACAGATCGAGTTCCAGGACGAATAGGAGGCCGGCAGCGGCGGAGGTGCTAAGGGGGTTCATGGAGCAGATGGGGGGGGTAGACCCTTGGCGATTTGGCAGGCCAAGGGCGAGGGAGTATTCTTTTTTCTCCCACGTCCACAGGGTGTACTCCAGAATAGACTTTTTTGTACTGAGCAGGGGGCTGATTTCGAGAGTGCAGGACACGGAGTACTCGGCCATTGCGATTTCGGACCATGCACCACACTGGGTAGAGGTAGAACTGGGGGAAGCACGGGACCAGCGCCCGCTGTGGCGCCTGGATGTGGGGCTGCTGGCGGATGATGAGGTGTGCGGAAGGGTCCGGAAGGGCATTGAGAGATATCTGGGCACGAACGACACGGGCGAGGTGAAGGTGGGGGTAGTATGGGAGGCCCTGAAAGCAGTGATCAGAGGAGAGCTGATCTCCATAAGGGCACACAGAGAAAGGAAGGAGAGGCAGGAGAGGGAGAGACTGGTGGGGGAACTTATAGAAGTGGACAGGAGATATGCGGAGACACCAGAGGAGGGGCTGTTGAGGGAGCGGCGCAGTTTACAGGCCCAGTTTGACCTACTGACCACTAGGAAGGCGGAGACGCAATGGAGAAGGGCACAGGGTGCGGTCTATGAGTACGGGGAAAAGGCGAGCAGGATGCTAGCACACCAGCTGCGCAAGCAAGATGCAGCCAGAGAGATTGGGGGAGTGAGAGAGAAGGGAGGGAACGTAGTGCAGAAGGGGCAAGAGGTGAACGGGGTCTTCAGGGATTTCTACAGGGAATTGTACCGGTCTGAGCCGCCCAGGAGGAGGGGGGGAATGGAGAACTTCCTCGATAGATTGAGGTTCCCAAAGGTCCAGGAGGAACGGGTGGAGGGGCTGGGGGCGCCGATAGAGCTGCAGGAACTAGTTAAAGGGATAGGCCAGATGCAGGCGGGGAAGGCGCCGGGGCCGGATGGGTTCCCGGTGGAATTTTATAAGAAGTATGTGGACTTGGTGGGTCCAGTGCTGGTGCGAGCCTTCAATGAGGCGCGAGAGGGGGGGGGCTCTGCCCCCGACAATGTCACAGGCCCTGATCTCCTTGATCCTGAAGCGGGACAAAGACCCTGTACAGTGCGGGTCCTATAGGCCTATCTCCCTCTTGAATGTAGATGCCAAACTGTTGGCAAAGGCCCTGGCAACCAGAATAGAGGATTGTGTGCCAGGGGTAATCCATGAGGACCAGACGGGTTTCGTAAAGGGACGACAACTTAATACAAATGTCCGGAGGCTGTTGAATGTAATTATGATGCCAGCAGTGGAGGGGGAGGCTGAGATAGTGGTAGCACTGGATGCGGAGAAGGCATTCGATAGGGTGGAGTGGGAATACCTGTGGGAGACGCTGGAACGGTTCGGGTTTGGGGAGGGATTTATCAAGTGGGTGAAGCTGCTGTATTCGGCCCCGATGGCGAGTGTGGTTACAAACGGGAGGAGGTCGGAGTATTTTGGGCTCCATCGTGGTACCAGGCAGGGATGCCCCCTATCCCCCTTACTATTTGCATTAGCGATCGAACCGTTGGCGATGGCACTGAGGGGTTCAGGGGGTTGGAGAGGACTGACAAGGGGAGGGGAGGAGCATCGGG
The DNA here is from genome assembly GCF_902713615.1 of Scyliorhinus canicula. NCBI lineage: Eukaryota > Metazoa > Chordata > Chondrichthyes > Carcharhiniformes > Scyliorhinidae > Scyliorhinus > Scyliorhinus canicula. The sequence continues at coordinate 169,232,605 of NC_052153.1, forward strand.
TATCACTCTATGCGGATGATTTGTTGTTGTATGTGGCGGATCCGGAAGGGGGAATGCCGGAGGTAATGGAAATACTAGCGGAGTTTGGGGACTTTTCGGGATATAAATTAAATGTGGGTAAAAGTGAGGTCTTTGTGATACACCCGGGAGATCAGGGGGAGGGAATTGGGCGGCTCCCCTTTAGGAGAGCAGTAAAGAGCTTCAGGTACTTGGGGGTGCAGGTGGCAAGGAACTGGGGGACCCTCCACAAGCTGAACTTTTCAAGGCTGGTGGAGCAGATGGAGGAGGAGTTCAAGAGGTGGGACATGGTACCGCTGTCGCTAGCAGGGAGGGTGCAGTCAGTCAAAATGACGGTCCTCCCGAGGTTCTTGTTTCTGTTCCAGTGCTTGCCCATCTTCCTCCCCAGGGCCTTCTTCAAGAAGGTAACTAGCAGCATTATGGGCTATGTGTGGGCGCATGGCACCCCTAGAGTGAGAAGGATTTTCTTGGAACGGAGTAGGGACAGTGGAGGATTAGCGCTACCCAATCTTTCCGGATACTACTGGGCGGCGAACGCATCGATGGTGCGCAAGTGGGTGATGGAGGGGGAGGGGGCAGCTTGGAAACGTATGGAGAGGGCGTCCTGCGGCAATACAAGCCTGGGGGCGCTAGTAACGGCACCATGGCCGCTCCCCCCCACAAGGTATACCACGAGTCCGGTAGTGGCGGCCACCCTTAAAATCTGGGGGCAGTGGAGGCGACACAGGGGGGAAGTGGGGGGTCTGATGGCGGCGCCACTGAGAGGGAACCACAGATTTGTCCCGGGGAACACTGGCGGGGGATTCCAGAGCTGGCACAGGGCGGGCATCAGGCAACTGAGGGACATGTTCATAGAGGGGAGGTTTGCGAGCCTGGGAGAGCTGGAGGAGAAATTTGAGCTCCCCCCGGGGAACACGTTTAGATACCTGCAGGTGAAGGCATTTGCCAGACGACAGGTGGAAGGATTCCCCTTGCTTCCCGATGGAGGGGCGAGTGATAGGGTGCTGTTGTCAGGGGCCTGGGTCGGAGAAGGGAAGGTCTCGGACATCTACAAAATAATGCAGGAGGTGGAGGAGGTACCGATAGAGGAGCTGAAAGACAAGTGGGAAGCGGAGCTGGGAGAGCAGATAGAAGATGGGACATGGGCGGATGCCCTAGAGGGTCAATTCGTCGTCGTCGTGCGCAAGGTTGGGCCTCATCCAATTTAAGGTGCTGCACAGAGCCCATATGACGGGGACTAGGATGAGTCGGTTCTTCGGGGGGGAGGACAGGTGTGTTAGGTGTTCGGGAAGCCCTGCGAACCATGTACATATGTTCTGGATGTGTCCGGCACTGGAAGAGTTCTGGGAGGGGGTGGCGGGGACGGTATCGAGAGTGGTGGGAACCAGGGTCAAACCAGGGTGGGGGCTAGCGATTTTTGGGGTTGGGGTGGAGCCAGGAGTACAGGAGGCAAGGGAGGCCGGAATATTGGCCTTTGCGTCCTTGGTGGCTCGGAGAAGGATCTTGATTCAGTGGAGGGACACAAGGCCACCAAGCGTTAACACCTGGTTAAACGACATGGCAAGCTTCATCCAATTGGAAAGAATCAAATTCGCCCTGAGAGGGTCGGTACAGGGGTTCTTCCGGCGGTGGCAGCCCTTCCTTGACTTTCTGGATCAGAGATAGGAACCGGAGGCCGAAACAGCAGCAACCCGGGGTGAAAAGGGGGGGGGGTGGGGGGGGGAAGGGAGGGGGGGGGGGGGATAGCAACGAAGAGAGCACGTCAGCGGGGGGTCGCGGGCAAGGACTGCCCGAGGCCATCGGCAGAAAGGGAAAAACGGTTTGGTTGCTAGACTGATAGCGTGGAGGGGGGGGGGGGGGGGAGTGCGCGCGGGGGAGGGCGTGGGGAGGTTTTTCCAGGGGGGACTTGTGGTGTTATAATTTAAAATGTAATAGGGGTAAATGTTTGTATCGAAAAATTTCAATAAAAATTATTTTAAAAAAAACTTTCCCATCAGCTTCTGATAGCCTTCGATTCCCTGAGACACCAAATATCTGTCTATCTCGACCTTAAACACAATCGACGACACTTGGAGTAGATAGTTCCAAAACACTCACTAGTTACAATTGTCTTATTTTGTTGGCTGTTACAGAGACATAGCTGCAGGATTACCAAGGATGAGAATTAATGGTATTCATTATATAGGATGGGCAGACAAAAAGAGGGAAATGAGGTGGGGTAGCATTGTTAGTAAAAGGGAGGAAATCAAAGCAGTAGCGAGGACGATATTGGTTCAGAAAATCATGTGGAACCTGTATGGATGGGGATAAGAAACATCAAGGGGTCTTTGAAAGAGAAGGTATTAAAACAAGAAATCAGAGATACATGCAGTAAGTGTACAACAGTAGTCATGGGCAACTTTAATTTACATATATAGAGGAGTGGACAAAACAAACCAGCAATGGTATATTGGAGGAGGAATTCCTGAAGTGAATACTTGATGGGTGACGTGAAAACCAGACAGCAGACTATTCTAGACTGGGTAGAGTACAATGAAAAAGGATCAATTAACAATAGAACATAGAACATCGAACAGTACAGCACAGAACAGGCCCTTCGGCCCTCAATGTTGTGCCGAGCCATGATCACCCTACTCAAACCCACGTATCCACCCTATACCCGTAACCCAACAACACCCCCCTTAACCTTACTTTCATTAGGACACTACGGACAATTTAGCATGGCCAATCGACCTAACCCGCACATCTTTGGACTGTGGGAGGAAACCGGAGCACCCGGAGGAAACCCACGCACACAGGGGGAGGACGTGCAGACTCCACACAGACAGTGACCCAGCCGGGAATCGAACCTGGGACCCTGGAGCTGTGAAGCATTTATGTTAACCACCATGCTACCCTGCTGCCCCAAATCTTGGTGTGCGGGGTCCCTTGGGGAAGAGTGACCATAACATGATACTTCATTAAGATGGAGTGTGAAATGGTCAAATCCGAAACTAGGATCCAGAATCAAAATAAGTGGACCATGAGTATGAGGCATGCATTGGCAAAGAGAGATTGGGGAGCTTGACTAAAAAGGGTGGAACGGCAATGGTTCATATTTAAAGAAGATGTGCATGCATTATGACAGTAGGATCCAGAATCAAAATAAAGGGACCACGAGTGTACAGGGCACGCATTGGCAAGGAGAGATTGGGGAGCCTTATTAAAGAAGTGGATTGGCAATGGTTTATAGTTAAAGAACACATGCATGAATTATGACAATTATTCATTCCTTTCTGGCACAAAAATAAAAAGACAAAAATGGTGGCTCAACCATGATTACAAAAGAAATTTGGGATAATATTAAATCCAAAGAGGAGGCATAGAATTGCCAGAAAAAGCAGCAAGCCTGACCATTGGGAGCATTTTAGAATTTATCAAAAGGAAGACAAACAATTCGATGGGGTGGGTGTTGGAACCAACATTTCTACGGACACGTGCTTGTAGGATTAGAATAGCGGTTTTAATATACTCACAGCAGAGCCAGCCGGTTAGCCATTGAACTTTCGGTGAACTGGCCGGCTGACCATGTGGCACTGATCTTTATACAGCAGCTCCAGGGGGAGGAGTCCTGGGCAGACCCAAGGGAGAAGCCCAGTACAATTCTTGAGCATTCCCAGAGCTACTCCCCCTGGTGGTCAGGTAGTGCAACTGCACTTACAATATAGGCACATGTATATACAGATTATAATCCGGTGTGAATCACATTCACCACAGTGGGAACTAGGGTACGAGAATAAAATTTCAGGAAACACAGAAACTGGCCATAAAGGCTTTTATAAATATATATGTGAAGAGAAACTTTTAGTAGGTCCGTTACAGTCAGAAGCTGGGGAAACAAAGAAATGGCATAAGAATTGAACACATATTTTGGTTCGGTCTTCATAATAAAGGCACAAATAATCTCCCAGAAATGTTAGGGAACAAAAGGTCTAATGATGGGGTGGAATTTAAGGAAATTAGTAAGGAAATAATGCTGTGGAAATTAATGGCATTAAAGGCTGACAAATCACCAGGGCCTGATAATCTACATAAGACCATAAGACATAGGAGTGGAAGTAAGGCCATTCGGCCCATCGAGTCCACTCCACCATTCAATCATGGCTGATGGGCATTTCAACTCCACCTACCAGCATTCTCCCCGCAGCCCTTAATTCCTCGCGACATCAAGAATTTATCTATCTCTGCCTTGAAGCCATTTAGCGTCCCGGCCTCCACTGCACTCCGCGGCAATGAATTCCACAGGCCCACCACTCTCTGGCTGAAGAAATGTCTCCGCATTTCTGTTCTGAATTTACCCCCTCTAATTCTAAGGCTGTGCCCACGGGTCCTCGTCTCCTCGCCTAACGGAAACAGTTTCTTTGCGTCCACCCTTTCTAAGCCATGTATTATCTTGTAAGTTTCTATTAGATCTCCCCTTAACCTTCTAAACTCCAATGAATACAATCCCAGGATCCTCAGCCGTTCATCATATGTTAGACCCGCCATTCCAGGGATCATCCGTGTGAATCTCCGCTGGACACGCTCCAGTGCCAGTATGTCCTTCCTGAGATGTGGGGCCCAAAACTGGACACAGTACTCCAAATGGGGCCTAACCAGAGCCTTATAAAAGGCTCAGTAGCACATCACTGCTTTTATATTCCAACCCTCTTGAGATAAATGACAACATTGCATTCGCTTTCTTAATCACAGATTCAACCTGCATGTTTACCTTTAGGGAATCCTCGACTAGCACTCCCAGATCCCTTTGTAGTTTGGCATTATGAATTTTCTCACCGTTTAGAAAGTAGTCTATGCTTGGATTCTTTTTTCCAAAGTGCAAGACCTCACATTTTCTCACGTTGAATTGCATCAGCCATTTCCTGCACCACTCTCCCAAACTGTCGAGATCCTTCTGCAGCCTCCCCACTTCCTCAGCACTACCTGCCTGACCACCTAACTTCATATCATCGGCAAACTTTGCTAGAATGCCCCCAGTCCCTTCATACAGATCATTGATATATATGGTGAACAGCTGCGGCCCCAACACTGAACCCTGTGGGACACCGCTGGTCACCGGCTGCCATTCCGAAAAAGAACCTTTTATCCCAACTCTCTGCCTTCTGTCAGACAGCCAATCCTCAACCCATGCCAGTAGCTCACCTCGAACACCATGGGCCCTCACCTTACTCAGCAGCCTCCTGTGTGGCACCTTATTAAAGGCCTTTTGGAAATCCAGATAGACCACATCCACTGGGTTTCCCTGGTCTAACCTACTTGTCACCTCCTCAAAGAATTCTAACAGGTTCGTCAGGCACGACCTCCCCATACTAAATCCATGAGTATTAAAAGGAAGTGGCCCGGGAAATATTTGATGGATTGATGGTCATCTTCCAAAATAGACTCTGGAGTGCTTTGAGGAATAAATGATATTGAAAAGGGAGGGAAGAGGGAAAAAAATTAGGCCAGCCATGATCAGGCTGCATGACAGAGCAGACGCAAAAGGCCAAATGGTCTACTCCTGCTCTTAACGTCAATGTATGCAACCTGTGCAAATAAAACATTTTAGTCATAGTGAAAGGGCGCTTCCAGTTGAATCCCTTATTTCCCCATTTCTTTGTGGTTATAATTTTTATCCATGGATGTTCAATGGACATATACCTTCAAGTCAAGCAGACAAAGTGAGGAACTAGTTGCAAAATAGTACATTGCGCTATTGGAGATATAGCTTTTTGAACAGCAGAACACAAGACTTTCTGGCACCCAAGAGATTGGAGTGACTCAATTCGATTGACTGGCTGGTGGCCAATGAATTGGCCAAAGGCTGTATTCTGCCTGGCGACAGGTGGTAACTGGGTCCTGCACAGCTGCAATGGTTTCCAGGGTGCCAGTGCCAAGATGCTACCCTGCCCCCGACCACCCAGGGGTCTACAATGGCCTGGGAGACACCTCCAGGCGCTGTTGCGAGTGGTCCATGTTTGTGGGGACCTGTCGTAAGTGAGGCTTCGCTGGGGAGGCCATTAGTTCCTCGGATTTTGCCCAGCGCATGCGAGATAGAGATTGTGACGTTTCACGAAGTATGGTTGAACTTCACAAGACTTTGAACATTGCAAATCTCGTGGAGGCGCCTCTCGCGATATTCAATGGCTTCATTGCAACATCAAGTCGGGCACGGCGAGGCCCGTAAGTCGCTCCCCACATTGCAAAAGCGAGTTGGCGATGTGGATGGCTAAATGTGAACACAACGATTGTGAACTTTCAATGCATCTTGGATACACCCCTTCCTCAACCAAAAGTACGTACTTTTTGAAATCAATTCTACACTGAAATGCAGTGATAATTTTAGCAAATTGACCAAATGTAGGCAGGGAATTCTTCTGGTGCTTCCTTAATTATTACCAAGTTCTCATCAAAAATTGAATTTAAACAGAAATTAAACTCACCACCAGAGGGGAACGTAGAGGATTTGTGGAAGTGATAAGGCCACCAACAGAACACGCCAATCCCGGATAAAGTATGCAAAAATAGGTAAAATAACATAACCAAAAGCAACAAAAAGGCAGGCACCAACTGTCCCAAAAGCAATCCTTTCAGCTTTGCCAAGAATCTCACTTCCTGTTGAAAAAATATAAAAATTAAAGCACGTTTGAAAATCAATAACTTGAATTAAGTGACAAGTCCAAGGGATCAGCAATTTCCAAATATAACCATTAATATTTTGTGCAATAATAAACTAGGAAGATCTTGTACTCAATACTATGTTTTGAGTTGCAGGCCCCCCATCATTTGATCTCCTGGGCACTTTACACGCAACTTATCCCCATCCCCAAGTGAGTTTGGTACACTGCGGGGAAAGATTGTAATCAGCTTGGTCGCGTCCAATTCTGATTGCAACTGTTCAGATCCCAATCCAAATATTCACCACATCTGCTCCCCCTCCAATTCTTTTAAACCCCCCCACCCCTGCTCAAAGGACCCCCAGATCTCCCTACCCTTGCCCTCCACAATCCTGAGCCTCTGCTTTCTTCCCACCCAGCCAAGACCTCCAGGACCACTCATCTCCCTCATCATCTGGCCCCCAAAGTCCATTCCCCAATCTTGTTCCCCATTCAACCCCCACCCCCTTCAGACTACCGTCTTCCAACATTCTCCTGCCCCAACCAACCTAAAGGGCCCCTTTAAGGGGCGTGGTGCTCCAGGTCCCGAAACTCCTTTCCATACCCTCGACTTGCAGTGCTCCCCATGCAGGGGATTTTCTCTTAGTACTGTGGGATACCCATCAACATATTTCCATATCCTCGGTTCTATTCCCAGAAATTTGTGGAATACCTCACAGAAAATCAGTGCTAATTGCCTAGCTCTTAGAAACAAAGTATGTAGTCAACGCCACTGGAGATCTGATTTCAACAAGGTACAAAGTAAAAGTACAGCACAGGAACAGGTCCTTCAGCCCTCCAAGCCTGCGCCAGCAATGTTGATCGTCCAACCTAAAACCTTTTACACTTCCGGGGATCATATCCCTCTATCCCCATCCTATTAGTGTATTTGTCAAGCTGCCCCTTACATGTCACTATCGCACCTGCTTCCAGCAGTGAGTTCCAGGCACTCACTATCCTGTATAAAACACTTTCCTTGCACATCTCCTCCAAACTTCCCCTCGCACCTTAAACCCATGTCCCCTAGTAACTGACTCTACCACCATGGGAAAAAGCTTCCGACTATCCACTCTGTCCATGACACTCATAATTTTGTAGACTTCTATCATTTTGCCCCTCAACCTCCATCGTTCCAGTGAGAACAGAGTTTATCCAACCTCTCCTCATAGCTAATGCCCTCCATCCCAGGCAACATCCTAGTAAGCCTCTTCTGTACCCCCTCTAAAGCCTCCACACCTTGTGGTAGTGTGGCGACCAGAATGGTACACCATATTCCAAGTTTGCTTCCCATATTGGTTGTCAGAATCAATTTGAAATCATTGAGGATCTTACTACTGCCATCTTCCCATCCTCTTCATAGGTAGAGGGCCAAATTGTTTTTTTTTTTGGGTTTTTTTTTTTTTAAACTAGACCCTAGTTTAAAAAATCCTTACTTTTAATTCTTTCAAGGGATGGGAGTGCTGCTGGCTAGGCCAGCATTGGTTGCTGATCTTAAACCAAGTGGCTTCCCAGGCCTTTTCAGAATTTGGAAGGCAGTGGGATAGTGGTATTGTCACTAGATTAGTAACCCAGAGACCCAGGTTGATGCTCTAGGCCCTGCACTCAAAATCCCACATGGCAAGTGGTGAAATTTGAATTTACCTAAAAGTTTAACAACGACCATGAAACCATTGTCGATTATCGTAAAATCCCAGGTGGCTCACTAATGCCCTTTAGGGAAGGAAAACTTCTGTGCTTACCTAATCTGGATTACATGTGCCTCCAGACCAACAGAAATGTGGTTGACTCCAAAATGACCGGTCAGTTGTATCAAACCACTAAAAAGGTCAATAAAAAGGAATGAAACTGGACTGGTTTGCATCAGGCCCTTGGTTTCTCTGCCTATCACCTATCTCATTCCCCTTTGTCATTTGATTTGTCCTTGTTCCCTCCTCCTGACTCTTTCCCTAGGTACCCATCCAGCTGCCATTTTAGTTTAAACCCTCCCGAACCACTCCAGCAAATACTGCCCCAAGAACATCAATCCCAGTCCTGCTTTGGTGTAACCCACCCAGTTTATACTGGTCCAAACTCCAAGAATTGGTCCCAGGAATCTGAAACCCTCCCCCTCACACCATCTCTTCAGCCATGTAATCAGATAAAGCCTGCTATTTCTAGTTTTGATTAGCACATGGTACTGATAGTAATCCCTAGATTACTACCTTCATGGAGGTCAACTTTCTTCTCAATTCCCTATATTCTGCTTTTAGGACCTCATCCTTTTTTTTTAAAAACCTGTCGTTGGTATCGACGTGTATCACAACCACTTGCTGTTCACCCTCCCTCTGCAGAGTGTCCTGCAAGCGCACGGAGATATCCTTGACCCACCAGGGAGGCAACACCATCCTGGAGTTTAGTTTGCAGCCACAGAAACACCCATCTATTCCCCATACAATTGAACCCCTATAACTATTGCCTTTCCACTTTTTATTCCTTCCCTCTGCAGCTGAACCAACCATGGGCCTATGAATTTGGCTGTTGCTGCTTTCCCCGGAGGTCATTCCCCTCAACAGTGTCCGATGTGGCATATCTGATTTGCAGGTGAATGGCCACAGGAGATTTCTGCATTGCATGCCTAGTGGTCACCCGTTCCCTTCTTGCTGAGTCCGAGTCTGCAGTGTGGCTGCCTCTATAAGTGATATCCAAAACACTCTCCGCCTCCTGGATGCTCCCCAGTGTCCCCAGCCACCACTCCAGCTCTGAAACCCAGGTTTCCAGGAGCTGTACCTGGAGACATGTCCTGCACACAAGCTGGTCTCGGGCACTGGAAATGTTCCTGGCTCCCACATGGAGCAAGAGCAGCAAATCAAGGCTTTGAGCTCTCCTCCTTTGACATATCCCTCTAAATTAAACCTTGAAGATGCTGGATATTAGATTAAATCCAATTCTCCATGATCCTTCTTTTCTCGTCACTACCAATTATATCCCTTGCAGATTATAAACCACAAAAGTATTTTCAACTGGTGATAAAAGTTGTAAGACTTACCGACCTTACTCACTACTTACCAATTGGCTCTCTCCCTTATAACCTCAACTGCAGCAGGGCAAAAACACTCCCTGAATATGTAAAAGTTGCAAGCAAAGAGCACCTCTTCCCACTCCACACCAAATTGCCAAGTTTAAAACTCACTCTGGCAGTGTGTGACTCCAGACATGGCCTCTCCCACTGCTCACGTGCAAAGCTCTGCGAGTGTGCTTTGGAGCCCTTTCTTAAATAGGAATGTCATCCCTTAATACCAATCTCAAATTTAGTACCCTTTGTATGAAGAAGTCTTTCCGAATTTGACTCTCAAATGCTCTGGTCATGGTTTATTAGGTTATGCCTCCGTAGGCCTGGATTTTCCAGTAGGTTCTCGCCGTCTACCCAGTCGGTTTCTTTGGGTATTTTCAGAACTTTGATGAAATCTCACCCTTATTCGTGCAAACATCAAGGAATACACCCCTGGTCTATTTAATTTAATCTTGTAAATCAACACTTTGAGTCCTGCAAATCTCATGGGGCCATTAAAACCTTCTTAAACTGCAGGTCCTTAGAGTACACCATGCATGGTCTATCCAGGCCTCTGTAGAGCTGAAGCCCAATTTTGAGTCGGCCTATTCGAAGAGGGCAGAGGGACAGCAAGCCAGAGATTTGGGAAGAAAGACATCCAATTTTGGAGAAGATACTCATGGCACAGTTAAGGCAACATTCTACCAAAGCGAGAGCAGGGATAGGTTGGTGCAATCCAAAACAAGGGATGCAGCGGCATAGTGGTATTGTCACTGGACTGGTAATCCAGAGACCCAGGTTCGAATCCCACCAGGGCAGTTGGTGGAATTTGCATTCAATGAAAAAGAAATCTGGAATTAAAGGTCTAACAACGACCGTGAAACCATTTGCCAATTGTAGTAAAAAGCCATCTGGTTCACTAATGTCCTTTATGGAAGGAAATCTGTCATCATTACCTGGTGTGGCCTACATGTGACTCCTGACCCACAGCAATGTGGTGGACTCTTAATGTCCTTAGCGACGCCCACATCACATGAACAAATGAAAAAAAAAAGAACTGGAAGAGTAGGCTGGGACAAAGACAAAAGATTTTTATAATTCAACTGATCGAGGATATGGACCCAATAAAGGCAGTCGTGAACGGAGTCGTGATAGGATGTGAGCATTTGGGTTTCCATCAGTTTTGACAGTCAGACTCGAAACGTTAGCTTCCTTCTCTCTCCATAGATGCTGTCGGACCTGCTGAGATTGTCCAGCATTTTCCGTTTCAGATTCCAGCATCCACAGTAATTTGTTTCACTGAAAGTGCTACTGCTGAATGTGGAAAGGGTGGGGCATTGTCAATGGATAGGACATGGGATTTGAAGATCATCTGACACACGTTTGTGTTTATTCTCAAATGCACAGCCAGGCAAAAGTTCCAATTTTGGCACGAGTGTCACTGGCAAGGCCAGAGGTTTTTGCCCATCCCTAAATGCCCTTGAGTGGAGTGACTTTCCAGGTCATTTTAGAGGGAAGTTAAGAGTCAACCACATTGAACATATAGTGAACCAGATGGGTTTTTAAATGACGATCAATGATGGTTGCATGAACAATATTACTGGGGCGAGTTTTGCAATTCCAGGTTTATTTATTGAATTTAAATTCCACCAGGTCAACCCATGTTCAAAGAGCATCACCCTGGGCCTCTTGATTCCTAGTCCACTGCACCATCATCTTAGTGAAGTCCAAACTGGAAACGCTGCTTCATCCAATTGATTTGCCCATACATCATACATACTAAAAAAGGGAGAAATGATTATAACACAGTGAGAAGAAAAAAAGAAAATGAAGAAACAGACTTGAGCGCATCATATACAGTGATTTAAAAAGAATCTTACCCAAAATAAACATTACGATGTATCTTGTAACCTGTGCAAGGCCAACAATAAAGTACAAGACAGCAAACATCTCCCAGCTCTGAGCGGTCACGAGAAAAATACTGAAGACGGCGTGCACAGCCATGGATATAAACAGGATGATTTTTCGCCCATACCTTAAGAAAGCAAGAAAACAAATCAATTTAAACAGGCAATAATACTTCTTCAAACATCAGGCAGCGCTTGGTATCAAAGGATACAAAATTGACCAATTCATATAGTAATCAGATGTAGGGCTATGAGGAGGTTCATGGGATGGGTTCTCAGATCCCAGACGGTGAAATTGCGTTCTGCGACGGGGCAGAGAATCCCCAATGGCATCGAACCGGGTGCGGCATGGCTTTCGCGATGCTCTGCCCCCTGAAAACCGTGTAAGCACCCAGTATCCATAGCCTCCATACGTTGGCTGAGGCCTGCCCTGTGATGCTCTGCTCAACTAGCTGAGTTCCAGACGGCGTGAGTCTCTCATGGTCTCACTCATCGAGAGCTCAGCGTGGTGGCTGCAGACTCAATGCGGCGGCGCCACAGTCGGAGGAGGAGGACGACGACGGTCGACCCGCGGGCAGGGGTGGACATCAGGGCACACCAGTCAGCTGAAGGGGGGGGGGGAAACCATTTCACAGGCCAGGTCCAAGAAGCGGCATCCGCCATGTAGCACAGCGCAGATGCTGCCGTGCGCAAGCACGGCCAAGGACCCAGCAATTCACCAGGCTGTATCAGCAGCTAGAACCGGGTGCTCTACGCTGCTTCCCTGCTAGCCCCCAGCAAAATGGGGAAAATCGGTGGCTATTTCACAACGATTTTTCTGTGGGGACCAGAACGGAGAAACCAGCCCCATATACCCGAATGAGAATGAACCAGATTAGATCTGCAGCACAGCTTTCATCGCTGCCCTCAAAAATAAATCACTATAAAATGTGCATGTTGAAATACTTATTATCCTTTCTTCAGGCATTGCTCTGGTGTTTCTGCAGTCCTTACATTGGCATTCTACAACAATAGCATCAAGTACAGATTTTCAGCGGTTTGACCCAACAACAACGAAAGGACAGTGGTATAGTTCCAAGTGAGCTCCAAGGAACAACAGGCTTGTGATTGAGCCCTACTGCTTCACAGCAAAACCAGAATTCAATGCCACATTAGCTCGGAGGCGAAACAAAAACAAGCTTCTTTTACAGCCAGGAGAGCCTCGCAGTCAAGGAGGCAGACATGTCAAGGTCCTCTTTGAAGTAACCTTCAGACTTTTGAAAGCTATGCAGGGTCGGAAGGTGTCAGGGCATGATTGAAATGGAAAGGATCTATGACACCCAAACATACAATCAGGTGACAATCAGGTGAAGAAAAGGAAGCCAAAACAGAATTGTCTCACTTGGTAGAGAGTACAAAAACAAGAAAACACCACTGATGGGAAATTGAAATCGAAAGGACGAAGGCTTGCCTCAAAAAGCAAAACTAGTCAAATAACGATTAAATTACTGGATAATGCACTGAAGTGTCTGTAACTGTAGCATAAGAGTCTATCACAAAAGGGTTAATGTGGGACCGAGTACAGTGCCATGCACACAGTGATGTAACAGAGCATATGCTCCCCACCTAGGAGGAGTGTAAAGTGTTGGACAGAGCAGCGTGTAGAAGCAAGCATGGAAACAGCTCCTAGCTTGGATCTTTACTGTATCGGTTTCTATATTTTAGTGCAGTTGAGAAGTACTTACTGTTGAACTACAAGACTATGAATACCTCAATAGGACCTACCAAACTAGGCCTTACAACAGTAACCATGGATATGCCAAGAGTAGAGACAATGATTGGGCAGCACGGTAGCATAGTAGTTCTCACAGTTGCTTCACAGCTCCAGGGATCCAGGTGCGATTCCCGGCTGGGTCACTGTCTTATGTGGCATCTGCACGCTCTCCCCATGTCTGGGTGGGTTTCCTCCGGGTGCCCCGGTTTCCTCCCACAGTCCAAAGAGGTGCAGGTTAGTTGAATTGGCCATGCTAAATTGCCACTTAGTGTCCAAAAAGGTTAAGTGGGGCTTACTGTGTTACAGAGATAGGGTAGATGCATGGGCTCGAGTAGGGTGCTCTTTGTAAGGGCCGATGCAGACTCGATGGACCAAAAGGTCTCCTTCTGAACTGTACATTCTACGATTCTATGATAATTTCACATCCATGGAGGTGGGCAGGAGCAGTTACCTGAATGCCCAGCTCAATATTGCCAAACAGCTACTCTACTAAAAAGAGCTACACCAGGGAGCTCTCACACACACAGCCAGATGAACCTTTTCAAAAGGCATCATCAAAATCTCCATGAAGGTTAATGAACATAACACAAAAGGAGACAGATACCCAATATCCAAAACGGCAATCCACCATTAAAAATGGTATTAAGACCAAAATAGACATCATAGCCCATCTAAACCCAGAGCTAACACTGGCAACTCAATTCCACACCACCATCTGCAACAAAGAATCATCCTCAACATGAGGGATTGTCAATAGCGTGCAACAAATCCACTGGAGTAGGAAAATAAAATCCACAAGTCCTAGAATTGCAATGTACAGGTTAATCGATTTTGAGAATTTGACTAATTTTTTGAATCTCTAATAGCCAAGGATTTTATTCTGCGACCACAGCAAAATTAAGTGATTCCGTTTTGATGTTTTGTGAGGCAATTAACAATCTAGGAAATGCATTCATTAACTGTTGATTTTCATACCTTTATTTAGGGCTCGTGTGAAGGTATGTTGACAAGGGAATGTGACTTTACGGTTTTGGAAGGAAATGTAACTTCTGGGGTTTATGACTCATAAATCATGGGTTGTGGCAAAGGTGGGTGACACAACAGGAATTGCATCCTATAGCCAATAGGAGGAGTGAATTTACGCCAACTCCAAAAAAAAAGGAAGGTCAAATGGGAGTCTGAGGGATGCAAGTTGAGAAGTGTAATTTTCATTGGCACAGTGATAACATGGCTTGGTGGTATGTCTCTTCTGGACACAGCTCAACAGCACTAAGACAAAGAAGAAAAAACAGGTGGATTGGCCATAATTTTATCATGGCCAATCCAGCTAACCTGCACATCTTTGGACTGTGGAAAGAATCAGGAGCATCCGGAGGAAAAAGGGGAGAAAGTGCAACTCCACCCAAGGCCAGAATTGAACCTAGATCCCTGGAGCTGAGGCAACAGTACTAGTTATTTGTACGTTGACAGTCAAGCACCAATTGAGACCCTATAACCAGAAATCAACACATTCGGACTGTAGAAGTTTTGTCAAGTAGTCAATTTTTTTAATAAAAATATTTTTATTTTCCATTTTCTTCAGAATTTATACCCCACCAACAAACAGTAAACGGTAACGAATACAATGTCAATCCCCTTATCAACAACAATGATCCCATCCCCCCACCACCCCAAACAACAGCCCACCTGACAATAAAAGCATCAAATAAAACTAAACCTCCCAAAGAGAAAAAAAAGGAAAAAAGAAAAAGGAATCAGGAATAGCCCCTGGTCACCATTGACATGTATAGTCCACCCCCTCCCCCCCAAATATTCAAATGCCATCCAATCTTTGAAAGAGTACCGTGAATGGCACCCATGAATTAGAGACACACCCCCACCCCCCTCCCAGACTCCTCCCCTCCACTTCCTCTTGGAAACTCCTCCCCCGCAACCTTCTCCCAACTTTTCACCCTGGCTAGACTCACCGAAGCCTGTTCTGCCAGGCTCCAATGGCCGCAGCCCCCTCCCCCCACCCCGCTCTCATTCACTGGCCGGCTTAAACCGGCCACCATGGAGGCCCCAGGTCTCCTTCCCCCTTGCCCGGTCCCAGGAAAACCAAGAAATTCCCTTTAGCACACAACCCCAGCATACACAACGAAGCCCCAAAGAACCATCATTACAAATGAAAGACCCAACTCTTCCCTTGTCCAAATATACAGTAGGTAGTACATACACCAACACGCAGTGAAAAAATAAAAAAGTTACATGAGGCTACATCGGTACATGACCTGCTCAGTCCCTTTTCTCAATTCTGCCAGTCTTTCTGCCTTTGCAAACTCCTCCGCTGCCCCAAAATAAAAGTCCTTGGATTTGTAGGTCACCCTCAACTTAGCTGGATACACTAAGCTGCACTGCACCTTGCTGATGTACAGTGCCTTCTTCACCCGGCTGAAGGCAGCCCGCCTCCTCGCCAGCTCCACTGTAAAGTCCTGGTATATGCATATACCAGCTCCAGCCCACTGCACCACCTGCTTCTGCTTGCCCAGCATAGGACCTTCTCCTTCACGCTGTACCTACGGAAACACACAGTTACTACTCTTGGTGGCTCACTCACCTTGCTATAGCCCTCCATGACCCATGAGCCCAATGCAATTCATATAGAGAGGGATCGTCCCCCTCCCACAATAGCTCCGCCAACATTGTGGCCAAATACTCCATCGGCCTCAGGCCTTCCACCCATTCGGGCAGACCCACGATCCTCAGATTCTGCCACCTGGATCTGTTTTCCAGGTCTTCCATTTTGGCTCGCAGACCCTTGTTGGTCTCTGTCACCTTCCGAATCTCCTTCCCCATCGAGGTGAGTTGATCACTGTGCTGCGATACCTCTTCCACTTCCTTCAGTGTCTCACCTTGCTCCTGCACCTCTACCGCTGCGCTTGATACCGCCACCCTCACCGGGGCAATCGCCTCCTCCATCAGCACGCTCAATACCGCCCCCATCTCCTTCATCGCTTCAATGTGCTTTGTGAACAGTTCGACAACCATCACTTTGGTAATTTCGTCTGCTGTGAGCGATGCGGCCTCCCCTGGAGCTCCAGCCTCCACTTTCCTTACAGTTCCTGCGCTGACTTTTCCACTCACCGGTGGACTTTCATTAACCCCCTTTTTTATGGCCTTCCCCTCCCCAAAGCTTGGACATTTCTCCTCCCTGTGCCTTCTTGCAGCTTTTTCATCCTCCGTTGCCCCTGGGACCGGGCGTTAAAACCCCAAAATTTCTATTCCCGAGCAGGAGCCCGCCAACGTGCGGCTGCATCCCGTCAGTCATCACCGGTAGGCCCAAGTGGACGATTTTTAAACCTCTCCCATTATCACTGGCGGGGAGAGTGCAGTCAATGAAAATGACGGTACACCCAAGGCTCTTATTTCAGAACCTCCCAATCTTCATCCCAAAGTCATTTTTCAGGAAAGTTAATGCTTTGATCTTGGAGTTTGTGGGGGTGGGGAAATCCCCAAGGATAAAGAAGGTGCTGTTGGAACAGCAGTGCGGGGCAGGTTGGCCTTACCAAAGAAGATGATTATTGGGCAGCGAATATAGCCATGGTCTGGAAGTGGGTAGTGGGGGAGGGGCCAACCTCCTGCAGGGGGAAGGGTTTTTGGGGCATTGTTGATGGCGTTGCTGCCATTCACATCGGCCAGGTACTCCACAAGTCTGGTGGGGGCAGCCCTGCAAAGGTGGGGGCTGGCAATGGGGGGGGGGGGGGGGGCAGGGATCAAGCAGTTTGGGGACCAGCTTTGAGTTTAGAGGATCTGGAGAAGGAGTATGAGCTACCCAGTGGCAATGGGTTCCGGTACTTACGTATGCGAGGAAGCAGGTTGCGTCCTTTTCTGAGCGGCCGCCCCTGGGCTACAGGATAAGTTGATTTCCAAAGCAGGAGTGGGCGAGGCTAAATGTATCAGAGATTTACAAGGAGTTAATGGACTGGGAGGGAGCCCCAATAGGGGAATTCAAAGAAAGTGGGAGGAGGCTCAGAGGAGGGTGAATGCATCTTTGTTGTGTTCTGGGCTTAGCCTTATTCAGTTTAAGGTAATAATAATCATAATTGTCACAAGTAGGCTTACATTAACATTGCAATGAGGTTACTGTGAAAAGTAGTGTATGGGGCATTATGGGCCAGGGTTTAGAGAATCCCAAAGTGTATCATGGCATTCACCTGACCCACAACCTTTAATAGATTGGGGTATGGGGAGCACATGGCCCACTCTATAGGTGTGGGACAGCAGAAATGAAAAAAGTATTTTTTTTAATGCAAAACAATGTTCTATGAACTCAAGTTAACCTTTCTTTTTAAAACATAGTGAACATCTTAGCAACCATTAATTCAAATACAACCCCCAAAGAATACAACAGTAAGTAATCCTTAATAAATTCCCAAACAACATTCAGAAGACAAAAGACCCTTTTAACACAAAGATCGGGTTTAAATTCACTATTGAGAACATTTATAATTCTGAATTCACCAAATGATCAAGAGATAGTCTTTTCTGGCACAGAGAACAACAGTACACCTGCTTGTATGGCTTCAGCTCCAACACGGAAACAAAACCAAAAAAAAAACAGACACCCAAGCTTTTCTCAAAGTGAAACTAAAAGCTGACAGACAGCCCAGCTCCACCCACACGCTTGACATCACGGCAGCAATAAAACACTCTTCTTAAAGGTACTCTCACGTGACAAGGGCATATATGATGGTGGCATGGATGAGTAGGTTCTTTGAGGGAGTGGAGGGCAGGTGTGGGCAGTGCACGGGAGGCCTGCAAACCACAGGCACATGTCAGAAGCTGAAGGGGTTCTGGCAGGTGTTCGCGGATGTAATGTTCGAGGTGAAGGTGGCCCAGATTCCAGAAGAGGTGATATTTGGTGTGTCAGAAGACCAAAGAGTCCAGGGGGTGAGGGAAAGGCTGATGTTTTAGCACTTGCCTCTCTGGTAGCCTGGAGGTGGATTTTGCTGGAGCGGAGAGACTTGGAGCTGCTAAAACCAGGGGTGTCAGTGAGCAACCTAGCGGAGCTGGAGAAAATTAAGTTCACCTTTTGCTGATGTATATTCTCTTTCGGCATTATGTTAATGTTCAGTAATTTGCTGTGTTAAGATTATTACTATTAACATGAAAAAGTTTGCAAAACCTTAATAAAAAACAGCAGCAGCAACCCTGGAGGGAGCTGATTTATTTTCCTTTTTGTAAGGGGCGCATGCTCTATCCTGTTTTGAATTGGGTGTTAATTTGCTAAACTGTTCATCGTTTAGAGCAGGGGTGTCAAACTCAAATACACCGTGGGCCAAAATTTAAAAATCGGGACAAGTCGAGGGCCGGACTGGTTCAATGTTTTTTTGCAAAACGTATTGAAATTAACTTATTGAACCTGGAACTAATAAAGCTTAGGTTATCGCCTACAAAAACAACATTAAATATTAAATAAATAAATAAATTAGTTGCATTTATTTCTTATTGCTTTATCTGGAGCTTTTCCAGAGTAATTTCTAATGAAAACATTTTTCCACAGGCCAACACTTTGTGATTCACACTATACCTGAATAAACTCAGCATCAGCCATCAATTGCTGGGGCCAGCTTTAATAGTAATTAGATATTATTAGGGCAGCACGGTGGCCTAGTGGTTAGCACAACCGCCTCACGGCGCTGAGGTCCCAGGTTCGATCCCGGCTCTGGGTCACTGTCCGTGTGGAGTTTGCACGTTCTCCCAGTGTCTGCGTGGGTTTCGCCCCCACAACCCAAAAATGTGCAGAGTAGGTGGATTGGCCACGCTAAAATGCCCCTTAATTGGAAAAAATAATTGGCTAATCTAAATTTTTTTTAAAAAAAGTAATTAGATATTATCTCGCGGGCCAAAGATAATTCCACCGCGGGCCTTGAGTTTGACATATATGGTTTAGAGGGTTAGGTTGTTCTGTTTCGTTGGCATGTTGCCCTTTCTTTGTATTATTTTCCTTTTTGGAGTGTTTTGTAAACTTATTGAAAAGCTTTAAATAAATTGTTTAAAAAAAGAGGGTCAATTTGTGGGTTTGCCCAGAGTTGAAAGCGGTTCATCGATTTAATCAAGGAGAATGGAGGTGTGGGGGGTGGGGGCAGAGACCCCCACTGTCACCCACCCTTAGTGGCTCCTTTGTAACTCTCCCTGACTCAGAAGGTTGAGAATTTGAGTCCCACTCCAAAGGGCCAGAGTACAAGAAAGCACTGGGAAAAATAATCTCAACAGGTTTGGCAGCATCGGCGGAGTTTGTTACAAAGAAAAGGAAACATGGCTGCAAGAGCTAGTCAGAGGCCAGAAGCTTTTCAGCAAGCAATTCACAGGAAACTCCCCAAAGTCAGTCAACCATCCGCAAAGGCACAAATGAGGAGTGCGATGGAATACTCTCCACATGCCTGGATGAGTACAGCTCCAACAACACTCAGAAGACAGTAGGCAAAGCAACAAGGTGAGTGGCACCACATTATCAACACAGACATTGACACCCATCACTACTGGCACACCATAGCAGCTTGTGTACTCTCTACAAAATTCACTGTTGCAAGTCGCCAAGCCTCATCTTCCAAACCCATGAGGTCTTCCCCCTAGAAGAGGAAGAGCAGCACACTGATCGGAGGATCACCACCAAAGATCACCATCTGCAGGTTCTGCTCGAAGCCAATCACCGCCCCGTCTTGGAACTATACTTGCCGTTCCTTTACCGTTGTTGGGTCAAAATCCTAGAACTCACTTCCCCAACAGCATTGTGGGTGTACCCTACACCTCGGAGACAGCAGTGATTCAAGAAGGCAGCTCATCACCACCTTCTCAAGGGCAGTTAGGGATAAGGAACAAATGCTGACCTAGCCAGGAGGTGCCCACATCCCAAAACCAAATAAAAGAAAAACACCCCTTCCTGATAATACAAACAAAAAGGCACCAGCTAGGCAAATACCAAATGTCTTACGATTTATTGACTAAAATTTAACAGCAGCAGCTATACCTATCTGAAACTTGTCCAGAGATGAGTGAGCCGCACAGCATTCCAAAGAAAAATACTGATGCTGTAAATGGTCCTTTCCATTTATCATCACAAACAAGGTTCCACTGAAAAATAAATTCAAAAGTCATTAAAAAGCACAGTTATCTTTTATGTCTGGAACACAATGGGTTTGTTTGTTAAAAGCCATGGGGTGGATTGGTGGGGGGGGGGGGGGGGGAGCTAATAATGCTCAACTTCCCCCAATTCAGGAGGTGTTCAAATCAGTTTACTTTGGTCTTTCAGTCCAATAGGAGATGGGTCTGCAGTGAAAACAACTTGTCCCAATACATGCCTGTACCTTTTAGGTATCTTTAGAATGCAGTAGTTAGCCAGGTCTAAAAGTATTTGGACAGGCAGACACGTTATTCTTGCATTACAAACAGTGACAACACAAAACAAAAAGTATTTAATTGGCTGCGATAATTTGGGGCATCTAAAGACGGTCATGAACGGGTCACAGAATTTTATTAAAAATTCAAACAAAAATAATTGCTCAGTCACATTTCAAGACCTGATATGACAGGGCAGACAACATAGTGATTTCCAATCAGAGTTAAGAAAAAAAGGTCACATGGGAAAGCCAGTTTTCGTCCATTATATCGTGGATACTCCTGTCACTTCAATGAGTGTTCAGTGAGGGCAACTTTTCAGTTTAACTTCGTCATCTCATGTACAATGTTCAAACAAATCTGAAATTACAGGTCCAAAGACAAACATTATAGAATCATAGAATTTACAGTGCAGGAGGCCATTCAGCCCATCGAGCATGCACCGGCCCTTGCACAGTACTTATGCCCCTGCCTCCAGCCCATCACCATAACCCAGTAACTCCACCTAACCTTTTTGGACACTCCACCTAACCTTTGTGGACACAAGGGGAATTATCATGGCCAATCCACCTAACCTGCACGTCTTTGGACTGTGGGAGAAAACTGGAGCACCTGGAGGAAACCCACGCAGACACAGGGAGAGCATGCAGACTCCACACAGACAGTGTCCCAAGCCGGGAATCGATCCTGGGACCCCAGAGCTGTGACGCAATTGTGCTAACCCCTGTGCTACCGTAATATGAAGAGAGTGAAGGTACTGCCTTTGTAGGGAGCCGATTCCCTTCTCTAAAATGTGGAGATTACCGAATGATATACTCCATTTAGATCGATCCAGGATCCAGTGGGGTCCAATTTACAGGCTCTGAGATTATCTTTCAGAATGTCTTTGCATCAGAGTTTGGAATATTCTTTGGTACAGGTCCCCACTGCTCAGCTGACTGTAGAGTTTTGCCAGTGGTATACAGGAATCCTCCATGTGAACCACACAGCTGATGCAGCAAAGCTGAGCTCTTACCTTCTCAATATTGGGTACATTAGGGGGGCGTGGGGGGGGGGGGGGCATGCGGCACAGCGGTTATCACTGGGACTGCAGCACTGAGGACCCGGGTTAGAATCCTGGCCCTGGGTCACTGTCCATGTGGAGTTTGCACATTTTCCCCGATGCTTGCGTGGGTTTCACCCCCACAACCCAAAGTTGTGCAGGTTAGGTGAATTGGCCAGTATAAATTGCCACTTAATTGGGATTTTTTAAAAAATTATTAAATTGGATGCATTACATGTTGCAAGACCTTGGGTGTTAGGAACTTGTGCCATCATGGGATGTTGTAGGTAAATCTCAAGCCGCAAAGATGGAATGCATCTGTGAGTGACAATAGGCTGTCCCCATCTTTGAAGTGACGAGAGAAACACTGCCTGGTAGTATTGGTCTTAAGAGACAACCTCCATACTCTCTCCAAAGCCGGTGGGTAAACCTGCTGAATATGGGGCTTGCGTTTGCCAGGTGCTGTTGAAGAGGAAGTTCTAAACCAAGTTGGAGGAAAGTAGTGTGGCAAGAGGGAGGTTAGCACAAGATCTCACTTTCTTTTTTTTTTAAACCCCCCCCCCCGCCGCCCCCCCAGACTAATTGTAAAGCCTAAACGTGAAGATTAGGCACAGCAGTCAAGAAGCACGTGGGTGTTCACTGGATTAAAGAAAATTACTGCAGATGCTGGAATCTGAAACGAAAGGGAAAATGCTGGAAAATCTCAGCAGGTCTGGCAGCATCTGTAGGGAGAGAAAAGAGCTAATGTTTCGAGTCCGATGACTCTTTGTTAAAGCTAACAGACAAAGTGGGAAATATTTATACTGCTGTGGAGTGAGAATGAAAGATGAGTCATAGCCACAGAAACCAAGGGGAAAGAGTGTTAATGGCAGTCCCCAGAGCCGACAAAAGACGTGAAAGGTCAAACAGCAGGGAAACTATCAGAGGATGAACTGTAGGTGTGGGGGGGGGGGGGGGGGGGGGGGGGGGGAAAGAAAGAGAAGGGGAAGCAAAGAGAAGAAAGGTGGATAAGATTGGGGGGGGGGGGGGGGAAGAGGAGAATTAAAATGTATATTAAAGAAAGAAAGAAAGAAATAAGACAATTAAAATGAAATGAAAACAAATGGGTCAAGGTGGGGTAGAGCTGATCATCTGAAGTTGTTGAATTTGATGTTCAGGCCGGAAGGCTGTAGCGTGTCTAACCGGAAGATGAGATGTTGTTCCTCCAGTTTGCGTTGCGCTTCACTGGAACATTGCAGCAGGCCAAGAACAAACATGTGGGCACGGGAGCGGGGTCTTTTGTTAAAATGGCAAGCAACAGGAAGGTCAGGGTCCTGAATGCGCACAGGCCGAAGATGCTCAGCAAAGCGATCACCCATCTGCGTTTGGTCTCTCCGATATAGAGGAGACCACATTGGGAGCAGCGAATGCAGTAGACTAAATTGGAAGAGATGCAAGTGAAACACTGCTTAACCTGGAATGAGTGTTTTGGGCCTGGAATGTTAAGCATGGAAGAGGTAAAGGGGCAGCTGTTACAAAGTCATCGGACTCGAAACATTAGCTCTTTTCTCTCCTTACAGATGCTGCCAGACTTGCTGAGATTTTCCAGCATTTTCCCTTTTGTCGTGAGTGTTCTCTAGAGTGTGTGCTATCAGAGCACAGTTGTCAGTAAACCTTAGTAGCTGTCCTGTAATTTTTATGCAAGCCTTCAGCCTTTCAGACTGAAGAGGTTGCCGTCTCTCCTGGATTGAACGTTTACTTCTATGGAAAGATCTTGGTGTGCGTACAACAGCGTGGCCCAAATGTAAATAGAAAACAGAACTGGAGCCTTATGCAGCATTGCTAGATTCCACAGATGACAGGAAAGTATCTGATAAGGCAGCACCATTCTGCATCACACTGGCCATCATTCGGTCATGAACAGAAATGACCCTGATCACTGAGCAGCCATGTTTGCACTGCACAGATTACTGTGTAAAAGGCCTTGGCCAGGTCAACAAGCACCATGTAGAGACTCTTGTTCATGGGGCTTTTCTGGTGCTGCAAAGATCATGTTGACTGTCCCTCACGCAGCATAATAGCCACACTGAGTCCATAAGATGAGTGACAACAGAGTGAGATTAATCATTGCAGGAACTTTTCACGCTCAGGAGAAAAAAAGTTTGTCGCAGAGATTTCCCTACAGTGCAGGAGACCATTCGGCCCATTGAGTGGGCTCCAATTTTCAAGAGCCCCCACCCTTTCCCCGTAACCCAGCCTAACCTTTTGGATACTAAGGGGCAATTTAGGATGACCAATCCATCTCGCCTGCCGGTCTTTGGACTCAGCATCCAGAGGGAACACACAGACACGGGGAGAAAGTGCAAACTCCACTCAGACAGACAGCCATCCATCCCAGGCCAGAATTGAACCCTGGTCCCTGGCACTGCGAGGCAGCAGCGCTAACCACTGTGCCACCATGTCATCCCTTTTGTCTGCACAGGGGAGTTATTGGAGAATCCAAGTAACCCTGTTTATAAAATAATGAAAAGAAGATGGAGTAGCTCTGATGATAAATGAAAGGTCAGCATAGGAGCGAGAAATGATCTTGGTTCAGAAGATCAAGATGTAGAATCTCTGAATATAAGAAATGGCACAGGAGGGAAATTAATGGCGGGAGAGGTTTCGAGCCGCCAACCCCCTGCCCCCCAATAGTCGTATACTGAACATAAATCAAGTAGGACTAGCAGATTGCAAGAAGGGCATTGCAATAAGAATGGGTGATGTTAATCTTGATATAGATCTGATGAATTCAAATTTAACCTCAAGGATGGGTTAAGTGAGTGTATGAAGCTAGGGCACCAACAAGGGTATGAAAACAGTTGGGTAAAATAGATTATAAAAGCAGACAGAAGAAGTTAAGCTGTAGCAGATAAAGAGGAGATATTTCATAAATCTCTAAAAATTGATTCCAAGATTGCGAGAGGGATGCACCATCCATGATGAATCAAAGATGTTAATTTTGATAAAGAAAAGGTTAGCGGTGGGTTCAGAGGACCGGGGAAACTTTTTAAATCAGCAAAGGATGACGAGAAATTGGAGTGCCAGAGAAAAGCAGTGAGAAATATAAAAATAGTGAAGGCTTCTACAAGTGTTCTAGGCCCAAATATCTCCAGTTGCTCCATCAATGACCTTCCGTCCTGAAGTGGGGATGTCCACTGATGGTTACACAATGTTCTGCATCATTCACAACTCCTGGTATACTGAAATAGTCCATGTCCACATGCATCAAGACCTGGACAATCAGGGAAGCTGAGAAGTGGCAAGGAACACATTTGTTCCACGTCAAGTGCTGGTGAAGATAATGTCCATTGTCCCTTGACATTTTAATGGCATAACCATCACTGAATCTCCCAGTATCAACATCCTGGAGATTGACATTTCAAACAGAATTGGACAATCCATATATGCTATGGCTACAAGAATATCTACAATTCAACAAAACATTGAATAAAATGGTGCACCATCAGCAAAGTGGTCTCATGGTTCTGTACCTGGCATGCTCCTTTGGTGTGCATCCAAATCCATGGCTATCCATTCATCTCTTCACCTCCCACACTGTCTTATGCTATGCCCAGTCTTGCTTCATCTGAAGTTTCCCTTATGATCTGAACACAGTCTCCGGTCTCGGATGGCAATCCTATTGATTCAAGAGAAATCTCTGTCCGTTTTTACAATCCTGGAGTTTGAGAGCTGCAAAAGTGAGATGATTTAACAAGTAACGCAGTCTGCAGGCACATCGCTGTTGTAATTTGGGAGGTTAAGCCCCCCCTTCACAACCTTGTCCTTTAGGTTAAACTAGCTCTCCCCCTCCAAAATGCAAAGCAGTCAATGTGCATCTGGAACTACGGCCAGTTAACCTTGCCTTGGGATGGTTTGCTCTTTTGAAGATGCTGTTGCAACGTAAATTGTTATTGTTACAGTCGACGACAGGGTGTTCATTTAAGAAAGGCAACATCCACTTTTGAGAGAGCATTCTACCATTATGACAGTGGGGCTCCAACTCAGTCTTTTGTAGCATCCACCACTTCTTTTTTTAATTGCTCCACCAAAGGTCACCGTGCCTTTGTCACCTGATCCCAAAGCTCTGGAATTCCCTCCAGGCATGTCCCTTTTCTGCAAGGCCATCCACAAAAACATCTACTGGAGTTCAGGTGCCATATTGTAACCATGTGTTGTTTTTGAATTCAGCTGTATTGCAGGAGATGGTAAACTGATTTTTCTTTGATAACATGCATCAGTAGTAACACCCATTCAGCAACAATGGGCGAAATCTTGCAGATGATGGGGTCTTGGCTACCAGTTAGACGAGCCAGCTAGGCTCTGCCACATCACCTCTTTGAGAAGACCCGTTGTATCTTATTGCACTCCAGCTTGGCAGGTCCACCCTCAGGACTGTACACCCAAGGTGTGAAAGACCAGCCTGCCGATGGCTGCCAGCCAGAGGTTTGGCAGCACTATACCTACCCAAGGCCTCTGATCAAGTGGGGATGGTCTCTGTCCTTCCAATCAGGCACAGTGCTTCTGAATGAGGGCTTCCCCCTCCACACCAGGATTTTGATCGTGGAAGATTCAGCAATTGAATGTCAATGGGAGATGGTTAGAAATTCTCTTATTGAAGACAGTCAATGCCTAGCACTTATGGTGACGTGTCACTTGTCCATGTCTGGCTACTTGTGAACATAGACTGCTTCAGTATCCGAGAAGACAAAATGGTGCAAATCAACATTCCCACTTCTGACCTTATGACGGAAGGAAAGTCAATGATGAAACAGCTGAAGATGTAGAGTATAGGACACTAGCCTGCGGAACTCCTGCAGTGATTCCCTGGAATCAAGATGGTTGACCTCCAGCAACAATCTTTCTTTGTGTTAAGTATTTGAGTTATGGCTTGTCTGGTTCAGGCTCACCTCAAATCAAGAAACTATGGACAGAATATATAACTGGGCTCCCCATCCAGTCATTCAAGAGTGAATGGGAATATTTTGCTTGCCCCTGTCTGCACAAATGCATGTCAATTGGTTTGCAGGCAGGTCTTCACCCCTCACTCAATCAGATTGACCAGCAACTCTATTTCCTGCAGCAGACAGAAGCTGTAGTTGACAGACAAGGAACTTCCTGAGGGTTTTCACAGAATTTACAGTGCAGAAGAGGCCATTCGGTCCATCAAGTCAGCACAGGCCCTTACAAAGAGCACCCTACCCAAGCCCATACCTCCACTCTATCCCCGTAACCCAGTAACCCCACCTAACCTTTTTGGACGCAAGGGCAATTTAGCATGGTCAATCTACCAAACCTGCACATCTTTGGACGTGGGAGGAAACCGGAGCACTCGGAGGAAACCCATGAAGACACGGAGAACATGCAGCCTCCACACAGACAGCGACCCAAGCCGGGAATTGAACCTGGGACCCTGGAGCTATGAAGAAACTGTGCTGACCACTGTGCTACCGTGCTCCCCGATGTCAGAGACTAAGTCTCAGGACTGGACAGAAAGATAACTTACCTTAACTTTTAAATGAATGACATCATTGGCACTATTCAAGACAAAATAGCCCACTTAATCAGTTAAAACAAAAGCCAGCACAACCTTGGCTACAGGGGGCAGGGGTGACCTGCCATGCTAACTACACAAAGCACGAGAATAACTCCCAAGGCTTCTTCAGTAGCACTCTCCAAATCTCAACCTTCAGCACCTCAGAAGGACCAGAGCAGCAGGTGCAGAAGAAAACCATCACTTGTACATCCTCCCCTTCAATAACACAGATACTGCAGGTCCTTACTGTCACTAAGCCAAAATTCTGAAAACTCCCGACCTACCAATGTTGCAGGAATACCTTTATTACACAGACTGCAGTTGTTAAGTAGGAAGTTCACCAGCACTTCAAAAGGTGACCAGGGATAGATGGAAAAGCGCAGCAAGGTAGCAGAGTGGTTAGCACTGCTGCTTCACAGCACCAGGGATCTGGGTTCAATTCCCGGCTTGGATCACTGTCTGTGTGGAGCCTGCACGTTCTCCATGTCTGCGTGGGTTTCCTCCAGGTGCTTCGGTTTCCTCCCACTAGTCTAGAAAGCCGCACATGTTAGATGAATTGGCCATTCTGAATTCTCCTCGTGTACCTGAACAGGTGCTGGAGTGTGGTGACTAGGGGCTTTTCACAGTAACTTCATTCCAGTGTTAACGCAAGCCGACTTGTGACACTAATATAGATTGTTTAAAAATGCTGTCATTTCCAGCAATGCGCTCACCCCACAAACAGTCAAATTAAATGCTCAAAAGCAGAGATGCTCCTGCCAACATTCTCATCATTTTCAATTTAAACTAGAGAAAAGAGCTCAACACAAAAAGCGTGCGAGTCTGCCTGCCCTGATTTCTGACGATGAACTCGGAGCTGTAATGTCACAATCTGAATTTACATCAATATAGTACAAGCTCGTTACAGGTTCCTCACAGTCAGAGGCAGCATATGAAAACAAAAGCAGCGGTTGTGGATCATTCAGTGTAAATTTGGTTTAAAAAATCCCTGCTAAAGCATGAGATTTAATTATTTTGTGCTATGGAGCCTGCACAAAACTACTGAATTAAATATTTCATGACGTGTTTGCGGAAAACTGGTTAGTTTGGATAACTCGAAAATAAACATCAGCACCAGCTGTGCACACCCTCGGTGCTTAATTTTCTACCAATTTAGTTTAATTGGTAACATTTACGTTTAAAACTTCCAAAGGCTAAGAATAGGAACTACCTGATGATGGGGCATGTAGCATTTAGGAAGGGAGGGTCCCCATACCCTGCCCTCTCCCCATTACGGTCATATCACAAGGTCCTTGCCCCCTATCTAATTCTATTTTTTAAAAATTAAATCACACAAATCTCCTTTAAGTGCCCAAGGCACTCTTAGTGCTCCCTCATCACATAACTAAAGTCACAATGTTTTCAGGTATATTTGATCTTCTATCAAATTTGTTTTCTAACGTTTTCAAATCCCGAGGGGTACGAACACGGTATAAAACAGCGAGAAACTGATCCCATTCAAGACAGCATCAAGATCGAGAGGGCACAGATTCAAAATAATCAGCTGAAAGGAGGAAAGTGGTGAGAGGACAAATGTTTTCACCCAGAAGGTGGTTGGACTCTGGAATGAACTTCCTGAAAGGGTGGGGGAGGCAGGTTCGATAAAGGTATTCCCAAGCGAATTGGATTGTTAACTGAACAGAATGAATGCACAAGGTTATGGGGATACGGCAGGGGAGTGGGACTCAGTACTATGCTTTTTCAGAGACCCAGTGTAGACTCAATGGGCCGAATGGCCTCCTTCTGCACGGTTGTGTAATTTCAAGAAGGAATTAAATACAGCACCTGGGGGTTAAAGGGATCAAGGAGGGGAGGGGGGTATCAGCAAAGAGAAGAGGTGGTATCAGGGTATTGAACTATGATGATCAGCCATGATCATAATGAATGGCGGAGCAGGCTCGAAGGGTCCAATGGCCTCTTCCTGCTTCTAGTTATGTTTCTATGTATGATTGGGATTGTGCCACAGAAACCCAACACCCCTTCCAAGAATGCTACATCCCCCAAAATACCTGGACCCTCCCCCCTCCCCCCCTCCCTTACAGCATTGTCGAATCTCAAAGCAGCACCTCCAAGTCCATTCTCCTAATAATGCAAATCTGCATAAACCAGTCTGATTTCACAAAACCACATGGCTTTTATCGAGAGAAACCCCCGTGGAAAAAAAATCAGCTTGTTGAAAGAAAACCTTAACCTTCCCTACCTCGCTGACAATGGTAGAGATGTATCTGTCCGTGCTGTAGACCCAGCCGTCTGTACAGGGCTCGGTTTCACCCGAGGTGTCATTGAAGCGCTCTCCCGCGCGGGGTTTGAATTGGATACATTGGCTGTCCACTCGCTCTCCATTCCGTTCCTCCACCGGCAGCCGCAAGCTCAGGTTAAAGGAGAACCGCCCTCCCGGGCTGATGGTCGTGGAGTTGGACAGGCGGCAGTGGTGCTGCGGTGTGTCCGCCACAAACACCATGGACAGGCTGGTGTAGCCGTTTGGGATGATGAGAATGCTCAGCGAGAAGAAGATAGTCTTCTGGAAGGGACCCCATTCCCCCAGGAAAGCGGTCAACTCGTCACTGTCTCGCATGTCCATTACTGTCTTTCTGCAAAGTTCCAGGAAAAAGATTTCTGCTAGGATTTAGTTATCCATAGGATGACAGCCTGCTGCCAAGTGTGGGGGTTAAGAACACATGACCATCTTGCGAAATAGGGTCCTCCAGATCACATCGCCACTCCCAACAAATTAGGCAAAGACTTCGCGTCCAAATAACCCAATGCACGCTTTCCTGAATTACTTAAATGTTTGACTAATGGGACCCACGTGCTTGGCACATTTTTAAAGACAAGTTTCTCGCTTCATCATCAAAACTCTGTTCATATTACGTTGTCTAACTCTTAGTTCTCGATTTTCTAGAGACTAGTAACTTTTTTTTTAAAATAAAGAAACTGAAAATCCCCTTACTGAAAGAATAGCCACAAGATTGGACAATAGAACATTTTTTAATTAATCGGTGGAATTTATTGCCCATCCCTAATTGCCTTTTGAGAAGGTGGTGGTGAGGTGCCTGAATGCGGCCACTAGGGGCTTTTCACAGTAACTTCATTTGAAGCCCACTTGTGACAATAAGCGATTTTCATTTCATTTTCATTTCTTGAAGCACTGCATTCCGTGTGGTTATGAGAATATTTTCACTACATGAGACAAACAAAGCAAACACTAAATACTATCTTGGGTATACTGCCTAAGTTCAAAAATCCAGAATCAACATAAGTTAAACATGAATTAACAGACAAGTTGTGGCCATATTAACTGGCTGACACAGCTGAGACAGAGCTTACAAATTGAAGCAACAATCCACACAACAAATATATCATCAAACTCCGTCGCAAAGTCCTTCAAAGGTTGTTGCAACTTGGCAGGGGGTGAGAGATGACATGGTCAGGGGCGGAGAAGGGAGCCATCTGGGATGGGCTAGGTACAGAGTGGAATTAAGGGCGCGGGAGAGAAGTGGGGAAGATGACAGATGGTAGAGGGGATTGGAGGCATAAGCCTCTGGCAAGGCTGGTAACATGGGACGTCCAGGGACTGAATGGGCCGGTTAAAAGGTCACAGGTGCTCGCGCACCTCAGGAGCTTGAAAGTGGAGCTGGTCTTTCTGCAGCAGATGCACCTCCGTGTGAAGGAAATGAAAATTGCTTATTGTCACAAGTAGGCTTCAATGAAGTTACTGTGAAAAGCCCCTAGTCGCCACATTCCGGCACCTGTCCAGGGAGGCCGGTACGGGAATCAAACCGTGCTGCCGGCCTGCTTGGTCTGCTTTAAAAGCCAGCAATTTAGCTCAGTGAGCTAAACCAGCCCAGGTTAGGTTAAGGAAGGGATGGGTCAGGCACGTTTTCCACTTGGGGTTTGATTCAAAATCGAATCGAATTTTAATGAGCAAAAATATGGGATTTGTGAGTGCGAAGAAGGTGAGGGATCGGGTGGGAGATATGTGATTGTGAGTGGGGTATTGGAAGGGGCACCAATAATGTGAGTAAATGTGTATGCCCCAAATTGGGATGATGTGGGTTTTATGAGGGGGTTGCTGGCAACGATCCCGGATTTGGCCACGCACCAGTTGACCATG
Organism: Scyliorhinus canicula; assembly: GCF_902713615.1. NCBI lineage: Eukaryota > Metazoa > Chordata > Chondrichthyes > Carcharhiniformes > Scyliorhinidae > Scyliorhinus > Scyliorhinus canicula. The sequence goes on from NC_052153.1 coordinate 169,264,111, forward strand.
GGAGGAGATTTTAACTGCGTCCGAGAGGTGAGGGTGGATAAGTCGAGCCCCAGGTTGAAGGGTAGGGTACAAATGGTGAGGGAGCTGGGGGTTTCTGGAGAGGAAGGTGGATCCATGATGCTTTCAGAACCGGGGGGAAAGGAGTATTCCTTCTTTTCACACATCTATAAGGTGTATTCAAAGGTTTGATTTGATTTATTATTGTCACATGTATTAGTATACAGTGAAAAATATTGTTTGTTGCATGCTGTACAAACAATGCATACCGTACATAGGGAAGGAAGGAGAGACTGCAGAATATAATGTTACAGCTATAGCAAGGTGTAGAGAAAAGATCAACTTAATACAAGGTAGGTTCATTCAAAATCTGATGGCAGTCGGGAAGAAGCTGTTCTTGAGTCAGTTGGTACGTGACCTCAAACTTTTGTATCTTTTTCCTGACGGAAGATGGTGGAAGAGAGTATGTCCGGGGTGCGTGGGGCCCTTAATTATGCTAGCTGCCTTTCTGAGGCAGCGGGAATTGTAGACAGAGTCAATGGATGGAGGCTGTGTTGATTACTTTGTGGTGACTTGGAAGATTTTGGTTGGGGTGGAGGGGACAGAATATGCGGGGATAGTTATCTCGGACCAGGCACCCCACTGACTGGAGATTCGATTTAGAGCGGGACGATAGCAGAGTCCGGGTTGGAGGTTTGATTCGCGGTTGTTGGCGGATGTAGGTTTGTGTGATAAGGTCCAGGAGGCGATTAAGGTGTATGTGGAACTGAATCAGAATGGGGAGGATTCGGCGGGCACGTTTTGGGAAGCACTGGAGGCAGTGGTCTGGGGGGGGAAATTATTTCGGATAGGGAAAGGAGGGAGGAACATGATTGTCTAGTGAGCGAGATAGTGGAGGTGGACAGCGAATACTCGAGGGTGCCCACCGCAGAGGATTTCACGACAAGGAAAAAGTTGAAGGGGCAATTTGACAGGTTGACAACAGGAAGGGTGGTAGGGCAACTGCGTAGGGCAAGAGAGGTGCAATATGAGTATAGGGAGAAGCCATATGCTGGCGCACCAGCTGCAGAGGTAGGTTGCGTCCAGGGAAATATTGAAGATATGGACTGGGGGGGGGGGGTTGCCATTTCGGGGAAAAACAACCCACTTTAGGTATCTGGGAGTGCAGGTGGCTCGGGACTGGGCTCCGCTCCATAAGTTGAACTTCACGAGTTAGGTGGGCAGGGTTAAGGTGGATTTGCTGAGGTGGGAGGGCCTTCCCCTATTGTTGACAGGCTGGGTGCAGGCTATTAAGATGAACATTATGCCACTGTTTTTATCCTTGTTTCAGTGCCAAAACGTTTTTTAACGTAGATTTTGTTGTTTGTGTGGGCAGGTAAAGTAGCGGGAATTAGGAGGACAAACTTGTTGTGCTATTACTGGGTGGCGAACACTGAGAAGGCCCGGGACTGGGGTAGAGAGATGGAGGCTTTGTAGGTGAAGATGGAGGCAAGTTTTTTGTAAGGGGTCGTGGTTGCGGGCATTGGTAACGATACCGTTTGCCCCGGGGAGATAGTCGGTGTCGTGGCCACGCTGAAAATATGGATGCAGTTTCGGCAACACTTTAAGTTAGGGGTGGGGTCGAAGTTGATGCTGATTCAGAGGAACCATGGGTTTGAGCCTGTCAGGATGGATGCAAGGTTTCGGGGATGGGAGGAGTGAGGGGTGGTGGAAATAAAAGATCTGTTCCTAGAAGGATGATTTGTGAGTCTAGAGGAGTTGGTGGTGAAGTTTAGGGTCCCACGAGGGGACGGTTTCAGATGCGTGCAGGTGCAGGATTTTGTCCGACCTTTCCAGTGGCACCGCCCTCCTCGTTGCTGGTCGGGGTGTTGTCGGCGATGGGGTTGGAGCCGGGGGCGGGGGGGGGGGGGGGGGGGGGGGGGGGGGGGCGTCGGTTGTCTTAGCAGTCTATGGGAGGATTTGGAGGAGGATATGGCATCTCTGGAGGGGGTTAAGGCCAAATGGGAAGAAGTGTTGGCGATGGCGCTGGAGGAAGGATTGTGGTGTGAGGTGCTGCAGAGGGTGAATGTCTCAATCTTGTGCACAAGGCTGGGGTTGATGCAGCTAACGGTGGTAAACGGAGCAAATCTGCAAAGTCGAGGATGAGCCTGTTGTTTGAGGGGATGAAGTATATGTGCGAGCGGTGTGGGTGGGACCCAGCCAATCACGTGCACATGTTCTGGTCCTGCCTAAAGTTGGAGAGGTTTTGGGAGTCATTCCTCAACACCACGTCGACAATTTTACATATTAACTTAGGGCCCAACCCCTGCGGCCCATATTCCGGGTGTTGGACTTGCCGGAGTTGCAGACGGGAGCAGCTGCTTTAGCCTTCACCTCATTGATTGCTCGCAGGTGTAGCCATGCTGGCCACGCAAAATGGACACTGAGCCAAACTAAATGGAAGGCTGCTGGGAAACAGACAGTTTAGCCAGAACAGCAGTCTGCAAAGAGCAGTTTGCATTCTGCAGCAGCAGAAACCAGTTTGGGCTCAGGTGAAAAGACCTTAGCTAGGTGCAAATGGCAAAACGCTTTGCATGCTAATGAGGCCATCAGACTTGAACACCCACACAATAGATACATTTGGTTCTGAATGGACACATTCCAATCAAGACCCAGACATCGAGGCACCAGAAACCTCCAAACAAAAGGACATAAGAAACGCCCCCTCCATCACGGAGACCCCCTCGCATTGGGGAATTAATCCAGTATCGATAAGAAATTGATCCAATAGGTAGAGCCCGCCCGAGAAGAGGGAAGGACAACGGAACCCCTATAAAAGATAGGGACCTCGTGTTGTCCGGTCTGTTAAACCCGTGCTCCGGCTCCGACTGACATCGCGCACCCTGACTCCAGCCGTTGAGCACCAGCCGCCGAAACCGTAAGTTCAACGCTCGCTACGCGATCCAAGCCCACTAGACTCCCAAGTACCAGAACGCTTGCTGAAGGCTGCAGACAAAACCAGGACGAAGGCCTCGTTCTCTGACCTTGCCTGTTCCTGTTAGATAAGTATTCTGTTTGCTTATGTTTAGTTGTAGCTTAGTCTCTTAGTGTGTGCATGAGTATTTATTATTAACTGTATAATAAATATTGATCGTTTGAACTTTACTAATCGGTGTATCGTCTTTATTACTTTGAATTTGACCTTGGAATACTTGTGACGTTGCCTATACGGCAACTGGCGACTCCAGAGCTAAATAATTACATAGAACAGAGCCTAGCAGTGTTAAGCACACGTCGAACTCGGAGGCGTGTTAATACACTCCAATAAACGCGTTTTACGCCCATAGTAAAACGTGCAACATTTAGTGGCGACTCTGGTGGGACCCTGTTGTAAGTGGAAACACCACAGTGTCCAGGACCCTGAAATTTGAATTAGAACTCCAAATTGCAGAGAAAGAAAGAGATCACAAGTATTCAAGGTGTTCAAAATAATAAGCGAAATTCGGAAGTGTGTTTTAGTGCATGCGTACTAACAGGGCTGTAAGGTAAAACTGAAAGCTTTTTGTTGCGACAAACTTTCGGTAGTTTTGTGATCGGAAAATAGCGTAAGCCGTACCCGTTTTACGAAACACCACCCCAGCAACCCCCTGTTCCAAATTATAAAAAGAGAGTCAGAGGAAATGGCCATGCAGGCAATGGAACGTCTGATGGATCCAGCAAAGTTTGTGGTCGCAGCGACCAGCAGCAGTAGCAGGGTAGGCCAGTGTCCCACGTGGGAGCTGGAACTCCGCAAATATTTACAAGGAAAGGGATGGCCCCTTTGGAAAGAGTTTTGTGCAAATGAGGAGACAGGTCCCGGAAGTATAGGTCATACTTGGTGGGAGAACCTCTCTCAAATACACAAAAAGAGTTTAGGTAAAGCACGCAAGCCGATGGCGATTGTGTCCTGCTTGGCACAGTTGCGAGGCGCAGAGGAGGTCATCAGGACGCTCCGGACAGATTTAGAGGAAAGGAACCGAATGAGTAAGGTCGATGTCAGGGACATCGAGAAAGAAAACCTGGATCTTAAAGGGAAGTTGGCAGAGAAGGGTAGAGAGGTGGATGATGCCAAGAGGGCTCACCAGTCTTGTCTAGCTCATCTGAACAGTTCCCAGACCCAGTATGAGAAAGCCTATCAGGACGTGCAACGTGCCGTTCTGATAAGACAGGAATCGGAAAAGCAGGTGGAGGCATTGCAGAGGCAATGTTCCGATCTCAAAGCAGCTTTGAGAGCACTCCATGCTGCAACGACCGAACAAAGACAAAGCACAGTTGACCACGCGAAATGCAGGAAACAGATTGCGGAACTGCAATCTCTGCTTTCGGTGCAGAATGGCTTCCAAAGCACCTTTGGAGATCAGTTAGATGGGGAAAACGCCCCAGATTGGCAGGAATTAAGCGAGACAGCGCAGCGTTATGTTCAGGGAACATGTGCGCCCGCAGCTCAGCAGAAACGACAGGCACCCCAACCCCCCACAGCTCAGATCATAACCGCACCCATGAATCCCGTAACCACACAGAGGAAAGCCGAATCAGAAGGCGCCCCAGACATAACTTACACCACCCCTTTAACAGTAACCCAGCTAAGGGACGCTTGTGAAAAGATCACTCCGTTCCTCCCCACCGCAGACCCCCACCAGTTCTTTGCTAAAGTAAAACAGCAGGCTACCATGTACGGCCTGGATGAGAGAGAGCAGGTTAAGCTCACCGTGCTGAGCTTAGACCAGAGTGTAGTGGCAGCCCTCCCCGACCCACAGAACGTGGCAGGAGGCAGCCTAGAGGAGATGCACACTGCCATTTTAGATGCCATCGGGTACAATAGAGGTGACCCCGTAGAAGGATTGAATAAGTGCAGGCAGAAGAGATCCGAACACCCCACAGCATTCGCAGGAAGGCTGTGGATTCATTTCAGCGCAGTTTTCGGACAGCTAGATAGAGCGCATTTAACCCGCGAAAATATGGTTAAGTGGACGCGCACAATTATCTCACACGCAACAGAAGCAGGACAGAGCGCTTGCAATAATTACGACCCCTCAGAAGAGGCCCATAACGAAAAATGGGTCCTGAAAAGATTGTCCCGCGCTTGGGAGCAATCGCTTCAGGCAAAAGGGAAGGTTAGATCCCCAGAAGAGGCTCAGGCTGCTGCAGATATCCAAGCAGTCAGAGAGCACCAGAAGCCCGCATGGGTAAATGAAGGCAAGAGCAGCCCTCAACAGAAAGGACAGGAATGCTATAACTGTGGACAGTTAGGGCATTGGGCAAAAGAGTGCCAAGCACCCCAGCGATCTCAGAGAGGCCAGCAGACAGGCACTCTGAACCGCAACAAGGCAAAACCCATCCACAATGTAGCAGTACAGTCAGGACCCACCAATGTGGACGAGACGAACTGACGGTGTTCGGGCTCCCCCACTTGGGTCTGTGACACACTATGGGACTCATCAGGGAGGCCCGTAGTCACGGCAAAAGTCAAAGGGAAGCCCATAGAGTTACTGTGGGACACAGGAGGATCCCGCACCACCATTAACTCCACAACCACGGCACACTCAGACACGTGGCCGACCACCTCCACCATCACACTTAGCGGGTTCACCGGACACTCGCAGCAGGGACATATCACAGCACCCGTAGCGATCCAGCTAGGGAACATTAGCACAAGGCACCCCGTAGTTCTAGTAAATCTTCCCCGGACAGCAGAGCACATCCTGGGGATAGATTTCATGAACGTTCATAGCTTGTCGTTCGACCCAGTGAACCAGTGTGTCTGGCGAATGGCGAGATCAGACAGAGCCCCAGCCACCCTCACAGTAGGAGACTACGCTAATCGGATTAGCGCAGTGGGAGAGTACTCATTCGACCTGACTACGCTCCACACCGACAGACAAATTAAGGCCCTACTAAACAAACACAGGACAGCATTTGCAAGTCACCGTCATGACTGTGGTAGAATGACTGGACAAGTTCATGTTACCGGACAGGACCCCCGACCGCAAAAGCAGTATAGATTTCCCCTCGAGGCAGAGGTGGAAATAGAAAAAGTTATAGGCAGCTTGTTGGAACAAGGTGTACTGAGAACGGTAGCCTCCACCAACAATGCCCCTATTTGGCCAGTGAGGAAGCCCGACGGATCATGGCGTCTGACCATCGATTATCGGGAACTCAATAAAGTAACCCCCGCAGTAGCCCCAACGGTAGCTACTAGTCCCGAGACCATGCTCAAGCAGGGTCTCAACGCCAAGTACTTCACGGTATTGGACATCAGTAATGGATTCTGGTCAATACCATTGGCAAAAGCGTGCCAATACAAATTCGCATTCACTTTTAAAACTCAGCAGTACACGTGGACATGCCTCCCACAGGGATTCCACAATTCACCCTCCATTTTCCACCGACAGCTGGCAAGTGGATTAGAAAAATTTTCCCGACCCGAATGTCTGGTACAGTATGTAGACGACCTACTACTGCAGACAGACACAAAGGCAGAGCACATTTCGCTTCTGGCCGAACTCCTGGAACTCTTAACTGAAATTGGCTGTAAAGTTAACCCGAAAAAGGCCCAAATATTGGAAAGTAAAGTGATGTATTTGGGATCAGTCATCACGCACGGCAAACGCGAGATCGAATTCAAAAGAATTGATTCGATCGTCAAATTGCCCCTTCCCCAGAATGTATCAGCCCTCCGGTCGTTTTTAGGACTGGTTGGCTATTGTCGGAACCACATCGACGGATTCGCGACAAAAGCCGCCCCACTTTCAGACCTCCTTAAGAAAGGAGCCCCCTGGGAATGGCTTCCGCAGCATACAGGCGCTGTGGAAGAGTTGAAACGAGCCCTTAGTGCAGCACCCGCGCTGCTAGTCCCCGACCAACTTTTACCGTACGCAATAGAGGTAGCGAGCACCGATCTGACCCTCTCGGCCGTGTTGCTTCAGGAACGGCACGAGCAGCTAAGACCAGTGGCTTATGCCTCCCGACTGTTAGACCCAGTAGAACAAGGATTTTCGGCCTGTGAGAGGCACCTCCTTGCTGTCTTCTGGGCAGTGCAGTATTTCTCATACATCACCGGACTCAACCCCATTACTATTCTGACCGAACACACACCCACACAGCTACTACTAGACGGTCGACTGAAGGACGGTTCAGTTAGCCAGATTAGGGCAGCTAGGTGGACCCTACTTTTACAAGGACGGGACATTACTGTAAAACGGACACGCACACACACATACTTAGCCGACAACCTCCAATACCCCGGACAGCCCCATGACTGTGAAATTGTAGCTCCCCTGCATAACACAGGACCCTTTTTAGCCAAAACACCCCCCAGAAAGATAGGGAACCCGAAACAAAGCCCCCAGCCCACAGACACGTGTGGACCCTTGAGGATTTATGTAGACGGTTCCTCCACAGTTTTAAATGGTGAGCGTATCACAGGATGCGGCATCTATGTAGAGGACGCGCAGGGGCGCGCTCTCGAAGAGATAGCTCTTAAGTTACCAGGTCACTTAGGCGCGCAGGCAGCAGAGCTAGCAGCCATAGCGTACATAGTGGACCACCCCGATTCTTTCCCCAGCCCAGCAGACATATATTCAGACAGCTTATATGTCTGTAATAGCCTGACAGATTTTCTGCCCCTGTGGAGGACACGAGGTTTTGTCTCCGCAGACGGAAAACCCCTTCCATCAGCCCCCTTACTCCAGCATATCCTAGAGAAAGCGAAGGACAGGACCTTCGGCATTATAAAAGTTCGAAGCCACCATAGGTCATCACCCCCTGGGAATGTAAAAGCCGACGCATTGGCTAAGGCAGGTTCCAGGAGAGGACACTTATGGACCCCCCCAGCTAGCGCACCAGCTAGCGCCCCTGTGAGCGCAGTCCAAGTCTCACAGACTGATATTAAAGATCTCGTGGCAGCACAGAAACAGGACGGAGACCTCAGGGAGGTTTTCAAGGGAAACTTTGTGCCTGCTTACGAGCACTTTAAACACGCACTGACCACACATGAGGGTGTGATCATTAAGGACCAACTTTATGTGGTCCCACAGCAGGACAGGAATCAGATGATTGCCTTGTTCCATGACGGACACGGGCATCAGGGAATTGATGCAACAACGAGGCACCTCAGGCAACTCTGTTGGTGGCCTAATCTCAGGAATGATGTAACGCACTACATAGAGAATTGCCTGATTTGTGCTCAGAATAACCCGGAGCGGTATTCTAAGAAAGCACAACTTCGGCATACTCGCCCAGTTAACGGCCCTTGGACAAACCTCCAGATCGACTTTATAGGTCCATTCCCCCCTTGTCGGAATGGCTATAAATACGTTCTGGTGGTGATAGATACCTTTACCAAGTGGGTAGAGGCATTTCCCTCACGAACAAATACAGCAAAGACAGCTGCAAAGATCCTGACCCACCACATCTTCACGAGATGGGGTTTACCCCGAAGTATCGATTCGGACCAGGGATCCCACTTTACAGGACGGGTCATGAGGAACGTCCTGACAATATTCGGAATCAAACAGAACTTCCATATTGCGTATCATCCACAGTCCAGCGGGATTGTGGAGCGCATGAATCGGACCCTAAAAACTACCCTTAGGAAAATGGTTCAAGAGAACAATTCCACATGGGATTCAGTGCTCCCCTTTGCACTTATGTTCATAAGGAACACTGTCTCCACATCTACAGGATACACACCACACACACTCATGACCGGACGCCCTATGAAAGGTACAGAATTCCTTTTAGGACTGGACATGACAAGCCCCGAAGTGACGGCCCTCACACATGAAAAGGCAGTTAAAGATCTAGTTGAGACTGTGAGGTCTGCACAGCTCGCAGCCGCAGTCCAGCTAGGGAAACGCCGACAGCAACGGACTGCCTGTTTCAATAAGACCGTACACACCACAGAATTCCAGGTTGGGCAACAGGTAATGTTATCTGTTTATAACCCCAGCAGTTTTTTGGCTCCAAAATATTCCGGTCCCTACTCAATTTCGGACAAAATTAGCCCCTCCGTTTACAGGATCAAATATCCTAATGGGAAGACCGCGTGGTTCCATATAAACCAGTTAAAGGCATATGGAACACAGGCCAACCATGCTCACCATGTCCTGCTGGATGCAGCAGAACACTTCACCCCGCCCACCAGAAACACTTTTCCACCATCCCCCTCACAGACCAGTTCATCCACGGACTCGCCCACGACTCCGCCCACAGACCACTACAGACCACGCCCCGACACGCCCACAAGCTGCCACAGCAGAGACAGCAGGACTGACACTGACTCTGAAGACAGCGACAGCACACAGCCATACAGCCCACACTGCACCAACTACGACCCCGACTCCAGTGACCCCATGGAAGTCACTTACCTTAAAAACCCAGAACCACCACCCGACCCCGACTACCCCGACAACACACTCGACACTACACAATGGCACAGGGACAATTCATACAGACTTGTCCGCAATGACGAGAGTGACCCCCGGTCACACAATTCCAAAATTGCATGCCTGATCCACACAAGGGTGTGGGATCCGGGAGAGCAGGACGACACGGTGTCTGACTCCCGACACGGCAACCCCTTTGTGACCCTGTTCACAGAGGCAGAATCAAAGTGAGGTGTCCAAATGATGTAAGATAGGAATCGTTTGAGGGAAACGATGTCCTTTCTGATGGAACCTGCACGTATGTTTGTCTTCGTTTTATGTTTGTTTGTTTTCAGGAATGTAAATGTTTCAGTTGGAGGATGGACATCTTCTTTTCAGCTGAAAAGATTGTGACCACCTCACATACACGTTAGCTTGTCCGCAGATACCTTTGAGAACTTCGGTTTGATTGGAGATCTTTTCCAAAGTTGTAAGGCCACACGCCAAATAGTTTATCTGCAGATATCTCTGAGAACTTCAGTGATGTCCTCAGTTGGAGCATCTTGGCTCCCTTGGTTTTTTTTTTAGGTGCCCCTCTATTCGGCGAAATAGAGGCTGCAAGTCATGGTCAACACATTCGTACCCGTTTCTTTCCAGGTTACTCAGGCAGTGGACAAACGGCACTGAGGACCCGCCCTGTCTGAGAACCAACCCTTGGTCAGCCAAGCTCGGGTATGGCACAGCACGCCCTACCCGGGGATCCCATCCAACTCATACCCGTAGCGGCCCATACGCAACTCATTCGGATGTTTATTTCCAAGTTTGTTTTCATTTTAGGTTAGGTAGCCCTTCGGCCACCATCCCACATGCTATTTACATCCGGGAACATTTGGATGGTAAATCAGCAAAGCCTGCGAGACGGCTCGCAGAAGGAAGGATTGTTAGGTGTATGCTGGTCTTTAAATTCGCTTTTTGAAAAAAAAAATGAGGGGAGTCACAGGGTGTGACTTAGCCAGTCATTTTAAAGGGTCAATTGGGTTTTGAAAGACAGATGCACTAACAAGTAAAGGTCTTAAACTGTGTATTGACAGATACTGTGCTTGATCCCAAAGGTTTCAAAGGACGAGACAGAGGTCGAAGCCAGGATTGTCAATACCGGAGGAAGAAGGAAGAGAAAGAAGAAGAACAGCAAAATGATGGAAGCCCACTTATTACTGTTTAATGTCATATGTATATGTGTGGAAACAAGACACGTTTCCCCCACAACCCAACCGTAAATGTTAGTACAACAAACCCCCAGTGCTCAGCTCTGATCAGCGAGGTTCAGACCTGGTGTACTAAATTCATGACGTGGTACTCCATGTCCTACATAATCGAATCACTGTTGGTGATCGCGATCCTCATCATCCTAGTGCAGACCCTCAGGTTGAGGAAATGGAAGAGGAGAGCCTCTCGTTCCAGCACCTCACCCATCTATAGAGTGCAATCCCCCATCTTCGGATTCCACCAAACCCCTCAACCCCTCACTGATTACAACACTCTGTAAATAAAAATTCAGCCATGTATTATATTGTTCCATACTCGACTGCCGAGTTGGGAAGTGTGATGTTGTGGTGTGAATGGTTAAGGTTTTAGAGTGATTAAATGTTTAAGTTAAGGTTAAGGTTAATAGTGATAGGTAGAGGTTCCCAGTTGTAGTAATGCATGTCCCTTTGACATAGGGCCAAGTAGAAATGTTAGTTAAAATTTTTTTTTCTCTTCTTCCCATAGTTTAGAACAGAGTAGAACAGGAACTGGCAAGAGGTCAGAACACAAGGAGGCAAAGTACATAGGTGATCCTTCACAATAGTATGATTGTGAGGATCACAAGGAGGGAATGTAGCCATGCTGGCCACGCAAAATGGACACTGAGCCAAACTAAAATGGAAGGCTGCTGGGAAACAGACAGTTTAGCCAGAACAGCAGTCTGCAAAGAGCAGTTTGCATTCTGCAGCAGCAGAAACCAGTTTGGGCTCAGGTGAAAAGACCTTAGCTAGGTGCAAATGGCAAAACGCTTTGCATGCTAATGAGGCCATCAGACTTGAACACCCACACAATAGATACATTTGGTTCTGAATGGACACATTCCAATCAAGACCCAGACATCGAGGCACCAGAAACCTCCAAACAAAAGGACATAAGAAACGCCCCCTCCATCACGGAGACCCCCTCGCATTGGGGAATTAATCCAGTATCGATAAGAAATTGATCCAATAGGTAGAGCCCGCCCGAGAAGAGGGAAGGACAACGGAACCCCTATAAAAGATAGGGACCTCGTGTTGTCCGGTCTGTTAAACCCGTGCTCCGGCTCCGACTGACATCGCGCATCCTGACTCCAGCCGTTGAGCACCAGCCGCCGAAACCGTAAGTTCAACGCTCGCTACGCGATCCAAGCCCACTAGACTCCCAAGTACCAGAACGCTTGCTGAAGGCTGCAGACAAAACCAGGACGAAGGCCTCGTTCTCTGACCTTGCCTGTTCCTGTTAGATAAGTATTCTGTTTGCTTATGTTTAGTTGTAGCTTAGTCTCTTAGTGTGTGCATGAGTATTTATTATTAACTGTATAATAAATATTGATCGTTTGAACTTTACTAATCGGTGTATCGTCTTTATTACTTTGAATTTGACCTTGGAATACTTGTGACGTTGCCTATACGGCAACTGGCGACTCCAGAGCTAAATAATTACATAGAACAGAGCCTAGCAGTGTTAAGCACACGTCGAACTCGGAGGCGTGTTAATACACTCCAATAAACGCGTTTTACGCCCATAGTAAAACGTGCAACACAGGTGAGTCCTGTTGGGGTGGAAGTCAGCTTCTCCACCCTGTTCCTCAATATGACTGGGGGATCTAAAGGAATTGTTGTATTTAGAGAAGGTCAAATTTGCTCTGAAGGGGGTGAGTGAGGGGTTCCACACGAGATGAGGTTTGTTTATTGTGCATTTTGGGGAGCTGGTTGCTGCCAACTGCTAGGGAGGGGAAGGGCAAGCAATTTATTGTCATTTCTTCCATTGATCTGTTTTTCCCTCACCGTTGTTCCCCTTTCTCCCACTCCGCTTGGGCCAACTGTTCCCAGTTGCCCTTTGACACATTGCTCGCCTTTGTTCTGTCATTCACATATTCTAATCTCTTTATGTTGCACTATCACCACCCTTCTTAGTCTTAATCACCCCATTTACATTCCATTTGTCTTCTGTTCTCAACATCTTTATGTATCTCCACCTATTACTGGCCGCCTATCCAGCCCCACCGCTCCATGCCCTCCCACTACAGTATAAACCTGACCTTTTTCCAGTTCTTTTTTTAATCAACAATTTTCAACATTTTATCCTTTTCCAGCTCTCTCTAGCATTGACACAGAGTCATCCAGACTCAAAACGTTAGCCCCCTTTTCTCTCACACACTGATAGGGACCTGTGGATAGGATGCAGCGAATCCTCGGAAGCGTGTGACGGAAGTAGATATCTAGTGTAGAGTTGAGACTGTTTATTTAGAGATTTAACTGTTTACTGAAGAGTCCTGTGAAGAGATTGATAGAGTTTGATAGAGTTTAATTAAAGTACAATAGTAGAGTCAGATAAATATTGTTTTTCCTTGGTAAAGTGTTCAATTAAGTTATTTTGGACCTTCAGCTGACTCTTGTCACCTTTGTCTAGCTCACCGCATAGCGCACCTGAGTTGAAAAGGGTTACTGAAAACTTGTCGAGGTTAGTTGGGTACATTTACCCACATTTCGCTTTTCAAGGGAGGAGGGTGTGAAATCTCCTGTGTGGGTGATTGCGTTGGGGAAAAATAATTGTTGAATAAAATTAGGGGTGGCATAGTGGCACAGTGGTTAGCACTGCTGACTCACTGCTCCAGGGTCCCGGGTTCAATTCCGGCCTCGGGTGACTGTGTGGAATTTGTACTTTCTCCCCGTGTCCGTGTAGGTTCCTCCCACAGTCCAAATATGTGCAGGTTAGGTGGATTGGCCATGCCAAATTGCCTCTTTAGTGTCCATAATGATAGGTGTGGTTACTAGATTACGGGGATAGGGTGGAAGCGTGGGTTTAAGTAGGGTGTTCTTTCCAAGGGTTAGCGCAGACTCGATGGGTCAAATTGCCTCATTCTGCACTGCAAATTCTAAGAAAAACAGGGAAAGCTCACAGTCTAAACTTGTGAAACTCGCTGGTGGGTTCAAAAAGCTATAAAGTTCCTAATAAAAAGGTGAGGTGCAATACAGTTTGCATTGGGCTTCACTGGAACATTGCTACATATCAAGTGGGCATGTGGGCATCGGTGTGTTATGGCGGCACGGTAGTACAGTGGTTAGCACTGTTGCTCCACAGCGCCAGGGTCCCAGGTTTGATTCCAGGCTTGGGTCACTGTCTCTGCGGAGTCTGCAAGTTCTCCCTGTGTCAGCGTGGGTTTCCTCCGGGTGCTCCGGTTTCCTCCCACAAGTCCCGAAAGATGTGCTGTTAAGTGAATCAGACATTCTGAATTCTCCCTCTGTGTATCCGAACAGGCGCCGGGAATGTAGCGACTGGGGGCTTTTCACAGTAACTTCATTGCAGTGTTAATGTAAGCCTACCTGTGACAATAAGGATTATTATTATTAAAAGATGAGACCGCTTGAGTGTGAGAGTTCCTGTGACTAAAGGCCTTAATTCAACATACATTGGGAGATCCGTTCTCTGCTGCCATTCCAAGGACTTCTCACGCTGTACAGGGGTTTGTAGCACAATTTATATCTCCATCAGTTAAAGCATAAACACAAATGTCTGACAAATACAATAAAAAAGTTAACTCAATCAATTATGCATAAACACAATGGAATCACGACAGACGGCCTGGACTTCAACAACACCCCCCCCCCCCCCCCCCCCCCCCCCTCTTCAGACCCTCTTTTTGGATCTCTGGTCAGGCATTACTTGGCTCAGGTGGCCATTCCCAAGATATTTTGCTCACTAGAAACTCTAGGGATCCTGCTAGAGTCCAGTATGCTTCAGAATTGCTACTCCATCCTTCTCTTACAGCTTCTTCCAAGTCCATTGACCTAAACTAGGTTCAGAACCAGCTTTTCTTTAAATTGCAAAATCCTCGTGGATATTCCCTATGTTCGTGTTCCCTGGTAGTGGAGTCTCGGTCGTAGTGGGAACTGAGGCATACACCTTATTGGCTGCATTACCATTCATGCTGCTTGGAATACCGTTAGTCTCTGATAGCAACAGATACACAACCTAAAAGTAGGACTGCAACTAATGCAACAGCTGCCATTACACCCGAACTGGGAAGTTAGATTGCATTCTTGCCATCTTGGCTCAATGACTGGCTGAGTCCTCCAATCTCAGGCGGCATGGTAGCACAGTGGTTGGCCCTGTTGCTTCACAGCTCAGGGTCCCAGGTTCAATTCCCAGCTTGGGCCACTGTCTATGCGGAGTCTGCATGTTCTCCCGGTGTCTGCGTACGTTTCCTTCGGGTTTCCTCCCGCAGTCCAAAGATGTGCAGGTTAGGTGGATTGGCCATGCTAAATTGCCCTTAGTGTCCCAAAGGTTAGTTAGGATTACTGGGTTATGGGAAGGTGTGGGCTTAAGTAGGGTGATCTTTCCAAGGGCCGGTGCAGACTTGATGTGCCAAACGGCCTCCTTCTGCACTGTAAATTCTATGATCTCCTGGACTTTCCAATGACCAGATTAGCCTGCACCCTTCCCCTAATGATTGCTTGACGACTTGTTTTTCCACAGACGCCTTGGTAGTGATGCCTTATTCACGGCCACCCGGGCTTTTCGACCTGGGATCCCATTGATATTTAACGTACCGTCACACCATGGACTGAATACATAGTGTCAGGGGGAAATAAATAATAACGGTTGAGGTTTTAATACCATGATGTAGTTAGGCTTAAGAATTAATAAGAAAATAATTTTTAAAAGAGTTACAGATCTCTTCGTTACAAAGAGTCAACATATCTGTTTGTTGCAAAATTCAGCATCGAGCACACTCTAACAGCAGTTGGTCTTTGTAAAACTTAAAGCAGAATCTCCAGCTGAGCCTAGCACCTTCAGGACGGCATTACCTGGAACTCTTCAGCGATAACAAAGTCCTGGAGTCAGGCAGCAAGAACAGTTGTCTTGGTACCAGACAGAGATGGGGCGGTAGTCACACCATGGTGAGCTAGGAGCCTCTGCAGGGAAGTGTGTGGCTAGTGCAAGATGGGTTTGTTTTTGGTAAAATCTGTATGTCATGTCAGACTTTAATTTAAACAATATCTGCGCAATTTCACTGTGAACACCAGAGTTCGGATCAGCTGCTGGTTGAACCATCTCTCCCTGAATATTCTTGAGTAAACGACTGTAACCTGCTCTGAGCCTCCTGTGATTAGCTCCAGAGAAATCATTGATAACAATATCCAGTGAGGGCCTTGCCCACAGTGAAGGAGTCAACTATCTGTAAGCAGAAAGTGTGGTCATTATCACACTGTAATCCTCCGTATGTACCTTGTTCATACAAGGTATGAACCACTGTCTGGGAGAGGTTGGGACTGCCTTGAAGTCTCCTGCAAGGGGTTTAACTGACAGCACGATGGCAGAACAATTGCTGATGGGTTTCAGAGTATTGCAGGAGCAAATCATGTGATGCGATGTGGTACAACATTCTCATGCTGGCACCATTATGCCACCTCGGAACCGTATACCCACGGGATCCTATCTGCATCCACCTTTCCCCATCCCCAGGCATTCAAATCTAACTCCCCCCTCCCTCCTCCATATTTTCCATTCCCAAGTTCCAGCAGTATACTCAGCAGAAATCCTAATGTGTCCCCCTTGCCCCCAGTCACGGGCTGCGGAACTACTCAGTCATGTTGTGCTTCCAATATAAATTGATAAGGTCCAATTTCTCCACAGTCTGGTTTATATGCCCTAGTGCGATGACAAATCTTGTATGTTCAATATCAGATTTAATATTATCTATCAGCCCCGAGCCATCATGTCACATGTCCTTCCCTTTACACTGTGTATCTGTTATATTAATAATGACCTGGGATGGTAATCTTACCTTTTCCATTATGTCTTCAGCCTGGATCTGTAAAGCTATAAGTGCGTGTTCCGTGTTCAGTTCCTTTCACCAGCCCTTCCACAGTCTCTTTGGCGATCCATGAATCATAGAATCCCTACAGTGTCCATGAAGGACATTCGGCCTATCGAGTTTGCACCAACCGCCTGAAAGAGTATCCTACCCAGACCCACAGCCCCACCCTATCCCCGTCCCCTCACCTAACCTTTGGACACAAAGGGGCAATTTAGTATGGCCAATCCACCTAACAAATTAAAACACTGCGTATCGCTACAACCAAGTTAAATCCCATCTATGCAACATTCTTGACAATATTGTCTCTCCAATCCTGGTTCCCATCCAAATGTGGGCACATTCATCCATCCTGCCGTGACATTCACTCCTACATTGGACACCACTACTTACCACTTACTGACGTGAGTACATGTACCAGAATTGTGCCATATCCGAGCTGGTGCCGCACTGTCCCAATATTCTAACAGGACTAGACAGGGTAATGCTGGAAGATTGTTCCCAATTGTGGGGGTGTTCAGAACCAGGGGTCTGGTGGACCATTTAGAACAGAGATGAGGAGACAGTCCTTCACTCAGAGAGCGCGGTCTGTGAAATACGTTACCACGGGAAATAGTTGAGGCCAAAGCATTGTGGATGGAATTCTCCGCTCCCGAGCGGCATCAGGAAGGCCGTCGTGAACTTGGCCAAGTTTCACGACGGCCTCGGAGGCCGCTCCTCGCACCCTATTCACAACCCCCCCCCCCCCCAGGGGGCTAGGAGCAACGCTCTGTAAATCACGGCCGCCGTGCCTTGATGCTTGCGTCAAGGCGGCGCGCCGAGAATAATGTGACGGCGGTGCCTAAGTGACGTCAGCCGCGCATGCGCAGGTTGGCTGGCTCCAACCTGCGCATGCGCGGCTGACGTCACGACGGCTGCCGGCTCCAAGCCACGCATGCGCGGTTGCTGTCTTCCCCTCCGCTGCCCCGCAAGACGTGGCGGCTTGATCTTGCGGGGCGGCGGAGGGGAAAGAGTGCGTCTCTTGGAGACGCCGGCCCGACAATCGGTGGGCACCGATCGCGGGCCCCAGACCCCTTCTGAGCACGGCCGTGGTGCTCACTCCCCTCTCCGCCCCCCACAAGCCACAAACAAAACTTTGGCGCCATGTTCACGACGGCAGCGACCAGGCGTGGTTGCCGCCGTCGTGAACCGGTCGGGAACGTCAGGCCGCTCGGCCCATCTCCGAGCGGGGAGTGGGAGAATCGCTGGGGGTGCCAGGGCAGCGTGTCGTTAGTCGCCCGGCCCTCCCGCGATTCTCCAACCCGGCATGGGGAGCGGAGAATCACGCCCTGTATGTTTTTCAAGAAGCAGTTAGATATAACACTTAGGGCGAAGGGGATCAAAGGTTACGGGGAGAAAGCAGGATTAGGCTATTAAGTTGGATGATCAGTCATGATCATAATGTATGGCGGAGCAGGCTCAAAGGGTTCACACACTTGGTTTCCTGATCCATTCCTACCCCCTCCTTTTGGGATTACACCTACTGCCATGAATGCAGGCAACAGTCCTCTCCATGTTCACGGTGGCTCCCATGCTGCTAATCCTGTAGCGAGGGTGAGTACAGTTGCAGCCTCCAAGTTGCCATTTATCTGAGGATTTGCCTGGAAGCTAGCACTTTTCCAGGAGACACATCCGGAGTGAGACTCATCCAGAGTGGGGATTGAAATTTGGTAATTTGGTGCAGTGAGGTAAATCGGTGCAGAATGTGAGGATGTGCTTTTTAACCCTGGTAAGTGACTGGTAAGTAGTCTCTCTTTTTCTTTTCATTGTCTAATTTATTTATTTTTATTTTGAAATTCTAGTTGTTTAAGTTTACCAAGGGTTTAAGACATGGCAGGAGATCCCAGACCCGTGTCATGCTTCTCGTGTGCGATGTGGGAGCTCAGGGACACGTCCACTGTCCCTGGCTCCTTCACGTGCAAGAAGTGTGTTCAGTTGCAGCTCTTGTTAGACCGCTTGATGGCTCTGGTGCTGCGGATGGACTCACTTTGGAGCATCCGCGACGCTGAGGAGGTTGTGGATAGCACGTTTAGCGAGTTGGTCACACCGCAGGTGAAGGTTACTGAGGGAGATAGAAAATGGGTGACCAAAAGAAAGAGCAAGAGTAGGAAGGCAGTGCAGGTGTCCCCTGCGGTCATCTCCCTGCAAAACAGATATACCGCTTTGGATACTGTTGAGGGAGATGGCTCACCAGGGGAAGGCAGCAGCAGCCAGGTTCATGGCACCGTGGCTGGCTCTGCTGCACAGCAGGGCAGGAAGAAAAATGGCAGGGCTATAGTGATAGGGGACTCGATCGTAAGGGGAATAGACAGGCGGTTCTGTGGACGCAATCGAGACTCCAGGATGGTATGTTGCCTCCCTGGTGCAAGGGTCAAGGATGTCTCGGAGCGGCTGCAGGACATTCTGGGGGGGAGGGTGAACAGCCAGCTGTCGTGGTGCACATAGACACCAACGATATAGGTAAAAAACGGGATGAGGTCCTACAAGCGGAATTCAGGGAGTTAGGAGTTAAACTAAAAAGTAGGACCTCAAAGGTAGTAATCTCAGGATTGCTACCAGTGCCACGAGCTAGTCAGAGTAGGAATGTCAGGATAGATAGGATGAATGCGTGGCTCGAGAGATGGTGCAAGAGGGAGGGATTCAAATTCCTGGGGCATTGGGACCGGTTCTGGGGGAGGTGGGACCAGTACAAACTGGACGGTCTGCACCTGGGCAGGACTGGAACTGATGTCCTAGAGCTGTTGGGGAGGGTTTAAACTAATGTGGCAGGGGGATGGGAACCGATGCAGGAAGTTGGAAGGTAGTAAAACAGGGACAGAAGCAAAAGGAAGTAAGGGCAAAAGTGCAAGGCAGAGAAGACATAGTCAAAAATCTAAAAGGGCGACAGTACAAGGTACAGTGACTGAGGGGAGCTCAGTGAATAGGCCCAGTAATAACAAAAGGAATAAAACTGGAGATGTTAAGATTCAAAACAGAGGTAAAAAAACCAACATAAGTGTACTTTACCTGAATGCTCGTAGTATTCGGAATAAAGTAAATGAGTTGATGGCACAAATCATCGTAAATGACTATGATTTAGTGGCCATTACTGAAACATGGTTAAAGGATGGTCACGACTGGGAGTTAAATATCAGAGGGTATCAAACTATTCGGAAAGACAGAGTGGATGGTAAGGGAGGTGCTGTTGCTCTGTTATTTAAGGATGACATCCAGACAATAGTAAGGGATGACATCGGTGCTATGGAGGATAAGGTTGAATCCATTTGGGTGGAAATCAGGAATAGTAAGGCGAAAAAGTCACTGATAGGAGTAGTCTATCGGCCACCAAATAGTAACGATATGGTGGGGCAGGCAATAAACAAAGAAATAACTGATGCATGTAGAAATGGTACAGCAGTTATCATGGGGGATTTTAATCTACATGTCGATTGGTTTAACCAGGTCAGTCAAGGCAACCTTGAGGAGGAGTTTATAGAATGTATCCGCGATAGTTTCCTAGAACAGTATGTAATGGAACCTACGAGGGAACAAGCGGTCCTAGATCTTGTCCTGTGTAATGAGACAGGATTGATTCATGATCTCATAGTTAGGGATCCTCTCGGAAGGAGCGATCACAATATGGTGGAATTTAAAATACAGATGGAGGATGAGAAAGTAAAATCAAATACTAGTGTTTTGTGTTTAAACAAAGGAGATTACAAGGGGATGAGAGAAGAACTAGCTAAGGTAGACTGGGAGCTAAGACTTTATGGTGGAACAGTTGAGGAACAGTGGAGAACCTTCCAAGCGATTTTTCACAGTGCTCAGCAAAGGTTTATACCAACAAAAAGGAAGGACGGAAGAAAGAGGGAAAATCGACCGTGGATATCTAAGGAAATAAGGGAGAGTATCAAATTGAAGGAAAAAGCATATAAAGTGGCAAAGATTGCTGGGAGATTAGAGGACTGGGAAATCTTTATGGGGCAACAGAAAGCTACTAAAAAAGCTATAAAGAAGAGTAAGATAGAGTATGAGAGTAAACTTGCTCAGAATATAAAAACAGACAGTAAAAGTTTTTACAAATATATAAGTCAAAAAAGAGTGGCTAAGGTAAATATTGGTCCTTTAGAGGATGAGAAGGGAGTTTTAATAATGGGAAATGCGGAAATGGCTGAGGAACTAAACAGGTTTTTTGGGTCGGTCTTCACAGTGGAAGACACAAATAACATGCCAGCGACTGATAGAAATGAGGCTATGACAGGCGAGGACCTTGAGAGGATTGTTATCACTAAGGAGGGAGTGATGGGCAAGCTAATGGGGCTAAAGGTAGACAAGTCTCCTGGCCCTGATGGAATGCATCCCAGAGTGCTAAAAGAGATGGCTAGGGAAATTGCAGATGCACTAGTGATAATTTACCGAAATTCACTAGACTCTGGGGTGGTCTCGGTGGATTGGAAATTAGCAAACGTGACGCCACTGTTTAAAAAAGGAGGTAGGCAGAAAGCAGGAAATTATAGGCCAGTGAGCTTAACTTCGGTAGTAGGGAAGATGCTGGAATCTATCATCAAGGAAGAAATTGCAAGGCATCTGGATAGAAATTGTCCCATTGGGCAGACGCAGCATGGGTTCGTAAAGGACAGGTCATGCTTAACTAATTTAGTGGAATTATTTGAGGACATTACCAGTGCAGTAGATAAAGGGGAGCCGATGGATGTGGTATATCTGGATTTCCAGAAAGCCTTTGACAAGGTGCCACACAAAAGGTTGCTGCATAAGATAAAGATGCGTGGCATTAAGGGTAAAGTAGTAGCATGGATAGAGGATTGGTTAATTAATAGAAAACAAAGAGTTGGGATAAATGGGTGTTTCTCTGGTTGGCAATCAGTAGCTAGTGGTGTCCCTCAGGGATCAGTGTTGGGCCCACAATTGTTCACAATTTACATAGATGATTTGGAGTTGGGGACCAAGGGCAATGTGTCCAAGTTTGCAGATGACACTAAGATGAGTGGTAAAGCGAAAGGTGCAGAGGATACTGGAAGTCTGCAGAGGGATTTGGATAGGTTAAGTGAATGGGCTAGGGTCTGGCAGATGGAATACAATGTTGACAAATGTGAGGTTATCCATTTTGGTAGGAATAACAGCAAAAGGGATTATTATTTAAACGATAAAATATTAAAGCATGCCGCTGTTCAGAGAGACTTGGGTGTGCTAGGTCATGAGTCACAGAAGGTTGGTTTACAAGTGCAACAGGTGATTAAGAAGGCAAATGGAATTTTGTCCTTCATTGCTAGAGGGATGGAGTTTAAGACTAGGGAGGTTATGTCGCAATTGTATAAGGTGTTAGTGCGGCCACACCTGGAGTATTGTGTTCAGTTTTGGTCTCCTTACTTGAGAAAGGACGTACTGGTGCTGGAGGGTGTGCAGAGGAGATTTACTAGGTTAATCCCAGAGCTGAAGGGGTTGGATTATGAGGAGAGGTTGAGTAGACTGGGACTGCACTCATTGGAATTTAGAAGGGTGAGGGGGGATCTTATAGAAACATTTAAAATTATGAAGGGAATAGATAGGATAGATGCGGGCAGGTTGTTTCCACTGGCGGGTGAAAGCAGAACTAGAGGGCATTGCCTCAAAATAAGGGGAAGTAGATTTAGGACTGAGTTTAGGAGGAACTTCTTCACCCAAAGGGTTGTGAATCTATGGAATTCCTTGCCCAGTGAAGCAGTTGAGGCTTCTTCATTACATGTTTTTAAGGTAAAGATAGATAGTTTTTTGAAGAGTAAAGGGATTAAGGGTTATGGTGTTCGGGCCAGAAAGTGGAGCTGAGTCCACAAAAGATCAGCCATGATCTAATTGAATGGCGGAGCAGGCTCGAGGGGCCAGATGGCCTACTCCTGCCCCTAGTTCTTATGTTCTTATGAAACAAATTAATTAAACGAGGGGTTGGTGGCGTTGCTGCTGGGAGAAACAGGTTGTGAGATGTAGGCTTTTACTGTGACCAGTGCTTCCACCTTCCTCTCCCTGCCATATCGAGGCACACACCTTGTCATTATTACCTTGTATGGTCCCTGCCTGCCACCTTGGGGGGAATCCAGGTCGGTCAGGGGGCCTCTTTACCATCGACTTCTCATAAAGCTTCAGTAACTGTTACATTCCTGTCTCCTGTTGCTATCGCACCTTGAATCATAGAATTTACAGTGCCGAAGAAGGCCATTCGGCCCATCGAGTCTGCGCCGACTCTTGGAAAGAGCACCCTACTTAAGCCCACGCCTCCACCCTATCACCTAGTAACCCCATCTAAACTTTTTGGACACTAAGGGCAATTTAGCAAGGCCAATCCACCTAACCTGCACGTCTTTGGGCTGTGGGAGGAAACTAGGGCCCCCGGAGAAACCCACACAGCCAGTCACGGGGAGAACCTGAAACTCCACACACGACAGTGACCCAGGGCCGGAATTGAACCGGAGCTGTGAGGCAGCAGTGCTAACCACTGTGTCACCTTGCCACCCCCCAACTCCATTAATTGTTCACACAATGCACATACCATCTGGGTTTATCTCGTAATGGCTCAGCATCTTCACTGGCTGTGGTGGTTCGCTCTGGTAGTTGCATAGCCCTTCCTGTCATTAATTCCAATGTGGTCAGTACGGTGGGTTGGGTTGGGGCAGCTTGCTGTTGTATTAAGTTTACCCAATCCACCCACGCATGTCCTGTCTGTTCTGCGGCCTTGGCAATAGCAGTTTTTACAGTCCAATTCATCCGTTTTACAATGCTTGGGCTTTGGGGATGATATGGGATGTGAAATCTTTGCTTTATTCCGAGTAACTGACACACTTTCCTCATTACCCTTCCTGTTCAATGAGTCCCCTGATCTGAATCTATTTTGAGAGGCATTCCCTACCTTGGTCTTACCTCTTCTGCCAGGATTTTAGCTGCTGTCAAGGCCAAACTGTCCCGAGTCGGGAATGTCTCCACCCACCGAGTGAAGTGATCTATGATCACTGAACAGGATGCTTTCCCCCCCTACTATTAGGCAAGGAGAGCCGGAAAGTCAATTTGGAAATTCTCACAGGGGCCCTTCAGTCTGGGCTGATTAGCCATCTTCACCTTGACAGCTTTCCCTGAGTTCTTGGTGCAGATTAGTCATTTGTGACAGAACTTGGCCTCTTCCCCTTCCCTTGCCTGGCCAACACCAGCAGCGCTCCAGCAGTCGCAACCTGGTGTTCCTTCCCTGGTGCGCTGTTCCATGGTGCATTCCTCGTAAGTTCTGTCTAATTCACGGTGGAGCTCTCCCCTTCTTTCGCCAAATGCGCTCCTTACCCTCACAAACCTGCAAGGCTGGTTTAGCTCACTCAGCTAAATCGCTGGCTTTTAAAGCAGACCAAGCAGGCCAGCAGCACGGTTCGATTCCCGTACCAGGCACCGGAATGTGGCGACTAGGGGCTTTTCACAGTAACTTAATTGAAGCCTACTCGTGACAATTAGCGATAAAAAAAACCCAGTCTTTTCCCAATCTTCCATAGAATCATAGAATTTACAGTGCAGAAGGAAGCCATTCGGCCCATCGAGTCTGCACCGGCTTTTGGAAAGAGCACCCTACCCAAGCACTCACCTCCACCCTATCCCCAGCACCCAGTAAGCCCACCCAACACTAAGGATAATTTTGAATTTAGTATGGCCAATCCACCTAACCTGCACATCTTTGGACTGTGAGAGGAAACCGGAGCACTCAGAGGAAACCCACACAGACACGAGGAGAACGAGCAGACTCCGCACAGACAGTGACCCAAGCTGGGAATCGAACCAGAAAACCTGGAGCTGTGAAGCAATTGTGCTAACCACTATACTACCGTGCTGCACTTCTTCAAGGGGGGAGGGGGAGATTCTCATACAACTCCCTGACCTTAACCCCCTCTGGATCGATGGCACTGCCAGCTTTGGTGTGGAAATTAGGGTAAATTTTCAGGCCCATTGATTGGCCCACCGAATGGGGTCTTCTGACCTGCCCTGCTCTCTTTCTGAAGGGCCACTCTTTAATGCGCCCTCTTTGCGAGGTTATGTACCCCCTCCTTGCCCATACTGCCAGAGTAAGAAGTCTTGCAACACCAGGTTAAAGTCCAACAGGTTTGTTTGGAATCATTAGCTTTCGAAGCGTCGTTCCTTCATCAGGGGAGTGAAGAGGTGGGTAACACAACCACATATATAGATAAAGCCAATGATGCAAGATAATACTTTAAATATAAGTTGCGTTGTTCAGTTTTCCAATTGGTGACTGGTGGGAGAAGGAATATGGATCACTGCCATCATGTGGCATCTCCACATCACACTGCCAGAGAGTCAGGCACTGCCTGTCTGTACAAATGTTTACCCTTCTGTCGCTGCAGCCACCAAATCCGGCCACCAGGGCCCACCAGTAGCCCACCCCCGCCACCCCACCTCTAAAGCACTGTGTTTAACTACGGCCCAGTCATTTTCACTACTCCTCACCCTATCTCATGTATCTCCGCGGCCCATCAACAAACAACTGCATTTCTCCCTCCCTCCCTCCAGGGGTACATCTTTAACAACATTTCCCCTTCCTCAGTCTCACAACTGTGCGCATTCTCGCTGCGGGGTTTGTTCCAACATCCCGGATTATCTGCAAAGATTGGGAATCAGAAGCGCCTCCCAAGCGGTTCTTTGGCTATGAGGGCAATCTGCCTGTGTTCACTCATTCTAGCTGTGTGTGTGGGGGTGTGTGTGTGGGTGTGTGCGGGTGTATGTGTGTGCCGGGATGATCTCTCCCACCTTTACTCCGGGTTCACTAACACGTACTGCCCAGGCTGCAGGCTGCCGCCGCTGCATTACGGGCAAGTGAGTCCATCCCAGACTGCAGCCATCTGGGTGGGTGATTCTGTTCAGCCTGCCACTCTGCCAGAATATAGGTGAAACAGCCTGTCCCTGTCTGGTCGCCCGAGGGCTGGTGCGCTGGGGAAAGTAGATAGGACAGAAATATTCAGGACACAAGACAAAGGAAGTGTTAATGGTAGTGCGCTGGCCATGGCCTGTTTAATCTAGGTGGGTGGGTGTTCTTCCCTGAACTTCACCTGCCTGTTTGCCGTTCGCCCCACGTCTGCGTGGGTTTGCTCTGGGTGCTCCAGTTTCCTCCCACAGTTCAAAAATGTGCACGTTAGGTTCAGGGATTATTGGGGTAGGGTGGGAGAGTGGGCCTGGGTAGGGTCCGTGCAGACTTAATGGGCCAAATGGCCTCCTTCTGCATTGTAGGGATTCTATGATTCTATTACTCCTCCCACTCTGTCAGCTCTGTGGGAGCAGACCGCACACCCCGCCCAATTTGGCACTGCAAGGATTCCACTAATGTTCCCAAGGTAGGGACAAAATTCCTACAGTAGTTGAATAATAATAATCTTTATTATTGTGACAAGTAGGTTCACATTAACACTGCAATGAAGTTACTGTGACAAGCCCCTAGTCGCCACACTCTGGTGCCTGTTCGGGTACACAGAAGGAGAATTCAACAAAGAACAAAGAAAAGTACAGCATAGGAACAGGCCCCTCAGCCCTCCAAGCCTGCACCATGTTGCCCGTCTAAACTAAAATCTTCCACACTTCCGCATCCCTCTATTCCCATCCTATTCATGTATTTGTCAAGATGCCCCTTAAACATCACTATCCTTCCTGCTTCCACCACCTCCTCCGACAGCGAGTTCCAGGCACCCACTACCCTCTGTGTAAAAAAACTTGCCTCATACATCTCCTCTAAGCCTTGTCTTTCGCACCTTAAACCTATGCTCCCTGACTTCCGGTGGCGACCATGGAGGAGTAGGTCGCACATTCGATAGCTCCCGCCTGAAACGGACTTTCGGACCTTTTTTCCCGACTTTTCTCAGACTTTATGGGATAGATCGGTGAAGTGAACAATATTAAGAAAGATTCCCTCTCTGATGTATGGCTAATTGGACTAGAAGTGGCCGTGTGAAAAGACTCAGCCCGGATAGAGTGAAGCAGTCGGAGCTGGTATCACGGCGCAGCATGGAGGAGGGTCAGGACCAGGGAGCGGCGATGAAGGTGAAGTTTTTTCAGGACTGTTTCGCTGAGCTGAAAAAGGAAACGCTGGAGCCGACCAAGGCTGCGATCGATCAAGTGGTTTTGAATCAGGCGCCCAAGGGAAAGTGATACAAGAAATTGAGCTGAAGTTGTCCAGCCAGGAGGACTATCTAACCGCGCTGGAACATAAGGTGGATGTGTTGGATGAGCGCCACAAGAGAATGCAGGAGAAGTTGGAGGACCTGGAGAACAGGTCCAGGAGGCAGAACTTGAGGATCATTGGCCTCCCTGAAGGAATTGAGGGGTCGAATGCGGGAACATATGTGGCGAGCATGCTGGAGACGCTGATGGGGCCCGGGGCGTTTTCTCGGCCCCTGGAAGTGGACGGAGCGCATCGAACCCTCGCAAGGAAGCCGAAGGTGAATGACCCGCCGAGGGCCATGGTGGTGTGTTTCCACCGTTTATCGGACAAAGAACTCCTCTTGCGGTGGGCCAAGAGGGAGCGGAGTAGCAGATGGGAGAACAGCGAGGTGCGCATCTACCAGGACCTGGGAGCAGAGCTGGCCAAGAGACCTGCTGAGTTTAACCGGGTGAAGGCAATCCTCTTCAAGAAGGGGGTGAAATTCGGGATGCTGTATCCAGCACGGTTGTGGGTTATGCATGAAGACCGGCACTTTTATTTTGAGGCACCGGACGATTTATGGTCTTTTCTCAAGGAAAAGAAGTTGGAAGCGTCTTAAAGGACACTAAAGTCTTGAAGGAGTTATGTGGCGGCGGTTTGTAATTTTTGTAATTCTTGTATTGGTTCAAATAAGACTGTATGTGGTTCTGGGTTATGTATTGGGCTGGGGTGGTGGTCTGAGGGAGTTTTGTTTTTGCAGAGATTGGATGCGGAGGGGAGAGGGGAGCCCTGAAGTTGGTGCTATTCTTTGCGTGGTTGGGTCTGGTTTCAAGCAATTGTTTCTGCATTGTTTTATGTGAATTTCTTTTACTTGAGGTTGTTTACTTACTGGGGACTGCGATGTTTTAAATGGTTTATGCATGTCGGCAGAGGGGTTTGAACAAAAAGGAGCCAGACTGTTTGGCACCAAGTGCAGAGGCTGTTGGGGTCAGCATGGGTCAGCTGACTCTCGGAAGCGTGGTGGGGGTTGCACATGTGCTAAGATGGTGCTTGACCTGGGGGATTTAGGTTTTGGGGGCTGTTGTGGGGGGCGGGAGGGGGGGAGGGGGAGGCTGCTTCACTGACAGGGGAGGAACTATTATTGGGGATCAAAAGGGAGGTCGAGGGTCGTTGCTGCTTGTGGGGGAGCTCGGTCAAGCAGGAGGTGCGGGCTCTGGGCTGGCCAAAAAAAGGTTATGGCTCATCAGCAGTGGGGGGGGGGGGGGGGGGGGGGGGCTGGCAGTCCCCTGGCCAGGCTGACAACGTGGAATGTGAGGGGTTTGAATGGGACGGTCAAAAGGTCTCGCGTTTTCGCGCATTTAACAGGGCTGAAGGAAGACATAGCAATGCTTCAAGAGACACATCTAAAGATTGTTGATCAGACGAGATTGAGAAAGGAGTGGGTTGGTCAGATGGTTCACTCTGTGCTGGACTCAAAATAGGGGGTAGCAATATTGATCAGCAAGCAGGTGGTGTTTGAGGCTGGAAGAACTGTGGCAGATAAGGAGGGTAGATATATTATGGTGAGTGGGAAGCTGGAGGGTGTACGGGGGTGCTTGTAAACGTATACACTCTGAACTGGGACGTTGTGGGATTTATGAGACGGGTGTTAGGCAAGATCCCAGACCTAGAGTTTCATGGCTTGATCATGGGGGGGGGGACTTTAACACAGTCATTGATCCCGATCTGGACCAGTCAAAATCCAGGACTGGAAGAAGGCCAGCTGCGGCGAAAGAGTTGAGGGGTTTCATGGAGCAGATGGGGACAGATAGACCCGTGGAGATTCAAGTGGCCGAGGGCGAAGGAGTTTTTGTTTTTTTCTCATGTCCATAAAGTTTACTCCCACATTGATTTTTTTGTTCTAAGCAGGGCGCTAATTCCCAAGGTGGCAGGGACGGAATATTCGGCGAGTGCAGTCTCTGATCATGCCCTGCATTGGCTGGATTTGCAGTTGAGTGAGGAGAGAGGGCAGTGCCCACTGTGGAGGCTGGATGTGGGGTTGTTAGCGGACGAAGCGGTTTGCGGGCGGGTGAATAAGTCCATTCAGAATTACCTGGATACAAACGATACGGGTGAGATATCAGCAGCGGTAGTTTGGGAGGCTCTGAAAGCAGTTGTAAGAGGGGAACTAATTTTGATTCGGTCCCATAGAGAAAAGGTGGAACGAGCAGAGAGGGAGAGATTAGTGGAGGAGATACTTCGAGTGGATAGGAGATATGCGGAGGCCCCGGACGTCGGGCTCCTGAGGGAGCATCGGAAACTACACGCAGAGTTTGAGTTGTTGACCACGGGGAGGGCGGTGGAGCAGTTGAGGAGGGCAGGGGGGGGGGGGCGGTCTACAAATATGGGGAAAAGGTGAGCAGGATGTTGGCGCACCAGCTTAGGAAGAGAGAAGCAGCCAGGGAGATTGGGGGAGTAAGGAATAGAGAGGGCGACATGGTATTGGACCCGGGGGGGGGGGGGGGGGGGGGGGGGGGGCTGAATGACGTTTTTAAAGCATTGTATAGTAAATTATATGAGTCAGAACCCCCACCTGGTGTAGAAGGGATGAGGCAGTTCCTGGATCAGTTGAGGTTTCCGAGGGTGTAGGAGGACCTGGTGGAGGGGCTGGAGGACTCGATTGAGGCAGAGGAAATTGTTAGAAGACTGGAGGGCATGCAGTCGGGCAAGGCTCCGGGGCCAGACACTTACCCGGTAGAATTCTATAAGAAGTTTTCAGAGGTGTTGTGCCCACTGCTGATGAGAACCTTTAATGAGGCTAAAGAAAGGGGTATCCTCCCCCCAACGATGTCGCAGGCCTCGATTTCGCTCATCCTAAAACGGGGAAAAGGACCCGGAGCAATGTGGGTCATATAGGCCGATCTTGCTTTTGTAGATGCCAAGCTGCTGGCTAAGATTTTGGCCACTAGGATAGAAGACTGTGTCCCGGGGGTGATAGGTGAGGACCAAACCGGATCAATTATCAATGCTAACGTTCGGAGGCTTTTGAATGTAATTATGATGCCCTCAGAAGGAGAGGAGGCGGAGGTGGTAGTTGCAATGGACACGGAGGCTTTTGATCAGGTGGAGTGGGAGTATCTTTGGGAGACGCTGGGAAGGTTTGGGTTTGGTGGGGGCTACATCGACTGGGTGCGATTGGTCTACCAGCCGCCGGTAGCGAGTGTGTGCACAAACCAGCTAAGGTCGGGGTACTTTAAGCACTCCCCGTTGCTGTTCGCTCTGGCTATAGAGCCGTTGGCCATGGCGCTGAGAGCTGGTTTGGGGGGGGGAGGGGGGAGGGGTGGAGCACTGGGTTTCGCTGTACGCGGACGATCTACTCTTGTACATCTCGGACCGAGTGGAGGGATGGGGGAGATTATGCAGATCTTGGGGGAATTTGGCTGGTTCTCGGGGTATAAATTGAACATGGGAAAAAGTGAATTGTTCGTGATCCAGGCAAGGGGGCAGGAGAGGAGACTGAAGGAGCTGCCACTCATGGGAAAAAGTGAATTGTTCGTGATCCAGGCAAGGGGGCAGGAGAGGAGATTGAAGGAGCTGCCACTCAGGATAGTAGAGAGGAGCTTTCGCTACCTGGGAATACAGGTGGCTCGGAAATGGAAGGCATTACAGAGGCTCAACCTAACCGGGCTGGTGGAGGAAATGGA
Organism: Scyliorhinus canicula; assembly: GCF_902713615.1. Lineage (NCBI taxonomy): Eukaryota > Metazoa > Chordata > Chondrichthyes > Carcharhiniformes > Scyliorhinidae > Scyliorhinus > Scyliorhinus canicula. The sequence goes on from NC_052153.1 coordinate 169,294,462, forward strand.
GGGGGACTTTAAAAGATGGGATATGCTCCCGCTATCGCTGGCGGGGAGGGTGCAGACTGTGAAAATGGCGGTGGAGTGTGCGTCAGTCTGGACCCCGATTTGCAATAACCACAGGTTCGCGCTGGGCAGGATAGATGGCGGGTTCCGAAGTTGGCAGAGAGCAGGAATTAGATGGATGGGAGATCTATTCATAGACGGGAGTTTTCCCAGTCTGAAGGCGCTGGAGGACAAGTTCAAGCTGCCGCCGGGGAATGGTTTCAGATATTTACAAGTCCGGGATTTTCTGAGGAAACAGGTGTTGGGTTCCCGCTGATCCCGCTACGGGAGATACAGGACAGAGTAGTGTCCGGTGCCTGGGTGCGGGAGGGGAAAGTGTTGGATATCTATCAGGAGTTGTTGGAGGCAGAGGAGACCCCAGTGGAGGAACTGAAGGGCAAGTGGGAGGAGGAGCTAGGTGGGGAGTTAGAGGCGGGTCTGTGGGCGGACGCCCTAAGCAGGGTTAATTCCTCATCATGTGCCAGGTCCAGTCTAACACAGTTTAAGGTGGTACACCAGGCATACATGATGGCGGCGAGGATGAGCAAGTTTTTCAGGGTAGAAAACAGATGTGCGAGGTGTGCGGGAAGCCCAGCAAACCATATCCATATGTTTTGGACATGCCCGAAGCTTGGAGGGGTCTGGCAGGGGTTTGCCAAGGCAATGTCCAAGGTGCTAGGTAAGCGGGTAGTGCCGAGTGCAGAGATAGCGATCTTTGGAGTGTCAGAAGACCCGGAGTTCAGGGAGTGAAAGAGCCCGAAGTTCTGGCTTTTGCCTCCCTAGTAGCCCGGAGACGGATCCTTTTAATGTGGAGGGACTCAAAATAAGCAAATAAGCACGTCTTTTGGGACTTATGGGAAGAAACCGGAGCACCTGGAGGAAACCCACGTAGACGCAGGGAGAGTGTGCAGACTCCGCACAATGACCCAAGCGGTAATCGAACCTGGGACCCTGATGCTGTGAAGCAACAGTGCTAACTACTGTGCTACCGGCTGATCTCCCCTAAGCGTGGCAAAGCCTTTCTACTATGTCCTCGCTCTCAATTCTCTCTATCCATTGCTTCGACTATCTTCCCTTCTATCAATATTTTGTTGGTTCCTTATCCTTTGTAAACACCAATACAAAGTACACTGGGCAGGATTCTGTGATGCTGAGGCTAAGTGTTGACACTGTCTAGAAACGTGGCCTCAGGATCAGCAATTCTGGCTCCTGCAGGGGGCCAGCAAGGCACTGGAGTGGTTCACGCTGCTCCAGTTGCTGATCCTGCCATGAACTGGGCGCCATGGGATCCGCGCATGTGTGGTGGCACTGGTGGCAATGCGCACATGCGCTATGGTACCAGCGCAACATGGTGCAGGGCTACAGGGGCTGGCGCGAAAGAAAGGCCGGCCCACTGATCGGTGGGCCCCAATTGCGGGCCAGGCCACATGGGAGGCACCCCCCCCCCCCCCCCCCCAGGGGTCGGACCCCCCTCCCCCCCACCGCAGGCCATCCTCCGACCCCTCCACGCCAGGTTTCTGCCATCTGAGAGCAAGTATGGACGGCGGCAGTGGGATTCGGGGTTTTTTACGACGGCCGCTCGGCCCATCCTGGGCCAAGAATTGGTGGGTGAGCCGTGTAGAGCAGCCCCCGCCCGGCGCCGATTCTCCGTTCTGCGGAGAATCGCGTGCCGGCGTCAGGGCAGCGTGGCGCGATTTGCACCGGTCGCAGGGCTTCTCCGGCCCGGCCCCTGGCTGAGAGAATCCCGCCCACTATGTATTCTAGCCTTTCCCTGTGTTTCTCAGCATCTATAACCTTCTTCCCCCCCCTATTAGGATTCAATCCATCTCCTACTGTCCACTTACTATTTACATGTGGGTAGAAAATTTTGGGTTCCCTATCATAGTCCTTCTCCCCTCTCAAACTATGGGCGGAAGTCTTCAAACCCACAGTACTTGATTCAGTACTGAATCCAGAGGGACTGGGTAGAGGCTCGTGCCAGGCATAGATACCATGCGAGTGATGAGTTGGGGACCCAGGGTGGGCAGCAGAGTGGAAGAAGGTGCTTTCATTGAGGGACAGACTTCTTCAGACTGCTAGCCTTTTGCCTCTGCTTTGCTGGCATCCTGTATGGTCTGAAGGAGAGGTGGGCTGGAGAGAGTGATAGGAGTGTGCTGGACTAGTGTTTAAATATGACACTGGGAACTTTGAACTCATCAACGGACGGCAGGTGGCCAAAACAGTTGCCGACCCACCAGGAGAGTCGGAGAACTCACCGGTACTTGATTAGTAAGGTTTCAAGTGTAGAATCTGGTGCGGAACAGTGTTCGCTGGAGCTGCCCACCACCACCCCAGTCTCAAAATGGGATAATTCCATCCTATATTGGACCTGTTCTCACTTGAAGAACTCACCTAACATACATTATATACCCTCTTTTGCTATTACATCATCATCATCCAAGGAGCCCTGTTCTTGGCTCACTCTCCCACCGCTGGAACATATCCAAAACATTTCTTCCTTAAAAATCATTCATTGTTCCATTGTAGGTTTTCATGCCATTCTTTGGTTCCATTCTACCCTGACTGGATCCCTTCTCATCGTTGAAATTAGCACTTTTCCAGTCTGGACATTCGACTATATTGGTCGTGCTGTCTAAATTATGGAATCACGTTGTTTTCTTACAATTTTACAACTCCATTTTTGTGGAGGCACATCATTGTAGACTTGGAATCCAACATTCTCGATGCTTGCACAACATTTCCCTCAGAGAGCACGTATGTGCAAATTTTATTATTAAGTCAAAATCTGAATTCACTTAACACTGCAGCGGTTTGATCAAATAACTTGCACCCAAAAATCATGCCCATACATGATTTACTGAAAGATTTTGCAGCAGCTCCTCTCAAACATCAAGGCTGCATGATAATTATAAATGGAACATTTATAATAGCATATATTCCAACCATATCACTTTGAACTTTAACAATACAAAGCTCATAATGAAAACATGTAACAATCTTAATAATTCTTAGTTCTTCATCAACCTACTTTTGCTTACAGAACACTAATTTCAACATCTAGAAAATGTTAAGCTTTTATGCCTCTCGGACAATTGCAGCAAATGTGTGAGAATTAGGAAACATTCGACTATTGCAAAATGCTGCAGCTCCAGTTCAAACAGCCAGTTAATTTTATACATCCATGAATAAGGGTGATGATTTTATTCCTTTCTCGTCGCAATAGTTTGATTTTTCTTCCACAAGACAGATTGTTCGTCAAGCAGCTACAACAATTACTTCATCCGCCTGCCGACCCTGTGGCTAAAATGAAACCAGAAACATAAAAAAGTCATATTAAGAATGATTAAACGTCGGAACCATTTTTGGAAATAAACTAAATAATTCTTCCCTATGCATTTCATACAAATGTATACGGGTCATAACCCTTGCACGACTGAAGTAAAATCAGGTTAAAAAGGGGGTCTAGATTCAGTCTACCTTCACAAAAACGTGTGTGGGAAGGAATCTGCTCAGCAGCTGGGTAGAGACTGCAGGAAACCGTGACAAGCTTATGTTGAGACCTGGCAGTTGCTGGTACCCAGCCATGAGCGGATAGAAGTTGTACAATAACTCCTGTTCGGTGTCTGGCAGAATTCGCAAATGGACCTTGGGAAAAAGAGCAAAAGGAAAAAGTCAGAAAATAAAATGGAAGCAGTTTGGAGAGCCCAGACAAAAAGCAATTACCTCCTCCGGATAATTACTGGATAATTCCATCCCCCCACACCCACAACCGGCCTCAAACACAAAAAAAAAAAATCTTCAGACCCACCTACTCACTTAAAATGTATTAGCAGCTACATATTATACCTGTTTCAGACCAGAAAACATGAATGCATCATTGGGCTCCACAAAAATCTCCACATCCTGCACCAGTTTGGTCCTATTTTGCAACCAATATTTGACTGGCAAAGACTCGCGGACCCTACCGAATGATGGAAGATCTTTCAAAGAAAGAAGAGAAGTGTAAATTTAGTTTACACTATTGCAAGTGCTTCCGTTAAAGTAGAACAGCGGTATATTTATGTATATTAAATTCACTGTAGACCATTATAGAAACATGCACGTAATACTAATTTGATGAAAATTAAAGAACAATTTTCATTAGAAACTTGGAATTATCAGCAAATAATAAGCTTTGAATGTCCAAAACGCGTTCAGTATTAGAGAATGTTTAGACTTGAAATATTGTACATAATTGTTGCCAAGCGTGGGCAGCACGGTGGCGCAGTGGTTAGCACGGCTGCCTCAGGGCGCCGAGGTCCCATCCTGGCTCTGGGTCACTGTCCGTGTGGAGTTTGCACATTCTCCCCGTGTTTGTGTCGGTTTCGCCCCCACAACCCAAAGATGTGCAGGCTGGGTGAATTGGCTTCACTAAATTGGCCTTAAATGGAAACAAAAAATGAATTGGGTATTCTAAATTTATTTAAAAAAAATTATTGTTGCCAAGCATTGGCATTTGCATGCCAAGCACTTTTTGAATTAATTAGATTCACAACTTTTCAATAGCGATGACTTAGGCACTGGACTTGGGTACCATATTTGCTCTTGTAAAAGCCACATTTCTGAGACCCACTATTTAGACAAAAATTTAAGGTGTCAACTTTTACATGGGTAACGTTTTTGAGGGACATACATTCAACTATCGACAACTCACACAGCCAACAAAGAACTGTGCAAGGTTTTCAGTCAATTTGTTCAACAATTGGGGCTCACACAATCAACTAGGTTACTCTCCACAAAGATACCTCTTGGGTTGGTGCGCACAGACTGCAGTTTGTTCCAATCTTACCTCTTGTCATTTCAATGATAACTTTTACTAATGTTCCCCAATATCTCAGTGGAAAACTGTACTCATGATCTAGCATGGATGCCAAAAGATCAGAAAACTCCTGCTTCAAATCCTGATCGCTGCTGTGTTACTCTGAACAAAGAGTGGGGCAGTGAGCCGAGTCGAGTGAAGTGTCCTTAGAAAGTCAAGGGTCAACACTTTTACATGAGGTATGTGAAAAATTATGTTTTTGTTTTGGCCAAACGGCAGGGGTTGACTTTTATATGAAACCGACTATTACTCGAGTGTGCATGGTATGTACTGCTAGATAATAGCTCCTTCTTAATAAACCCTTCCTTGCTTCCAATCCTTTGGACTTGTATTCGGTCTTAAAATTTATAGTTAATTATGAACACATGCTGGTTTTAGTGTTGCATTCTACCCTTAAAACTTCTAAATTTGATGTACACATAAAGATCATTTCACCTGCATGAACATAGAGCGGAATTGTCTCCACAATCACATGGGGCAACGTAATCACCGTGTTGACAACAGGTATACTTTTAGCAGCGGAGGTCCTATTAAAAAATCAAAATAGAATCGTAAGTGGTTTAGCAACATGGGTTTTCTGGTTTGATTTGCAACTTAGTGGAAATCAAATTAAAGATAGATTTTTTGCTCCACAAAACAAAATATTGCCGTTTTCACAGAGGAAGCAGGCTTGCTGTTTTTAACTGATAAGATATACTTTGCCTTTTCCAGGAGATTATATATCGGCCCGAGGCAACTCCACTCTGATTTGTAGGTGCTGGAGGGCACTGTAAGCAGAAGCACTCACTGGCACTTTCTCCTGTCTGTAAAATCACTGAATAAAAAAGATTTTTTAAATGCTGAGCATCAAATTACAATTTTTGCTATTTTATATAGATCATTGAAAAAACTGAGTAACAGCAAGTAAATTTTGTAGCAAACAAAAAATAAGCCTTAGCTGGAGCAGGCTAACTTTTTTGTTTAATTGTGCAAATGTCTGTACCTCACCCTCCCAACCTTTCTGGTGTGGGACTGTATTGTCATGGAGTCATTGCAGCAGATTGATATTCCTCCTCTGCCAACACCTACACATCTGCACTTCCAAAAGGACTTGCTGCATCAAGATGCCACACAAAAGGCTACTAAATAAAGTCAAAACCTATCTGATTGGCAGTTGAGTTTGGATTGGGTATGGAACATTTGCATTCCCAGATAGAAAGTGGGTGCTCATCATAGTGGACCACATGCTGGTAGGATCTCACCATTTTTATCAATGATCTGGGTGAAGACATTGGAAATATGTCCACAACCTTGCTGGCGAAACAAGGATATGTAGGTATAAGAAACTTGGATAAGAAAAATACATTTCAGCTCTGGCAGATGTCTTTTAATACAAGCAAGTGTGAGGTGATGGCTCAGATATGATATTGACAGTGGTGGGTATGGTAAATGGGAGTGTTGAAGTTTTGCAGCCGGTTGTGTGCCTACAACTACTATTAGGATTGTGGTTTGGAAGCAGGATCACTGATGTTTGGGTATGGGGTTGGGGTGGGGTCCAGCATTCTTGCTCTTCCTGGCCCACAAACAGCGCTGTAAAGGCATTTATCTTGTCCTTAAAGCTGTGCTCGGGGGGAGAACAAATGCTCGAGAGGGAAACAGTTAGCATTTCTGAGCAGATGACAAAGTCAGCAACCCAATATATTAACACTGATTCTCTCCAAAGACGCTGTCAGCACTTTCTTGTTTTTAAATCAGAGGCTGTCAGCCTCATTAGAATATTTAAATGGCCAACTCAACCCCACCACTGGGACAAGGTTGGCTGTCTACCCTCATGAAACCCAGATGTGGCCATGTTGGAGGCAGGTTTGAAATGTTTAGCATCTCACTCAACCCCACAGTTTTGGGGAATTAAAATTCACTCCGCTGCTTTTGATGGAGTTACTTCAAGCACGGGATAAAAGAAAATTACTGCGGATGCTGGAATCTGAAACCAAAAAGAAAATGCTGGAAAATCTCAGCAGGTCTGGCGGCATCTGTAGGGAGAGAAAAGATAACGTTTCGAGTCCAGGTGACGCTTTGTCAAAGCTAAGGACAGAGAAAGTGGGAAATATTTATGCTGTGGAATGAGAATGAAAGATGAGTCATAGCCACAGAAACACAGGGAATCAGGGTGCTAATAGCCACAGAAACCAAGGGGGAAAGAGTGCTCATGGCAGTCCCCAGAGAGAACAAAAGGTGTGAAAGGCCAAACTGAGAAACTAACATCAGAGGGTAAACTATGACAGATGTAGATGTGGGGGGAGGGGAAGGGGGAAGCAAAGGGAAGAAAGGGGAACGAAAGTGGATAAGATGGGGGGGGGGGGGGGGGTGAATATATATAAAGAAAGACGAGAGAGAAAGAGATGGTATAAAAACAATTAAAATGAAATGGGATGAAAACAAATGGGTCGAGGTGGGTAGAGCTAATCATCTGAAGTTGTTGAATTCGATGTTGAGACTGGAAGGCTGTAGCGTGTCTAACTGGAAGATGAGATGTTGTTCCTCCAGTTTGCGTTGAGCTTCACTGGAACATTGTAGCAGGCCAAGGACAGACATGTGGGCATGGGAGCAGGGTCTTGTGTTAAAATGGCAAGCAAGGGGAAGATCAGGGTCCAGAATGCACACAGAGCGAAGGTGCTCAGCAAAGCGATCACCCTCTGCGTTTGGTCTCTCCGATATAGAGGAGACCACATTGGGTGCAGCGAATGCAATAGACCAAATTGCAATAGACCAAAGTGGAACTCTGCTTAACCTGAAATGTGTGTTTTGAGCCTGGGATGCGAAGCATGGAACAGGTAAGGGGCAGGTGTTACACCTTCTGTGATTGCATGGGAAGATCCCATTGGTGATGGGAGCGGTGTTGGGTATGGTGGAGGAGTGGATTATCTCAGGGGGAACGGTCTCTGCGGAATGCTGACCAAGGGAGTGAAGGGAAGATGTGTTTGGTGGTGGCATCACGCTACAGTTGGCGAAAATGGGAGCCTATAGTACAAACCCTACTCGAGCATTCTATCCCTGAGACTATCAACTTGGGTCCAAAACAGACAGAATACTTTATTCAAGTTCAATACCAAGAGTCTCATGAAAATCGTTCATGTGACAAGACAAACACGGCTGCCATTGAGGGACAAAAGGATGCTAAGGAGGAACCTGTTTCTATCTCCTTATTCAAACACCAATGCTTACACAGGGAGGAAGAAGATTCATGGATAGACTAGAGTTATCTGAATACTGGTACGTATGCATACCAGATCTTACTTTAACGGAACAATGTTCTAAGTCAGAAATTAAAACAGAAGCCTAAAGAGTCAAGAACAGGTCAACAAGTGTTATGGGCCAGGGTTGAGAGAACCCCAAAGTATATTATGGAGTTCACCTGACCCACAACTTTTAATAGATTGTGGTTATGGGGAGCACACGGCTTTACTCTGCAGATGTGATGCAACAGAGATCTACAGTACTTTTAAAATAAAATGATGTTTATTTATTAAACCAGTTAACACTGTACAAACCCACAATAAACATCTTAACAACTATCAACACCAATAAATACCCCAAAGAATACAGTACTCTATACGTAACTCTTAATCTTTCCTTGCAACATCCATAAGACAAAAAAAAACTTTTTACAGAAAGACATCAGGTTTAACTTCTCTACAGAAACAGGTATAAGTTTTAAATCACCAAAGGATCTGGAGACAGTCTTTAGATCGCAGAGAGAGGGACTAATACACCTTCTTTCTGTGACTGCAGCTATCCAGCTCTCAAAACAAAAACTAAAATGTACCCTGTAGCAGACACAGCCCAAAGCTAAAGTAAAAGCAGACAGACAGCCCAGCTCCACCCACACTCTGACATCACTGATAAACACCCATTTTTAAAGGTACATCCACTACATTTATTTTATAAACACCCATTTATTAAAGGTACTCTCACATGACACAAGCTTGTAGATCATGCACAAACAAGGCCCTTCAATAGTGATACATGTCCAGCAGTTGCAGTGATAAATATGAAATGAAATGAAAATCGCTTATTGTCACAAGTAGGCTTCAAATGAAGTTACTGTGAAAAGCCCCTAGTCACCACATTCCGGAGCCTGTTCAGGGAGGCTGGTATAGGAATTGAACCGTGCTGCTGGCCTGCCTTGGTCTGCTTTCAAAGCCAGCGATTTAGCCCTGTGCTAGGCCCGAAGCCTATGTTTTCACCAAGGTGGAAGGCCATAGCCACTGGTACCATTCGCGCCTTGGAAGCAGACGGTTCTGAGTTCAAGTTGAACACCAAAGACATAAGCACAAAATCCAGGACAACGCTCCAGTGATACATTGAAGGCATGCTGCACCTTTATAGATGCCCCATTTTGGATAAGGCACTGAACTGAGATCACATCCGCTCTCTTAAGGTGGGTGCAAAAAATTCTATGACATTAGGTTGGTGAGCCTTACGTCAGTGGTAGGGAAATTATTGGAAAAGATTCTTAAGAGATAGGATTTATTCACATTTGGAAACAAATGTACTTATTAGTAATTGACAGCATAGTTTTGTGAAGGGGAGGTCGTGCCTCACTAATTTGATCGAGTTTTTCGAGGCAGTGACAAAGATGATAGATGAAGGAAAGGCAGTAGATGTTGTATACGTGGACTTCAGTAAAGCCTTTGACAAGGTACCTCATGGTAGACTAGTGAAAATGATTAAGTCACATAGGATCAGAGGAGACCTAGCAAGTTGGATACAGAACTGGCTTGGGCACAGAAGACAGAGGGTAGCAATAGAAGGGTGCTTTTCTGATTGGAAGGCTGTGAATAGCGGTGTTCTACAGGGATCAGTTCTGGGGCATTTGTTGTTCGAGGTGTATATAAATGATTTGGAAGAAAATTTGGAAGAAAACGTAGTTGGTCCGATTAGTAAGTTTGCAGACAACACACAAATTGGTGGAGGTGCAGATAGTGAAGAGGATTGTCGGAGGACACAGCAGGATATAAACTGGTTGTGTCTTGGGTGGAGAAATGGCAGATGGAGTTTGATCCGGACAAGTGTGAGGCAATGCAGTTTGGAAAGTCCAATGCATGTAGGAATTACACAATAAATGGTAGAACTCTTGCGAGTACTGACAGGCAGAGAGATTTGGGTATGCATGTCCACCGATCACTGAAAGCGGCAACGCAAGTGGATAAAGTGGTCAAGGCGGCATACGGCATGCTGGCCTTCATTGGTCGGGCATTGAATATAAAAATTGGCAAGTCATATTACAGGACCTTAGTTGGCCTCATTTAGAATATTGTATACAATTCTGGTCACACTACCAGAAGAATGTGGATGCTTTGGAGAGGGTTCAGAAGCGGTTTACTAGGATGTTGCTTGGTATGTAGGGCATTAGCTATGAGGAGAGTTAGATAAACTTGGTCTGTTCTCACTGGAGAGGTCGAGAGGCAATCTGATAGAGGTCTACAAGATTATGAGTAGCATGGACAGATTGGATAGTCAGATGCTGTTTCCTAGGGTAGGAGAGTCAAGTACGAAGGGACATAGGTTTAAAGTGCGTTGAGAGCAGAATTGCGAGGCAAGTTTTTTTTCCCGCCCCACAGAGGATGGTAAATATATGGAACACGCAGCCTGTGAAAGTGGTGGGAGCAGGTACGATAGCGGCATTTAAGGGGCATCTGGACAAATATATGAAAAGGGTGGGAATAGATGGATATGGACTCCGTATGTGCAGACGGTTTTAGTTTAGGCAGGGACCATGGTCGGCGCAGGCTTGGATGGCAAAAGGGCCGGTTCCTGTGCTGTATTGTTCTTTTTATTACATTGATGAAAAGCATGCAACTTCTCTCCCTGGTGTCCTGACCATAAACCATTCTATTCCTTCAACCAACATCAAAGAGTCAGCATCACATCCGCGAGTCGGAGAGTATCGTGGAAAGCACGTATAGCGAGGTGGCCACACCGCAGGCTCAGAATCCGCAGGCAGGAAGGGAATGGGTGACCACCAGACAGAGCAAGAGAGCGAGGCAGGTAGTGCAGGCCTCCTGTGGCCATTCCCCTGCAGAACAGATATACCACTTTTGATACTGTTGAGGGGAATGGCCTCTCGGGGGAAAACAGCAACAGCCAAACTCGTGGCACCACGATTGATTCTGCTGCAGAGGGGAGAGGTAATAAGTGCAATAGTTTTAAGGGATTAAACTGCAAGGGGAATGGACAGGCATTTCTGTGGCCACAAACTCCAGGATGGTATGTTGCCTCCCTGGTGCTCGGGTCAAGGATGTCTCGGAGCGGGTACAGGACATTCTGGAGGCGGAGGGTGAACAGCCAGTGGTCATGGTACACATCGGTACAAATGGCATAGGTTAAAAAAAAAAAGGGATGAGGTCCTAAAAGCAGTATACAGGGAGCTAGGAAGGAAGTTAAGAAATCGGACCTCAAAAGGTAGTGACCTCAGGATTACTACCGGTGCCACGAGCTGAGCAGAAATGACAGGATATATCGGATGAATATGTGGCTGAAGAGATGGTGTCGGGGGAGGGTTTCAGATTCCTGGGGCATTGGGACCGGTTCTGGGGGAGGTAGGACCTGTACAAACTGGATGGGTTACACCTGGGCAGGACTGGAACTGATGTCCTAGAGGGGCTATTTGTTAGAGCAGCTGGGGAGGTTTAAACTAATATGCCAGAGGGGTGGGAACCTATGCAAGGAGTCAGAGACAGAGGGAGCAAGGACAAAAGCAAAAGGTAGAAAAGTGAAGATGAAAAGTGATAGGTGGAGAAACCAAGGACAAAAATCAAACAAGGCAGTTGAGAAAAATATTAGGAGCAAGACAAACATTGTGAAAAAGACAAACTTAAAGGCTCTGTGCCTTAATGCACGGAGTATTTGCAATAAAGTGGATGAACTAATCACGCAGATAGATATAAATGGGTATGATATAATTGGGATTAGGCAGACATGGCTGCAGGGTGAACATGGATGAGAACTGAATGTCCCAGGGTTCTCAGTATTTAGGAAGGACAGGCATAAAAGAAAAGGTGGTGGCGTGGCACTGCTGGTTAAAGAGGAAATTAACACAATAGTGAGAAAGGATATTAGCTCTGACAATGTGAAATCTGTATGGGTAGAGATGAGAAATATCAAGGGGCAAAAAACATTAGTGAGTGTCATATATAGACCGCCAAACTGCACTGGTGAGGTTGGACTGGCATTATATAAGAAATTAGAGATGCATGTAATAAGTGAATGTCGGTGATCATGGGTGATTTTAAATTAGCCACAATGGTGTAGAGGAGGAATTCCTGGAGTGTATACGGGATGGTTTTCTTGACTAATATGTGTAGGAACCAACTAGAGAGCATGCCATTTTAGACTGGGTACTGTGTAACGAGAAGGGAATCATTGCCAATCTGGCTGTACGAGACCCCTTGGGAATGAGTGACCATAACATGATAGAATTTTTCCATCAAGTTGGAGAGTGAAGTAATTGATTCGGAGACTAGGGTGCTGAATCTTAATAAAAGGAACTATGAGGATATGAAGCGTGAGTTGGCCTTGAAAGATTGGGGAGAGTTACCTAAAGGGATGACAGTGGCAAACATTCAAAGAACGCATGGAGGAGCTACGGCAACTGTTCATTACTGTCTGGCACCATCGGTTTGGGCCCCAATCTGTGATAACCATCGGTTTGCCCCGGGGAGTATAGACCGGGGGGGGGGGGGGGGGGGGGGGGGGTTCCGGTTATGGCGGAGAGCGGGGATTGAAAGGATGGGGGATATGTTCATAGAGGGGAGCATTCCGAGTATGAGGGCGTTGGAGGAAAAGTTTGGGTTGGCGAAGGGAAACAAATTCAGGTATCTGCAGCTGCGGGACGTCCTTCGTAAACAGGTGTCAACCTTCCCGCTCCTACCGCTAAGGACACAGTAGTTTCCAGAGGGTGGGTAGGAGAAGGGAGCGTCTCGGACATTTATAAGGAGCTTATGGGGTCGGAGGTGACGCAGACCAAGGAGCTGAAGTGCAAGTGGGAGGAGGAGCTGGGAGGTGAGATAGAGGATGGTATATGGACAGACGCGTTGAGTAGAGTCAACGTTGAGTTGAGTAGAGTCAACGCGTCTGCAACATGTGCCAGGCTCAGCCTGATACAATTTAAGGTTGTTCACCGGGCTCACATGACAGTGGCCCGGATGAGCAGATTCTTTGGGGTGGAGGACAGGTGCGCAAAATGTGCGGGAGGACCAGCGAACCATGTCCATATGTTTTGGACATGTCCAAAGCTTAGGGGATTTTGGCAGGGGTTTGCTGATGTCATGTTTACAGTGTTAAAAACAAGGGTGGCGCCGAGTCCAGAGGTGGCGATTTTCAGGGTGTCAGAAGACCCAGGAATCCAGGAGGAGAAAGAGGCAGACGTTCTGGCCTTTGCTTCCCTGGTAGCCCGGAGACGGATACTATTAGCTCGGAGGGACTCAAAGCCCCCGAAGTCGGAGACCTGGCTATCGGACATGGCTAGCTTTTTTTGTTTAGAGAAAGTCAAGTTCGCCTTCAGAGGGTCACTGTAAGGGTTCACCCGTTCGTCGACTTCTTTGCGGGAAATTCATCGGCAGAAGACGGGGGGGTTGTAGTTTAGATTAGAGTAGGGGGTCAATAAGGGTGGGACCTGTTAGAGAGGTAAATGGCTTTTGCACTATGTTAATGGTTTCATATATATTGCTTATTTTGTTGTCACTATACCAAAAATACCTCAATAAAATGTTTATTAAAAAAATAAATTCCTTTCTGGCACAAAAGCGAAGGGGGGTAAGAGGGCCAATCCATGGCTTACAAAGGAAATTAGAAATAGTATCCGATAAAAGGAACAAGCATACAGATTGGCCAAGAAAAATAATAGGTCTGAGGATTAGGAGCAGTTTAGAATTCAGCAAAGGACGAAGGGATTGATTAAGAAGGGGAAAGTACAGTACGAAAGGAAGCTTGCATGGAACATAAAGACTGTCACTAAGACATTCTACAGATATGTGAAGAGAAAGAGATTAGTAAAGAGAAATGTAGGCCCCCTACAGACAGAAACAGGGGAATGTATAATAAAGGGACAAAGAAATGGCTGAGCAATTGAATACATACTTTGGTTCTGTCTTCACAAACGAGGAACAAGTCAGATCCCAGAAATGTTGCGAGAATGAATGGTTTAACGAGAGGGAAGAACTGAGGGAGGTCAATATTAGTAGAGAAATGGTGCTGGGAAAACTGATGGGATTGAAGGCGGATAAATCCCCAGGGCCTGAGAATCTGCATCCCAAAGTGCTTAAGGAGGTGGCTATGGAAATAGTGGATGCATTGGTGGTCATCTTCCGGGATTCTATGGACTCTGGAACTGTCCCTGCAGATTGGAGGGTAACTCGCGTCACTCCGATATTCAAAAAGGGAGGCAGAGAGAAAGCAGGGAATTATAGACCAGTAAGCCTAACATCGGTAGTGGGGAAAATGCTTGAATCCATTATCAAGGACTTTATAGCGGAACATTTAGAAAGCAGTGACAGGATCAGTCAAAGTCAGCATGGATTTACGAAGGGAAAATTATGCTTGACAAATCTGTTCGAATTCTTTGAAGAGGTAAACAGTACAGTCGACAAGGGGGAGCCAGTTAATGTGGTATATTTGGACTTTCAGAAGGCGTTTGATAAAGTTCTGCATAAGAGACTATTGTGCAAAATTAGAGCGCATGGGATTGGGGGAAATGTATTGAGGTGGATAGAAAACTGGTTGGCAGAGAGGAAACAAAGAGTAGGGATTAATGGGTCCTTTTCAAATTGGCAGGCAGTAACTAGTGGGGTACCACAGGGAACGATGCTGGGACTCCAGCTATTCACAAAATAAATGATTTGGATGAGGGAACAAACTGTAACATCTCAAAGTTTGCAGATGATACCAAATTAGGTGGGAGGGTGAATTCTGACGAGGATGCAAGGATCCTACAACAAGATCTGGACAGGTTGGGCGAGTGGGCAAACCAAGGCAGATGCAGTATAATTTGGATAAGTGTGAGGTTATTCATTTTGGAAGCAAAAACAGGAAGGCAGATTACTGCCTGAATGGTTGTAAATTAGGAGAGGGGAGTGTGCAGCGGGACCTGGGTGTCCTTGTGCACCATTCGCTGAAGGTAAGCATGCAGGTGATGCAGGCGGTAAAGAAGGCTAATGATATGTTGGCCTTCATTGCAAGAGGTTTCGAGTATAGAAGCAGGGATGTGTTGCTGCAATTGTACAGTGCCTTGGTGAGGTCACACTTAGGAGTATTGTGTGAAGTTTTTGTCTCCTTCTCTGAGGAAGGATGTTCTTGCTCTCGAGTGAGTGCAGCGAAGGTTTACCAGACTGATTCCAGGGATGACATTTCTTCACACAGAGTGGTGAGCCTGTGGAATTCATTACCACTGCAAGTAGTTGATGCTAAAACGTTGAATATATTCAAGAGACGGCAGGATATAGCACTTGGGGAGAATGGAATCAAAGGCTATGGGGAGAAAGCAGGAATAGGCCATTGAGTTGGATGATCAGCCATGATCGTGATGAATGGCAGAGCAGGCTCGAAGGGCCAAAAGGCCTCCTCCTGCTCCTATCTTCTAAGTATCTATGTACATCGCTATTTGTGGAAGCTTGCTGTGCATAAATTGGCGGGGTATTTCCTTACAGAAGAGCGATTCTGGATACCTGCTCATCGATAATGCACTTTGGGATGTCCTTTGCACTATACAAGGGGATTTTCACAGTAATTTCATTGCAGTGTTAATTATTATTATACGTACAAGTCTTTCTTTCTTTCTTTCACCGTGGAGCAACACCACATCAACAATCCTTTGCTTTAGGGGTGGTGATAACCTGGGCATGGTTTGATTGGGAACAATCATTACTAAAAATTGCCACTGATCAGAAACACATTGCATGTTGGCACGGACCAGAATTTCAAATCTTGTTGGGACATTCTTCCAGTAGAGGGAATGATAGTTCAGCAGTGGAGTCATCTGTTTTGTACCACACAAAGGTTTGCTCAAAGATTTTCCTGCTAATCCCAGGAGATTTACAAGAAAATTACACTGGACATTCTGCACGTTAGCCAATGCTCTCCTTGTAAAACCCATGAGTGCTGCCTCAGGTGAACAATTACTCTCCAAAAAAAAAAAAAACCACTCCGTGATAGAGGACATCAACTCCAGTGTTAAAATGAAGAATGCATTACATTCAGAAATAAAAATGAACAGTTAAAAAAAAAGTCTAATCTATAAACCTTGTGCTAGCTGTGACTCCATCTCATCGACCAATATCATGGAATGTGCAAGTTCCAGTCTGCTGTTTGCTATGGTGAGGGACCATGGAGATGCACTCAGGATATCCATCATCAAAAGGAATGGAATATCTGCAAACACCCGATCCATATGCTCAAACTGCAAAAGATGTTTGAGAAGGTAAGCATATTAACAAACAGCGGAGTATTAAAATAAAATACATCATTAATATAGTTGGAAACTTGCAGAATCACAATCAGTGAGCAAGCATAATAAAGGCTCTAAAAAAACCCCCCAGATGCATCGAGGTTCAGACTGAAAGAGTTGGAAGTCTCCTTTGACAAGCACAAAACAACCAATTTTAGTTATTCTGTAGTAGAATTTGAATCCAGATCTCGAAATACTCAAGTCTACTGTATCAATTTATACAAATATTTCTTAATCCATAACCTTATTCCATATAACTTAAACTTTTTGGACCCAGAAATTACTCAATAAAGTGCATCATAGAATCCCTATAGTGCAGAAGGAGGCCATTCGGCCCATGGAGTCTGCATCGACCCTCCTATCTAGACCCAATTCCCACCGATCCCTATAACCCCACCTAACCTCACCGTTGAACACTTAATGGGCATTTCAGCATGGCCAATCCACCCAACCTGCACATTTTGGGAGGAAACCGGAGGAAACCCACGCAGACATGGGAGAATGTGAAAACTCCACACAGACAGTCGTCTGAGGTCGGAATAGAACCCAGGTCCCTGGAGCAGTGCTAACCACTGTGCCTATGTCTGAGGACAGGAAGGGTAGCATGTGACGCAGTGGTTAGCACTGGGACTACGACGCTGAGGACCCAGGTTCGAATCCCGGCCCAAGGATCACTGTCCGTGTGGAGGTTGCACTTTCTCCCCATGTCTGCGTGGGTTTCACCCCCACAACCCAAAGATGTGCAGGTTAGGCGGATTGGCCACGCTAAATTGTCCCTTAGTTGGAAAAAATTAATTGGGTACTCTACATAAAAAGAAATGTTTGAGGACAGGAATTTGAAATGGCGTACTTCAGTTACCGATAACAATCAATGTTTGCCAGTTGAACGAGATTACTAGTTGGTGCAGTTAACAGTCCTGGTATTCAGGTTCAATTGCAGACCAACGTGATGAAAAATTCTTGTTTGGTGGTCGGAGTCTGGACTATATCAGCCTAACCCAATACTGTGGTATCCAGAATCATGGGAGATTGCCTTTTATATACACTCCCTAGTGAACACAATTTTGCAACAGAAAGTTGACAACAATTTACCATCAATTCCACAAAAAGTTGCAGAGTAGAAATTATGACTTATGGCATAGAGCACTTTATTCTACATGGCCCAGCCCAAATTCAGAGGGGTGAAAGGAAAAAATAAGCCAATTGGCCCAAAAAATCAAACTCTGTAGTACTTTACTAAAGGAAAATACTGTAAGTGTATCTGATCAATCATTCTTTGCTGTAGGGATGGTGTTGACCGAGGCAGAATTTGATCGGGAATAATAATGACTAAATTACCACATCAGAGTGCAGGATGGAAAAAAAACTTAATTGACTGGCTGTTTTCACTCTAACCAAGCTAAGCTAAGATGATTTTTCTTCCAAGCTTTGTGAGAGGGGAAAAGCTGGGTTAACCTGTAGCCCTTCCTCCCACCGTACGAGATTCTCAGAATCAATCCTGGCTGCCAAAATGTGGTAAAGATGAATAATACATAAATTTATCTACTTTGCATATATTGTGAAAGTTTTCTTGAAGCAAAAAGTTTGCTGGAACAAAAAATACCAAATAGACGGCAACAAGAGAGCAATAGAGATACCACAGAAATCAATGCTGCTCTATAGATTGGATAACCAGACCCCCATAATGCCCATCAGGCATTGTTTGGGTACATTTGCCTAAGGATGTGGTTTAAAGCTTCAAGCTACGGTTAAAATAAAGAAAGACGCTAACTAAATTTACTCTTGCACTTACTTTTGTAGAAACAAACTTTGCCGTAACATCAAATGGCACAACTGTTTCAATAGTGATGGTCTCATCCTAAAAGACAAAGAAAACTTCACCAACTTTGCATTGCTGGAATCAAAAATTTACAAATCAGACCCAGAATCATAGAACCTTAAGGTACAGAAAAAAGCAATTTGACCCGTCAAAAAATGTGCCAGCTCTTTGACAGAGCTGTCCAATTTAGTGCCACCTCCAAACTTTTTTCCCATAACCCTGTAGATTAGTTTTTTGAAGAACATGTCTAATTGCCTTACTATTACTGAAGGCAGAATTTCTACAATTGGGCCAATTGCGTAAAAAATATTGCATAATTAATCTAGAAATACATGCGAGGATCATCCAATAGTTTAAAATTTTACATGTTTTCACACTCCGTAGCACATCAATAATATAGAACCACTATTTATATGCTATACCTTTGGATTCTCTAATTTGAATATTTGTTTCATGGCATCTCTTTGGTTTTTATGCGCAGTAAAGTTTTTATTCATTCATGAGATGTGGGCATTACTGACTAGGCCAGCATTTATTGCCCATTCTTAATTGTCTTTGAGGTGGTGGTGAGCTGTCTTATTGAACCACTGCCATTCATGTGGTTATAAAAGTACCTTCTTTCAAAATACAAGAAAAACTATCTTGTGAGTATTTCTTCAAAAAGGAGTTTTATAAACGATGTGTAGACAATTGGGCCATTACATCTCTTAGAAAATCCCCAGATAAGCATTCTAAACATTGGACTAAGACAACTTGGAGCTTGCACTGTTAAAAGGGAAGCTTGTACTTTTATTAACAAAGTTGGAAGTAACAGGCAAGATTACAAGAATGGACAAAAAGACTTGCATTTATAGTGCCTTTCACAGCCCCCAAACATCCCAACGCATTGTACAACCAATGAAAGAAGCAGATCGGGCAGACAATTTGCATAAAATTTGTGTGAACAGAAATGAGATAGTGATCAAATAATTTATATTAGTGATAGCGGTTAAAGTATTGATATTGTAAAGGCCACTGCAGAGAACTCCCTTGTTCTGCTTCAAACTAGTGGCATGGGATCTTTTATGGCCACTTGAGGCAGCAGACTGGATTTTGTGCTCAGGTCTTTGGAATGAAACTTGAATGCAAGATCTTCTGACTCGGAAGTTAGAGTTAGCTCTCAAAGCTACGATGATGGATATATTAAAAATGTATTGCTTACCCTTCCACTTAACTACACTAAGATACTGGAAGGTCAACATTGGGGGAAAAAAAATACCAAACAATCTACAATGTCTGCAAGGCTCAGGAAACCATCACCAACCTTATGGCATTTGCAAATTATTTCTTTGCCTTCAACGACAGTAGTAACAGCATAAGAAACATGAACCAAAAAAATTCTCGATCCAACCTGTCCACATCGGATGTGCAGCGGTTTCTCCACCTACACAAGGTTCAAACAATTAGTTTAAGATTAAATATCTAGGAAAACAGAAACAGGTGTAGACCACTCGGCCCATCAAACCTACTCCATCATTCAATTTGATCATGGCTGAAATAAAAATATTTGATAAAAATATCAATTGTACCCCATTAAACATCATCCAAAGTAAAATAATTTATGAAGCAACTATCTAAACACGAACTTCTGTCTGCCACAATTTAAGAAATCTTTGGAAACAGCTCATACAATCTACCATGGCAGACATCCATCAACCCAACCTTAGTGTAAAATATCCATATGTAAGCGAAGAAAATCGTGTCATATGCCTCTCACGTCCCTTTTTTATTTTTACAAAGTTAGATTCTTTCAATTTTCATCAAAGATCAGAAGCAGCTTTTAAATGATCAACATCCATCATCGCAAAAAACAAGCATATTGCTGTTCATAAATAGATATAGAAGCTTTGCAGCAATACCCAACATCAAATGCAAGATACAGGCAGGGCAAGCAATGAGCTCAAATATTTTTTAAAAAGCACTGAGACACAAGTTTGCAATGGGCTTCCCAGAATCCCAGGTGTATTAATTTCTACTAAAAGTAACACACAACTGAATGGGATTAAACAGAAAGCATCACAAATAATGCAACCTAATTGTCTAACTTCAAGCACTCATTGGGTTAAGGCAGCTGTGGAGTGTATAGCAAGATAAAGGAATAGCACCAAAATTGAAAACTATATGACTTGCTGACCAAGGTTTGCAGATCACGTTTGACCATTTTGGGAATGGTGTGAAAGAGTAAAGCACTAATAAACAAAGTATTAAAGTATGGTATGCATGAAGGCAATAATCTGGTTGTGAACACAGGGATCTGCAGAAGCAGAAAGGATAGGAGATAAAAGGTCTCACATAAAAATGTCAAAGTCAGAAGCGAAAATGACCTTGGAACAAAAATCACAGAAAGAGGCTGCCATATATATAGTCACTGAAACAGGTGGCAAAACAAGACACTTAGTATGAAACATTCAAATTGCAACACAATGACTTTTAGATGTGAATGCTTTACTTTTGCATACTGAGCACTGCAGGAAACAAATCTTACATAAGTATCGGTAGAGATAGCATTTTGAAAGGAGCTGGAAAAATTACAGACAATAGTGAACATGAGAAAAACGTTGAAGAAGCATTAAAGATAATGGCTCATCATAGCAATTCTGGTCGGTGTGTCTGTGCTGCTGTGTGACTGAAACAGGCGAGTTGCCCTTAAATAAAGGCAAATTACTGCGGATGCTGGAATCTGAAACCAAAAGAGAAAATGCTGGAAAATCTCAGCAGGTCTGACAGCATCTGTAGGGAGAGAACAGAGCCAACGTTTAGGGTCCGATGACTCTTTGTCAAAGCCCTTAAATGTTGCTCTTTTGCCCTATGCTGGACATTGCTGGAGATATTAAATATCAAAGCAAAGCCTGGTTATTGGAAAAGAGGAAACAACATGTATCCCGTGTCCATGGGTATAAAATGCTCACTATTATTTTCTCAAAAATGTATTCTTAAAAAGAACATTTCTGACATCAAAAGCAGTTACAGTCGAGGCTCATGTTCGGAAAGATTGAACCAAGCAGGAAGCCTCACTTGCCAGGATACACAGAAATCACAGGTCTTTAATTAAAATTTAGGTGCGGGGAATGGTTAGAAGCTAGATTTCCCAAGCACAGAGAGGATAGGCTCCTCATCTGCAGCATGCATTGTAAAATCGGTCCTCCTCTCTCCAAGTACAGTACTACCGAAACTTCATCTATATGCCCATCAAAGAAGGTTACCATTTCCCCTGGGTGTAAGTCTCCAATGGGTATGTCAGGAAGCAAAGCAGGATGAGAATCATCACACATCTCGGTACCATCAAGGGTGACGTGTGTTGTCTGCGTGAGGTTGGCATCTTGGCCTGAAAATGGTACAGAAAGCATAAATGTCAATGTTGGTTCACAGAAATGTGGTTGAAGCACGTTATGGAAAGCAAATGAGTTTAGCAGCCTTTTAGATTCAAGACTTGAATTACTAATTTGGGCAAGACAAACACACAAGCTTCAGGAGGTTCTATTGCATTAGTGTAGAATATATGTTTGTGCTACTTACCATGCAAATGAAAAGACAAGAAAAGGAGGACAAGACGTGGGTTGCATTAATCTTGTTTCAATTCAGAAGAAACTTGCCTATAGTTATTACACATGTAGTTAGGAAGCACATTTTCCCAAAGTGGGAAAATGGAATTCTCTTGACCAAAAGGCTGTGATTTTCTAAAAAAAAAAGTTATCTGCGGGATGTCACTGGCAAGGCTGGCATTTATTTCCCATCTCTAGTTGCCCCAAGGTTTTAGTGGGCCTTATTGATGGATCGCTTAAAAGTCGTGTGTCAACCTGTTAGTGCGAATATTGGTCAGACCAGGCGGTGTGTCCTTTCCTCGAGGATACAAGTTAGGCTTTCAATGACAATTAGACAACTTCATGGTCACCGAGAGAGCAGAGGTTGTAAATTTCCAGATGTTTAAAAAAATTACCTCCAAATTCTCAAATGAAAATGAAGTGATATTTGAATGTCCTCTGGATTACTAGTCCAATCACTTGATCACTACAGCTACTGTGCCATAATTGTTGAATCAATTGACACTCCAAGGGCATAAATGAAATGAAAATCACTTATTGTCACAAGTAGCCTTCAAATGAAGTTACTGTGAAAAGCCCCTGGTCGCAACATTCCGGCGCCTGTTCAGGGACGCTAGTACAGGAATTGAACCTGTGCTGCTGGTCTTGTTCTGCTTTACAAACCAGCTGTTTAGCCCAGTGCTAAAATATATATTCGGCAATGGTACCAAAGAAGATGGAGCAAATGAAGGGAAATAGAGCGAAGATCAGGCTCTGGAGCTGAATAGCCTACTGCTCCTCTTATGTTTCAGTAGCAATATAAAAAAAAAATAGAAACAGCAGAGAGGTATTTTTGTGTGCATGATTTCAACTGAAACGGATGAGCATCAAATTTAAATTAATCAAATACACTTCTTGATTACCTTCTCTTACAAACCAGGGATGCCGAGTAATATGCCCAACCACAGACAATCAAAAGGGATTGGGGGGGGGGGGGGGGGGGGGGGGGGGGGGGGGGCGCGGAGAGATGGGGTGAAATCTTGCTTGACCAACACCTTTGGATTTGAGGTTGTGGTAACCCAAGTGGACCGTACCTAGCTTTCCAATGGCGTTTGATAAAATTCGAGTAAGGCTCAAATCCAAGATAAATAGTCAGAATGGATAAGAAACTGGCTACGGGTAACAAAATTAGATTTGTTTGTTAGAAGAGGGCGAGTGGTGCGACACAGAACTGAGTGGAGTGCCCAGGCCATGGTATTGGGACCACAACTCTGAAAATACATCACAATGACTTGGATTCAGAAGCTCAATTCACACACCAGTCAAATTTGCAAATGATACCAAACTAGGAAGAGCAGTGGAATCAAGGATGTGGCAAAAGGTTGACTGCCTCAACACTTCTAATCATACAGGGCATCAAAGAAAATCTATCACTGGAGGAGAAAGCTCCACAAATACCTCCATCCTCAATGATGGGGATGCCCAACACAAGAGTGCAGGAGACAAGGCTGAAACAGCCCACAGAGAGGTTGGACTAGAGAAGCAATTCTCCATAAGAGGAAAAGACTTTGACCCAATTTGGTTTCCAGGATGATGGGTCAACATTACAAATATAAATCCTACAAAAGAAGCGGCGACATATCACATGTGCTTACCTGGTTTCAAACCTGCTGTGAGCTTGACATCTCTTGCAATGGTCGCCTCTCGTGACTGAACAGTAACTGTTAAGCAGTACATTTCATTGGTCAATGCAGGGGGTTCATGTCGCAGATGCAACAATATTCTTGGAACTCGTGAAATCACCCTTCAATTGCAAAAAGAAAAATTACAAAAAAGGAGTCAATCACTGACACATTTTAAGCTGAAAGTACCCAGTCCAAAACAGAACACAGGCTACGCCAATCTCTAGATAAGACATAGGGGCAGAATTAGGCCATTTGCCCCATTGAATCTGCTCCGGCATTCAATCATGTCTAATAGGTTTCTTATCCCTATTCTCCTGCCTTCTTCCTATAACCTCTGATTAATCAAGAATCTATCTATCTCAGTTTTAAAGACACTCTTGTGACTTGGCCCCCACAGCCTTCTGCGGCAATGAGTTTTACAGATTCACCACTTTCTGGCTGAAGAAATTCCTCTCCATCTCAGTTTTAAAGGATTGCCCCTTCAGTCTGAGGCTGTGCCCTTGAGTTCTTGTTTCTTCTACTGGTGGAAACATCCTCTCCACGTTCACTCTACCTAGGTCCCTTGGTATTATGCAAGTTTCAATAAGATTCCCCCCTCATCCTTCTAAACTCCATACTCATCAACTGCTCCTCATATGATAATTCCTTCATTCCTGAGATCATTTTTTGTGATCACCTCTGGACCCTCTCCAAGGCCTTCCTTAGATAAGAGGCACAAAACTGCTCACAACACTCAAAATGGGGCCTGACCAGAGCCTTATACAGCCTCAGAAGTACATCCCTGCTCTTGTATTCTAGCCCTCTTGACATGAATGCTGACATTGCATTTGTCTTCCTAACTGCCGACTGAACCGGCATGTTAACCTTAAGAGAATCGTGAACTAGGACCCCAAGTCCACTTGTGCTTTTGATTTCCGAAGCATTTTTCCCATTTATAAAATAGTCTTGCTCCTAAAGTGACCCTTAATCCCTTTTGCCCCAAGAGCCAAACCTAATTCCTTCTTGAAATTACAATGTTTTTGCCTCAACTACTTTTTGTGGTAGTGAATCCCACAGATTCCCCACTCTCTGGGTGAAGAAATTTCTCCTCACCGCAGTCCTAAAAGGTTTACCCCTTATTCTCAAACTATGACCCCTAGTTCTGGACTCTCCCACCATCGGGAACATTCTTTCTATATCTACCCTATCTAATCCTGTTAGAGTTTAAGTTTCTATGAGATAGCCCTCACTCTTTTAAACCCCAATGAATATAATCCTAACCGATTGAGTCTCTCCTCATGTGACAGTCTTAGATGGGATTCTCCTAGCTACAGCCACAATACCTTCCATGTGAATTCTAATAAAATTGGCAAACTTTACATTAAAATGCCATCAGCCTCACAGTATTAACAATGTTTTGCTGACTAAGTTCTTAGAAGCTCGATTCACTGATCCATTGTTAAACCTTGCTGATCTAATAAAGTCACTGACAATCAGATGAATAATGTTTGAGAGAGCATTTGGAGATTTATTTGCGTCAAATAACATAATAAAATGAGCATTTTAGCATGTTCCATATTCTGGTTTGCATGATGTTTGTGGGACAAAGGGCAAAGTCCCTGATTTCACCAGATATCTGTTGAACTATGGACTCAAGAGTTCCGTGCAACATGGGTCCTAATAACATCACTGGCCTATGTTCAGCTCTTGGACAATGCATGCTGCTTGAATAGAACTCTCAAAAGCCAAAACCATTAACATCTTGCAGGAAGCATATTAACATATGCAGAGAACGTTACTGGATAGGAATATACAAAATAATAATAATAATAATAATAGCTTATTGTCACAAGTAGGCTTCAATGAAGTTACTGTGAAAAGCCTCTAGTTCGCCACATTCCGCCGCCTGTTCAGGGAGGCTGATACGGGAATTGAACCGGCGCTGCTGCCTTGTTCTACATTACCAACATTCTACATCTTTGCCAAACACACGCTTCTAGGGGCTGGTTTAGCACAGTGGACTAAACAGCTGGCTTTTAATGCAGAACAAGACCAGCAGCACGGGTTCAATTCCCATACTGGCCTCCCCGAACAGGCGCCGGAATGTGGCGACTAGGGGCTTTTCACAGTAAATTCATTGAAACCGAATTGTGACAATAAGCAATTATTATCTAGCACAGGCTCTGAAACAAGACCACTTAGGAGTTGAAAAGATGGGGTTCACACCCATTTGTCCAGACAAGGGTCTGGTAGAATTTAACGAATGGTACCAAGCAGGAGATAAACGGGAAGGTGACTTCAGAGCTGAGCGATGTACAGAGAAAGGGTAACCCCAGTGATTGGATAAATGGAATCGAACAAGTGATCAACACGCGATGCCCACCAGTCTCCAAGTATATAAACAGGTGGTCAGGGAAGGGAAATCATCAAACTTATTATGATGAAAGATCAGAGGAGAGCTGTCCAACACTTTGGTTAATTACTTTGAATGCTGGAATCTGAAACAAAAACAGAAAATACTGGACAATATCAGCAAGTCTGACCGCATCTGTGGAGAGAGAAGGGAGCTAACGTTTCGAATCTGGTTAACTCTTTGTCAAAGCTGCTAAAATGGTTGACTGGTCGCCTCTGTACCACAATAGGCCCTTACATTAAAGGCAGATCCATCATTCCAGCAGCCTTTCTGCATAGGTATTATTAGAGGGTCAATTACTGGTTCTTCACTCTTTCTTTCTAGGTAAAAACATTTGCAGAGACAAGATTGCTTTGCCTACAAAGTTGCCAAGGCAGCTTTCTAAAAAGATAAACATTCCTTCCAGTGCTCAAACCAGACGGATTTTCTTGATGAGTGAAAGGCTCGGTAACATTTCACGGTCACCCGATCCTCATTGTAGGAGTAAACCTTCCCATCAGAAACATTTTTTGTACAAGAGTAGAAATTAGAGTTTTGCCTCTAACTGGCTGCATGCACTCTAAAGAAAATATGAAATACATTTAAATCCGGTTGATCTCCTCACTGTTCCATTAAAAATTTATACGAATGGAGAAGAGAAGAAGATGTAAAATATTTGGAAACACTAATGCAGTTTCATGTTGAAGGCAAGATGGGTATAGAGGGATAAGGGTCAAATGCGGGCAATTTGGTCTAGCTTAGTGGTAAAAATTGGCGGCATGGACAAGTTGGGTTTGTTTCCATGCTGTAAACCTCTATGGATCTGTAAGTTTAAAACACGCACACTGATGTAAGCATTAAACTTACAATTTATTTTATTCCAAATGTATTCAGGATAAGGACCGTGCTAACTATCTCCTTGAGTGACCAACTCTAGGGGTGCAACTGTAGATTAGCACTACTGCTCTTTGCCTCTGATATAGCAATTGTTATTATCAAACTGTGAATAGTGGACTTTCACTGGAGTAACCGTATTATACAAATTAATTCTTTCTTGTACTCACATGGTGCTCGCCTGTATTGTAACACTGTCCCAACATACTTCATTGTCAGGCAACTTTGGTCGTCGCTTAAAGGATCGAGTGGCCTGCAAGGCCTCCTGGCACGATGCAGCATCTCCTCCTCCACCCCTCCAGTTCAAAATCACACATCTGCCAATATCACTACCGAGGACCAGGTCTACCGAAGTAATCTAATAGTACAAACAGAAGAAACAGTGCCAAATTCTGATGGGAGAAACCTGTTCAGCAAACGTTGCCCATGAAGATTTTTGGGATGCTTTTCATCAAAAGTCAATCCGATCAATCTTATTAATTTTCAGATATACCGGTGACCAATTGCTGTCAAAATATACAGGGTTTTTAACAGTCTGTAAATGTCTTTAATAAACTAAACACAGAAAACGAGAACATTTCCCCATAGATGCGAGAAAATATTTTGGGATGTAGGTGTCATTGTGCCAGTATATAGTCCTTTTTATTTGGAATAGGATCACAGATTTTTACAGCACAGGAGGCCATTCGGCCCATTGTGTCTGCACCAACTCCTGAAAGAGTCCCTAGCTCATCCCATTCTCCAGCCCTATCTCCACAGCCTTCTAAATTAATCACTTTCAAATATATATCCAGCTCTCTTTTGAAACCTCCTATGGAATTAGCCTCCATCACTCTCCCAGACAGCACATTCCAAATCCCAACTCTCTGAGCAAAGACGTTTCTCCTTATCTCACTCCTAGCTCTCTTGCTGACCATTTTGAAATTGTGACCCCCGTAGTCACTAACATACCAACTAGTGGAAACAGAATATCCTTCTTTACCCTGTCAAAATTTTGAAAACCTCAATAAGGTCACCCGTTAATCATCTCCAAGGAGAGCGAGCCCAATTTCTCCAATCTTTCCTTGCATCTAAAATTACTCATTCCTGGTATTATTCTAGGAAATCTCCTCTGTGCTCTCTCTGTGGCTTTAACATACTTCCTTGAATAAGATGCCCAGAACTGAACACAATATTCCAAATGTGGTCGAGCCAATCATTTGTAGAGGTATAGCATCACTTTCTTGCTTTTCAACTCCGTGCCTCGATTTATGAACTACAAGCCTTCTGAACAACTTGCCGTGCCACCTTCAGAGAATTATGCACTTGAAGCCCAAGGTCCCTCCACTTCTGTACTGCCCTCATTGAGCCTGCATTGTCTCCCCATTTTTCTTCCACCAAAATGCATTCCTCAATTTTCTCTGCATTGAAGTTCATCTGCCAGATGTCTGCCCATTTGGCCAACTTGTCAATGTCCCTCAAGTCGCTCAGCATCATCCTCACAATTCACTATTCTCCCTAGCTTAGTATCATCTACAAATTTAGAGATTTTGCCCTCAATACCCATCTCTAAATCATTTATATAATTCAGAAAAAGCAAGGGTCTCAACACTGAGCGCTGAGGAACACCACTTTCAACTCATCTCCAGTCTGCGAAATGCCCATCTATACCTACACCCTGTTTCCTACCTCTTAGCCAACATCTAATCCATTTACACTACCTTTTTTCAGGAAGCAGGAATATTTTAAACTGGTAAATAAATAAATAAATAAATTACCTCCACTTTCTTTCCAACATCTTCAGTCCTGGCAACAAACTTGAATACATACTGCCTGGTTTTTCCAGGAACTAAACACATGGTCCCCTGTGATGAAGCTTCTAAGATGTCAGACGTTTGATAGGTTTCTTCTACCACACAGTGCTGGTTGTACTCCTTAAGGAAAAGTAAGTTAATAAAAGAAATGGCGATTGCAATCAGGTCCACTTACCTACTAAGAACACAGAAACATACACTACAGAGTGATTAGAACGTAGAACCCACTTCTCCAAGGAGTAACTGATGTGCCGAGCATTGGTGTTTTTAAGGGAAATCTAGATAACCGCAAGGGAGACGGAATAAAAGGATTATATTGATGGGTTAAGATGAACAGGAAGTTCATGTGGAGCATAAACACGGGTGTGAACCGGCTGGGCCGAATGGCCTGTTAAATAAATAATCTTTTGTCACTTTCTGGGCTGTAAATTCTATTCTATGTAGAATTTATGTTTGCCCAATAGAGAGTGCACAGAAAGGGATACATAGCACCACGCTACGTTCAGAGAGCAGATACGCGAGGAAAATCCAAAATAAACAGAAATATACCAGACAGTCAATATTTGCAATGAAGCAACAAGACCGATTAATATTTTGGGTGCATAACCTTTTATTACAGTTCCAGCAATTTCCATTTCTGTTCCAGAGACCTGAGGCACAGATAATCAGAGTCAAAGCCTAGGAGCACTATTCCACCCACCCCCACCCCTGAAAAATGCACATGGAGGTATTTAGAAGCTTATCAAGGTAAAAACAATGCAGCTTACCAATAGGACTCCGCGCTCTTAACTAGCTAGGACCACCCTACTCATTGAGGGCTTTCAGGGTTATCAGCAGCAGAGTGGGAGAAATCCTGGAGCATACTATCCCTCCAGATAGCAACTGCCAACAATTAGGGTTTGATGTCAGTATTTTACCAGTTAAACTTTATCCACCTCCCTTTGGCATACGGTTCCAGAGGAACAGCACAGTAGCATTGTGGATAGCACAATTGCTTCACAGCTCCAGGGTCCCAGGTTCGATTCCGGCTTGGGTCACTGTAAGTGCGGAGCCTGCACATCCTCCCCGTGTGTGCGTGGGTTTCCTCCCATAGTCCAAAGATGTGCAGGTTGGGTGGATTGGCCATGATAAATTGCCCTGAGTGTCCAAAATTGCCCTTAGTGTTGGGTGGGGTTACTTGGTTATGGGGATAGGGTGGAGGTGTTGACCTTGGGTAGGGTGCTCTTTCCAAGAGCCGGTGAAGATTCGAGGGGCCGAATGGCCTCTTTCGGCACTGTAAATTCTATGATAATCTATGACTAAGCAGCTCCAGTATTCTTCATTTAAGACTACCGATTTTGCATTGGCAGGTAGCAGTCAATGCTTGCCCCACTTTTGTTCTTCCTATCACAAGGATAGGAAAAGTAACTATAGAACCATTAGCACAATCCTGATGAAAGTGAGCTGTATATCCCAATGACACCCCACATTTAACCACTAAAGTATAGCACAGGGTGTAAACTGACAATTTTCAGATTAGGAAGCAAGAATCTTACTACTGACCCCAAACACAGAATTGGGTGAAAATCTTGTACTTACAGGCAGATAAGCCTTACTTCAGAATGGGTCTAATGTTTTCTCACCTGGTTGTTAAAACAGACACAGAGTTTTGAAAATCTAAATGGATGAGGGCAGTCAGCTCGGAGGTACACATGGAGTTGCACCGGGACGTCAACGTGGAAACTAGGAGCCAGGAAGCAGGCTTTACATTCAACTGCATAGAGGCAAAAATAGATGTAAGAACAGAAGAAACAAGCAGTGACTTTGCTCAGGTGAGCAAGCACAAATTTGAAAAATGTTCCATGCTTAACAATCAGTGGATCCGATCTTGCGCGGAGAGGCAATCAGAGTTGGATTGCCATTCTGCCCTTTGTTTCCTGCCTTGAAGTCCACGCGACCCTTGCTCGCCCAAACTCAAGCAGGTGAGAATTGTGTAGGGCACTGAGCTCCTGAGGCCTTTAGGCCAGGGAAAGTCAGAAGCCACACCTTTTTTTTTTATAAAAGGCTCTAGCAACCGTAAATCAGGCAATTTTAAAAGGTCCAGCCACTTTCAAGCCAGGGAAGAGGTTTAAAGTCCAACTATTCCTGTAACTATTACCATAAGACAGTTTGAACAATCTGAAGTTTGCGACCCGAATCATAATTCCGGATGCCCGATGAAAGTTTGAAGTTCCAAAGCAATTGTCAGGCAATCCATACCTGGGAACGTCTGGGATGCGGAGAGGAGGAGAGGTTTCCCCAGCACATCTTTGGCGGAGAATGACCTACTTCTGCTCATATTTCATATGTTCGTACGTAAATAAAGGAGTTCCCTAAACTCACTCTGCTGTTCGACCTCTGCCAAATTGATTATTTTACTGTTCCACTTAGCCTGGTGTTTTTTTCTCCTCAAGAGAGCTTAAAATCCCTGTCTCATTTCGCTGACCCACACTGAATGAATGGCGGTGAAGGCTCGAAGGGCCAAAAGGCCTCCTCCTGCTCCTATCTTCTATGTATGTATCAATGTATTACTGGGCAAACATCCCAGTTCTGGAAAACATGGTGGGAAACAGGTGGTTTGAAACATATCAAAGTTTCCCCATGCCGCATTATCTCTTAAAACTTGATAGACAGACATTTCGGTCATTTAGATGAATTAGAATTATTTTAACCCAATCACAGTCAGAAAGGGAACAGAACCTAAAAAGATTATGATTTCCTTATGAGACAGAGAACCTTTTTTGTTCTCTCCAAAATCATCTTTAAGCTTTCTCTCTCTCTCTCTCTCTGAATTCATCTTTAACCTAACCTTTGAAATCTATTTTTACTTTGCTTTGCAAACAACTTTCATTTTCTTTCACTTCATTTTTGTATTGTGCATTTTGATCTGAAGAAATTACCACAAACTGAATTGTATTTTGAATTCAACTCAACCATCTGTATTTGCATTGGACAAACAATTTTCTAGATTCTGTATTCACATAAAATGTGACTTGGTCAGTAGATTTTGAAACTGACATAAATAAAGCTATATTTGACTTCACCCAAGAAGCTCAGTCTCGAGTTCTGCAAGATTAATATACAGTGCGGAGACACATAAATATATTAACAAAGTACAGATCCATCAGTAATTAAAGTTAACAAGTTAATTATAGGTCAGAGAAGCAGTAGAAAAATATTCCAGGCTGCACATCAATTTTGCTTCAAAGGAAATAATAAGGCAGAGGCAATGAATCAAACCATAAAGGTTTTGCATCTTCAAGGTAAATTACCACATTTTTAATTTTGATTAAACACTTTGTTTAAAAAAAAAAAGGTAACTTACCAAATGGCACATAATCTTGCATCTCAATAGTAAATGTGTTACTTCCAGCCAAAGAAATACGATCTGTCCACAATTTCTGAGCCGTCTTGATGGCCTTGGAGTCACAATCAGGTTCTGGTGCAGGGCTTTCATTCTACATTTATGTGACGGAAGTAGAGGAAATGTAATTTCAATTTACTTCCTTCAAAAGATTTTTAAACTGGTTACTGCGGGACTTACGGTGGCGGTGATGACGTAGGAAGCCGCACATTTCGGAGCTCCCGTTTTAAACGGACTTTTCGGCTCTTTTCAGAGCACAAAACGGAAATTTTTCGACGTCTCGGTGTGCTGATCGACTTTATGAGGCGTATGTTGGGACGGGTCCAAGATCTGGAGGCGGGAGCACGGGAGTACTCTTTCTTCTCCCACGTACATAGGGTCTACTCTCGGATAGAATTCTTCGTGGTGAGTAGGGGACTGATTCCACGAGTGGAGGAGGCCGCGTATTCGGCCATTGCAATCTCCGACCTCGCTCCGCATTGGATAGAGTTGGAGATGGGGGAGGTGCGGGAACAGCGCCCATTGTGGCGGTTGGATGTGGGGTTCTTGGCGGAGGAGGAGGTGTGTAGGAGGGTCTGGGCAAGTATTGAGGGGTACCTCGAGGTGAATGTTACGGGGGAGGTTCAGGTGGGGGTGGTCTGGGAAGCCCTGAAGGCAGTGATTCGTGGGGAGCTGATATCCATCCGGGCACACAGGGAGAGGAGCGAGAGGAGTGAGAGGGATATACTGGTGGGAAAGATGTTGGAGGTAGACAGGAGGTACGCAGAGGCACCAGAGGAGGGACTGTTGGGGGAGAGGCGCAGCCTGCAGGCTAAATTTGATTTGCTGACCACTAGAAAGGCGAAGGCACAGTGGAGGAAGGCACAAGGGGCAGTGTACGAACATGGTGAAAAGGCGAGTAGGATGCTGGCTCATCAGCTCCGCAAGCGGGATGCGGCTAGGGAAATTGCTGGAGTGAGAGATAAGAGTGGGAATGTGGTGCGGAAGGGGGTAGAGGCGAATGAGGTCTTCAAGGACTTTTACGGGGAACTGTGCCGGTCGGAGCCAACGGGGGAGAGGAGGGGAATGGAGAGGTTCCTTGACGGGCTTTCTTTCCCGAAGGTGCAGCAGGAGCAGGTGGAGGAGTTGGGTGCGCCGATTGAGCTGGAGGAGCTAGTTAAGGGGATCGGGCAGTTGCAGTCAGGGAAGGCACCGGGGCTGGATGGGTTCCCGGTGGAATTTTATAAAAAGTTTGTGGACCTAGTGGGCCCCTTGCTGGTGCGGACACTTAATGAGGCGTGGGAAGGGGGGACGATGTCGCGGGCACTGATCCCGTTAATTTCAAAGAGGGACAAGGACCCCCGGTAGTGTGGTTCATACAGGCCCATATCTCTCCTCAACGTAGATGACAAGGTGCTGGCAAAAATCCTGGCCACCAGGATATAGGACTGTGTGCCAGGGTTTGTACACAAGGACCAGACAGGTTTTGTGAAGGGAAGGCAGCTGAACACAAATGTGCGGAGATTGTTGAATGTCATCATGATGCCGGCGATTGAGGGGGAGGCAGAGATAGTGGTGGCGCTGGATGCGGAGAAGGCCTTCGATAGAGTGGAGTGGGGGTACTTAGGGGAGGTGTTGGGGAGGTTTTGATTTGGTGAAGGGGTTATTAGATGGGTGAGGCTGCTATATGAGGCCCTGATGGCGTGCGTGGCCACGAATGGGAGGAGGTCAGAGTACTTCCGGCTTTACCGAGGGACCAGGCAAGGTTGCCCCCTGTCCCCCTTGTTGTTTGCACTGGCAATTGAGCCGCTGGCGATGGCGTTGAGGGACTCAGAGAAGTGGAGAGGTTTGGTGCGAGGTGGGGAGGAACATAGGGTGTTGTTGTATGCCGATGACCTGTTACTGTATGTGGCGGACCCGGTGGGAGGGATGCCGGGGGTGATGGAGCTGCTAGCTGAGTTTGGGACCTTTTCAGGATATAAATTAAATTTTGGCAAGTGAGGTGTTTGTGGTGCACCTTGGAGACCAGGAGGAAGGAATTGGGAGGCTCCCGCTTAGGCGGGCAGGGGAGAGCTTTAGGTACCTGGGGGTGCAGGTGGCCAGGGACTGGGGGACTCTTCACAAACATAATTTCACCAGACTTGTAGATCAGATGGAAGAGGAGTTCAAGAGGTGGGACATGCTGCCATTGTCGTTGGCGGGGAGGGTGTAGTCCGTCAAAATGAAGGTGCTTCCGAGGTTCTTGTTCCTCTTTCAATGCCTGCCCATCTTTATCCCCAGGGCCTTCTTTAGGAGAGTGACTAGCAGTATCTTGAGCTTTGTGTGGGCACATGGGACTCCGAGAGTGAAGAGGGTGTTCCTGGAGTGAGGGAGGGATAGAGGCGGGCTGGCGCTGCCCAACCTTTTGGGGTACTATTGGGCGGCCAATGTGTCAATGGTGCGTAAATGGGTGATGGAGGGGGGAGGGGTGGCGTGGAAAAGAATGGAGATGGCGTTATGTAGAGGTACGAGCCTGGGTGCCATGGTAACGGTGCCGTTGCCGCTCTCCCCCAAGAGGTTTACCACGAGCCCGGTGGTGGCGGCGTCCCTAAGAATCTGGGGACAGTGGAGACGGCATAGGGGGGAAACAGGTGGCTCGATGGAGGCTCCATTGGGTGGCAATCATCGGTTCATCCCAGGGAACAGGGATGGGGGATTTAGGGGGTGGCAAAGTGTGGGCATCAGTAAATTGAGGGACCTGTTTATTGGCGGGAGGTTTGCGGGCCTGGGGGAACTGGAAGATAAATTTGGGCTTTCCCAAGGGAACATGTTCAGATACTTGCAGGTAAAGGTGTTTGCTAGGCGACAGGTAGAGGGATTCCCTTTGCTGCCCTCGCAGGGGACGATGGACAGAGTGCTTTCGGGGTTGTGGGTCGGTGAGGGGAAGGTGTCTGACATCTATAAGGTAATGCAGGAGGTGGAAGAGTCGTCAGTGGAGGAGCTGAAGGCTAAATGGGAGGAGGAACTCTGGGAGCAGATAGAGGATGGGACTTGGGCGGATGCCCTGGAGAGAGTCAACTCTTCCTCCTCATGTGCGAGGCTTAGTCTCATCCAATTTAAGGTGCTGCACTGGGCCCACATGTCCGGGACTAGGACGAGTAGGTTCTTTGGGGGTGAGGACAGGTGCACCAGATGTTCGGGGAGTCCAGCGAACCACGCCCATATGTTCTGGGCATGCCCAGCACTGCAAGAATTCTGGAAGGGGGTGGCGGGGACGGTGTCGAGGGTGGTTGGATCCAGGGTCAAACCAGGGTGGGGACTCGCGATTTTTGGTGTTGCAGTAGAGCCGGGAGTGCAGGAGGCAAAAGAGGCCGGTGTCCTGGCCTTTGCGTCCCTAGTAGCCCGACGAAGGATCTTGCTGCAGTGGAAGGATGCGAGGCCCCCAAGTGTGGAGACCTGGTTCAGTGACATGGCGGGATTTATAAAATTGGAAAGGGTCAAATTTGCCCTGAGAGGATCAATACAAGGGTTCTATAAACGGTGGCAGCCTTTTCTGGACTTCCTGGCTCAAAGATAGGTATCTTGGTTAATGGCAGCAGCAACCTGGGGTTGGGGGGGTTCCTTATTGTAGTTTCTATTATGTAACTTAATATTGTGTTAATTTACGTTGTTGTTAATATGCTGTGTTGCTCATGGAGGTGGGGCGAATGTTTATGATTGCTATTAGTATTGTTATTTTTGGTATTTTATTATGGTTCGTTGTTGTATAAATTCAAAATTTTTCAATAACATTTTTTTTTTTTTTAAATGGTTACTGCAGTACTAACCATCAACACTTTTATCAAATTCTTTTCTATACGAGATTTCTGTTCGTTACTCAGTGTGGAAGCTGTCATTTCAGTAAAGGAATAACCTCGAAACAGTATCGAGCATTGTCTAAAATTGGCACCATTTTTCAAGCAAGGAAAGAACAGTCATTTTATGATATGGGCAAAGTTAGCGGAAATTATCCAGGGCATCTTCTGAGGCCTTACAATTGTCGATGACACCATTGCGGGCATAAAATTCAACAGGTTCACCCTACCACCCGCCCCACATTGAGGCCAATTAATGGTCACTTGAGGGCTACTTCCCGCCCAGCCTTCCCTCCCAATCCCATCATGAAGCCCTTCCGGCAAATACATGCATCTTGGCTCTTGGGCTGACGTGGGAGCGCTCTCACAATGGACAAAAGTTTCTGACTTTGTTTGCAGCTGGGATTTTCCAGCGCTGCTGAAAGTGAATGGTTTTGGCTGGAATGCCAAATTTTCCATTCTCGCTTGCAATGGGTCTCACCACGGACGAGACTGGAGAATCCCCCCCAACGTGATTGGCAGGCAATTCTCTGAGACAGCACTTCCTCTCAATTGAGAGCGGCTGTCTCACCTTCAACCAATTAACGCCTCTTGGAGCAAGACAGCTGAGGGACAGCCGACATCAACGGGGACGCTTTCCCTGCTGACTCGTTCGGGTCGAGGGTGGGAAACCCTGTGATTTGTTAAATTCTACCTAAGATTTAGTTTCCGATTGCTATCCAGTGACCTCTACTGGAAAGTCTGCATGTCTGCAAGTATTCAACACTTTTAAAATCCATTCACGCAAGCAAAATTAACATTTGTTGTCAATTCCTGATTGAGCTCGAGAAGGTGGTGGTGGTGAGTCGCCTATTGTGCTAGTTATTTGAGACAGTTGAATGGGTGGTTCAGAGTCGACCATAAGAACATAAGAAATAGGGTAGACCTTATGGCTCCTTGAGTCTGCTCCGCCAGTCAGTATGATCATGGCTGATTGTGGGTTTCAACTTCATGTTCCTACCTACTCCTCATAACGCTCGATTCCCACAGAGATCAAACATCTCAATACATGACACTTACAACCCAATCAAGTTGTTATTAAGAGTGGTCCAGTATATAAATATCCAATAACATGAAAATATTGGGAACAAAGCAACAATAGCTTTAACGAAGCAAGGATACACCTCCCAAGTAGCTCCAGGGAGTAGGTAATGTAATCTTTGATTTGACCCATCAGGTAAGCGCATTTGAGTGCAGTGGTCAGAATAAAGGTAAGCAGCTTCCACCAGCGTTCACTGCGGTAATCGCACATCACGTAATCCAGCAACCTGTGGAGGGGGTAAATATTCAACAATGAGTAGGAGAGGAAAGAAAGAGGAAATTAAGAGTGGTAAAGAAAGGAGAATAGTATAGCAGTTAATACAAAACGCAAGCCAAAATCTTCTAGGAGCATGTAAATCGTAAGTGAGTAGTAGGAGGCAGGGTGGGTGTACAAGGGACAAAGAGGATAAAATAACGTTAGAGCAAGGTTAGGATATTTCATGAGCACTGAGCCTTGTTGTTCACTAAGGAAACGGCACACACACACACACACACACACACACACACACACACACACACACACACAACTGGTCTCTGGGGAGCAGAATTCCAAAGATTAGTTAATCTCAGAGTCATCAAATTGATCTTAAATGTGTAGCCATGTAAAATGGCCACCTGCGAAGGACCATGGGAATTGTGGTCAATTTGGGACACAATTGACAGCCTCTGTGTATTGTGCAAAGAAGCCAAGCTTGGCTTAAAGTTGTATCCATTAAGAGTCGATCACCATTTCCCCCAGGACAATAGAGTTTGAATCAAGGAGTTACAACAGTAACAGACCAACCGGTGTCACCCCCGCCCTTATTTGGAAAGGCCTACATGCCTGGGACAATGACAGCTATGGGACCCGCCCAGCTATCGAGGTATCCACCCCCTAATTGGCTGAGATCGATGAGGATGATAGAGAACCCTATCGATCCATTGGACCTGGAGTAAGGACCGTACAAAAGGGCGAGAAAGAGACGAAGGATAAAAAGCCCTCCGCACTAGAGATCTGCCTCTTTTGGGACCAGCCTGTGTGCGACCAACTGCAGCAGAACAACCAAGTTCAAGGACCCGCAACCATTCCTGAAGGACGAGCCCAGCTGAGACGAACCCAACAGCTTCCAAACTGACCATGTGGACCCGGATAAAGGCCTTATCTCGCACATAGCCGGTCACTCGAAGTTAAGTAAAGGTCACCTGAGTCGTTAGTTGTAGTTTAGTACAGAGCCGCGTGTGTTATTGCACAGAAATACAAGTCTTGTGTTATTAATAAACTGTGTTTTTCAGCTAACATATTGGTTGTGCAGTCATTTGGTCGATATAAGAAACAGCTCGTGGTTCACCCCAAAGTAAAGGCGGCAACAAATGGGAGACCCCTCATTTTGAAACTGTGCCCCCTAGTTTTAGATTCCATCATGTGGGGAAACATCCCCATGGCATCTAAAATGTTCAAGCCCCCTCAATATCTTGTGTTTCAATAAAATCACCTTACAATTAGAACATAGAACAGTACAGCACAGTACAGGCTCTCAGGCCCATGATGTTGTGCCGGCCATTTATCCTAATCTAAGGTCAACATAACCTACACCCCTTCAATTTACTGCTGTCTATGTGCCTGTCCAAGAGTTGCTTAAATGTCCCTAATGACTCAGACTCCACCATCTCTGCTAGCAGCGCATTCCATGCACTCTCTGTGTAAAGAACCGACCTCTGACATCTCCCCATACCTTCCTCCAATCACCTGAAAATTATCTCCCCTCGTGACAGCCATTTCCGCCCTGGGGAAAAGTCTCTGGCTATCCACTCTATCCATGCTCAAGTCACCTCTTTCTTCTTCGCTCTAGTGAGAAAAGCCCTAGCTCCCTCAATCTTTCTTCATAAGACATGCCCTCCATTCCAGGCAGCATCCTGGTAAATCTCCTCTGAACCCTCTCCAAAGCATCCACATCCTTCCTATAATGAGGTGACCAGAACTGGACACAATATTCAAATGTGGTCTAACTAGGGTTTTATAAAGCTGCAGCAATACCTCACGGCTCTTAAACTCAATCCCCCTGTTCATGAAAGCCAACACACCATACACCTTCTTAACAACCCTTCTTAACAACCCGGACGGTCTGCACCTGGGCAGGACTGGAAGTCGGAAGGTAGTAAAACAGTGACAGAAACAAAAGGCAGTAAGGGGGAAAGTGTAAGGCAGAAAAGCCATCGTCAAAAATCAAAAAGGGCGACAGTACAAGGTACAGTGACTGAGGGGAGCTCAGTGAATAGGCCCAGTAACACTGAAAGGAATAAAACGGGAAGTAAAAACATAAATGATAAGCAACGCAGCAGGTTGTTATATGAAGATATGGGTTCAACAACAAGGAAAATTAGGAGAAAAGTTTAAAGGAAATATAACTTAGGAGAGGTTACTGATCGAGGTGTTAAGATTCAAAACAAAGATATAAAAGCCAACATAAGTGTACTTTACCTGAATGCTCATAGTTTTTATGCATCTGTTTTTATATTCTGAGCAAGTTTACTCTCATAATCTATCTTACTCTTTATAGCTTTTTTTAGTAGCTTTCTGTTGCTCCCTAAAGATTTCCCAGTCCTCTAGTCTCCCACCAATCTTTGCCACTTTGTATGCTTTTTCCTTCAATTTGATACTCTCTCTTATTTCCTTAGATATCCATGGTCGATTTTCCCTCTTTCTACCACCGTCCTTCCTTTTTGTTGGTATAAACCTTTGCTGAGCACTGTGAAAAATCGCTTGGAAGGTTCTCCATTGTTCCTCAACTGTTCCACCATAAAGTCTTTGCTCCCAGTCTACCTTAGCTAATTCTTCTCTCATCCCATTGTAATCTCCTTTGTTTAAGCACAAAACACTAGTGTTGATTTTACCTTCTCACCCTCCATCTGTTTTTTAAATACCACCATATTGTGATCACTCCTTCCGAGAGGATCCCTAACTATGAGATCATGAATCAATCCTGTCTCATTACACAGGACAAGATCTAGGACCGCTTGTTCCCTCGTAGGTTCCATTACATACTGTTCTAGGAAACTATCGCGGATACATTCTATAAACTCCTCCTCAAGGCTGCCTTGACTAACCTGGTTAAACCAATTGACATGTAGATTAAAATCCCCCATGATAACTGCTGTACCATTTCTACATGCATCAGTTATTTCTTTGTTTATTGCCTGCCCCACCATAATCTTACTATTTGGTGGTCTATAGACTACTCCATCAGTGACTTTTTTACTATTCCTGATTTCCACCCAAATGGATTCAACCTTATTCTCCATAGCACCGATGTCATCCCTTACTATTGCCCGGATGTCATCCTTAAATAACAGAGCTACACCACCTCCCTTACCATCCACTCTGTCCTTCCGAATAGTTTGATACCCTCTGATATTTAACTCCCAGTCGTGACCATCCGTTACCATGTTTCAGTAATGGCCACTAAATCATAGTCATTCACGATGATTTGCGCCATCAACTCATTTACTTTATTCCGAATACTACGAGCATTCAGGTAAAGTACACTTATGTTGGCTTTTTTACCTCTGTTTTGAATATTAACATCTCGATTAGTAACCTCTCCTACGTTATATTATCTCTTAACGTTTCTCCTCATTTTCCTTGTCGTTGAACCCATATCTTCATGTAACAACCTGCCGCGTTGCTTACCGTTAATGTTTTTACTTCCAGTTTTACTCCTTTTAGTATTACTGGGCCTATTCACTGAGCTCCCCTCAGTCACTGTACCTTGTACTGTCGCCCTTTTTGATTTTTGACTATGTCTTCTCTGCCTTGCACTTTTCCCCTTACTTCCTTTTGCTTCTGTCCCTGTTTTACTACCTTCCAACTTCCTGTATCGGTTCCCATCCCCCTGCCACATTAGTTTAAACCCTCCCCAACAGCTCTAGCAAACCCCCCCCCCCCCCCCCCCCCCCCCCCCCCCCCCCCCCGAGGGCATTGTACTGGTCCTTTAGAGGATGACAAGGGAGATTTAATAATGGGAGATGAGGAAATGGCTGAGGAACTGAACACGTTTTTTGGGTCGGTCTTCACAGTGGAAGACACAAATAACATACCAGTGACTGATAGAAATGAGGCTATGACAGATGAGGACCTTGAGATGATTGTTACCACTAAGGAGGTAGTGATGGGCAAGCTAATGGGGCTAAAGGTAGACAAGTCTCCTGGCCCTTGCATCCCAGAGTGCTAAAAGAGATGGCTAGGGAAATTGCAAATGCACTAGTGATAATTTACCAAAATTCACAAGACTCTGGGGTGGTCCCAGCGGATTGGAAATTAGCAAACGTGACACCACTGTTTAAAAAAGTGGTGTCTAATTTAACTAATTTAGTGGAATTTTTTGAGGACATTACCAGTGCGGTAGATAACAGAGAGCCAATGGATATGGTATATCTGGATTTCCAGAAAGCCTTTGACAAGGTTCCACACAAAAGGTTGCTGCATAAGATAAAGATGCATGGCATTAAGGGTAGTAACATGGATATAGGATTGGTTAATTAATAGAATGCAAAGAGTGGGGATTAATGAGTGTTTCTCTGGTTGGCAATCAGTAGCTAGTGGTGTCCCTCAGGGATCAGTGTTGGGCCCAAAATTGTTCACACTTTACACAGATGACAAGTCGGGGACCAAGGGCAATGTGTCCAAGTTTGCAGATGATACTAAGATGAGTGGTAAAGCAAAAAGTGCAGAGGATACTGGAAGTCTGCAGAGGGATTTGGATAGGTTAAGTAAATGGGCTAGGGTCTGGCAGATGGAATACAATGTTGACAAATGTGAGGTTATCCATTTTGGTAGGAATAACAGCAAAAGGGATTATTATTTAAATGACAAAATATTAAAAAATGCTGCTGTGCAGAGTGACCTGGGTGTGATAGTGTACGAGTCGCAAAAAGTTGGTTTACAGGTGCAACAGTTGATTAAGAAGGTAAATGGAATTTTGTCCTTCATTGCTAGAGGGATGGAGTTTAAGACTAAGGAGGTTATGCTGCAATTGTATAAGGTGTTAGTGAGGCCACACATGGAGTATTGTGTTCAGTTTTGGTCTCCTTACCCGAGAAAGGATGTACTGGCACTGGAGGGTGTGCAGAGGATATTAACTCGGTTAATCCCAGAGCTAAAGGGGTTGGATTACGAGGAGAGGTTCAGTAGACTGGGACTGTACTCGTTGGAATTTGGAAGGATGGGGGGGGGGGGGGATCTTATAGAAACATATAAAATTATGAAGGGAATAGATAGGATAGATGCGGTCAGGTTGTTTCCACTGGCGGGTGAAAGCAGAACTAGAGGGCATTGCCTCAAAATAAGGGGAAGTAGATTTAGGACTGAGTTTAAGAGGAACTTCAACCAAAGGGTTGTGAATCTATCGAATTCCTTGCCCAGTGAAGCAGTTGAGGCTCCTTCATTAAATGTTTTTAAGATAAAGATAGAAAGTTTTTTTAAAGAATAAAGGGATTAAGGCTTATGGTGATCCGTCCGGAAAGTGGAGCTGAGTCCACAAAAGATCAGCCATAATCTCATTGAATGGCGGAGCAGGCTCGAGGGGCCAGATGGCCTACTCCTGCTCCTAGTTCTTATGTTCTAGCAACCTGTTCTTCCACACTTCCAAGAATCCTGCCTTTAACCCTGTAGTCAGCATTCAAATTCGACCTTCCAAAATGAATCACTTCACTTTTATCCAGGTTGAACTCCATCTGCCACTTCTCAGCCCAGCTCTGCACCCTGTCAATGTCTTGTTGTAACCTGCAACAGCCCTCAACACGATCTACAACTCCCCCAACCTTGGTGTCATCGGCAAACTTACTAACCCACCCTTCTGCTTCCTATTCCAAGTCATTTATAAAAACCACAAAGAGCAGAGGTCCCAGAACAGATCCCTGCGGGCCACCATTAGTTACCGACCTCCAGACGGAATACTTTCCATCCACTACCACTCGCTGTCTTCTTTCGGCCAGCCAATTCTGTATCCAGACAACCAAATTTCCCTGTATCCCATGCCCACTAACTTTCTGAATGTCTACCATGGGGAACCTTATCAAATGACTTACTGAAATCCATATATACCACATCCACTGTCCGACCTTCATCAATGTGTCTTGTCACATCCTCAAAGAATTCAACTGTTGTAAATTCTAATCATAATCCTTTCAGCCCTGAAAAAGCTTAATGAATCTTCACTAAACTACCTATGTAAGCACATCCGTATGTGGTCCTTTAGGTGCATTCTTACTAATGCCCAGTGCAGTTATAGCAAGTCTTCCCTACTTTTATATTCCATTTGTTAGAGGTGTAGCAGGCTACGATGGGTTTTGACAAGGAAGACAAAGAAAATGTTTTCCCATTAGCTGATCGTACGAGGAGGGAACAATGGATTAAATGTTTTATGCAAAAGATGCAGAGCATATGTGAGGAAGACTTAAAAAAAACAAACACAGTAAGTGGTAATGACCTGGAACTCACCGCTGACTCGGATGGTGGAAGCAGAGACCAATGATTTCAAAAGAAAATAGCATGGATACTTAAGGGAAGGAAAGTTGCAGGGCTATAGGAATCGAATGGGGGGAATGAGACGGACTGAATTGCTCTACAGGTATGGATGCGATGGGCAGAATACTCTCTTTCTGTGTCGTAACGACTCTGACTCCACAATGTTGCAATTTTGCAGTAGAGGCACCTTGTCAAACAATTAATTTCAGTCTTTCAATCTAGCCACCAGTGTGCACATATAATTATTTCACCGGTCCTTTTGATACCAAAATTAATTACCTTTGTTTTCCAAGCATATCTCTATAAGCATGTCCAATCTGGTTTTAAAAAATTATGCTAAATGTTTTTGCAAACGCCTTCGAAACATGGAAAAGCTATTCATAATGGTTTCAACTACACTTAGTTTGAAAGTTCTTACTGCATTTAAACATTTGGGCCAGAATTCGCCGACCATTGGGATTCTCTGTTCCTACCGGCAGTGCAACCCTGCCCCGCGGGTTTCCCGGCGGCATCGGGTGTCTTCAATGGGAAATCCCATTGACAAGTGGCAGGACAGAAAATCCAGCTGCCAGCGAACGGTGCACCGGGGGACCGGAGAATCCAGCCTTTTAGCACACAGGTGTTTTAACTTAAACATAATTTTAACAGTAAAGAAAATTTTACTTCAGAACAATGACCGTTATGAAGCATGTGTAAAATGAAGCAATGCAGTTTATTTGGAATGATCTTAAGAACTCCCAAAGTTTTGGAGCTTTGATATTTCAGTCAGATAGTCCAGAGGGCATTACGGTAGCACAAGTGAAAAGCACTGTGGCTTCACAGCGCCAGGGTCCCAGGTTCGATTCCCCACTGGGTCACTGTCTGTGCAGAGTCTGCACGTTCTCCCCGTGTCTGCGTGGGTTTCCTCCGGGTGCTCCGGTTTCCTCCCACAGTCCAAAGACGTGCAGGTTAGGTGGATTGGCCATGCTAAATTGCCCTTAGGTGACCAAAAAAAGGTGAGATGGGGTTATTGGGTTACGGGGATAGGGTGGAAGTGAGGGCTTAAGTGGGTCGGTGCAGACTCGATGGGCCGAATGGCCTCCTTCTGCAGTGTACGTTCTATGTTCTATGAGAGAAGTGGTTAGAAATAAACAAATAACGGCCATTTAGTGAGAGGTGTGTTCAGATATTGGACTGACTAGAGTCAAGTTGGTCTTTGCATTGGAATATGCTTTGTATCGGAAATTTGGAAACAATTAATGTATCTGGTTGTACACTGCAATACCACACCAGCATTGGAAGTACA
Source organism: Scyliorhinus canicula (assembly GCF_902713615.1). Taxonomy (NCBI): domain Eukaryota; kingdom Metazoa; phylum Chordata; class Chondrichthyes; order Carcharhiniformes; family Scyliorhinidae; genus Scyliorhinus; species Scyliorhinus canicula. Next base: position 169,339,021 of record NC_052153.1, read on the forward strand.
AAGGTGCACACAAAAATACGGCTGCAAGTGAGAATTGGAAATACCATGTTGGTCTTTCAAATTCATTTTACAGAATAGATAACTGAAGATACTCACTTCAATGCTTTGCTGTAGTCCTTTGCATAATAATACTCCTCACCCATTTGAACCACTGTCAACACAGAGCAGTATAATGACATAAACATGGTTTTCAGAGAGACAAGTTACCCGTTCAAAAAATATATATTTTAAAAAAAGGCAAGCATAAGCCAGCTCTGGTTCCAAGATTATTTGGTATGCATTACTCACTCAAACGACTCTTCATTCGGGGACACTTATATTTCTTGAATTGAGCCACTGCATTACTCAGGAGGGCGATGATCAATTCCTGACAATTGCAAATACTCACAATCAGGTTATTGTTCCCCTTCAAAATCATTTAAATCCAATGTCTAAATCATAATGTTTTCATTGTCGGTAACATTGGTGGGAAAGCATACTTACCGCGTGGTCAACAACAATTTCTTTGAGCTGAAGGGCCAGAATGCCAACCTTCTCTTTCTCAGGATCTGGTGGTTCGATACCTGGATAAGACAGTTTGTAATCCATTAAATGTGAGGAATCAATGGCACTGGAAAGAAACAGAACGGGGGGTGAAATCTACTGGAGGGTCATACTATCACAGTGGGGCAATTTCACCATGAGCAAAAGCAGGGCTTCAGTTACACTGCAACCCATTCAAAAATCAATGACCAGCACCGTTGCCATGGGGATGGAATGCGTTTTTTTTAGGAATTCAGGACGATTTCTCATTTCCATTGTCAACACCTCAGAAATTCTAAACAAACAAAATGCATTAAACATACCATCATTATCTTTTAAAGCGGTAGGCAAATGTAAAATTGGATAAATCTAACTTTATAGTGTACTTTCAATAATACACAAACCCTTTGGGCATTTTGAGCTTGTCTAAACCACTACTTTGGCCTCAGCTGCAGTATTGTGCCCAGTTCTAGGTGCCTCAATAGGAAGAAAATACTTAGGATGATGGTCCCTGGGATGAACTTCAGTAACTTGGTTAGATTGGAGAAGTGGGGACTGTTTTCCTTCAGAGAAAACATGGCTAAGAGGGGATTTTCTAGAGGTATTCAAAATCATTAGCGGTCTGAGTAGATAGGGAGAACGAGTTTCCACTCAAGAATGGATCGAGACCGAGAGAGTACAGATTTAAAGTAATTAGTAAACAGAAGCAATAGCGATAGGATGAAAGCTTTTTGACTCAGGTAAATGGCTAGGTTCTGGAATGCCATTGAATGGGGGTGGAGGCAGGTTCAATTGAAGAATTCAAAAGAGAATTAGACTTATTTGAAAAATAAGAATGTGCAAGATTATAGGCGGAAGGCAGGAGAATGGAACTGGGTTAGGAGAGTCCGTAGATACTTTGGATTAATGGCTTCCTTTTGTGCTATAACAATTCTTGTGATTCATTTAAAAAATAAATATATGGGCAGCACGGTGGCACAGTGGTTAGCATTGCTGCCTACGGCGCTGAGGACCCGGGTTCGAATCCCGGCCTTGGGTCACTGCCCGTGTGGAGTTTGCACATTCTCCCCGTGTCTGCGTGGGTTTCACCCCCACAACCCAAAGATGTGCAGGGTAGGTAGATTGGCCACTCTAAATTGCCCCTTAATTGGAAAAAATAATTGGGTACTCTTAAAAAAAAAAATTTTTAATAAAAAAATCTACTAGTCTTATTTGCAGGTTGTTGAAGTTTCTATATTCTGATCTTTGTTCAATGTCCCTTGGGATTTTATTTTGTAAAAAGATCATAGGTTCACCTTGAACAATAGAACATTACGGCGCAGTACAGGCCCTTCGGCCCTTGATGTTGCACCACCCTGTGAAACCAATCTAAAGCCCATCTACTGTGAGCTTTTTCAAAGATATCACTTGACCAGCATAGCACTGGAGTAGCAGAGCTATTAGCTCATTTGAACATGATGTGGAGATGCTGGCGTTGGACTGGGGTGAGCACAGTAAGAAGTCTTACAACACCAGGTTAAAGTCCAACAGGTTTGTTTCAAACACTAGCTTTTGGAGCACTGCTCCTTCCTCAGGTGAATCTTTGTTGTGTATAAACCAAGAATGAATGGTTATCAGTATTCAGCCAGGAATCCTTAAACTCATTTGTACTTGGAAACCCGAGAGGCTGAGACAAGGAGCACTGATCGGACTGTACTCTCGTCTACGCCGAAGCTCTGTTGGTGAGAATGTCCTGTCCAGGCAACTAGTGATCGGTCTTCACATGTGGGGGCTCCAGATCAACAGCGTCGTGGAAGGTTCCTTACAAATATGGCTGCTCTGAAAAGATGAGCAGTGTCATTCGCTCATTCCACAATAGCATGATAGCCAGCGTGATGCCATGCGGTATGTTATCAGATGCCTTTCTGGTCATCAATACCCGCCAAGCAAGGCTGTGTATTGGCTCTAGTTCTGTTTACCATATACTTCTCGGCCATGCTCCAGTCCTCAAAAAACATTTTGACACTGGAATGCACAGGCGGCAACCTCTTCAACTTGTAGACTCCAGGTTTGCACAAAGGTTACTGAACATCTACTGAGTGAACTCTTGTCCGTGGTCAACTGCACTGTCATGGCATACGTGTGCTTGAGGATAGTCAGTTACCTTTCGACTGCTTTGCCCTCACCCAGAACACAGATCAAAGTCTACCAGGCAGCTGCTCTCGCATCACGTCTTATGGGTGCGAGACAAGGACAACCTACTAGTTCGCATAAAGCGATTAGAAGCATTCCATCTTTGCTGTCTGAGATCTATTTGCAGCACAGGTGGCAGGATAAATTCCCAAAACAAAGGTGCTCAGTCTCACTGGGTCAGTCATGTGATTCACATGGAGGATTACAGCATACCAAAAGGCATTACTCTACAATTCGCTGAGCACGGACACCTGCACCATAAGATACAAGACAATCTGAAAGCCAACTTCAGAGCTTGCAAGCTGGATCCCAGCACATAGGATAAAAGAAAGAACCTTGTACAGACTCAAATGGAGAAGTCTCTCATCAAGTAATTGACATTTGGGAGAACAGTCAAGTGTCTCAGGAACAAGAGAGTGTGGCATAGTCAAGGCCACCGTCGATCCCTGAACACTGACTTCATATGCAGTATTTCCCATCAGTTATGCAAATTAAGACTTGGCTTGACATCACATGAGACAATATCAACCTACACAATAGTTTGCAGAACACTCATGCATTGAAGCAACAGGAGAATACATCTGACCCCTTTAAAACTAGATTTCTATCGGATCTGATTTCTGGATTTTTAAAAAAGCAGCTGGCTTCCAGCAAGTGATCATGTAACCAAATTGCCTGGAGATGACCAATAAGAAAAAAGGGGGTCAACAAGTTAATTATAGAGCAAATAGTCCTGTGGGTAGTTCTGTGTTCATGCAGTTTAGTATTAGGTGTTAGAATAACCAGGCTGCAGAAAACATCTCTCTCAAAAGGGTTTAGTTGAAATTGTGTGCATCGGTTACAGGAATTTAAAACTCACATCATAAAATTACAACATTGCAAGAGGCCATTCAGCCCATTGAGTCTGCACGACCCTCTGAAGGAGCACAGTACCTGGGCCCAATCCAATCCCCCCACCCTACCCCTGTAATCCCACCTAGGGGCAATTTAGCATGAGCTGCACATCATTGGACTGTGGGAGGAAACTGGTGCACCTGGAGGACACCCACACAGACTCGGGAAGAATCTTCAAACTCCACACCCAAGGTTGGAATCGAACACGGGTCACTGGCACTGAGGCAGCAGTGCTAACCACTGTGTCACAATTCTTATGAACTGAAGGACTCCTAACAATGAGTTGGACTTTTTTGGCATAGCCAAGCTGAGGACAGAATGAGTTTTAGATGCAAACTCCATACAAAAGGTTGCTGCATAAGATAAAGATGCATGGCATTAAGGGTAAAGTAGTAGCATGGATAGAGGATTGGTTAATTAATAGAAAGCAAAGAATGGTGATTAATGGGGATTTCTCTGGTTGGTAATCTGTCGTGTCAGGGATCAGGGCAATCACAATTTACATAGATGATTTGGAGTTGGGGACCAAGTGCAATGTGTCCAAGCTTGCAGACAACACTAGGATGAGTGGTAAAGCAATAAGTGCAGAGGACACTGCAGAGGGTTTTGGATAGGTTAAGTGAATGGGCTAGGGTCTGGCAGATGGAATACAATGTTGACAAATGTGAGGTTATCCATTTTGGTAGGAATAAAGCAAAAGGATTATTATTTAAATGATAAAATATTAAAACATGCTGCTCTACAGAGAGACCTGGGTGTGCTAGTGCATGAGTTGCAAAAAGTTGGTTTACAGATGCAACAGGTGATTAAGAAGGCAAATGGAATTTTGTCCTTCATTACTAGAGGGATGGAGTTTAAGACTAGGGAGGTTATGCTGCAATTGTATAAGGTGTTAGTGAGGCCACACATGGAGTATTGTGTTCAGTTTTGGTCTCCTTACCTGAGAAAGGACATACTGGCGCTGGAGGGTGTGCAGAGGAGATTCACTAGATTAATCCCAGAGCTGAAGGGGTTGGATTACGAGGAGAGGTTGAGTAGACTGGGACTGTACTCGTTGGAATTTAGAAGGATGAGGGGGGATCTTATAGAAACATATAAAATTATGAAGGAACAGATAGGATAGATGCCGGCAGGTTGTTTCCACTGGCGGGTGAAAGCAGAACTGGGGGCATAGCCTTAAAATAAGGGGAAGTAGATTTAGGACTGAGTTTAGGAGGAACTTTTTCACCCAAAGGATTGTGAATCTACGGAATTCCCTGCCCCGTGAAGCAGTTGAGGCTCCTTCATTAAATGTTTTCAAGATAAAGATAGATAGTTTATTGAAGAACATAGGAATAAAGGGTTATGGTGTTCAGGCGGGAAAGTGGAGCTGAGGCAACAAAAGATCAGCCATGACTTCATTGAATGGCAAAGCAGGCTCGAAGGGCCAGATAGTCTACTCCTGCTCCTAGTTCTTATGTTCTTAAAGAGTATTAAAGGACAGTTCTGACCCGAGGAGATTATGCTCAAGACAGCCAAGTTGAACGGGGAATTTGCAACCATATTAAGATCAGAAAAGGTTTGAAGGGACAACCTTGCTGAGAATAAACAAAAAGGCCCAAGAAATCTCCGTCCTTATGTGAATCTTCGAAGCAGTACTCAGACCAAGCGGCTAACTTTCCAAGTTTTGATAAGTTCTGACTTGAATTCATTAGGGCTAAAAGGAAATCCGATTTAAGAATTCAGTTTAGAGTACAAGTAACTGAGTTAATTGTATTTTTAACATATCTGATCGTTCAATGTTCTTTGACTTAAACTTCTTTTATTTTGAACTGTGAACCTTGTGGCTTCTTTTCAGTAAATACCTGGGTTTTCGGATTCAAAGAAAGGTTATTGGTCTCGAGTGAAAAGCTTTAACTAAATGAAGAGACCTATAATAGCTTTGAAACATGTGGCCTCACCAATGCTCTATACAATTGCCGTAAAACATCTCTATTCCTATACTCAAATCGACTTGCTATGAAGGCCAACATGCCATTTGCCTTCTTTATTGCCTGCTGTACCCTGCGCCCTCACTTTCAACGACTGATACACAAAGACACCAAATACTCACCGAGTATCCACCTTTCTCAATTTACACCCATTCAAATAATAATCTGCTTTCTTATTTTTGCTACTGAAGCAAATAACCCAGGGGTGGGCAAACTTTTCCGTGCAAGGGCCACATTCAGAAGTTCACAATTTTAAAGGGCCGCATAGTATATTAAGTAAAATAATTACTTCACCCGGTTATGATTCTGGGCGCCTCATATAGAACATAGAACAGTACAGCACAGAACAGGCCCTTCGGCCCTCGACGTTGTGCCGAGCAATGATCACCCTACTCAAGTCAATGTATCCACCCTATACCAGTAAGTAACCCAACAGCGCCCCCCCCCATTAACCTTAAAAAAAAATTTAAAATTAAAAAAAAATTTTTTTTTTTAAATTTAAAAAAAAAATTTTTTTTTAATGACTTGGTGGGCCGCATAAAGACCTTTGGCGGGCCGCACTCAGCCTGTCCAAATCCTGCTGAAGCATGTCTGCATCCTCCTCACAGCTCACCCTCAATTTTGCACCATCTGCAAATTTGGAGATAACACATTTAGTTCCCTTGTCCAAATCATTAATATATACTGAGAACATTTGGAGTCCTAGCACAGCTCCCTGTGGTACCCCACTAGTCACTACCTGCCAATCAGAAAAAGACCTATTTATTCCAACCTTTTGCTTCCTGTCGGCTAACCAGCTTTCTATCCATTTCAAGACACTACACCTAATTGGATTGGATTTGATTAGTTTATTGTCACGTGTACCGAGGTACAGTGAAAAGTATTTTTCTGCAAGCAGCTTAACAGATCATTCAGTACATGGAAGAAAAGAGAATTAAACAAAATTCAAGAAAATACATGAGAATACATAATAGGGCAACACAAGATATACAATGTAACTACATAAGCATTGGCATCGGTTAAAGCATACAGGGTGTAATCCCAGGCGCTTTAACTTTACATATTAATCTGCTAAACCTTTCTGAATGCCTAAAGAAACCACATCCAACCGTTCTCCCTGGTCAACTCTACTAGTTACATCTTCAAAAGAATTCTAACAGATTTGTCAAGAATGATTTTCTTTTCATAAATCTATACTGACTTTGTCTGATTACACCACTGCTTTCCAAATGCTGTGCTATGAAATGCTTGATAATTGACTCCAGAAACTTCCCTACTACTGTACCAACATTAGACTCACAAGTCTGTAGTTCCCATTTTCTCTCTACCTCTCTTTTTGAATAGCGGGGTTACATTCACTACCCTCAAATCTGTAGGAACCCTTCCAGAGTCCAAAGAATTTGGAAATGACCACCAATAGATCTATTATTTGTAGGGCCACTTCCTTAAGTACTCTGGGATGAAGATTATCAGGCCCTGGAGATTTGTCCATCTTCAATCCCAATAATTGCCACAAAACCATTTTTTAAATTAATACTAATTTCCTTCAGCTCCTCACTAAAACTTGCGCTTCTCAGAACTTAGAAATTTGACTTGTTAACAAATTTAATCGTTGAAATCTAAACAATGAGCAGCACTAGAACTGATCTTTGCCTGCGGTAGCACATAATTAAATACCGCAATAACCAATTGCAACAGAAAAGCTTGAGCATGTTGGGACAGCCTCACAAACATGCTAAGCTTGCCTCATTGCTGTCCAGAACATACATTTAAAATTGGGCAATTAAATGCAGTGAGGGGAATTCATGTTTTGACCACAACATTTTTAAAAGACCTTTCCTAGATCATAGTTGGCATCCATCAAAAGCCTTGTTTTGATGGTAATTCTTGCCTTACTTTGGTGACTTTGCCTCCAAGGTCTTTGGCCAAAAAAGTCCAATACTCCAGAAGGCGTCTCCAACGGGTCAGGACTAGGATAGGTGGTAGAGGGCTACAAAGAATAAACATAATATGGCAGAATAAATATTTAAGAAACCATCCACTAAAACAAAATGTGATGCTGTCAAACAGGAGAAGTTAATTTCACCCCTTCAATCTTAGATATGTCACAGTCAGCCTACAAAAGATTATGAACTCTTAACAAAAACATGCAACGTAAATAGAACAATTGATGGACATTGGGCTGAAGCACTCCAATCAGTGTGTAGTTTTCAATATGCATTTCTCAGTCACACACACACACACACACACACATGGCACCTTGCCCAGGATATGCTTTACATAGGTTAATAAGCAAATGGCAGAGGTGCAAACATGTGCATAGAGTGGAGCCTCGATTATCCACCAGGAGGCAAGTTGCCCTACCCAAACCATATGAACAATTGCTGCCAAGGTTTGAATATCCAGTCTCTCTCTCACTTGTCATTGGGTGTTTCCAGTCATCAAACTCCTCGGTTGTCCTGCTCTTCCTGCAAGATCAAATGTGGCTGGAACTGCTGAAGGAACAATTAATCCTGCAGTTCCAGTTGGACAAAAATGCCGTTTTAATTGCTAACCGTTATTCCTCAACCCCAATGATCTATTTTGCAGTCTCCTCAGTGATCTCAGTTGAATGGATTTTAAATTCAATAGGTAACTTTCATATTTAACCAATTTAGTGGAATAAGTTTGTATCTGAACATATTCTGCTAGCGCTGGTGTTCATTTAAATGGCTACATCAGTGGTCTTTGAGATCAGCGCTCTGGAAGTTGCAAGAGCGCAGTTAAGGGGAGTGCATGCTTCCTTCAGTGCTAAGGCATGTTAAGATGGTGGGGAGGTCTATAGCTTCCCTTCTGGAATAGTTTTTGGTCACCTCTGGTGGCTGTGGCTAATATGACCGATTGCGCCAGTGCCATCTGACATGGTCAGCTAGAGAAAGTGACGGAAGTAACATTAAAGTACCCCAACGTGCATGGGTCTACCCAAAGGAGTAATATGAAAGAGAGCAAGCTCGAGAGAAACTGAAGGACGGTTGGTTCTAGGAACCTGGAAATAGAACAGGATACGGTTCTTGGGCACCACAAAGTCCAGAAAGAATCGTCTGGTGAGAAGATAGATTTCCAAAGTAACCATAAAGTTTGGAATGTATTATAATCTTTATTGTCACAAATAGGCTTACATTAACACTGCAATGAAGTAACTGTGAAAAGCCCCTAGTCGCCACAATCCGGCGCATGTTCGGGTACACGGAGGGAGGATTTCAGAATGTCCAAATTATCCAACAGCACATCTTTTGGGACTTATTTCAGTTGTGAAAAAAAAATACATTGAGAAGACAGTATCGCCAGAATATCAGAGTTTGTGTAACAGTGAAAGTCAGTCTAGACAAAGGAATCCTGAAGGATTGGTGTAAAGTCCTGAAGTGGATTTACGGATAAAGGTGGAGCGGAAGATGCGTTCACAAGATTCTATTGGAAAACGTGGACTGGATTTCAGAATGCAAACCGCTAATGGAAAGCATAATTATGAGAGAAGATTTTTAAACGTGTTTTTGGGATTAGAGTGTGGAAACTCTTACATCACAATAATCGGGGGACATTCTGAGATAGCCAGACATTCATTTGGGGTTTCAGAGCGGGGTGTGTATATGATTACAGCCAATTGGTGTACCTTAAAAAAGGGACGGTGTGTGTTAAATGAGACTACTGGAATTTCAAATTGACTTTTTCCATCCACGTTAATCTTAAAACCTGTGTGTATTTGTTAAGTTTGAAATTGGGGGTGGCTGGGGAGTGGAAAGAGTAAAAGAGTATTGTAATATATAGTCTAATTTCTTCATGTTTAACAAATGTCTTTTTCTTCGTGTTAAAACTAATTAGCGGTCCTGTGACGCTGTTCCTCCATGTTTGAAGATATAAAAAGTAAAAGTTACGGTCTTCAGAGCTAGTGTTTCATTCTGGGATCTTCCTGTCCAGTTATATCAAATGGAATTGTAACATTACCAACAGCCCAAGGAAAAAAAAAAACTTTTCGATCTTGCATTCGAACCAGCCTCACATTTCACATTCAGAAAATGGCTCACAATGGCAGGGTAAAACAGATGCCATGAAATAATAGAACATGAATATATTTTATGAATAGTCGCAAACTACCAGGTATAGCTTAACTCCATATATCTTGGAAACTTTACGTACATCGTGGCTGCAGAGTTGATTCGCTAGTTGTTTGCGTTCTTGTGCGTAATATGCTGCCTGTTGGTAATAGAAGCCAGGATTCTGGGTCTGAATTGCTGTGAGGCCAAGTTTAATAGCTTCGTCAAACAAATCGCCGAATGCTTGAAATCTTATAAAGAGAAAAAAAGGGAAGCATTACAAATAAATTCCTTGTGGGCATCCAGTTTAAATCGATTAGTATAAACAGCGGTAGATGAGGAACGCATGGGCAAAGAGATCACACACCACCATCTATGCACATAACATACATGGGACAAGAGAGCGATTACAAGTTTAAAACGTCAGTGGGACCTTACTGTTTAGACATCCAAGCTGTGTGTTCAAATGCCAGTTCTGCACTTCCTATCTTCTTTTTGCACAAATCCACATGCTTACGGAACTGAGCGATGGCATCCAATGGAGCATTGTGTTGGAAGCATAAACGACAAATCTGGGGGAATAGAAGCAGAAAGAAAAATGAAAATTGCATGCCCTGGTCAAGTGTATCCCACCGTATATATGGCATCTACAGCATTTATGAATTGTTTTGTGATCCTAACTTTCATGTCTGTTCTAGGTCAGGTACAGCATTAAAGCTGGATGGCAAATAAACCAATCCTGACTCATGCTCGGAAAAGATGTACCCGAGCTCCCAATTTACTGCTTAAAACACAACACTTGCAAAATCAGATACACGGCCAAAGCTTCATAGGATGGAACTTTGTTGAGCTTATTGGGAAGATAATGGCTGGAATTCTCCTGCCGTTGGGATTCTCTTTTCCCGCTGGCAGCGCATGCCTGCCCAAGGGTTTTCCATTGGCATGAGGTGGCTTCAACAGGAAATCCCATTGACAAGCGGCAGGAAGAGAATCCCGCCGCCAGCGCCCGGTGCTGCAGAAAACACGCGGCTGGGAGACTGGAGAATCCTACCAAATATATTAATGAATCAACCGTATTTTATTCCCAATTCTTCCTAACTTTATATAACATTCTGAATTCTTCTGTTTTCAATAAAACAATTATACTAATTTCCAATTGAACACATTCCTAAGCAGCATCTAGTTCATGATAGAATGCATGCTAGCATCAAATAGCAGACAGACTATAGAATTTGGTACTGCTCTATGCAAGATATAATATGAAAATGAACTGGCAAGCAACAATGGAAATTATGTCGTAGATGCTAGATTTCCAAAACAGACATCTCAAACCGTAAAAAGCCAAAATGTCATTAGATTGCAGATTCTCTGCCTGTTAACTTACAAGAGTGATGTTTTGTTGCTTTTCAAAGCTTTCAAGATTAGTAGGGCTTTCTTTTGAAAAGCAGATAGACAGTTTCAGGACTGCTGTAATACACAAACACTAGTTAGGGCAGTGCAGTGGCAGTGATTAGCATTGCTGCCTCACAGCGCCAGGGACCCTGGTTCAATTCCAGCTTCTGGTGACTGTGTTGGAGTTTGTAAGTTTTCCCTGCATCTACATGGGTTTCCTCCGGGTGCTCTGGTTTCCTCTCACAGTCCAAAAATGTGCATGTTAGGTGGATTGGCCATGCTAAATTGCCTGTAGTGTCTAAAAGGTTGGGTGGGGTTACAGGGTTAGAGTGGGGGGGGTGGGGAATTGGGCCACGTTAGGGTGCTCGTTCAGAGGGTCAGTGTAGACTCGATGGGCAGAATGGCCTCCTTCTGCACTATAGGGATTCTATGATAGTTACTTCTAGCGATTATATTCATCTGTGGTGATGTAGTTAACTCAATAATCAGTTGACAAAATAATACTATAATTAATAAGTTGCGTAATCACCTTATAGTTGATGAATCCAGCCATGGTCTTGATTTCAAGCATGTTGGTCTCATGGGCTCTCAGTTCATGTACAAGGTTATAAGCTGTTCTGTAGTTTCTGAAAATAAAGATCCCCAAGGTGCAGAATGAACATTTAACAAGTATTTTGTTAGAAAGCAGCATTACAAGTGTCAAGTTTTTACATCAGGCGATGCTGACAAAATGCATTAACATTTAATCGTACTAATTCAATTCTGCATTCTTCTGGAAAGAGTGGAGGGAAGATGCAAGTAATTGGTCAGATTGGCAACTGAAAAGGTGGAAAGCTGAAAGCTATTTCCACTTCAAACTCTGCGGATGAAGACATACTATTTACGGAGCAGTGGTGGGAACTTAGTTGCTCCTGTTTATTTTCTCTGCAACAATCCCCACATATTCCAAAACATGAAAATGTTTTAGCTTACGGTGAAGTGATAGAAATGATTGAAAAATGAGAAGAATCTTTCCTCTCCCAGCCAAGTTTTTTTTTGGGTCAGTTGTAATCTAGACCAGGGGTGGGCAAACTTTTCCGTGCAAGGGCCACATTCAGAAATTCACAATTCACAAAGGGCCGCATAGTATATTAAGTAAAATAATTACTTCACCCGGTTATGATTCTGGGCGCCTCATATAGAACATAGAACAGTACAGCACAGAACAGGCCCTTTGGCCCTCGACGTTGTGCCGAGCAATGATCACCCTACTCAAGTCAACGTATCCACCCTATACCAGTAAGTAACCCAACAGCCCCCCCCCCATTAACCTTAAAAAAAAATTTAAAAAAGAAAAAAAAAATTTTAAAAAAAAATTTTTTTTTTTTTTTTTTTTAATGACTTGGTGGGCCGCAGAAATACCTTTGGCGGGCCGCATGCGGCCCGCGGGCCGTAGTTTGCCCACCCCTGATCTAGACAGTTAGAAACCAATTATAATAACAAAGTTGACAAAGATGAAGAACATTAATAATTAACAAAAGCCTTACTTTAATGCATTTTGTGTATCCTGCTTCAATTCACTGAAGAAAGCAGTTTTGAACTGATGTCTCACAAATAAGAGCTGTCAAAACAAAAGACGCAGATTTTAAACTACAAAGAAAGAATCTTGGCATTCCTTAAATCAGATAAGTTTAACATAGACAGATTGTGCTTTGCAACACACTGCAAACTGAACTGCCAGTTGTGAACAGATTCCACAATGGAGAAACTTTTCAGATCCAGATGCTTGCTGTTAATGTATTAATTATTTCCAAAGAGTTTTCATTGGTTATATGAAGTGTAATAATTCCAAAATTACTTTGACATGCAGCTTGCAAATGAACATGTATTACCTAAACAATAAACCCAAATAAATAATTTATTATTGTTCCCCACACTGCCCCATTTCATTATAGATGTAAAATAATATTTTTACAAAGTAAAGCACTGGATCTGGATCTGAAGAAGTTTGCAATCCATTAACTTGCCTCTAATTTACTTAAATTACAATTATCTGAATTCAAGTAGCAAACGTTTACATCACTAGTCTTGAAGACATGCTAGGCCTCTGTGCTTCAGACCCCAGGATGCACACTGAAAACCACCTTGGACATGGGAGATCCCCGAGCAGTAACTGAACCCTTTTATTATAAATAGTCAATTGTTGAAGATTTCCAAAAATCAAATTATGTAATGCAATTAACAAAGCAAAACAACCCTGGACTACTTTCCCAATCATAATTATGGTCGCCACCCCTACCAATTTGCCTCTCAGCATATGTGAATGGATCGCATGCTGCTGCCATAGAAATGGTAATGTCAGCTCACAGCAGAGAGCCAACTCAAACTTAATGGCGACTGGAAGCAACCCTGGCTGTTTAGAGGGAGTAGGGAAAGACTGACAGCTCTTTGGGCGCCAGAGGAATGAGTGGATTTTGGGAAGTGGGGGTGAAAGTAAAGTTAGGTCACAAGGGGGCCTGAACAGGTGAGAAGAGGGAGGGAGACTGGGATGTGGTATGTGTGGGGCCAAGCATTTCCAGCAGAGACAAGTGGACAGCAACATTGGTGAATGGAAACAACTTCAAGAGAGAAGCATGCGGCAAAGGAGCAAGTGAAACCTGGGAACTTTGATGCAGGAAATTAGTGAAAGATTCCAACCACTGGTGGACAAATGGGGATGGTGGTGAGAGACCAAGGATATAAGCTGCAAGAACAAAGGGCAACAGAGAAGAAAGGTTATGCCACTGAGGGCCATTAGGCCACAGGATATTTCATCACAATGGCGATCAAGACAGAGACCAGATCATTTGAAAGGAAATGGGATAAGCACTTGAACAGGAGGAATTTAAAAAGGCTGGGGATGGAATTGGTGCAGACTCACCAAATGTTTTTTTCTTATGTAGTAACTACAATCATTCTGTGAAAATTCTCCATAGTCCAAAGTTAAGTTATTGATGCTGAGCTGTGGTTGGGATTATAACTACAGCTTTATGAAACACTCTCAGGCACCTAGTTCTCTACATTAATAACAGTCACCAGCCTAAACTGGAGGAGGCTAGATAACAGGACACGTCACCCACAGAATAGTTAGTGTAGAAGGCAGCCATTCGGCCCATCATGCCTGCCCCCCCCCCTCCCCCGTCCCTCCTTGCGCAATGCTCTCAACCATATTTACCTGATGAGTTGTTTTGTTCAAGAATTCTTTATGTGATTTAACTCTTCGGATCTCGGTGTAATAATATGTCTGAGCATGCTCATAAAAAGCATTCTCTAACCTACAAGGTGACAAAACAAAAATATACATTTTTAGTATGGAAAAAATGCTACCTGAACTCTAATTGAAATAAAAGTTAAATACTTATTATAATTAAACATCAACATCGCAGCAAGGGAAGCCCCTCAGCAAAGAAGCAGTACATAAAATTGTGACACAAACAAACAGGCGAGAGACTTTAATTTTTTTCAACTCTAGTTCCCTTTGGACTTAGTTTGTCTAGGGTACAGTTTAAGACTATAACAGAGTTAACACAGGTTTAGAAATACCAAACAAGCTGTTTAAATAAAAAAAGAGACAAGTCTGTTAAACTTTCCATTAAAAAAGCATAATTCCCAAATTTTGGTATTCTAAATTAAAGAACCTGTGAGAATATGAACGGAATTGATTTGCTATTATATCTCAGGACAGGTGATAATGACAAAGCCACATTGATAGGATACTTAGCCACTTGAACTGTATTGGCATTCTCCTTAAACCTCTGTTCTACAGATAAAAATACATAGAGGCTACAACATTGAAACAGATGTTCAGCATTTACCATTCATGTCAACAAATAATCCTCATCACATTTACTTACCTTGTTACCATATCCCATCATCCCTCTTTTCCTCCATCCATTGATTCAATCGAAGGTTGAATGTTAATTTTGTTATGCCTCAAGCACGAACCATGAAAATCTATTCCAACCTCAAGAGTCTGTTAAAGCAGCATCTCGATCGAATCCCCACAGTGCAGAAGGGGGCCATTTGGCCCATCGAATCGGCACCCTCCGAAAGAGTATCCTATCAAGGTTCAATTCCCCACCCTATCCCTGTACCCATGGTCAATCCACCTAATCTCTCTATCCTAGTCACCTATTATGCCAATTGTCCCTCAACTACTGCTCTGCTCCATCCTTTCTTATTTACAAACAATAACAAATCAGCTGCTAATGTGTTCTTCTGATTAAAAATTCAAGTTTTATTCATATTGGCATTTCCCACAGTAGGCAGCATCCTAAATAACCTTTAGGGCAACCTCACTAAAAAACACCACCATATCCTTCTGATGTTGCAAGTCCCAATACTGCATACAACATCCTAACTCTTTATATAGGTTTATTATTACCTCTTCACTTTTATATTCAATACCTCTAGATGAAACATAGATGAAACCAAGAATGCTATTAACTTTTTTAAAAAATCAAACGGCTGTGTCAACATTCCAAACAAGGAGGAACTCCAAACAAGTTAAAGTAGCACCGAGCAGCAGTCCAGCATCGCGAGAGGGGCTCCGACCAGGTTAAAAGCACAGAACTACAATAATCTTCATTCAGTTCAGAACATGACTTTTGCTTTTTTGTTCCATTAACATTCAGTAGCGAGCTGCCTAGTAGCCTCTGTGTATTTGCATAGCCAAGCTGCTCTTCACGTGTTGCATACAGTATTGTTAAAACAGAAGACCTGTTAATCCCATGTGGAACATTTGAATCAGACTTGGCCCTAGCAGCACTTTGAACAAATATAACTGTTTATAGGAGGACAATTATTTTAAACTAGCGTACAAAACAAGGGGTGGGATTCTCCCCTACCCGGCGGGGCTGGGGGTCCCGGTGTAGCGGAGTGGCGCCAACCACTCCGGCGTCGGGCCTCCCCAAAGGTGCCGGAGTAGTTGGCACCACACCGACTGGGGCCCAAACCAGCTCCAGCTGCCTTTAACGCCCGCCACCCGGGCTGGCCGAAAGGCCTTCGCCGGTTCGCGCATGCGCCGGTGCGTCATCTGCCGCTGATGTCACCACCGGCGCATGCGCGCTGGGGGAATTCTCTTCCGCCTCCGCCATGGTGGAGGCCGTGGCGGTGGCGGAGGAAAAAGAGTGCCCCCACAGCACTGGCCCACCCGCCGATCGGTGGGCCCCGATCACGGGCCTGGCCACCGTGGGGGCAGCCCCCGGGGTCCGATCACCCCGCGCCCCCCCAGGACCCGCTCGCGCCGCCGATCCCGCCGCCACCAGAGGTGGTTCAAACCACGGCGGCGGGAGAGGCCTCCCAGCGGCGGGACTTCGGCCCATCGCGGGCCGGAGAATCGCCGCGGGGGCTCACCGATCAGCGGGTGGTGTTCCCCGCCCCCGCCAATTTCCGGGTGGCGGAGAATTTCTGCCACGGCGGAGGCGGGATTTTCGGCGGCCCGAGGCGATTTTCCGACCCTGCGGGGGGTCGGAGAGTTTCGCCCAAGGTTACAAGAAAAGCTTTCTAAAAACATATTAAAATTTAGATTATGGCAAGAGTGAACTAGCCAAAAATGTGAAGCACCTACCTGATAATGTAACCTACGAGATGATCAGTGTGTGGTAGCACAAACAAAGACTTTCCTGACAAGTCACAGGCATTGCACAGTGCTGCTGCTCTCTCTGAAGCAATTAAGTCCTCACCTGAGAAGCATTAAATGGAAAAAATATTTAATCTAAATGAGGTGGCGATGAGGTGACAAACTTTTTATAACAGCTCCAACAACACTAATGAAAGCTGACACTGTCCGTGACAAAGAAGTCCACCATCTTAAACATTCACTTCCTCCACCACCGCACAGTGGCAGCAATTGGATTGGATTTGTTTATTGTCACATGTACAGAGGCACAGTGAAAAGTATTTTTCTATGAGCAGCTCAAACAGATCATTTAGTACACAAAAAGAAAAGAAAACACATAATAGGGCAACACAAGGTACACAATGTAAACACCAAAAGCCTTTTCAGTGTGTATGCCATTACAGTCACTCCAGGTTTCTCTTATGTACTTCTTAGAGACTTATTGTTTAGAATCATAGAATTTACAGTGCAGAAGGAGGCCTTTCGGCCCATCGAGTCTGCACCGGCTCTTGGAAAGAGCACCCTACCCAAGGTCAACACCTCCACCCTATCCCCATAACCCAGTAACCCCACCCAACACTAAGGGAAATTTTGGACACTAAGGGCAATTTATCATGGCCAATCCACCTAACCTGCACATCTTTGTGACTGTGGGAGGAAACCAGAGCACCCGGAGGAAACCCACGCACACACGGGGAGGATGTGCAGACTCCGCACAGACAGTGACCCAAGCCGGAATCGAACCTGGGACTCTGGAGCTGTGAAGCGATTGTGCTATCCACAATGCTACCATGCTGCCAGTTTAGTCTAACTGGCCTGCTAACTGCTGGCATGCTACTAAATGTTTATTTTCCTTTCAATCTCAACAATTACATATTCATGCCCGAATGAAAAAAGCATACCATACGTTTGAATCTTGGAGTTTTGGCAGGTCACACTTTTAATAATTTATATTTTTGTAGTTCACCTCACCATGGGGAGGCAGTGGCGTTGTGGTATTGTCACTGGACTAATAAACCAGAGACCCAGAGTAATGCACTGGGGATCCAGGTTCAAATTCCACCACTGCAGATGGTGAGATTTGAACTCAGTAAAAATCTGGAACTGGGCAGCACGGTGGCGCAGTGGGTTAGCCCTGCTGCCTCATGGCGCCGAGGTCCCAGGTTCGATCCCGGCTCTGGGTCACTGTCCGTGTGGAGTTTGCACATTCTCCCTGTGTTTGCGTGGGTTTCACCTCCACAATCCAAAGATGTGCAGGCTAGGTGTATTGGCCACGCTAAATTGCCCCTTAATTGGACAAAATGAATTGGGTACTCTAAATTTATATTGAAAAAAAATCTGGAACTGACCATGAAACCGTTGTCGATTGTTCACTATCGACAACGGTTCCATCTGATTCACTAATGTATTTTAGGGAAGTAAACATACCATCCTTACCTGTTCTGGCCTACATGTGACTCCAGACTCACAGCACTGTGGTTGACTCTTAACTGCCCCCTCAAGAGCAATTAGGGATGGGTAATAAATGCTGGCAGCCTGCGACTCCCACGTCCCATGAACGAATAAAAAAAAAAGCATCTCACTGGCCAGCCAGTTCAAACAGAAGAATTCGCCCACTTAGTTGCAGAAACAGAAACTTTAACCCAGAGACAGTTTGATGTGTTTCTCTTGCTATAGATACTGGCCAACTGCTGAGTGTTTTTCATTTTGTGTTCTGTTATAAAAGTGATCATGTCTAGAGTCCAGTCACCAATAGAATGGAACAACCACTGGGAATAAACTCTTCACGCACCGGATACTAAAGCAAACTAGTAACTCTCCAATCAGTAGAAAAACCTGATCACAAAGCCTGACAGAGAATAATTAAAGATGTATACAGACCATTTTGCCTTCACACCTACTCACGACAGTCTTTACAACTTCTCCTGAACACAATATGTAACAAAATAAACGATGCAGATCAGGTGACTTTGACTGGGAAGACCTTCTGGACCATTGTGGCAGTAAGGCAAAAAAACTGCCTTGTGTTACAGGCAAACAGGGAAGGCCGGCAACAAATTGCAGTGGTAAGAAATCTGGATGCCTCATTGTTTTAACCTAGTATGGACATCTCAATATACGTATGGTTTAATTGTTTGATGATTTAGTGGTCAACGGCAGCTTCCCTCAAACCGGTCAATTTTGATCAGTGATTTATGTCAGGGCAAAAACTAGTAATAGAAACCCCAGCTACTAAGAAATGGCAAGGCAAAATAAAGTAACTAATAAAGTAAGTTAAGATCCCACTTCAGATAACTATTTAGGACCTCCCACAGGGAAACATGTTCTTGCAGAAATCAGGTGAGTCTGGACGGGGTCCGGCTGCAACACGAGTCATGATAAAATATTTTTGCAAAACCTATCACTTGGTCCATGAAGAATGGTTACAGCAAGAGCTAGTACTTCCAAAAGTGAAAACTGATTGTGTTGGAAGGGTGGAATTTAAAGCAAAAAATAAGTGTACACTGAATTTGCATTCCCCCAATTCCTCACCATGAAAACTAGGATATAGTCAGGCTCCATGATTAAAGCTTTGCGCTTTAGATTTCTGAAATGTGTTACAACCATATACTTTCAAACAATTGGGGTTTGTGGGGAGTGGTGGCTTCCTCTTCAGTGTTGTTGAATCGATTTAAAAAGGAAAAAAAATAATTTCAAATGGACCATTTTCACATCTGTACAAGTAGTGATAAAAGTTGGACTTCCTTCAATAAAACAGAAGCACTAGTTTTGTTAGACATCACACAAAAAACAACACAGAAGTTAAGCATCTTTATTTCAAAACAAAACCCTGAACAAAAAATGCAATTACTTCAAAGCAATGTATCCAAAGTCATAAACTTGTCTGATTCGGCTTCTTACAATTAAAGTTTCATTTAAAATATTGAAATCATAGAATAAGTCTTGAGTAAATATTTACTTCAAAGCAATTTTAAATATTTACAACCTACTTTTGGAAACAAAGTTAAAAGAATCGAAAAACAGAAATACTAGAAATGTTCAACAAGTCAATCTGCATCTGCAGCAAAAACAGACAAGTTAACATATTGAATGTGCACACTTCTTTAGAACAGTTCTGAAGAATAGTCTGCCCCCTTAACATTAATTTCTGTTTTCTTTCGATGTCAACAGACTTCTTGATTGCTCCCAGCATTTTTTGATACATTCCCATCCCCCGCCCTTTTCAAAAGACCTTGCAATGAAAGTACCTGGAGGTAAGGGAGTTTTCTTCTGTATCAACACAACAGCAACCTTTGTGTTTCTTCCTTGCAAACTTTGTCTGCAACCACAAAACAATTCATAGAGCAACATGGAAATAAAAATATAAAATAAAGCAATCAAGCAACCTCAGAATTATGCGCACAAGGTAAAGCAAATCTGATTTGGTCCTGCATTTGGTGGACAGGGAACTATTTGAGCAGCTAGTTTTCTGCTTGAAATGAATCAAAACAGGTAACAGACAAGGCAATAACTCGAGTGAGACCATTCCCATTTGGCTCCATATAATCTTGCAAGCTAATCTTCTGAACAAGCAGCTGCAAATTTAGGGTATCTGTGTACCGCAGCCTTTCTGTTAAATCCCTGGCTGGTCACAATTAACTCTGTACTTGAATGCGCCTTACAGTTGGACAAGCGAGGTGCATTCCACAATTCCAAACAAAGCTCTAACCTGCCAGCATTTTGGTATGGAAGCTTAAATCTGGTTTCTGCAAGCGTCAGATACCCCATTTAACTAAAAAAAAGTACTTTAAAAAATGGCACATAAAGAAAAAACACTGATTACACACAATACAAATGTGTAAACACGGGACTTCCGGTGGCGGCCATGGAGGGATAAGTCGCACATTTGATAGCTCCTGCCTGTAACAGACGTTTGGACCTTTTTCCCCTTTTTTCCCCGGATTTTATGGGATAAAGCAGTGAGAGTGAGACAGTAAGGAGAAATCACCCTCCGGTGCATGGAGAAATGGACCAGAAGTGGCCGTGTGAGATGACAAAGTCTGAGAAGATAGATTAGTGGAAGAGATGCTCCAGGAGATACTCGGAGGCCCCGAATGCGGGGCTACTGAGGGAGCGGCGGAGGTTACAGGCGGAGTTTGGGCTTTTGACCACAGGGAAAGCAGTGGAACAGTTGAGGAAGGCAAGAGGGTGGGGGGGCGATCTATGAGTACGGGGAAAAGGCAAGCAGAACGTTGGCGAACCAGCTCAGGAAAAGAGAGGCGGCCAGGGAGCTAGGTAAAGTAAAGAGTAGAGATGGTAATACTGTCCTGGACCCAGCGGGGGTGAACAAGGTGTTTAAGGACCTTTACAGTAAACTATACGAGTCTGAACCCCTGGCTGGGGTGGAGGGGATGAGGCAATTTCTGGATGTTGAGGTTCCCGAGGGTGGAGGAGGGGCTGGAAGCCCCAATTGAGATTGAGGAAGTAATCAAGGGGCTGGAGGGCAGGCAGTCGGCGAGGCCTCAGGGCCTGGCGGCTACCCAGTGGAATTCTATAAGATTTTTTCAGACATATTGAGCCCACTGCTGGTGAGAACATTGAAGGAAGCAAGAGAGAAGGGAATCCTCCCCCTAACAATGTTGCAGGCCTCAATTTCATTTTCATGAAACGGGAGAAGGATCCGGAGCAATGCGTGTCATACAGGGCAATTTCTCTACTGAATGTGGATTCCAAACTGCTTGCTAAGATACTGGCCACAAGGAGAGAGGATCGTGTCCCAGGGGTGATGGGGAAGACCAGATGGGATTTATTAAGGGCAGGCAACTCAAGGCCAATGTTTGAAGGCTTCTAAATGTTATTACGATGCCCTCAGAAGGAGAGGAGGCAGAGGTGGTGGTAGCGACGCATGCGGAGAAGGGTTTTGATCAGGTGGAGTGGAATTACCTGTGGGAGGCGCTGGGAAGGTTTGGGTTTGGTGAGGGCTTTACTGACTGGGTGTGGTTGCTCTATCAGGCACCAGTAGCGAGTGTGCATACGAACCGACTGAAGTCGGGGTATTTTGAACTACATCGAGGGAAGAGGCAAGGGTGCCCCCTCTCCCTGTTACTGTTTGCTCTGGCCATAGAGCCATTGGCCATGGTGTTAAGAGCCTCTAGGAACTGGAAAGGGCTGGTTTGGGTGAGCAACGGGTTTTGCTCTACGCAGATGGCCTGCTCCTGTACATTTCGGACCCGTTGGTTGGGGGAGGTAATGAGAATCTTGGGGGAATTTGGCAATTTTTCAAGGTATAAATTGAACACGGGGATGTTTGCGATCCAGGCAAGAGGGCAGGAGAAGAGACTGGGAGAGCTGCCGCTTAGAATGGTAGGGAAGAGCTCTCAATACCTGGGAATCCAGGTGGCCTGGAATTGGGAGGTACTACACAGGTTAAACCTATCCCAGTTGGTAGAACAAATGGAAGGGGACTTTAAGTGATGGGACATGCTCCCACTATCACTGACGGGGAGGGTACAGACCGTGAAAATGACAGTCCTCCCCAGATTTCTGTTTGTCTTTCAGTGCCTCCCCATATTCATCCACGAGGCCTTTTTCAAGCGGGTGAATAAGATTATTTTGGACTTTGTGTGGGTGAGTAAAACCCCGTGAGTGAAGAAAGTGGTGCTGGAGCGCAGTCGGGGGAGGGTGGGTTGGCACTGCTGAACTTCTGCAATTACTACTGGGCGGCTAATATAGCCATGATTAGGAAGTGGGTAGTGGGGGAGGGATCAGCATGGGAGCAGATGGAGGCGGCATTATGTAAAGGCACCAGTTTGGGAGCAAAGGGAAGATGTTAAAAGTATTACCTCCATGAGGTCCACAGGTTACTGAAATGGGCAACACAGGTAGAAAAGGTAGTCAAGAAGGCATACGGCATGCTTGCCTTCATTGGCTGGGGCACTGAGTATAAGAATTGGCATGTCATGCTGCAGCTGTATAGAACCTTAGTTGGGCCACACTTGGGAGTATAGTGTTCAATTCTGGTCGCCATACTACCAGAAGGATGTGGTAGCTTTAGAGAGGGTGCAGAAGAGATTTACCAGGATGTTGCCTGGTATGGAGGGCATTAGCTATGAGGAGCGGTTAAATAAACTCGGTTTGTTCTCACTGGAACGACGGAGGTTGAGGGGCGACCTGATGGAGGTCTACAAAATTATGAAGGGCATAGACAGAGTGGATCGTCAGAGGCTTTTCCCCAGGGTAGAGGGGTCAATTACTAGGGGGCATAGGTTTAAGGTGCGAGGGGCAAGGTTTAGAGTAGATGTACGAGGCAAGTCTTTTTAACACAGAGTAGTGGGTGCCTGGAACTCGCTGCCGGAGGAGGTGGTGGAAGCAGGGACGATAGTGACATTTAAGGGGCATCTTGATAAATACATGAATAGGATGGGAATAGAGGGATAGATTGTAATATTTTCAAGGAAGTTTTAAATTTCACAACGTGTTACAATAAAGAGCTTGCGAATAAATGGGCAACGTGGTAGCAGTGGCTAGAACTGTGGCTTCACAGCGACAGGGTCCCAGGTTCGATTCCCCGTCTGTGCAGAGTCTGCACGTTCTCCTCGTGTCTGCGTGGGTTTCCTCCATAAAAAGGTTCGGAGGGGTTATTGGGTTACAGGGATAGGATGGAAGTGATAACTTAAGTGGGTCAATGCAGACTCGATAGGCCGAATGGCCTCCTTCTGCACAGTACGTTCTATGTTCTAAGAATACCCTGTATTAACATTAGATTAAGTATGTTAACATATAACACTGCAGGATATCATGGAAAAAGGATTATCTTTGCATGAATTACATATTCAGTTGAATAATACTATTCAACCGTGTTGGTTGATAAAAGCCGATTGAGCTAAATTTCTATGACACTTTGGAACATATTGATTATGGCAATTTGGCAGCACTTGGATACTAAGAAGCAGATGTGCAGCATTGCCTGACCAAGAAATTACAGTTCATAGGTTACAGATTATCTTCAAATTATCCCAAGAAATGTTAAACACCCAGAGAAGTTATTAATGTTGGCGCATTCGTTTATTGATTTTTAAAAAGATTCTCAAAAGAATATTCAATTACAAACCTGACAATTTCTACTCTGGTGGCGCACTCAGACTGTTTCTCCTTCCACTGAGCCTCATCCCAGTCCAGTTCATAGAAGACCACCACCAGTGCAGGAACAAGGTTGAGATGTTTGTTCAGCCAACCAGTTTTGAGGATTCCTTTTGGAATGTACCACTCATAAGAAGTCCTCTGGAAAGAAAAAGAAAAATCAGTAAATAACGAGGAAACAAAACTGTGACAAGAATATTACTTTTTGTTTCATTTTGTAGTCTGCATCGATACATATTCAGAAATTACACATAATTTAGGTTCCATGAATTTGTATATATCGAGGTGCGGTTTAGGAAATAACTAATTTATACAAGTGCAGTGCAACGTGGTATTCAGATTGGGAGATAAAGTGCACCGTAACAGTGCAGTACATCCACTGTGATTGTGATAACGATAAACATCCTCTCCATGTCCAACTTTAATCGATCTGCAAGTTGATGACATCCAGCTCTATCTCACCACCACCTCTGTCAATCCCTCCACTGTTGCAAGCCTATTCAACATTCAGTAATGCATCAGCAGAAATTTCCTCCAATTAAATATTGAGAAGGTGGAAACCCCATTCCAAGCTATTCCCTAGTTACCGTTCACCATTCACAACCTTGGTGTCCAATTTGACCCCAAAACAAGCTTCTAACCACATATTCGTGCCATCTCATATTGGCCAATCTCGGCAACATCTATCAAACGATGGACACCCATCACAGTAAAAGCTTGGCCCTTTGAACATGGACACTATAATCAGGAGTAGGAATTCTCCACTTTCAAGCTTGGGAAAATGGAGTACATTAGGCTTTACAGTAAAACAAACAAAAGTATGTTAAACTTAAATGCACTGTTCCCTTATTTTAATGTCTGAAAAATAAACATTTTCATTATGACTCACTTGTCTTTTATAGTGCACTTTTTCAGCAAATTACGGCATTTGTGGTGTACAGATTTAACCTCACTTCATAATACTCAAACTTCCCATCTTGCAACGTACAAACTAGTACTCTGACTACTAAAGTTGCTTACCTTTTGTCTGCATTTAGGGTATTCATGATCTCCAGCAAGTACTTTAAATGAAATAGGGACTCGGTCAGCCCGTCTGTTAGCACAAAAGGCATCCCAAATAGCTCGATGTATGGCATTATAAGTCACATCAAGGCCCGTGAGGGCTACAAAGGCCATAGGCCGGCAACAAAGCTCCAACGGAAAATCCCATTGCATTGAGCTCATTGTACAGATTAATGATGCATAAGCTGAAATAAAAGACAAAGCAACACACTGTTAGCAGAGTGGAGGCTAGGCAGAGTCACTGATCAGTTCTAATCAGCCATAATGCTTTTTCTACATTGTGAGGGTCTTAAAAATGTACATTTTCAGATTTGATCATTTCTGGATTAGGGCAGCTAAACAGGCAGTTAATGCATTTTATATCCAGGGAAATATACATTTTCTGATATTCATGCCCCATGACTCAGTTGGTGAAGAAAGCATGCAAATGAAAAACACAAGTAATGTCTCTGGTTCTATTCAAGCCATTCCTGAATTCAACAGCTGCGATGGTCAAACGATTAAGGTGCCTTACTTAAAATCTAACCAGGCTTTGATGAGCAGGTTTGGATGCTGCTCGAAGCTTACTTAGTTAAGCATTGAGATGTCAGCATGTATCTGAATCAAAGCCTGAATAATATACCAGTGAAGAGGCACTTTTAACTGGGAGCTCAAGGTTCATCCGCACACTTTCAGGAAGTGAGAAGGAATCTTTCTCGAACTGCAACCTAATTCTGAGCAAATTAGCTGCTCGTGCCACTGAACCTGACAGTTACTCGTAATCAGGGTAGCTTAAAGTATATAATTATCAACTCCCCCCACCTCCCACCTAATTCCCCTTTGCTATGTATGGTTCATTTGTTGCACTATGCAATCCATGCGGCAACACATCTCATCAACAACAGCAACTTATATTTATATAGCACCTTTAACATAACGGGATACCCGAAGGTGTGTCATTTCACAGGAGCATTACAAAACAAAGTATGATACCGAGCCACAAAAGGAGATATTAGGTCAGATAAACAAAAGCTTGGTCAAGGTTTTAAGGAGGGAAGCGAGGTAGAGAGGGGAGATGTGTAGGAAGGGAATTCCTGAGCTAGCGAAGGAATGGCCACAAATGATGAGAGGTAGCATAATTGGTGATGCACAATGCCAGAATTAGAGGAGTGCAGATATCTGAGGGCTGTGGAGATTAAAGAGATAGGGAAGGATAAGACCATGGAGAAATGAAAACAAGGATGAGAGTTTTAAAATTAAGACATTGCTTGAGCCTATGTAGGCTTGTGAGCACAGAGGTGATAGGGGAACAAGACTCGAGTTTTGGTGCAAAGGGGTCACTCCTGATTGCTGTCCAGTGATGCTTGCTGGAAAGATCATGCATTCAGACGTCAGGTGTGAATGCAACAATAATGCTGTTATTTGCTGGCAAGCATAACAACAGTCTTGGAACTCTTCCTTTTTTATATGTTAATTTCCTGTGTCAATACATGGGGATAAAAGTAATGAGATTCCTCCTTTCTTTAACTCCATGGCTGTGTAGACATTTCTCTCTGGCTGTCAGAATCCTCTGCCTTTGATGTTTCTCTCTCTCTCTCTCTCTCTCTCTCTCTCCCCCACCCCCCCCCCCCAACCCCATCTTGTTTTCATATTTGATGCTGCTCCCACATTTTGTCATATGTTTTTTTTTTCTTCGGCGGAGTCCTCAGAAGCCCAGAGGTGGCGTTCAGGTTGCAAGACCGGAAAGCCAATGCTCTAGATATTGGTATTATTGTGATAACCCTTCAGAGGAGTCTAATCGCCACATAGACATTGAGTTATTGGTTGGATATCATCCTTAATGGCATAGGAGAACTTTTTTTTAAATATTTATTTTCAGTGAGAATGGAGTTTATGGGGGACTGAAGAAGACCCCAATTCAACCTGGTGTCAAACCCAATGCTTCCTTGAGGCAGTTCTGTGAAAGATTCAAGAAAAAATGCCTTCCAATAAAAGCCACCAATTGAAACTGAGGGCCAGAGACATGGAGGGAACTGAAAGTATAGCTTTGAATAAATCTCTGAGTTTAAACATTGGATTTAGGAGCAGCATGAGGCTGTTCAGCTCTTCAAGCCATTCAATGGTTGATCATGGTTGATCTGGTTGTGGTTTCAACTCCAGTTTTTTGTCTGTCCCATAACCCTGGACTCCCTTCTCTGTCAAAAATGTAATCCATCCATTTGAATACAATGTCCCAGCTTCCACAGGTTTTTGGGGGGGGGGGGGGGGGGGGGGGGGAGGAGAGAATTTCACAGACTCACAGTCCTCTGAGAAAAGAATTAGCCTCATCTCCATCTTTTAAAAAATGTCTACTTCTTCTGAAACTGTGTCCACTTGTTCTAATTTCCCCTGCTCCTCTTAGTATCTACCTATTAAGTCCCCTCAGGATCTTATATTTTTCAATAAGATAAACTCTCATTCTTCCGAACTCCAATAAGTTTAGGCCCAACCTGCTCACCCTTTCTTCATGATATAAGCCCTTCAAAACAGGAACGGGTTGAGTGAAATTTTCTGAATTGCTTCTAATGACTCTTGAGTCATACAGACTTGAAATGTTAATTCTGTTTCACTCTCAGCAGATTCTGCTAGACCTGCTGAGTTTTTCCAGCATTTCCTGTTTTTATTTCAGATTACTAGCATCCAGAGTATTTTGCTTTATGGAAATATTAGGCCAGCTGACTGATAGGTTTTAAGCAGTGTCTTAGCAGTGTCTTAAAGGAGTAGAGGGGCAGAGCTGAATTCCAGAGGTGGATAGGTTTTAAGCAGTGTCTTAAAGGAGTAGAGGGGCAGAGCTGAATTCCAGAGGTGGAAGCATGAGTTAGGTAGAAGATCAGCCATGATCATACTGAATGGTGGGCCAGGCTCAAAGGGCTAAATGACCTATTCCTGCTTCTATATCTACCATTCTTATAATAATAATCACTTATTGTCACAAGTAGGCTTCAATGAAGTTACTGTGAAAAGTCCCTAGTTGCCACATTCCGGCTGCCTGTTCGGGGAGGCCGGTACGGGAATTGAACCCACGCTGCTGCAGTTCTGCATTGCAAGCCAGCTGTTTAGCCCACTGTTTAGCCCTAACCTGCTTATGACACCAAGGTTGGAAGCAAGCTAGTTCTGGAGTTGGTGGTTAGGTAATAGAGCTTGTGGCAGGGGAAAAAAGACAATGACTTTAGTCTTTCCAACATTTCATCCGTACTTGATATCCGAGCAACAATGCAACAAATCAGACCAGGGAGAAGAGAGAGATGGTGCTGAAGTAGGACTGGTGTAATCAGCATAAATGTAGAATCTGATGAATTTTCTGATGATGTCTCCAAAGACAACATCAAAAAATAAGAGGCGACCAAGGGTAGATTCTTAGTGGACATCTGATGTGAGTATGGAAACAGAAAGAGAAGCCATTTCAGGCAATTCTCTGGCTACAATTTGATAGATATGAAAGGAACAAGGTGAGGGAAGCCTCCATCGATCTTGACACTAGTGGGGAGGCACTAGTAGAAAATGGTGTGGTCAATCATCTGTGTTGAACATTGTAGACAGGTTAAGAACAAGGAGGATGTGTGACTGCAATGAGGGCCACTGCAGATTGGTAGCAGGGTGGGGAATTTACCTGATTGAAGGCATTCAAACATGGAGTTGGAGGCAAGATGTTCCAAGGATTTGAGAGGATAGAGAGTTGGACATGGGTTTCTAATTGGCTGGGGAAGAGGTGATAACAACAGAGTGGACGATGGTGGCCAACATGGGGATCAAGAAGGGAAGTTGGACAGATCGTAGTTTACTGGGAATAAGGAGAAAGTGTTGAGTTAGGACGGGCTTTAGAGGAAGATGCTGATCAGAGGCATTACCAGAGTTCCTACTGTTCAGTAAAGTCGCCATAGTCCCAGATGACCACAGCTTTCCCCTTTGAAGGGGTGAGCTGACTGCTGCCGATTTAACCTAAGGATCACCACACCTCAGGCAAGGAGCAAGTGTCACGACCTGGGTAGGCAGCAGTCTAACTCCCCCGCCCCACCGGAACAGTCACTAAGGCCCAACCCAGCCCACAGCCCACCCTACAGCCCGGACACTTTACCTGGACGGACCAAGTTACCGCTTCTCACTTCCCCCGGGCTGGAACTGCGGCCCCTTCAAAACACTGCGTCGTGACGCAATACGCACGAGGGTTCCGCTTTGATTGACGGCAGAACAATCCAATCACGGAGTAGTCCTCCGCGACCGCCCTTCGGCCCATTGGTCCAATCAGCAGCCAGAGGGCCGATCTCTGGCGCTCTGTGCGCGCGCGCGTGCCGGGGATCAGGCGGCTCAAAATCTTGTGACGTCGCAAATCATGAAAATCAGCCGCTGACAATCCTCTCTCTTCTTCGCCATCTGGCGGTGGGAGGCCATCGGCAGCGCAGTGTCAGGAAAGACGGATGAAGCTGTGGATGGCGCCATTGTGCAAGAAGGCCTTTTTCGTGGCTCAGCATTTTCTTCTGTCTCAAACAGAATGTGTAGTAGCAAGAAATTGTGGTTGACGTGATCAAGATGTGTTGAGAAGCCAAGAGACTTTTCATGAGTGAAGAGTCCTAATGAATTGTCAGAGTTTGTTGTTCCCTTATATAAAATGTAAAGGGATTAAAAATTCGAACACACGTCCGAGAACCTTTCCCATCATCGTTTGCCGTTTGTGTGAGACTATTCAACTTTTTTAAGTTCTTACATGGGATATAGACACTTTACCTTGAACTGAGTGGCTTGCTGGGCGATTCAGAGGGCAGTTGAGTCAACCACCTTGCTGTGGGTCTGGAGTCACATGTAGGCCTGACCTTGCAAGGATGGCAGATTTCATTTCCTCAAGGACATTGGTGAACCTGATGCATTTTTGCAATGATTGAAGATGGTTTTATACATTCCAGATTTGTCAATTGAATTTAATTCTATCCGCTGCTATGGTGGGATTTGAATCCATGTACCTAGGGCAGGGGTGGGCAAACTACGGCCCGCGGGCCGCATGCGGCCCGCCAAAGGTATTTCTGCGGCCCACCAAGTCATTAAAAAAAAAAAAAAAATTTTTTTTTTTTAAAAATTTTTTAAAAATTTTTTTTAAAAACTTAATGGGTGGAGCTGTTGGGTTACTTACTGGTATAGGGTGGATACGTTGACTTGAGTAGGGTGATCATTGCTTGGCACAACATCGAGGGCCGAAGGGCCTGTTCTGTGCTGTACTGTTCTATGTTCTATATGAGGCGCCCAGAATCATAACCGGGTGAAGTAATTATTTTACTTAATATACTATGTGGCCCTTTGTGAATTGTGAATTTCTGAATGTGGCCCTTGCACGGAAAAGTTTGCCCACCCCTGACCTAGGGTATTAGCCTGGCCCTCTGGATTACTAACCCAGTGACATTACCATTATTTGATTTGATTTATTATTGTCACAGTGAAAAGTATTGTTTCTTGCATGCTGTACAAACAATGAATACCGTACATAGGGAAGGAAGGCTGCAGAATATAATGTTACAGTTATAGCAAGGTGTAGAGCAAAGATCAACTTAATACGAGGTAGGTCCATTCAAACGTCTGATGGCAGTAGGGAAGAAACTGTTCTTGAGTCGGTTGGTACGTGACCTCAAACTTTGGCATCTTTTTCCTGACGGAAGAAGGTGGAAGAGAGTATGTCTGGGGTGCTTGGGGTCCTTAATTGTGCTGGCTACCTTTTCGAGATAGCTGGAATTGTAGACAGTCAATGGATGGGAGGCTGCTTTGCGTGATGGATTGAGCTACATTCACGACCTTTTGTAGTTTCCTGCGATCTTGGGCAGAACAGGATCCATACCAAGCTGTGACACAACCAGAAAGAATGCTTTCTATGGTGCATCTGTAGAAGTTGGTGAGAGTTGTAGCTGACATGCCAAATTTCCTTAGCCTCCTGAGAAAGTAAAGTCGTTGGGCTTTCTTAACTATAGTGTAGGCATGGGGGTATCAGGACAGGATGTTGGTGATCTGGACACCTAAAAACTTGAAGCTCTTGACCCTTTCTACTTTGTTCTCATTGATGTAGACAGGGGCATGTTCTCCAAATGCTTCCTGAAGTCGATGACAATCTCCTTCGTTTTGTTGACATTTGATGGAGAGATTATTGTCGTTGTACCAGTTCACCAGATTCTCTATCTCATTCCTGTACTCTGTCTCGTCATTGTTTGAGATCTGACCCACTAGGGTGGTGTCATCAGCAAATTTGAAAATCGAGTTGGATAGCAATTTAGCCACACAATCATAGGTGTGTAAGGAGTATAGTAGGAGGCTGAGGACACAGCCTTGTGGGGACCGGTGTTGAGGATGATCATGGAGGAGGTTTTGTTGCCTATCCTTACTGATTGTGGCCTGTGGGTTAGAAAGTTCAGGATCCAGTCACAGAGGGAGGAGCTGAGGCCAAGGCCACGGAGTTTGGAGATGAGTTTCGTAGGAATGATGGTGTTGAAGGTTGAGCTGTAGTCGATAAATAGGAGTCTGACACAGGTGGCTTTGTTATCTAGGTGTTCCAGGGTAGAGTGCAGGGCCATGGAGATGGCGTCTGCTATGGACCTGTTGCAGCGGTAGGCGAACTGTAGTGGATCAAGGCCATCCGGGAGGCTGAAGTTCATTTGTGCCATGACTAACCTTTTGAAGCACTTCATGACGATGGATGTCAGAACCACTGGATGATAGTCGTTAAGGCAAGTTGCTTGGCTTTTTTTTGGTACAGGGATGATGGTCGTCTTCTTGAAGCAGATAGGGACATCAGATTTTGTAAAGAGAGGTTGAAGATGTCTGCGAATACCCCTGCCAGCTGATCCGCGCAAGACCTGAGTGCCTGTCCAGGTACCCCATCTGGGCCAGTGGCTTTCCGTGGGTTGACCTTTTGAGAAGGCTGCTCTGACGTCTGCAATGGTGATCTTGGATACTATGCCCAAGAGATGGGGGTGAGTCCGGTGAACCACTGCAGACCATGTGGTGTAGGTTGTCATTTACATTAACAATACCAACTAATATCTTGTCTGCTTCAAAGAATCCTAATTATTTATTCTCAAGACTAAAGGGAAGAGTTTTTTAAAAATTAAGTGAGGCCTGCAAATCCTAAAAAAACAGAACTTGGATAGTCTTGATCAGTTTTCTATTGACCATAATTTCATAGTGTCAAAGTGATCTGTGATTCATTGGATTGGATTGGATTTGTTTGATTGTTGATAAGACATAGGAGCAGACTTAGGCCATTTGGCCCATCATGTCTGCTCTGCCATTTAATCATGGCTGATATGTTTCTCATCCCCATTCTCCTGTCATCTCCCAATACCCTTATTAATCAAGAATGTATCTATCTCTGTCTTAAAGACACTCCGTGACTTGGAATCCACAGGCATCTGCAGCAATGAGTTCCACATATTCACCACCCTATGGCTGAAGAAATGCCTCATATCTGTCTTAAAGGATTGTCTGTCGGGCTCTAGTTTCACCAAATAGTGGAAACATCCTCTCCATGTTCACTCTGTCTAGGCCTGTCAGTATTCTGTAAGTTTCGATGAGATTCCCCCCCACCCCCCCTCCCTTCTAAACTCCAATGAGTCCTCAACCACTCCTCAGATGACAAGTCGTTCATTCTGGGATCAATCTTGTGAACCTCCTCTGGACCCTGCATGGAATCAATGAGTACTCAACAGTCACAAGTGGTGAAAACAGGTGAAAAAAAATTATTTTGCTCAGCACAGATTCTCCTCTTCGTAAGTGTAAAATGAATGAACAGAACTGATAAAGTCAAAACATTAAAGCCAAAGAGGAACAAGTATTCCGATTAAACAATACTTCTTCCTTTCGTAGCCCACCATGTATTCGGGAAGTCTTATATCATATTGTACATCATTGTTAATTCTTGTCGGAGCGGTTTCGAGACTTGAGTATTGAGTCAGATTCACGTGGGGTTATTCCCTGTGGCTCAACTCAGTACAGAGAGGAAGAAACACATCGACAACCTGGACAAGATGGCTATTTAATCAAGCTTGTTACGTATACACAGAGAACAGACCTGGATATCTGGCTAAGATCTGTTCTGTTGAACAAAGGCCAGAATATAGTACTTGTACAATTTTCAAAAATCAGTAGCCCTCCCCAGCTGGACGCGATCCAATCCCTGAAGCTGCTACGTTTAAACTTATCCAATAGAATTGCCAGCAATGTTTAAACTTCACCCAATGGAATTGCAAGTAGTGCATGATAGAACCTCATCCTGACAGCTGTGCATTCATTGTGTGAGATAAGCAGGACCAGCAAAACCCGCATCCTGCATTGTTTCACAAAGACAAGATATCAGAAGTGATGTCCTTCCAGACAAGTTAGCTATCCTAAATCCCTTTTGATTACTT
This sequence comes from Scyliorhinus canicula, assembly GCF_902713615.1. NCBI lineage: Eukaryota > Metazoa > Chordata > Chondrichthyes > Carcharhiniformes > Scyliorhinidae > Scyliorhinus > Scyliorhinus canicula. The sequence goes on from NC_052153.1 coordinate 169,372,256, forward strand.
ATTACTGCAATGTCCTAAAAATACATGTTTAATGGTTAATAATGATTACTCAGTCCTATAATCTCAATCCTTAATAAAGTAACTTATGTAAAACTACTCTGGCGGCATGCTAACTATTCAGTTTTATGAGGTATCATTGCTGAACCCCCCCTTCAGAGAACAAGTCTATTGTACACAGCTGCCAAACATTCCTTCCATGGAAATAACCTAAATACTGCAGATGCTGGAATCTGAAACAAGAACAGAGGATGCTGGAAGAACTCAGCGAGTCCAGCAGTTTCTATTAGGAGAGAAACAGTTAATGTTTTGAGTCCTTTGTCTCTGTTAGAACGGAATGTGGTAAAGCTACAGAAATTGCAACATGGAATGAAATGAAAATTGCTTATTGTCACAAGTAGGCTTCAAATGAAGTTACTGTGAAAAGCCCCTAGTCGCCACATTCCAGCACCTGTTAAAGTAGCATTCCTTCCATCTTTGCCAAACTTCAAGAAACACATTCAACCCATTTGGTTTTAGATTTGTCAAAAATTGGCAACTCTATTAATGCAGATTTGAACTACCTATGAAAAGGTGATTTTACAAATGCTGAACAATAACTGAGGAAACACAAACTACTCAACATTTATGCCTTTCATGTGCAAGCATACTAAACTCAAAAAGTGTTGTAGATATTTATGTTCTATGCAGGAAAGGAGGCAGGGGCGCCAATAAAAGGTTTTCATTCAATTCAAATCAATTACAAATGCTACTTAAAATATATTTGAAAAATAATCAATTTCAGTAGATAAACATAAATAAAGTTCTCCACAGCCTCCAACCACAGTCTGCGTACTCAGCACAGTCCACTTCTCCCTCCTTCTCATCCATCCCTGTAGCCTCATTGATGAGACATCAATTGCACGAGAGACGAGTTGCTATACAAAAGTTAGGCTTTAATAAGCTAGAACTTAGCCCTACGGTCGACTACAATAAAATGGATGACCGACGGGCGTTCTGACTATTTATACCTCGGTATGGAGGCGTGGTTAACTCAGCCTCTCGACCAATCGGAGAGCTGTCACATGACTGGTCTCAACCAATCGGTCGAGAGGCACATGACCGACCAGGGCCAATGGTAAGCCGGTGTTCTGCACCAATTGCAGACAGCTATGCAAATCATACCACCACATTCACCCCTTGCGGAGAAAGAAGCCGGGGGGGGGGGTATCAACGAGAGCCGGGGGGGGGGGGGGGGCGAGAACTTGTGGTATGAGTAGCAGCCGGGAGAACAAACATTTTCTCTTCCTTTTATTACATTTTTGGCTTCCCACTGGCCCAGACAATTAGCAATATTACACAAAGTCCCAACAAAGTCCATGGAGCTGTTGAAATTTAAATCGATTCGATCAGTCTTTTCGTGGCCCGTGACATTCTGGCAGACCGCCGCAGTGGAGTAGGTGACGTCGGTTCAGCCGATGGTGGTGGTTGCACTGATGTCCTGGAGTCCGGGAGCAATGGTCCTTGAATAGTCTCCGTCACCCGAGCTGGCTGTGGAGACGCCATGGATGGGGAAGGGGTGACCTGGGTGGGGCGCTGGGGGGAAAAAAACAGGGGGGGAGGTCTGTGGTGAAGGGGGGGAAGGCCGCACGCCGGCGGGTGCCAGGTCCCAGAGGGAGACCGCGTCCTGCCGACCTTCGGGGTACTCCACATACGCATACTGCGGGTTAGCGTGGAGTAACTGGACTTGTTCCACCAACGGGTCGGACTTGTGCAGCCGCACATGCTTCCGGAGCAAGATGGGTCCGGGGGCGGCCAGCCACGTCGGGTGAGGGGATCCGGAGGACGACTTCCTTGGGAAGACAAGAAGACGTTCATTAGGTGCCTGATTTGTTGCGAGACAGAGGAGTGAGCGGATAGAATGTAGGGCATCGGGGATAACCTCTTGCCATCGGGAAATAGGGAGATCTCTGGACCGGAGGGCCAGTAGTATGGTCTTCCAGATGGTACCATTCTCCTGCTCGACCTGTCCGTTACCCCGGGGGTTATAGCTGGTCGTCCTGCTAGAGGCAATGCCCTTGTTGAGCAGGAATTGACGCAGCTCGTCGCTCATAAAGGAGGATCCCCGATCGCTGTGAATGTGCGCGGGGTAGCCGAACAGGGAGAAGATGGAGAGGAGGGCCTTAATGACGGTCGATGTGGTCATGTCGGGGCAGGGAATGGCAAAGGGGAAGCGGGTGAATTCGTCAATTACCGCCAGGAAGTAAATGTTGCGGTTGTTAGAGGGAAGGGGCCCCTTGAAGTCAATGCTGAGACGTTCGAAGGGGCGGGATGCTTTGATCAGGTGTGCGCGCTTGGGGCGGTAGAAGTGCGGTTTGCACTCTGCGCAGATGTGGCAGTCACGGGTTACTGTCCTGACTTCCGCGATGGAGAAAGGCAGGTTGCGGGCCTTAATGAAATGGTAGAGATGGGTCACCCCTGGATGGCAGAGGTCCGCGTGGAGGGAGCGGAGGCGGTCTATCTGCGCGCTGGCGCAGGTACCGCGGGACAGGGCATCAGGAGGCTCATTGAGCTTCCCAGGACGATACAAGATCTCATAGTTGTACGTGGACAACTCGATCCGCCACCGTAAGATCTTGTCATTCTTAATCTTGCCCCTTTGTGCATTATCAAACATGAAGGCTACTGACCGTTGGTCTGTGAGGAGGGTAAACCTCCTGCCTCCCCAAGATGGCGGCGCCCGTGGGGCGCTCATGGTTGCTGGGGGAGGGGTTAGCGGTGCCGGCAGGCCGATCGGAGCGGCTGGGAGCGGGGGCAGAGGCGCTCAGGCCAGGCGCGGGGGCCCGGGGGTGGCAAGTGGAGAGTAGCGCGGTGCGCTGGAGGGGCCCGGAAGGGCCCAGAGGAGAGAGAGAGGCGCGCAGGCCGGGCGCACAGGGGCGGGGGGGAGATTGTTCCGCGGCGTCCAGGAGGGGCCAGCAAGGGCCCAGAGGTGGGGATCCCTGGTCGCTGCGCGGAACCGCAGCGACCGTTATGGCCTGGCAGACAGTGGAGAAGTGGCCCTTCTTCCCACAGCTCTTACAGAGGGCGGAGCGGGCTGGGCAGCGCGGGCGAGGGTGTTTCGCGAACCCGCAAAAGTAGCAGCGGGGCCCAGTGGACTTGTCGGGGCGTCCCCCAGCGCAGGCCTGAGGGAGGTCGGGAGCGGCGGATGGCGGTGTGGAAGCTTGCCAGGAGGCCCAGGATGGTGCAGCGCGGCTGGGGACATAGGCGCGGGCGTTTAGATCGGCGACCTCCAGGGAGGTGGAGAGAGTCCGTGCCTCAGTTAAGCTGAGGTCGTCTTTCTCCAGCATCCGCTGGCGGATAGCGGGGGACTGCATCCCAGCAACGTAAGCGTCTCTGATCAGCAGTTCCATGTGCTCCGTAGCTGAAACTGCGAGGCAGGAGCAGTTCCTCCCCAGGATGGCGAGGGCCTGGTAAAATTGGTTTAATGACTGTTGCACGTTTTACTTGAGTGTATTACGCGTTTATTGGAGTGTATTAACACACCTCCGTTTAAAGGCCGTGTGCTTAACACTGCTACAGCTCTGTGTGTGTAATTTCAGCTCGGAGTCGCCAGGTGCCGTATATAGACACCTCACAAGTATCTCAAGGTCAGGTTCAAAGTAATAAAACTATACATCGATTAGTAAGTTCCAACGATCAATATTTATTATACAAATATAATAAATACGCATGCACACGCTAAAGACTAATACCTATTTCTACTATTAAATGACTAAATACTTATCTAAGTGGGAACCAGCAAGGTCAGGGGACAAGGCCTTTGTTCCTTTCTGGGCTGCACCTTCTGTTCTTTACTAGTCGAATACTGTATAAGTAATGCTGGGTTCACGTAGCGAGCGTCGTTTTGGGACTTACTGAACGATGGCTGGTGCTCAACGGCTGGTGATGGAAGACAGGATCAACGGCTGGAGTCGGAGTCAGGATACAACAGCAGATCGGGGTCGAAGTCAAAGCAGAGCCGGAGCAAAACAGACAGAACCATGTGCGGGGTCTATCTTTATAGGGGCCCCCAATGTCCGTGCCTTTTCGGGGCGGTCTTTACCTGCCATGTATCGATTGGATCATTTCCCAATCGATGTCTCACAAATCCCCCAATCTGAGGGTCTCTTCTCGATGGGTGGGGCGGTCTCTAGGGTCTTTTGTGATGGATACTTCTGGTGCCGTTTCGTCTGGGCGTCCACTTAAAGTATCCATTCAAAACCAAATGTTGCTATTGTGTGTGCCCAGATCTGGATTGCCTCATTACTATGCAAAGCGTTTTGCTATTTACACCTTTGGTTGAGATCTTCCACCTGGCCATAAACTAGTTTTGCTACGTGCAGAATGCTAATTAGCCTTTGCAGACTGCTTGTCCTGGCTAAACTGTTTTCTCCATTTTGTTAGCCCAGTGTCCATCTTAGGTGGCTACAATGACTCACCGGGGAGCTGTTGTCTGGTGGCCAGCAGATGTCGGGCGAATACTCTGTTGACTGGTTTAAGGAATTGTCCATTCAGCTTTAGCATGGCGGCATCGTGATCTTTCTCCTCCTTGATTATCGCGTAGGCTGCTATACCCACGCTGGAGTGGAGGATGTGATGCTTCTGTGCCATGATGGGGGGGCTGGTTGCAGACTCCAGGTATCCTTCGAGACATGCCAGCCAATGTTGAAAAAGTTCTGCAGAGTTCGGAGTTTGCGGGCTGATGCGGAGGCATTCAGGCTTGATCCGGAACTCCAACTTCAAAAATCTAGCTTATTAAATTGATGAGCCATCAATTGCACGAGAGACGAGTTGCTATACAAAAGTTAGGCTTTAATAAACTAGAACTTAGCCCTGCGGTCGACTACAATAAAATGGACATGCAAAATGGCCTCCTTCTGTGCTATTACAATCGATAGCGGCGTCATGTCCTCATGACCCCACAATGCTGTGCATGAAACCGCCAAAGACTGTAGGGATGGTGGAGCCTGATTCACCCAGAGTCTGCATCACTTCACCCAGCAGCTTCAACAAGAAGTTCCAAATCTGCTTCTCACCAGCCATCTATTCTTTGACGGAGACAGTTTAAGTCTTGCAAGGAAATCTGTTTTACTCTTCACCATGACAGAAATTAGCTGATGTTTGACTTCCAGCAAAACTACACTCCATCTCATGGCAGCCGAGAGCCTGTGGCTGAGCTTTGGTAATCACAACCCAGCAGCCATGTCTGGTTTAACACGTGGCTGGCAAGATCACGAAGGGCTGTCAGGGACAGGTATCTCCAAAGACATACAAATGCTTCTGCGTAACACCAACGTGACCAGAGGATAACCGGTGCTGCAGACAGAAATAACAGCTGGCTTGGCCATTATATAATCAATGACGGCTGGAGAGTAGCCCTTGCTATCAGAGATTGCAGTGATCGCATCTGCTTCTTGCTGCTTGACATTCGCTGCATGCAGATTACCATGACTTCTTTTTGTATCTTGTTCACAGCCTTATTGGTGAAATTTGCATAAAATTATGTAGGCCTCCATGTGACTCTTCAACCTGCTTGAAAATGGTGCAGCCCACACCGAGGTATCTGAAAAATGAATTGCAATCAGATATGGAGCTCCGTTTGTAAATAACAGAATGGTTACAGCACAGAAACGGAATTCGGTATGCTGCCTGTGCTGGCTCTCTGTAAGAGCATCCCAGCTCACCCCACCACCTGATCATTTCCCTGTACATTGCAGCAGGTGAAGCCTGGAATCCAACAGTACATAGTCTGCGATTAGATAGCAGCAAACCTCATCTGTGTATATTTGGTGAAAGTATATACAGAACATGGCTAAAATACACCTATTACTCGAGGCAGAGGAACAGATACTGGACGGCACGGTAGCACAGTGATTAGCACTGTTGCTTCACAGCTCCAGGGTCCCAGGTTCAATTCCTGGCTTGGAGTCTGCAGTCTCTCCTTCCTTTCCTAAGTATGGTATGCATTGTTTGTACAGCATGCAAGAAACAATACTTTTCACTGTATAGTAATACATGTGACAATAATAAATCAAATCAAAAGTTCTCCCTGTGTCTGCGTGGGTTTCTTCTGGCTTCTCTGGTTTCCTCCCATAAATTCAGAAAGATGTGTTGTTAGGTAATTTGTACGTTCTGAATTCTCCCTCTGTGTACCCGAACAGGCGCTGGAATGTCGTGACTAGGGGCTTTTCACAGTAACTTCATTGCCGTGTTAATGTAAGCCTACTTGTGACAATAATAAAGATTATTATACAATTGCAGAAGAGGTAATTGGGTGAAGCAGAGGTGGATGGAGATAGATTCAGAGCCACAATAAAGGAGACCCAGAGCCATGGAAATTCATCGGCTGTGTGCCTGACAGGCAATGTGCATCGTGGACATCAAGTGTAATGAAAATGCCTTTAAGCACCTGAAGGGTGAGACATAGCTCTTGGAGAAGTCATATGGACTCAAAACGTTAATTCTTGTTTTTCTCCCACAGGTGCTGCCAGGCCTGCTGAGTTCTCCCAGAAATTTGTTTTTATTTCAGAGTTAAACATGGTGCCTGGAGACAAGATAAATTTATTGCACTTTATGTAATTTCCAAGTCGAAATGTTTTGTTATGTACTTTTACAAATTTTATGAGTAAAGTATCTATTGCGGGGGGTGGGGGAGGGAGAAAGCTCTCATTGATAACATTAAAATAAACGTTCTGATGATAAATTCGCAACAGCAACCCGTAACAAAAATAATGACCTCTGAAACATTTTCAAATATAAAGCCTGTAACTGAGAAGAGAGCAGAAACTCAAAACCCGGAGCTTTCAAACTTCCCGCGCTGCTGAGGTGGGCGGGGAAATGACATCACCACGCATGATGTGGGTGTTGGGATGTCAACGCGCAGTTCTTTGGTGGGTGATGGCGTCACGGCGCGCGCTTGCAGGTCCCAGGCAAAGGGCGGTCCTAGTGACATCATCAGCTCCCCTGCGCACGCCTACACGTAACTGAAGATACTTTGATTGGCTGAGCGTCCTGACCAATGGCGTGGGAGGTCATTGAGTGAAGGGTCGGAGTTGAGCGGGGGGCGGGGAGGTGCCGGCGTGGGCAGGCAAGGTTTAACGGCAGCGGGGAGGTTGCTCTGTGCCCCGGGATTGGAGTGCGGGGCTTGGATGGAGGTCGCTCGGTGTTAAGGCTGGCAGCGTGAATTATCCCCCCCCTCACCCGACCGTCCGGGGGGTAGCTGCGATGACGGCCAACGAGGAGCAGACGGTGAGCCGGGCCGGAGGCAGGAACCTGTGGGTCGAGGACGGCCAGCGGGGCTGCTCCTCCTGGGGGGCGGGGACGACTCTGCCCCCCCCGCGGCTCTTATAGGGGGCTCCTAACGGAGGCAGCATTCCACACCTGGGCAAACATCTCCTGGAACTGATGAAGCTGCTGCTGGGCATCAGCCAGGAGCGTGAACACTGAGACTTTCTTATTCCTCACCATGAAGAGCAGGAGTAGTATTGACCAATCTGACAGTGTGGGATAGGGGGGAGGATTGGGCTGGGAGGGTTTTCAGGCTGGGATTTGTCCTGATAACTCTTACCGTGGTCTCAGTACAAGCGCTGCTCTGGAGTTGGGGTAATGCAATGAATTTGCCCCATTGAATTCCCAGAGTAAATCTGTGAATATAATCCTTTGAATGGAAATAGATTGCTGATACTGCTGCAGTGCATCTTGTAGTGGTACACAATGCTGTAATTGTGTTTCAGAGGTGGAGGGAGTGAATGTTTATGGTGGTGGATGGGGTGGCAATAAAGTGGGCTGCTTTGTCCTGGATGGTGTTGAACCTGTTGAGTGTTGGTGCTGCACTCATCCAGGCAAGTGGAAAGTTTTCCATCACACTCCTGACTTGTGCCTTGTGTGTGGTTGACAGGTTTTGTGCAGTCAGGAGGTGAGTTACAGAATTCACAGCCTCTGACCTGCTGTATTAGCCATGGTATTTATATGGCTGGTCCGATTCAGTTCTGGCCAGTGGTAACCCAGGGTGTTCATAGTGGGGATTCAGCGATGGTAATGCCATGGAATATTAAGCCGAGGAGGTTGGAATCTCTCTTGATGGAGATGGTCATTACCTAGCAGTTTTGTGGCATGAATGTAACTCATCACTTCTCCGTCCAAGCCAGAATGTTATCCAGTTCTTGCTTCAGTACCTGAGGAGCCAGGAATGGTGCTGAACATTGTGCAGTCATCAGCGACCATCCCCACTTCAGTCCTCATGGTGGACGGAAAGTCATTGATGAAGCAGCTGAAGATGGTTGTGTCTAGGACACTACCCTGAGGAACTCCTGTAACGATGTCCCAGGGCTGAAATGATTGACTTCCAACCACAACCATCTTCCTTTTGTTGTTAGATATCCCTCCAACCAGTGAGAAATCTTCCATGATTCCCATTGACTTCAGGTTTGCTAGCACTTCTTGATGCTACACTCAGTTAAATACTGCCTTGATGTCAAGGGCAGTCACTCTCACCTCGCCTCCGGAGTTCACCTCTTTTATCTATGTTTGGACCAAGGCTGTAATATGGTTAGGAGCTGAGTGATCCTGGTGGAAGCCAAACTGAGCATCAGTGAGCAGGATATTGCTAAACAAGTGCTGCTTGATAGCGCTGTCAATGATACCTGCCATCACTTTGATGGTTGAGAGTAGATTGATGGGGCGGTAATTGGCTGGGTTGGATTTAGCTTGCCTTTGTGTAGAGGACATTCCTGAGCAATCTTTCCACATTGGGTTGACACCAGTATTGTAGCTGTACTGGAACAGCTTGGCTAGGGGTGAAACCTGTTCTGGAGCACAAATCTTCAATACTATTGCCGGAAGGTTGTCGGGGCCCAAACCTTTTTTTAAAGTATCCAGTGCCTTCAGCTGCTTTTTGATGATATTGTTCCTGCATATGCAGGAAACTTTGTGATACAAACAAAATACGATACTTGCTGACAATCAGTAATAAAAACAGAAAAATGCTAGAAATACCCATCGGGCTGGGCAGTAACTGTTTCGGGAGGAACAATTAATGTTCCAGGTCATTGACCTTTCATCAAAACTTGTAATCTTGCTTGTGCTGGCATTCTTTCAACACAAATCTAACTTAATCTGCATCATCTAATGTGTGTATGTAATCATGTGTGCCAAGAGATTACATTTAAAAAATAACGGGCTTTCCTCTCTACCTTAATCACATTACAACTGGTTCTGGTTTGTTTCTCAGATGGAGCTTGAAGCTCTTCGCTCCATTTATGAAGGAGATGAATGTTTTAAGGAACTTTGCCCAGCATCTTTTCAATATAGGGTGAGTTACAGTACATTTGGTACAAATGCAATTGGTTAGTGGAAGTTTGCATTAGAACATGGAACATTACAGTGATGAGGATGTTAACATTTTTGCACTTCAGGGTATTATACCTTTGGATTGTATGTGAGAGATGCAGGTGCATTCGGGATTAACTCACTTCAGCAACAGCGTTTCCCTGTAGCATCCACATGTGATCCGAATTATAGAAAACCAAAAGGCACAATGTACTTGTCATCGGTGTGATCTTGATGCCAGGTTGTGATTGTTGGGGGCAGCGGCATTATCTTCCTCCTGGATATTTTTGAGTGCAGGTTTATTGCAGTTTTGATTGCTTCTCAAAACATGCATTTGTTTTTTCAAAACTTGCCACGGGAAGTTTGCACAACTGTTTGAAACACACTGGGGATAAATTTGAAAATTGTCACCAGAGCAGCAAACCTGGTGAAGCAATTATACTCATATACTGGGGTCAATCTGCTCCACCGCGTTGCCATTTGGGCGACAAAGTTGAAAGTCCACCCTCCCCCTGCCATTGTTTCCTTAAAGGGGGAAGCTTCTTTTGACTTGGCGTAATCACAGTTGCAAAATAAATGACCAGAGAGAGGATTCGATATACCGCCTTCAAACATTCAACAATGTATTCAATAGTCGGCAGTATGCTGTCTTCGAATTTCTAAATGTTGTATTTCAAATGTCTTCCCTTCTCTGCCAGTACCGCTTTTGACGTTCTTTCCATTTTTGTTGCTTTTCTACTTTATTTTAGGTAGGTAACCTTGGCAACCCAAAAGCCTTCCTGCTAGAAATTTCATGGCCTGAAATGTATCCAGAATTGCCCCCAAACATATCGTTGAACGCATTCTTCAACAATAGCATGTAAGAGTTCCAATCCTATTTGGCAGAAAATGTCAGATTATTTTTTGTCCTCCTTGCAATTTTAAATAGATCGCTAATTGATTTGTAAATTAAATTCAAACTGTAATCTTTGTACACAAGTGCTCTGTACTTGGAAAAATTGCATTAAGCACATCTTTTGATAAGAGAACTTCAGTTTGGTTCTGTCTAAATTCACATTAGTAAGGCAAATCATGTTTAACTAACTTTTGGAAGTTTTTTACTAAGGCAACAGAGGTGGCTGATGAGGGTAATGCTGTTGGTGTGGTGTACATGAACATCCAGAAGGTATTCGCACAATAGACGTGTGGTCAAAATTGTAGCTCGTTGAATAAAAAGGACAGGAGCTACCTGGATAAGAACAGGATATGAAATTGACAATACAGTCTTGGTTAATTAATATTTTTTGGGCTGGAGGAATGTTTGTCATGGAGTTTCCCCCAGAGATCAGTGTTGGGACCCTTACTCATCCTGATATATATATATTAATGACCTAGTCCTAGACCTTGGTGTAAAGGGAACAATTTCATAATTTGCACCTGATACAAACTTAGAAGTAATGGTGAGCTGTGCGGTGGATAGTGTAAAACTTCAAGAGGACATAGACATGTTGCTGGAATGGACAGCCAGGTGGCAGATTAAATTTAATGCAGAGAACTTTGAAGCGATTCATTTTGGTAGGAATAATGCAGAGGGGCAATATAAAATCATGGGTAATTCTAAGAACAAGGAGTAGGCCATCTGGCCCTTCGAGCATGCTCCGCCATTCAATGAGATCATGGCTGATCTTTTGTGGACTCAGCTCCACTTTCCCACCCTTTATTCATCAAAAAACGATCTATCTTTATCTTGAAAACATTTAATGAAGGAGCTTCAACTGCTTCACTGGACAGGGAAATTCATAGATGCACAACCGGTTGGGTGAAGAAATTCCTCCTAAGCTCAGTCCTAAATCTACTTCCCCTTATTTTGAGGCTATGCCCCCTAAGGGCGTGCAAGATCAGAGTGACCTGGGTGTGAAGGTGCCTAAATCATGGGAAGTGTCAGGACCAGTTGAGAGGGAACTGATTTGTGATCTGATCAGAAAGAATGTGCATGGCTATGAGGAGAGGACAGAGGAGTGGCGATGGGTAAGGTGCTCCTATGGAGAGCTGGCACAGACAAGATGGACTGAAGGGCCATCTCCTGTGCTGTAACTATTCTGTAACGCCAGACTTTGTGGAGATATTTTTGATGGCTATCCCAGAAAAGTGTCTCAGAGCCGACCTATGAAAGAAAGCCGAAACAAAGAAGCTGATGCAAACTAAGTTAGGACAGCTAACAAATAAATAATTTTGAAAATAACATAATTCCCACACTTTTACCTCATGTCCGTTGTGGCGTAGCCATGAAGTTTTGATTTAAAATCTGTTTTTCCCCTCCCCAATCCAGACTTAAAGACTGCTTTGTCTTTAATGATTCTATTGTTAATGATCCATGTTCCACCTAATACTTTAGGTTGGAACGTTCAAATTAGCTGGTAAAGAACGGGTATCATGTATTTTTCAGTAAAGCTGACAACTTAAATTTTAACCATTCCCAGTTCCTCAGTTTGCTAAACCATCTGATGATATATTTTTTGGTGTACGTTTTGTGTGCTCTTCAGTTCTTCATCAATCAAGCAGAATATAATCGCCAAGCTGCAAGAACAGGTTGAAGTAAACCTGGGGACTGCCATGGTGTACACACTGTTTGAATGGGCTAAAGAGAATCACGAGCAGCTCATGGAAAACCACCAGCCAGTAGTTAGTACAATGGTAAGTCTGATATCAAAGAATGCTTTAACTTTAAAGAGATGCCTAATTGCTAGCAGTGTTCTATTTTGCCTGAAATGCTGCATTTTGGATCGAATCATTTAAATTGTGACAATGCAACTGCAATACAAGGTAACTTTGCACCCATGTTCATGGTTGAATAGATATTGAAATTTAATTTGTTTTGAAATACCTCCATGGGTTTTAAACCTTTTTGGATCTTGAATGTCATCTTTTGTTGGTCTCCTCTTCTAGGTGCAGATTGAAACCAAGTTAGCTCCCATTTTATTTTTTTATTACTTTACCACAGTTACAAAGCCAGAGCTCAGAGTGTGGACAGGGTCAAACCCCTAATCCAGTTCCTTGCCTGCTCCAAAATCCAATTCAAATTGAATCCAATTCATGGTCCCCACAAGAGAGATGCACCAGATCCAGGCACTACACCTGACCTCACTACACTTGATCTCAGCCAAAACGCCAAGAAGCGATAGCTCCCATTTTAACATGAAAAACATTCAGAGACTGCCATTCGTGACCTGGGAATGTCCCAAATCGCTTCCTTGCCAGTGACATCCTTTTGAGGTGGAGGGTCACTGTTGTAATTTAGGAAACAGCGCCCAATTTGAATGCAGCAAAGTCCCATAAACAGCATTGATGCAAATTATGAGAAGTTTGAAGGTGTGTTGGTTGAGGGATGAATGTTGAGCAGGAAAAGAATGCCTCTGCTCATTTTACTCCACAGGACCTTGCATGGATCATTTAATTGAATGATTGGTGTTCAGTCAGCTGTTTCCAGAGATAAAATAATTCTTTGTTTCTAGTGTGAAGGAACTAATCTTGTAGCTATATGTTCTTGTTATAGAAGAGGTTAAAAGTGATGAGTGTAATATTGAATTTATGCCAATGTATTTTTTTGGGGGGGTTTCTTACAGACCGTATCACTGACTGAAAATACTGTAATATCTTCTGTGGCTAAGAAAAAGGAGAAAAAAGAACAGCTGTCAAAATCCCAAAAGAAGAAATTGGCTGATAAGACAGGTTTGGAATATTGCTTTGAAGACTTAGTAACTGTTGTGTGCATCCAAATGTATGAAGCTTTGGGCTGTGTATCCTTTTCCGCTTCCTTGGCAATGCAAACATGTGTGGCGAAGATGTATTGGTATATGGTATTCTGGTTATCTAATGTAGTTTTTCTCCTCACAATCATTATCTTGTGACAAGGGCAGTATGGAGCAGATGGGTTTAACCATATTTCTGTAGCTTCGTGGTCACGTTTGTTTTAGTTCTTGATTTATTTTAATAATGGTATTTGAATTCCTCACCTGCCATGGTTAGATTTAACTCATGTCTTCGGATGATTGGTTCAGTAGCAAAGCCGTCATATCTTCTTGAGCAGCTTGTTGCTACTTAATTTCCCTCTTGCTCTAGTTTCCTTTTAAATAACCTCTCTCACAGTTCCCACAGAGACAGAAAAGGTTCACTATACCAAGGTATGAAACATCCTTGTCAATAGCTTGACATGGCTTAAAGATTTGGATCTCTGGGAAATACTTCTTATCCATTGCAGTATTAAATTGGCCCGGCTGTGTTTGGGAAGGCGAACTGGGCCCTGGTCTTCACTCATTGTTAATCCCTGCTGACGAGAGATGTTGGGTGAAGCCACAGTTGGCCTTGGTATTGATGCTTCCAAAGTCAAGTAGCTGAACTGGCGCTCACTGCTGAAGGTTCACACATGAATCAGAGCCAAGAGTTGAATGGAATCCAGGGTCAATAACCCTTGGAGAGAGTGGTGTGAAAGAAGCAAATACTCTCTTTGAATCTTGTGCTAAAGACTTTTTTGATTTCTCCACCAGATAATCGAGGCGAATTGCCACGGGGATGGAATTGGGTGGATGTCATCAAGGTAAAACTTAGATATTGTTTTTGTGAAGCTCAAAGATTTGAGGTGCATAATACCTGGTAAGAGCCTGACTGTATTTTAGTGCACAGAAACGTCATCAGATCTGATCGCAGTTGTAATTATTTTTGAAAGATTTAAAGGAAGCCATCTTGCCCTAAAAAGCTAAAGTGTTGGATTTGTAAATTGATTTGAAGCATTTTGGTTGCTAACAAGTTATTTTCACCTTCTCTCAAATACAATCTGCCGATGCTCGATGGATGACTTTGTTCTGGCGCATACAGCATGTAAGTAATCTTTTAAAAATTCCAAAACGTTTTCCCGCACCCGCAGAGTGCAGGGCAGATTTCGCCAATTGAGCTAACCGTTCGATGTACTCAGTTGACTCTGAATGAGTGATGTTCTATCCATTAAAATTTGACTTGCAGTGAAGGCTGGCTAAGTTGTCAGTTTGTATATTATTTGGAATGGAATCCATCAGATGTGCACCTCACCCCATCAACGTGCTAATTCCTTCTCGCCTCACCATAATTTCACTTTTGGTCACTTGCCTCTTGTTGTTGAAAACTCACCACTATTCTTAGAAGCCCCCCCATACCAAAAAGGACCAACAATCTAAATGGTGAACAGGGATTCTCACTTCCTGACCGTCTGATGCAGGCTTCTATGGGTGCTATTCAGGTCAAACTATATTTTCAAGTTATCCCCCGGTATAACCCATACCTTCACAGAAGATTTCATCTACTTACCACTTAGTAGCATTGATCCTGGGTCCCGCATTGCTAAGTAAGTAAAGTAGACTTTGGAATAACCACTGTTTCAGGTTAAAACTTTTAAGTTATTTTATTATTATATTTTTTGTTTTAAAAGATGCAATCACTGTCTTTACAGAAACGTTAAAAGATCTTGCTTCTTGACCCTCCTGGTTGGTTGAAGGGACCTTCAGGCCCACCTTGACAATCAATCTTTTTTTTTAAAATCTGGTCTTCTTTAGATGTATTCACTGTTCTGCTCGGTTGCTATGCTCTATCTTTCCCATGTACCGAGCAGTGAGAGCTATCTCTGAGCTGACTCTGCCTCCTCTTTAAATTCTGGTCTTCCTTGGATATATTAGCTGTTTTAGCTCGGCTGCTTTGCTCTGTCCCTTTCCCATGACCGAGCTGACTGTGAGCGGACTCTGATTCCTTCTCTGCTTCTCTCCTTCTCAGGGTTTATATATCTTTCTAACAGTTATTAAGTTTTATGACTTTATTGTAAAGTAACTTTTATTTCACTTGGATTGTAAAAGGTACCTTTAATCTAAATTTTTCTAACACGACTAAGTATTCATTTTGACATGACCTCAGCTCATAGATCTCTGATTACGTTGTTTCCTTTGTGATGTTCAAAATGCTTTGATTTCAATAGGGGTGTGAATTTTGGTTTGGTTCCTGTCATTTCTATAGTTTTATTATCGAATTGTGTCCCCAGCTCATAATTTTGACTTTGATTTGGGTCTAATTTGTGTTCTTGTAGACAGGTTGTCTCCAGTTTTCTTTAATTTACCTGGTGTTAGCAGAATCTCACATCTATATATTTGCCCCCCTAGTCATTCTTTTCTTTCTGCTGATTTTACTTCAATGAAGGTGTGAATCATTGCTTTTAGCTGTATGCTAAAACTCCACTTGGTTACAACTTGAAAGGTTTACATTTATCACCTAACTCAACTGAAACCCTCATCCATGCTTTTCCAGATGCTTACAAAGATAGTTAATTTCAGTGAAGGTGTGAGCCATTGTTTTTAGCTTCATACAAAAATCCTGTTTGTTTGCTAAACCTGTTTGGGAGAAGGAATCTGCATTTTATAATCCTGCTCTTTGCAGCTGCTATTAACCCTTCATGGGATCATTCCCTGTATCCTCTCATGTTTCTCTCAGACCAGATATTGCCAGATTTCCATGTTTCAAATGACACATCTTTCCACATTTTCAATTACACCCTCCCCAAATTTCTTTTCTATATTGTTCCCAAGTCCCGCAATGACCTTTTTTTCAAAACAAAATTCCCCCCCCCAACTAATAACTTTTGACGAGTGACTCCTTATTCTCAGTAACTTCACCTTTCACAATAATGTCTAGTACCATGCTCCAACTTCTCTCTACTTTTATCTTAACTCATTCCATGGAGCTTCATTTTATGTATTCGAATTAGAGCCACTGATTTTGGGGAATGCAAAATAAGGCATTGCTGATTTTCTTTTTTAAATGGCAGTCTGAAACTGCAAGAAGGAAGTTCAGGGTCAACAATAATTACAAATTGAAAGGTTTATGAAAAGAAGGTTGTTTATAGCAAGTCCAATGGCTTATTGTATCACTGATAGGAAATGTGAGCATGAGTGGCCCATTCAGCCCCGCCATGTGAAAAAAGTCATAGCTGTTTTTCTTTTCTACATTTTTACTATATAATTTTGGAGTACCCAATTCCTTTTATTTTACAATTAAGGGGCAATTTAACGTGGCCAATCCACCTACCCTGCACATCTTTGGGTTGTGGGGGTGATACCCACGCAGACACGGGGAGAATGTGCAAACTCCACACGGACAGTGACCCGGGGTTGGAATCGAACACAGGTCCTCAGTGCCGTGAAACAACAGTGCTAACCACTACACCACCTTGCCGCCATCTGCTTGTGGCCTTAATTCAATTTCTATCCCCCATAACATTTTTGCAGTCTTTCTCCATTTAAATAATATTCTGCCATTCTACTCTTCCGGTCAAGTGGTTAAGCTCATATTCCTGTATTATACTCCATCTGCCATTTTCTTTGCCCATTCACTTAACCTATCTCTGCAGATTCTTGGAAAGCAGCTTGCTTTCTTACCTATCTTGTACCTTTCTTGTACTGTCAGCAAATTTGGCTACAAGTCTTTCCTTCATCCAAGTCATTAATGTGGAGCATAATAAGCCCCAGTACTGATCCATGGGGCACTCCACTAGCTATAGTTTGCTAACCACAAAATGACTCATTGATCCCTTCGACAGCACCTGCCAAACAAGTGACCTCTACCACCTAAATGAACAAGGACAGCAGATGCATGCGAACACCATCACCTCCAAGTTCACTTCCAAATCACACACCATCCTGACTTGGGACGATATCACTATTTCTTCCTTCACTGTCGCGGAGTCACAGTCCTGGAACTCCCTCCCTAATTGCACCGTGTGTGAACCTACATCGCACGTACTGCAATGGTTCAAGAAGGCGACTCACCATAACCTTCTTGAGGGCAGCTAGGGATGTACAATCAATGCTGGCCTAGCCAGCGAAGTCAAAGACGCATGAAATATTTTTTTTAAAATCTCGACTCTGTTTCCTGTTCGTTAGCCAATCCTCTGAGCTTGCTAATATATCTCCCCGACACCACGAGCTCTTAACTTGTGCAGTAACCTTTGATGTGGCACCTTATCAAATGCCTTTTGGATATCAAGGACACCACATCTACAGGTTCCCCTTTATCTAGCCTATTTGTTACACCCTCAAAGAACTCTGATAAATTTAAAGCATCATTAACGCCTAATTATATTTTGAATTTCTAAACATCCTGTCTCTACCTCCTGAGTTATGGAGTTTAGAACTTTCCCAATGACAGATGTTAGCCGAACTAGCCTATATTTCCTGTCAGCTGCTTTCTTGAATCGTTCTGT
This sequence comes from Scyliorhinus canicula, assembly GCF_902713615.1. Lineage (NCBI taxonomy): Eukaryota > Metazoa > Chordata > Chondrichthyes > Carcharhiniformes > Scyliorhinidae > Scyliorhinus > Scyliorhinus canicula. The sequence continues at coordinate 169,389,849 of NC_052153.1, forward strand.
TATATTTGTAAGAAAGATATAAGTGAAGTGAATTCAGATTCTTATCATCTGGAGATCGAGTTACATATTATAAGCAGTTTTGGAAGCGGATGCATTAAGCCGTATAATATTCTAGCTTCATTTCCTAATTTAGGATTAGAATAATATGACATTTATTTTATTCTTTCTTTCCTCCCCCAGTTGAGTAAAACTGGCAGCAAGGATGATGAGTAACCCGTTTATGGAGCGGTGTGAACCAAGAATTTCAGATTTATTTTGCTGGAGCACATTCATTTTTCCGTGTTTATGTGGAAAACCTCTTTGGAAAAATTACAGCATCTGTTTGGTATGAAATCATTGTGAGCTTTGTTTTTACTCTGCAGTCTAGCTGCACAATGGCAATTGATGCACTAAAATGACACTCAATCGGATCTGTCCACTTACAAATCAAAATAAAAATATAGAATAACTTGAGCTCCTCCTAAGTTGGACACATGGTAACAGACTGCTTTATTGCACATATTTCTTGTGGAGTATACTCCTGTCAAAGTGATGTTTTCAATTATAAGACTCAACATTTTCCTGAGCAGCATGGGTAAGATGATGACCTATCTGCAATCATGCTAACTGTTTTTGTTATCTTAACAAGGGTATTACTGACTGTACCCCTCTCCCTCACTTGCTCCTTTTGATATCCTGTCATATCATCATGAGGAAATCAACCAGAAATATTTAGGATTTTAATAAAGCTTTTAATATTTGTTATCGCATGGACTCTTATTAAAAAAAGCAGGAAATATTTCCCAAATGTGCATACATCATCTATGCAGTAAGGGAGAGACATTGGATGGTACCTACATAGATTTTAGCATCATATTTGACATAGACATAATAGTCTAAGCCCATAATTTAGATTATAGGATTGTTAAAATAGATTGGCAAGTGGTTGGCAGGCAACAATAAATAGTGGTGCATGCCCAGTTGTTTAGGTGCCAGCTAGTTACTGGTGGAGTTCCACAAGGTTCAGTATGGGATCTTCTAAATTATTTTAGAAAGGAATTAGTGTCAAATTTTTAAAACCGTCTTGAAATGGCAGTAATAACAAATGATGAATATAATAATAATCAATGCACACATTTTCAAAAGGATCCTTACAGGTTGATCAATGGGCAGTGAAACAGATACAATCCATGCATTCAGTTGTACGGTTGAAATTTAGCAGAGGCAAAATTGATGTGGATTATAAGGACAGATATAAAGACAGATTTTGGACATTAAAAGCTATTTGCACAAATTCCCCTGGCTGTTTGTTAAAGCAAACCTGGATTGTTAGGATGCATAGCATAGGTTGATGTATGAATCCAGAAAAATCATTTGAAATCTCTTTTTTGGCCCTGATGAGACATAGGCTTGATTTCATACAGCTTATTGTGACTGGAAACATGCTGGTCAGGCCCACTTAATTTTGGGAGAGGCCTGAATTCTGGGGCAGGACAAGGTATCCTTGGAGCGATTTAAAGCTAAGCGGGAGGAAGAGTTGGGGGAGGTTATTGAAGACGGTCTGTGGTGTGAGGGTAAACGCCTCCTCGTGCGCAAGGTTGGGGCTGATACAGTTGAAGGGGTGTATAGGGCGCACCTCACAAGGGCGAGGATGAGCCGACTCTTTGAGGGGGTGGAGGGTGTATGTGAGCGCTGTGTGAGGAGCCCCGCAAACCATCTTCACATGTTTTGGTCCTGCCCGAAGCTGGAGGGGTAATGGAGGGAGGTTTTGTGAGATCATCTCGGGGGGGGAGGAGGGGGGGTGCATGCGGGTTTCGAACCAGGGCCCCAAGAAGTCATTTTTTGGGTGTGTGACCAGCCCGGGCTGCAGGCGGGTGTGGGGAAAGATGTCTTTGCCTTCGCCTCGCTGATTGCCCGAAGGCAGGTCCTGCTGGGGTGGAGGTCAGCTTCTCTGCCCTGTGCCCTGGCTGGATCTGCTGGAATTTTTAACACTCGTGAAGGTGAGGTTTGAGCTGAGGGAAAGGATGGAAGGGTTCTACAATTCATGGGCATTGTTTATCTTACACTTTCAAGAATTGGATGCCATCGAACACTGAGGGGGGGGGGGGGGGGGGGGGGGAGTATATTGTTTATTGTGTATGGAATTGCCACAGACTTTTTTTTGTTGTGTTGTATTTGGAATGTGGGCATGATGTTTGGGTTTCTATGTTGAAGGGACTGCTGGTTGGGGGATTTATATTGTACTTGTTATCTTTGTTGTGTATTAGATGAAAAAAAAAATTTAATTTTGGGAGATGCCTACGCCAGTCTTCCTCCAGTGGAAAACCACTTACAACTAAATTGAAGGTGGGAATGAGCCCATTTGAGAGTAATTTGCCTCCTCACGGTGGGCTGTCAATTAGGCTCATTATTGAGCCAATTGACACCAATTATCTCTGAGCCGAGTGGAGTTTAGTGGTGGTTCAGGATAACATGCAGGAGGCATAGCTTTCCCATGCCGCCAGGCACACCCTGTCAAAGGTACTTAGTGCCTGATCAAGGGAGACTCTCGGCCCAAATAACAAAGAAAAGTACAGCACAGGAACAGGCCCTTCAGCCCTCCAAGCCTGCACCAACCATGCTGGCCATCTAAACTAAAATCTTCTACACTTCCGGGGTCAGTATCCCTCTCTTCCCATCCTATTCATGTATTTGTCAAGATGCCCCTTAAACGTCACTAGAAGAACTCCGAGCATGTTGCATTTTACACCTCTGCTGTAAATATTGATCTCATACTCGTGTGTTCAAATTCACTAAAGCAGCCAAGCTTGGATTACCCCGAAATGAAGTCTTTCAGCCATAAACACCAAAGTCTTTTTCACACCAGGGATTGCCAGGAGTGGAAGGAGAACCGTAAGAATATCCAACACGCCATTTCAAATTCAAAATCTGCTGTCTTGACCAGGTTATGCAGTTGAAGAAGGTCAAACCTGCCTTAAGTCGAAACCGCTCTCCACTGCCAACATCATTCATAAATCCTGCACAGATAGAGACTGGACTTTTCCCAACTACTGACAATTTCACCAATGAGAAATCGTCCTGTTATCTAACTGTGGGAAGTCTTCTGAAAACTCTTGAGTTAACCTGAGAAGTTAGCTAGTCCAGCCGCAGTTCCAGCCATATATCTCCACGTCTTCGCCTATCAGTTTAATGTGCCGTTATGCAATGTCTCAAATGCTTCCTTTGCCAAGGGTATAGTTCAATGTCAGTGGAAGCAAGCAATTGTTCAGTGCTGAAACGGCAATCCGTGATATTGTACCACCTAGAACATACAGTGCAGAAGGAGGCCATTTGGCCCATTGAGTCTGCACCAACCCACTTAAACCCTCACTTCCAACCTATCCCCCTAATCCAATAATCCCATCTAATCTTTTTTTTTGGGCACTAAGGGCAATTTATCATTGCAAATCCACCTAACCTGCACGTCTTTTGACTGGGAGGAAACCGGAGCACCCGGAGGAAACCCACGCACACACAGGGAGGATGTGCAGACTCCGCACAGACAGTGACCCAGCAGGGAATCGAACCTGGGACCCTGGCTCTGAAGCCACAGTGCTAACCACTATGCTACCTTTCTAAGATTGCGCAGCAGTTCTTGACTGTGGTTACAATCTGACACCATTCCTCTATCTGACTGTCATCAGTTCGGTAACCGCAGTGGAAGATGGACACAGTAAAGCTCCAAAACCTAGGACTTGGCTCCTCACTCTACAACTGGAACCTTGACTTTCTGACCCACAGACCATAATCAGTAAGAATAAACAGCAGCACCTCCTCTCCTCTACAAGTCCTCAGTAACGGGGTCCCACAAGGCTGCATACTGCACTGCCTATACACACATGATTGCGTGGCAAAATTTGGTTCCAACTCCATCTACAAGTTTGCTGATGATACGACCATAGTGGGTTGGATCTCGAATAACGACGAGTCAGAATACAGGAAGGAGATAGAGAACCTAGTGGAGTGGTGCAGCGACAACAATCTCTCTCAATGCCAGCAAAACTAAAGAGCTGGTCAGTGACTTCAGGAAGCAAAGTACTGTACACACCCCTGTCAGCATCAACGGGGCCGAGGTGGAGATGGTTAGCAGCTTCAAATTCCTAGGAGTGTCCATCACCAAAATTCTGTCCTGGTCCACCCATGTTGACGCGACCACCAAGAAAGCACAACAGTGCCTATACTTCCTCAGGAAACTAAGGAGATTCGGCATGACCACATTAACTCTTACCAACTTTTACAGATGCACCATAGAAAGCATCCTATCGGGCTGCATCACAGCCTGGTATGGCAACTGCTCGGCCCAAGACCACAAGAAACTTCAGAGAGGCGTGAACACCGTCTAGTCCATCACACAAACCTGCCTCCCATCCACTGACTCTATCTACACCTCCCGCTGCCTGGGGAAAGCGGGCAGCATAATCAACGACCCCTCCCATCCGACTGACTCACTCTTCCAACTTCTTCCATCAGGCAGGAGATACAAAAGTCTGAGAACACGCACAAACAGATTCCAAAACAGCTTCCCCGCTGTTACCAGACTCCTAAATGACCCTCTTATACCTGATTAATACTACACTCCTGTATGCTTCACCCAATGCCGGTGTCTAAGTATTTACATTGTGGATCTTGTGTTGCCCTTTTATGGATTTTCATTTTCTTTTCTTTTCATGTACTAAATGATCTGTTTGAGCTGCTCGCAGAAAAATACTTTTCACTGTATCTTGGTACACGTGACAATAAACAATTCCAATCCAACCCACTGTCTGGTAGATGTTGTGAACTTCCTTTGTAAAATCGCCGATAAGCAGGGAACAATCTCCACCATTATTACGGCAGTTGTTTTAAAAGATGTTTGATACGGTTAGTCATGCAGCCAAGCTGATGAAGTTAAGTGGATCTGAGATTCTTGTCCAGTGGATTGCTGACTTCACAGTGATCGTTCTCTGTCAGACACTCTTGTCTTTCTATCTGAAAGTAGTCAATGAGCAGGTTTGCCTTGGGGCACTCAGCTGGGTCAATTATTTTCCTAATCCTTGTTAGTGGTGCTGTCTCTCTGGCCTGAAGTATTAGAAATACATGCATGGTGTGAGTGTTGAGATCAAAGGGTGCAGTCAGTGAGGTTTAGGAAACTCAATGCTCTCAATGAAGGATGATAAATACGGTATACAGCTAAATGCTACTAAACGGAATGCCATGTGCGTAGACTTTGGTAAACCTGAGCATGATGCTCCTTGACATAAAGTTGGCCAATTCCATCCTGACACAGGTAAAAGCCTTAAATCTTGGCTGTACACGTTAGAGCTGACTTAAATGGGATAGCCAAGAAAAAAAGCATGAAGACGGATGTTAATTCTCAGATCCCTCCACCCTTTCAGGCTCCCTGTCCATGATCTGCTGTTGATTTGCACTAACCACGTCTGTCCCTTGGTTGAACGTGCTGTGCCTCTGTGGCAGTCTGGCCTCAGACATAGCACGCAATGCTCAGAGAAAAAGAACTTGGAAACGTGCACTGCGATCGACCTTGGGCCGCAAGTACCAATTGTTTGTCAATGCCCTTCATGTCACCAAGATTGAAACGCTACAAGCAAGAAGGGTTAATGGTTGTACTGAGTTTGGAAAATCCCTTCTGCAATCCACCTAGTTTCGGAACCAGTTACCACCGGCACGTCCAGAGTAATCAAGACAGCTCGGAGATTCGACTAAGTTCAACCCTGTGTATGTGTTCGACCGAAACATGTCAATGTCGTCTTACTCGTTACATGCTTCAGATTCTCAATTAAGTACTTAAATCATGAAATCTATATATATTCAGTGCCTGTACTGTACGAATGTAGTATTGGTTTGGAATAATGTTAATTTTAATTCAATATTTCTTCTAATCCTATCCGCCACTTCCCTGTCACCTGCTGAATTTGACTTAATTTTGTCAGTACACGATAATCACGTTTCCATTATTTAAAACTTGATGACTCAGTTTATATATGCATGTTTTGATGTAAGTCACACTGTAATCAACCTTTGGGGGTGAAAATGTGCTCCTTGAATAAAATGCCACCATTATTGCATTATGAAAGGGTTGTACAAATTGGATCCTAAGAAGTTTCTCTCTGTCATGTACAGAATTATCCACAAGTGGATGTATTTGTACATAACAAGGACAGCAGCGGGAAAGGCAGGAGCACATTATTTTTTGTTGAAATTGTTGCCAAGTGCAGCAACATTACTGGCCTGAGTGGCAGACCAATAAACGTAGTTGAGTTTTAAGAAGTAGACAGATTCTGGTCACCAAATTCAACGTTATTTAGAAATGCACAAGGGAGGGCAGCTCGATGGCACAGTGGTTAGCGCTGCTGCCTCATGGCGCCGAGGTCCCAGGTTCGATCCTGGCTCTGGGTCACTGTCCGTGAGGAGTTTGCACTTCTCCCCGTGTTTGCGTGGGTTTCACCCCCACAACCCAAAGATGTGCAAGCTAGTTGGATTGGCCATGCTAAATTGTCCCTTAATTGGAAAAAATGAATTGGGTACTCTCAATTTAAAACAGCAAGAAATATATTAGGGGAATACAGTAAATAGGTGGGCTAGATTACCAACAGTGGACTTCTATCGGAAACTGTTAATTTGGGATGAATTTTCAGTCACAAGCCAACTGACTTTAAAAAATAAAGGTCACCCTATATTGGTCGAAAAAGGTCACCCTATAGTGATCCAAAAACAGAAAATACTGGACTATCTCAGCAGGTCTGGCAGCATCTGTGGAGCGAGAAGGCACCCTATATTCATATTAGATATAGGTAAAGTCACCATACTCCCAGATGAACATAGGCTGCTTTCTCCTTTGTGGGGAGAGTTGACTGGTGGTGATTTAACCTGAGGGGCAAGGTTGAGAAGGCGGGATCTTCATAAATAACCTCAGCCAGTGCAGGAATTGAGCCCATGCTGCAGGCCTTGCCCTGCAGGACGAGCCAGCTGCCGAGCCAAATGAGCTAAACCATATCAGCCGGTGGCCGCAACAAGCTGAGATTTGGACTTCTGTTCCTCAGTGGAAGGAAGTCCAGCCCTCAGATTAGCTAGCATCTCTTGAAGCCCAGAGGCACCAGTACTCAGTTGTCCCGTGAAGAAGACAGCATTTGCACTGGAGTGAGGTGAGTTTCTGACTTTTGGGGCAGGTGGGAGTGGCGCCCTTGGGAGGGTTGGGTGGGGGATGCACAAAAAGGGAGTACCATCATCGATGGGGGTGCGCACAGAAAGAGGATAAACCCTTCCTGCTTTTTCACCTGAGAAAAAGCAATAGGTGGGAATGTAAGTTGTGAGGAGGATACAAGGAGGCTTCAAGGGGATCTGGATAGGCTAAGTGAATGGGCAGTAACATGGCAGTTGGAATATAATGTGAATAAGTGAAGTATTGCTTACAGCTTTGGTCTCCTTGTCTAAGAAAGGATAAACTTGCCATAGAGGGAGTGTAATTAAAGTTCACCAGTTAATCACTGGGACGGAGGGACTGTCCTATGAAGAGAGGTTGAAACTGGGTCTGCATTCTCTAGAGATAAGGAGAATGAGAGGCGTGATCTCACTGAAACTTATACAATTCTTACAGGGTCGATGTAGGAAGGATGTATCCTCTGGCCGGTGAGTCTAGAACCAGAGTGCCCAGTCTCAGAGTAAAGTTCAGGCCGTTTAGGACGGAGATGAGATGGTATTTCTTCACTCAGAGAGTAGTGAATCTTTGGAATTCTCCACCCCAGAGGGCTGTGGAAGCTCAGTCACAACATATTCAAGACGGAAATGGATAGATTTCTGGATACTAATGACATCAGAGGTTATGAAGATAGTGTGTGTGTGTGGGAGGGGGAGAGGGGGGATGGCATGGAGGTAGGTGATCAGGCATGATTAGTTGAATGGTGGAGCAGGCTCCACAGACCAAATGGCCTACTCCTATGTTCCTGAGATGGTGATAAAAATGGGCTTCTCACTTATCTGCCCAGAATGATGACAGTGGAATTAGTTCCTTAATTGTCACTTAGTTGGGCAGGTGATTGCTCTTAACAATTATGCATTTTAAAGAAGAAACTACAGTACATATTGGATTTCCCTGTTATCAGCAGTCACGAGTCAGATAATTGAGGATTGGTGAATTAGATCTCTTGGGTGGGAGTTTTGCCAGTGCTGTTCGGGTGGGTTTAAACCAGCATGTCAGGGTGGGAACCAGAACAGCAGACCAGTAAGTGTAGAGACTGGGGAAAGAAAGGAGACTGAGATAAACATAGCACAGAGTAAGAGCAGGCAGAGGGAAGCCGCAGAGCTGAGTGGGACTGCAGGTCTGCAGTGCGTATGCATCAATGCAAGAAGTGTAACAGGTAAAACAGATGAACTGAGAGCCTGGATCACCGCATGGAACTATGATGTAATTGTAATCACAGAGACATTGTTAAAGGAGGGATAGGACTGGCAGCTGAACAATCCGGGATATCGTTGTTTTAGACGGAACAGAAGGGGATCAATAGAGGTGGGGGAGTTGCATTGCTGACTAAGGAGCAGATCACAGCTGTGTTGAGGGAGGACACATTGGAGGGATCTTGTAGTGAGGCATTATGGGTGGAGCTCAGGAATAGGAAGGGTGAAATCACAATGTTGGGAGTGTACTACAGACCTCCCAACAGCCCGCAGGAGACAGAGGAGCAGTTGTGTAGTCAGGGTCTGAAAAGGTGCAAAAAAAAACAGGGTAGTTGTGATGGGTGATTTTAACTTACCCCATATTAGGGCAGCACGGTGGTGCAGTGGGTTAGCCCTGCTGCCTCACGGCGCCAAGGTCCCAGGTTCGATATCGGCTCTGGGTCATTGTCCATGTGGAGTTTGCACATTCTCCCCGTGTTTGTATGGGTTTCGCCCCCACAATCCAAAAGATGTGCAAATTAGGTGGATTGAACACACTAAATTGCCCCTTAATTGGAAAAAAATGAATTGAGTACACTAAAAAAAAAAATTTTTTAAACTTCCCCCATATTGACTGGGAATCCCTTACAGCCAGGGGCTCGGATGGAGAGCAATTTGTTAGATGCGTCCAGGAGGGTTTTTGATACAGTATGTTGATAATCCAATCAGGGAGGGGGTCATATTAGACTTGGTTTTGGGGCATGAGCCAGGGCAGGTGATTGATGTTTCAATGGGGGAGCATTTTGAATTTAGCGACCATAATACCATAAGACTTTGGATAGTCATGGAAAAGGACAAGTGGTGAGGGTGCTGAATTGGGTGAGGGCCAATTACAATCAAATGAGACAGGAACTGGGGAATGTGGATTGTGAGCAGCTATTTGAGGGCAAATCCACATCTGACATGTGGGAGGCTTTTAAAGGCCAGTTGGTTGAAGTTCAGGACAGGCATCTTCCTGCAAAAATGAAGGATAGAAATGGCATGCTTCGGGAACAATGGATGGCAATGGAAATTGTAATTTAGTCAAAAGGAAAAAGGAAGCATCTTAGCATCTAAAAACTGATGAATTTCTTGAGGAATACAGTGAACGTAGGAATGAACTTAAAGGTGGAATTAGGACTGTTAAAAGGGGCCATGAAATAGCTTTAGCAAACATGGTCAAGGAGAATCCCAAGGCTTTTTATGCATATATTAGGAGCAAGAGGGAACAAGAGAAAGAGTAGGCCCACTCAAGGACAATGGAGGGAAGTTATATGTGGAACCACAGGGAGTGGGTGAAATCCTTAATGAGTACTTTATATTGGTATTCACCAGGGAGAAGGACATGATGGATGTTGAGGTCTGGAATAGGTGTGTGAACGCGCTTGAAAACATCAATATATCAAAGGAGGAAGTGTTGAGTACCCTAAATTGCATTAAGGTAGGCAAGTCTCCGGGGCCATATGGGATCTATCCTAGATTACTGCGGGAGGCAAGGGGAGAAATAGGTGGGGCCTTAACAGATATCTTCACATCCTCTGACCACGGGCAAAGTTCCAGAGGACTGGTGACTAGCCAATGTTGTTCCCTTGTTTAAGAAAGGAAGCAGGGATAATCCAGCAAATTATAGGCCAGTGAGCTGACATCAGTGGCGGGAAGCTTTTGGAAAAGATACTGAGGGACAGGATGTATGCACATTTGGAAGACAATAGACTAGTTAGTGACAGGCAGCATGGTTTTGTATTGGGTAGGTCATGTCTCACCAACATGATTGTGTTTTTTGAAGAGGTGACAAAAAAATTGATGAAGGAAGGGCTGTGGATATAGTTTGTATAGACTTTAGTAAGGCGTTTGTCAAGGCAGACTGGTACAAAAACTAAAATCACATGGGATTTGGGGCGAGCTGGCTAGATAGATACAGAACTGGCTTGGTTAGAGAAGACAGGGTAGCAGTGGAAGGGTGTTTTGTCAGAATGGAAAACTGTAGCTGGTGGCGCTACACAGAGATCAGTGCTGAGACCTCTGTTGTTTGTAGTATATATAAATGATCTGGAGGTAAATGTGGGTGGTCTGATTAATAAGTTTGCGGATGACATGAAGATTGGCGGAGTTGATACTGCCGAGAATTGTCAGAGGATACAACAGGATTTAGATAGATTGGAGACTTGGGCACAGAAATGGCAGATTGAGCTTAATCCGGACAAATGGGAGTTGATGCATTTTGGAGGATCACATCTAGGTACAAATTATATAGTAAATGGCAGAATCCTTTGGAACATTAGCATACAGAAGGATCTCGGTGTGTAGGTCCACAGTTCCCTAAAAGTGGCAACACCAACAGCATCAAGATGATTAAGAAGGCATATGGCATGCTTACCTTCATTAGCTGGGGCATTGAATACAGGAGTGGGGAAATCATGTTGCAGCTGTATAAAACCTAGGTTAGGCCGCATTTGGAGTATTGCGTGCAGTTCTGGTCACCACATTATCAGAAGGACGTGGAAGCTTTGGAGAGAGTGCAAAGAAGGTTCATCAGGATGTTGCCTGGTCTCCAGGGTGTTGGCTATGAGGAGAGGTTGAATAAACTAGGATTTAAGTGGAAGGACGGAGGCTGAGGGGAGACTTGATAGAGGTCTACAGAATTATGAGAGGTATAGAGAGAGTGGACAGTCAGAGGCTTTTTACAAGAGTGTAAGTGTCAATTACAAGTGGACACAGGTCAAGGTGAGATGGGGCAAATTTAAGGGAGATGTGCGAGGTAAGTTTTTCAGGCTGAGAGTTGTGGGTGCCTGGAATGCGCTGCCAGAGGATGTGGTGGAAGCAGGCGCATTAGCAACATTTAAGAGACATCTGGATGGGTACATGAATAGGGAGGAAATAGAGGGATACGGACCGAGTAAGGGCAGAAGGTTGTTTTTAGTTAGGGCGTCATGATCGGCACAGGTTTGGAGGGCCAAAGGGCCAGATCCTGTGCTGTACTTTTCTTTGTTCTAGATTTAGCACCTGCAACTAAATTGGTTTCATTGACAGGTCAATAATGGAGCAAATCTCCCAGAATTTCAATATCTTGTCAAAACTTTCACTTTAAACGGTTCAAACGTTTGCTGGCCAGAACTTTTCCAACACCTGACTTTCCTGTTAGCATCTCACAGCAAACAAAACAGGATACTGAAGATGTAATGTTTAATGGTGAGCACAAACAGAATTTGATTTCAGAGTCTATTGCTTTCTAGGTGAATTTTGAACCGCACATCAATGATCGCCATTTAAAAATGGATGCGTTCACTTCAAGAATGGTCTCCAAGCTCAATAAAGTTTGTATTTGCTAGACTTTGAATCTGTCCTCCATTTTATCTGTTGTCTGCAGCATTTACCACTGAAAATCAAGAACAATTTTTCAGAACCTAAATTCATGAGTGCCATCCCAGTCTCCAGGGTTTCTGCTCCAGTGTCGCCAGAAACCTGGAGGATTTGCTATAATTTCAGCGACATATTTATTCCATTGCAGCTGTGCCCCAATATGCAAATATATGCTCACTGTGTCCTGCACCATTTAAGGTCTCTTTTAAAATATGTTGTTGGCTGGAACTTATTTTCCACTTCAGTCCAAATTCTCACAGAACAAGTTAGCCATCACTTACAGAAATAAGGTTGTTGGGAGAATGCATTTGGGGTTGAGAAATGTGAATGGCACGGTTCAGGTATTTGTGAAAGAATTGTAATGATCCTTTATGCGAGTGGTATTGTTAAAAAGGAAGGATTCTCTGGTGGATTTAATGTTCAACACTCACCATCTTGAGCACTAGTCTAATTGGTGATTGCCCCTGATGGGGGCTGGTTTAGCTTGCTAGATAGCTAGTTTGTGATGCAGAGCAAAGACAGAAATGTGGGCTCAATTTCCGTACCAACTGAGGTTAATCATGAAGTCGCTGGCTTCTCAACCTTGCCCCTGATGGTCATGTGGGACTATGGTGATTTTTACCTGCCCCCCGTGTAGCATTTTGGCTTTGCAAACATGGGAATTTTCTCAATTGCTGCTTCATAGAAAATAGGAACAGGAGGAGGCCATTTGGCCTCTCGAACCTGCTCCACCATTCATTATGATCATGGCTGATCTTCCAACTCAACAGCCTAATCTCTCTTTCCCCCCCACATAATTTCCCCCCCTCACCTTAAGTGCTGTGTCTAACTGCTTCTTGAAAACATGCAATGTTTTGGACTCAACTACTTCCTGTGGTAACAAGTTCCACAGGCCAACATTTTCTGGGTGAAGACATTTCTCCTCATCTCTGTCCTAAATTGTCCACCGCGTATCCTCAGACTGTGACCCCTGCTTCTGGACACACCCACCATCGGAAACACCCTTCCTGAATCTATCCTGTCTACTCTGTTGGAATTTTATAGGTTTCTATGAGATCCCCCCTCATTTTTCCGAACACCAGCGAATACAATCCTAACCGATTCAATCTCTCCTCGTATATTAGTCCCAGGAATCAGTCTGGTAAACCTTTGCTCCACTACCTCTAGAGCAAGAACATCCTTCCTCAGATAAGGAAACCAAAACTGCACGTAGGATTCCAGGTATTACCTCACCAAGGCCCTGCATAATTGCAGCAAGACATCCCTGCTCCTGTACTCTAATCCTCTCGCTATGAAGGCCAACATACCATTTGCCTTCTTTACCGCCTGTTGTACCCACATATTGCATGCTTGCCTTCAGTAATTACCTTCATATCATTACCTTACAAATTACACCTTCAGTGCTGGCACCGTATTCTAGAAACATGTTGAGAAGGGGCAAATAACCCTTCATGTCAACCCATAGAAGCCCGGCGGTGCAGAAGGAGGCCCATTCGGTCCTTCGAGTGCACCGACCCTCCGAAAGAGCACCCTACCTTGGCTCACTCCCCCATCCATTCCGCCCTATTCCCGCAACCTAATCTGCATATCCCTGGGCACGAAGGGACAATTTAGCATGGCCAATCGACGTAACCTGCATATCTTTGGACTGTGGGAGGAAACCGGAGCACCCAGAGGAAACCCACGCAGACACGGAGGACTTGCAAACTCCACACAGACAGACACACAAGGCCAAAATTTAACCCAGGTCCCTGGCACTGTGAGGCAGCAGTGCTAACCACTGTGCCACTGTTCTTCAATGAAAAGTCCCACTTAGATAAAACATTTGCTGTGCAAGACCTGTCCAGATTTTCTTCATGGTTAAAAACCCTTGTAAGTATCAGATAATTCAATTGCACAAAAGGAGGCCATTTGGTCCATCGTGGCTGCACCATCTCTCTGAGCAACTCACCGAGTTTCATTCTCCATGCCTTATCCCATCACCCCACACATTCTTCCTTTTCAAAAAACTGTTTAATTCCCTTTTAATTGGTTCAGTTGAGCCTGCCTCCACCACACTCTCAGGCAGAGCACTCCAGACCTAATCACTTGCTGCATGAGCAAGATTTCCCTCCTGTCACAAAAGCTCATGATTCCAAATAAACCTGTTGGACTTTAACCTGTACTGTCAAACTTCTTAATGTACCCAGTCCAGTTCAGCACCGGCATCTCCACATCAGGAGTTCCTCAGGGTAGTATCCGAGGCTCAATCATCTTCAACTGCTTCATCAATGACCTTCTTTCCAACATAAGGTCCGATGTGGTGCTGTTCCCTGATGACTACACAATGTTTAGTACCATTCGCGACTCATTAGACACTGAAGCATATCCAATGCAGCAAGACCTGGACAATATCCAGGCTTGGGCTTAACAAGTGGCAAGTAACATTTGCACCAGACAAGTGCCAGGCAATGACCATCTCCAATAAGAGAGATGGTCATTGCCCCTTGACATTCAAAACCATCGCCCCTTGACATTCAATGGCATTACTATCACTGAATCCCCCAAAATCAACATCCAGGGGGTTATTAGCCAGAAAGTGAACTAGACTAGGCATATAAATAATGTGACTACAACAATAAATCAATAAATAAATATTTTATTGTCACAAGTAGACTTACATTGCAATATGGGGGCGCAATGGGTTAGCACTGTGGCCTCATGGCACCGAGGTCCCAGGTTCGATTCTGGGTCACTGTCTGTGTGGAGTTTGCACATTCTCCCTGTGTCTGCATGGGTTTTGCTCCCACAGCCCAAAGATGTGCAAGCTAGGTGGATTGACCATGCAAAATTGCCCTTAATTGGAAAAAAATAAAAATGAATTGGGTACTCTAAATTAAAAAAAAAACACTGCAGTGAAGTTACTGTGAAAAGTCCCTTGTCACTACATTCCAGCACCTGTTCGGTTACACAGAGGGAAGAATTCAGAATTCTCCGCAGGTATGGGAATTGAACCCGCACTGCTGGCCTTACATCACAAACCAGCTGTCTAGCCCACTGAGCTAAATCAGCCCATAGGTCAGAGGCTAGGAATCGTGCGGAGAGTAACTCACCACCTCACTCCCCAAAGCCTGTCCACCAATCTACAAGGCACAAGTCAGGAGTGTAATGGAATACTCCCCACTTGCCTGGATTAGTGCAGCTCCAGCAACACTCAATAAGCTCGACGCCATCCAGGACAATGCAGCCCGTTTGATTGCTCCCCCTTCACAAACATTCAATCCCTCCACTCCCGATGACCAGTTGCAGCCGTGTGTACCATCTACAAGATGTACTGCAGGAACTCACCAAGGCTCCTAAGGCAGCACCTTCCAACCCCCAACCACTACCATCCAGAAAGCAAGAGCAGTGGATACCTGGGAGTTGCCCTCCAAGTCACTCAGCAACCCTGGCTTGGAAATATTTCCCATTCCTTCATTGTCGTTGGGGCAAAATCCTGGGCTCCCTCCCTGACAGTACTGTGGTGCACCTATATCACATAAGGGCAGCACGGTAGCACAGTGGGTAGCACTGTTGCTTCACAGCTTAGGGTCCCAGGTTCAATTCCTGGCTTGGGTCATGTCTGTGTGGAGTCTGCACGTTCTCCCCGTGTCTGCGTGTGTTTCCTCACAGGTGCTCTGGTTTCCTCCCACAAATCCCGTAAGATGTACTGTTAGGTAATTTGGACATTCTGAATTCTCCCTCTGTGTACCTGAACAGGTGTCGGAATGTGGCGACTAGGGGCTTTTCACAGGAACTTAATTGCAATGTTAATGTAAGCCTACTTGTGACAATAAAGTTCACTTTAGACTGCAGCAGTTAAAGAAGGCAGCTCACCACCACCTTCTCAACGGCAATTAGGGATGGGCAACAAATGCTAGCCGTGCCAGTGAAGCCAACATCCCACTAAAAATTTATTTTAAAAAAGGTGAGAAGTCACGTTACTACCGGGATAGCTCTCTCTGCGTTGGAAGTCAACCAGCAACAGCAGTGCTCTGTTCAACTCTGGATCTGGTCCAGTCAGGTTTCAGGATGCCTATTATACCATAGCCCAGCATCAAAACTCTCCGCACCAAGAAAATCTTCTTGGAGCAAAGAGGTATCAAAATTACTGCTGATGCCACAGCTGAATATTTTTAAATGTTGATTTACCAGCAGATGGCGCCATTGATCAATCAAATCCATAATGTACGACAAGTGAGGAAAATTTACTTAAGGCATTTTTTTTGAGTAATTCCAGTGGGCCTTCCAGAAACATTTGCAGCAGTGATCCCTGTTGCCCTGGTTCTATAACCTTGAACACTGATGCATCAGCAAATTAATCTAATAAGGAGCTACGTGATTTTAGAGCCGGAAGGCCTTATGTTAACAAAAGGAAAAACTTGGCCGTGTAAAGAGCACTTTTCACAACCACAAGACATTGCAAAGCTCTTTAACAGCCAATCAAATACTTTTGAACTGTAGTCACTGTTGTTGGAAACAAAGCAGCCAAATGGCACACATTAAACTCCCGCAAATGGGACGGCGCTGAATAACGATGAGAGAACTTGTTTCATTTGTGTGTGATGTGGATTGGGAGATTAATACTGGCCAGGAGAGTGGAGATAATCTACCCATTCCATAGAATTCACAGAATCCCTACCATGCAGAAGGAGACCATTCAGACCATCTGAACCAGTCAACCAAACCTCCAAAAGAGCGCCCAACCTTAGGCCCCCTGCCCCACCAATCCCCGTAACCCTGTAATCCCATCTAACCTTTGGACAATTAAGGGACAATTTAGCATGGCCAATCCACCTAACCTGCACATCTTTGGACTGTGGGAGGAAACTGGAGCACCCAGAGGAAACCCCGCAGACACGAGGAGAGCGTGAAAACTCTACACCAACAGTCACCCGAGGCTGGATTCGAACCCAGATCCCTGGCGCTGTGAGGCAGTGGTGCTAACCACTATGCCTCTGTGCTGACCTTTGACATAACATCATGAGGATTTTTTGCATCTTCTAAAGCGGGCAGATAAATAATTTATTGTTACTAGTAGGCTTCCATTAACACTGCAAAGAGGTTGATGTGAAAAGCCCCGAGTCGCCACATTCCGGCGCCTGTTCGGGTACACAGAGGGAGAATTCAGAATTCTCAGCTGAGAATTCTCAGTGGTACGGGAATTGAACCCGTACCATTGGCCTTACTCTGCATCACAAACCAGCGGCCCAGCCCACTGAGCTAAACCAGTGATTGTGGTTTAATATGGCATCCAAAAGACAGCACCTCCATCAGTTGGCACCCAGGGGCATGTTACAGGATGGCTGAGCGACTGGGGGAGGGCGGGCACAGATTCCAAGAAGGTGCAGAGAGTGAGCATGTTCTGTACCCAGCTGTGGGCGATCGGTACCTTGCCATCCCAGCTCCCACCTGTCCTCTCTCTCGGTGTACCCTTACCTTGATTGTAATTGTTTTAAGTTCCTCCCTCTGTTTCACCTTTGGATTTACTATTGTTTCTGGGATGCTTTTTGTGTCCCCTACAATGAAGACAGACACAAAATATCTGTTCAACTCTTCCCATTTCTAATTCCCCAGACTCACTCTCTGGAGGAGCAATGCTTTTTCAATACATGTAGGAACTACTACTGTCTTTTTTTTTTGTATTTCTAGCTAGCTTTCTCTCATTTGCTAATTCCTCCCTCCTTATTATGAATAAATGTGGCTCCAGCATTGATTTTAACAAAATGGCACAAAAAGTCAGCTGATGGTGGAGTCCACTCCAAGTAAACATGAAATTGTGAGTATCCTTTTTAAGTAGTATTTTAAGTACACATCAATGCCGTTTTTACCCCCACACTGGTTAGTATTAGAACAAGTGTTGTCCAACAAAATGCAATGCAGCCTCTTTCAGAAACAACAACAGACAACTTAAGATGCAATTCACCTTTTACCGCTTATGGGTACTGCAGGCTTCAACTCTTTTACCAAGACGGCAACTTGTGTTAAATGCTGGCTCAAGCAGTGTTTCAGCATAAGACACCATCTTTGCCACCTCAAAGGATAGGGTGTTCCTGAAGATGCTGTCAAAAATGACCCCCCACCCCCCACCCTTAAACCTACCTGGTATCTACTGGCCTCCCCAGAGAGGCTTCAGCTGGGCGGAATTCTGTATAAACAAATGTGGACCAGGCTAAACAGCATCTGGGGAATTTCCTGGGCCATCAGAGGCCCCTGGTGGCCAGGAATAGTGCAGGGTAGCCCCACGGCCCTCCTCCTGGAACTTGGGCAATTTGGCACTGCCAGGCTGGCACCTTGGAACTGCTACACTGGCACTTCCACGGTGCCCAGGTCGCACTGCCAAGCCTGCAGCAGCAGGGTGTCCATGTGTGTGGGGGTGACATTGCCCATGGGGGAGGTGGGTTGGGAGAACCGCAGGCTCACTTAGAGATAGTGGCAGCCTTTCAAAATGGCGGCCCGATCTCTGAGTTCAGCTCCCCAGTGATTAAAAATATTTTGAGTGTGGGCGAAACCGGTGAGAAACTCCCCTGGGACCGAAAAAAGTGACTAAGTGTCATTGAATAGCGGTGGGGAACTCGCCGGCAGAGCCGGTGGGAAACTCCCAGCCAAACACACCACAAACGTCACCAAGAAACTTTTCAGTTAAATCGCGCCCAATAGCTCTGGTTGAGGTGCAAATAACATTGGAATAATTCCTGCTCATTTTGGAATAGTGCGAAGGGATTTTTCACCTCCAACTGAGTGTCAGGCTAGCTTGTGTACTCAAGTTTCAAGTGGGGCCATAACCTATGACCTTTTGCTTAAAGGTCAATAATACTATTGACCTTCTGCTCAGAGGTCAGTCCTTCCATTTGAATCGAGATTGACAGTTGCACAATCCATTAATTATACACTAATAATCACCTTGTGCTATATGTTCATCATCTAGTGGGCATATACGATGATCAACAAAACACTCAGTGAAATCTATACATCGTAGAAAGTAACAATAAATGTTGTCAGACACATTAGGAAAACGGTGAGCGATTAGCAGTTCAATAAATTCAAAAGCTATTGGTTTTACTTGTAATCATGGATAGAAACTGGTCTCAGCTACACATCACTGCCATACTTAATTATTCTTGTACCGAGGTTCAAAGCATTTTTTACACTTTGAATTGCGCAAGTAAAGGAGACACAGCCGGAGTGGGTTACATCCAGAGTGGGAATTTGGAACTTGGGAATTTGGTGCAGTGAGGTAATACGGTGCAGAGGGGGAGAAGGTGCTTTTTCCCTCCTGTTTTGTTCTCTCTCTTCTGTCTGGCCTGTAACTTTTAATCTGCAGGGAGAGAACCAGAGAGCATCTTAGAACCTGGGAAGGTAAGTGATTTTTATTTATTTTTATTACCTTTTCAAATTATGTGGGGGGGGGGGGGGAACTGAAGTGACATCACAGTAAAGCTGTGACCTGATTGGCTGGTTGGAAAGCTACACTAAATTTAAAAATTAAGCATTGTTAAATTAATTAAACATAATTACTTATTACTTAATTATAATTTAGAGGGGTATCTAAGCCAGAGATCGGAGAGTACTGTATTTAGCTTTCACATTTATAGTAGAAATCTAGTGCTAGGAAACATATAGTTAACAGTAACTTTTTTTAACTTTTAAATTTAATTTACTAATTAATTGATGCAATGTCAATTAGAGGGCTGCAGAGCTCTGACTTGTGAGATGTGGCAGGTCCGGGAGGCTTCCAGCATCCCGGATGGCTTCATCTGCAGAAAGTGCACCAAACTGGAGCTCCTCACAGACTGCATGGTTCGGTTGGAGCAGCAGTTGGATGCACTTAGGAGCACACAGGTGGTGGAAAGCGTCATAGATAGCAGTTATATAAATGTGGTCACACCCAAGGTGCAGGCAGAGAGATGGGTGACCACCAGAAAGGGCAAGCAGTCAGTGTAGGAATCCCCTGTGGTTGTCCCCATCTCGAACAGGTATACCCCTTTGGATACTGTCGGGGGGAATAGCCTATCAGGGGAAATAACCAGCAGTCGGAGCAGTGGCACCACGGCTGGCTCTGATGTTCAGAAGGGAGGGCCAAAGCGCAGAAGAACAATAGTCATAGGGGACTTTATAGTCAGGGGCACCGATAGGCACTTCTGTGGACGTGAAAGACTCCAGGATGGTATGTTGCCTCCCTAGTGCCAGGGTCCAGGATGTCTCCGAATGGGTAGCGGGCATCCTGAAGGGGGAAGGCAAACAGGAAGAGGTCGTTGTACATATTGGTACTAACGGCGTAGGCAGGAAGGGGGATGAGGTCCTGCAGCAAGAGTTCAGGGAGCCAGGCAGAAAGTTAAAAGACAGGACCTCTAGGGTTGTAATCTCGGGATTACTCCCTGTGCCACGTGCCAGTGAGGCTAGAAATAGGAAGATAGAGCAGCTAGACACGTGGCTAAACAGCTGGTGTAGGAGGGATGGTTTCCGTTATCTGGACCACTGGGAGCCTGTTGTTGAAAACTCACCACTATTCTTAGAACTCCCCCTATACTAAAAAGGGCCGACGTTCTAAATGGTGAACAGGGATTCTCACTCCCTCACTCCGATGCAGGCTTCAGGTGGGTGCTATTCAGGTAAAACTATATTTTCAAGTTATCCCCTGGTATAACCCATACCTTCACAGAAGATTTCATCTACTTACCACTTAGTAGCATCGATCCTTGGTCCCGCATTGCTAAGTAAGTAAAGTAGACTTTGGAATAACCACTGTTTCAGGTTAAAACCTTTGTTATTTTATTATTATATTTTTTCTTTTAAAAGCTGCAATCACTGTCTTTACAGAAAGGTGAAAAGATCTTGCTTCTGGACCCTCCTGGTTGGTTGGAGGGACCTTCAGGCTCACCTTGACAATCAATCTTCTTTAAAGTCTGGTCTTCTTTAGATGTATTCGCTGGTTAGCTCGGTTGCTATGTTCTATCTTTCCCATGTACCGAGCTGTGAGAGCTGGCTCTGCTGGCTGTCTCTGAGCTAACTCTGAGCTGACTCTGCCTCCTCTTTAAATTCTAGTCTTCCTTAGATGTATTCGCTGTTTTAGCTCGGCTACTTGGCTCTGTCCCTTTCCCATGTCCGAGCTGGCTGTAAGCTGACTCTGAGCTGCTTGTTCCTTCTCTGCTTCTCTCCTTCTCTCCTGGACTTCCTAATCTCTCTTTATGGGATCTTTCCCTGTATCCTCTCATGTTTCTCTCAGACCAGATATTGCGAGACTTCCATGTTTCAAATGACACATCTTTCCATATTTTCAATTATAAGCTCTTCTGGGGCTGGTGTGACCTGTATAAGAAGGACGGGTTGCATCTAAACTGAAGAGGCATAAATATCCTGGCCGCGAGGTTTGTTAGTGTCACACGAGAGGGTTTAAACTAGTATGGCAGGGGGGTGGGCACCGGAGCAATAGGTCAGAAGGTGAAAGCATTGAGGGAGAACTAGGGAATAGGGCCAGTATGGCTCTGAGGCAGAGCAGACAGGGAGATGTTGCTGAACACAGTGGGTCTGGTGACCTGAAATGCATATGTTTTAATGCAAGAAGTATTACGGGTAACGCAGATAAGCTTAGAGCTTGGATTAGTACTTGGAACTATGATGTTGTTGCCATTACAGAGACCTCGTTGAGGGAAGGACAGGATTGGCAGCTAAACTTTCCAGGATTTAGATTTAATTAGAGATATTCAACACGGTTTTGTGAAGGGTAGGTCGTGCCTCACAAACCTTATTGAGTTCTTCGAGAAGGTGACCAAACAGGTGGATGAGGGTAAAGCAGTTGATGTGGTGTGTATGGATTTCAGTAAAGCGATTGATAAGATTCCCCACGGTAGGCTATTGCAGAAAATACGGAGGCATGGGATTCAGGGTGATTTAGCAGTTTGGATCAGAAATTGGCTAGCTGGAAGAAGACAAGGGGTGGTGGTTGATAGGAAATGTTCAGACTGGAGTCCAGTTACTAGTAGTGTACCACAAGGATCTGTTTTGGGGCCACTGCTGTTTGTCATTTTTATAAATGACCTGGAGGAGGGCGTAGAAGGATGGGTGAGTAAATTTGCAGATGACACTGAAGTCGGTGGAGTTGTGGACAGTGTGGAAGGATGTTACAAGTTACAGAGGAACATAGATAAGCTGCAGAGCTGGGCTGAGAGGTGGCAAATGGAGTTTAATGCAGAAAAGTGTGAGGTGATTCATTTTGGAAGGAATAACAGGAAGACAGAGTACTGGGCTAATGGTAAGATTCTTGGTAGTGTGGATGAGCAGAGAGATCTCGGTGTCCATGTACATATATTCCTGAAAGTTGCCACCCAGGTTGAGAGGGTTGTTAAGAAGGCATACGATGTGTTAGCTTTTATTGGTAGAGGGATTGAGTTTCGGAGCCATGAGGTCATGTTGCAGCTGTACAAAACCCTGGTGCGGCCGCATTTGGAGTATTGCGTGCAATTCTGGTCGCCGCATTATAGGAAGGATGTGGAAGCATTGGAAAGGGTGCAGAGGAGATTTACCAGAATGTTGCCTGGTATGGAGGGCCGATCTTATGAGGGAAGGCTGAGGGACTTGAGGCTGTTTTCGTTAGAGAGAAGAAGGTTAAGAGGGGACTTAATTGAGGCATACCGGATGATCAGAGGATTAGATAGGGTGGACAGTGAGAGCCTTTTTCCTCGGATGGTGATGTCTAGCATGAGGGGACATAGCTTTAAATTGAGGGGAGATAGATACAGGACAGAAGTCAGAGGTAGGTTCTTTACTCAGAGAGTAGTAAGGGTGTGGAATGCCCTGCCTGCAACAGTAGTGGACTCGCCAACACTAAGGGCATTCAAATGGTCATTGGATAGACTTATGGATGATAAGGGAATAGTGTAGATGGGCTTTAGAGTGGTTTCACAGGTCAGCGCAACATTGAGGGCTGAAGGGCCTGTACTGCGCTGTAATGTTCTATGTTCTAAGCCTGTGTGGAATATAAGGAAAGTAGGAAGGAAGTTAAGCAAGGAGTCAGGAGGGCTAGAAGGGGTCACGAAAAGTCATTGGCAAATAGGGTTAAAGAAAATCCCAAGGCTTTTTACACGTACATAAAAAGCAAGAGGACCAGGGAAAGGGTTGGCCCACTGAAGGACAGGCGAGGGAATCTATGTGTGGAGCCAGAGGAAATGGGCGAGGTACTAAATGAATACTTTGCATCAGTATTCACCAAAAAGAAGGAATTGGTGGATGTTGAGTCTGGAGAAGGGTGTGTAGATAGCCTGGGTCACATTGAGATCCAAAAAGACGAGGTGTTGGGCGTCTTGAAAAATATTACGGTAGATAAGTCACCAGGGCCTGATGGGATCTACCCAGAATACTGAAGGAGGCTAGAGAGGAAATTGCTGAGGCCTTGACAAAAATCTTTGGATCCTCACTGTCTTCAGGTGATGTCCCGGAGGACTGGAGAATAGCCAATGTTGTTCCTTTGTTTAAGAAGGGTAGCAAGGATAATCCAGGGAACTACAGGCCGTGAGCCTTACGTCAGTGGTAGGGAAATTACTGGAGAGAATTCTTCGAGACAGGATCTACTCCCATTTGGAAGCAAATGGACGATAGTGACATTTAAGGGGCATCTTGACAAATACATGAATAGGATGGGAATAGAGGGATACGGACCCAGGAGGTGTAGAAGATTGTAGTTTAGTCGGGCAGCATGGTCGGCACGGGCTTGGAGGGCCGAAGGGCCTGTTTCTGTGCTGTACTTTTCTTTGTTCTTTGTTTGTATAAACAAAGTGTATCCTCACAAAGAGGGCAAATCTTGTTTGAGACCCAAACGCAAGTTAGCATTTAATGGTATAAAAAAAACAAAATACAACAGATGCTGGAAAACTGAAATATAATCAACAAACGCTGGACATACGCATGAGGTCAGATCACATCTGTGGAGCGATAAACAGAGTTAACGTTTCATGTTGATGGTGTTCTGGTTACCAAAGTCTCAACTGTTGGCGTGGTTACCGCTGGATTAAAATGGAAAGTGCAATTAAGATAACTACCCACTAGAACCATAGATTTCAGCCAGGGAAGTGGGATGGAAACTTTTGGAGATGGGAGGAGAAAAGAATTAGGATGCTAAAAGATTTGTTTCTTGGGGGTCGGTTTGCAGGATTGAAGGAGCTGGAAGCGAAGTATGGGCTGGAGCAGGGGGAAATGTTTAGATACATTCAGGTTCGAGACTTTGCCAGAAAGGAGAAACAAAGCTTCCCGGTAAAGCCGGCTTCCACATTGCTAGAGGAGGTGCTGACGACAGGGGGACTGGAGAAGGGGGTAGTATCAGCAGTTTACGGGACTATTTTGGAAGAGGAGAAGGCACCGCTGGAAGGGATCAAGGCAAAGTGGGAGGAAGAGTTGGGAGAGGGTTTGGAGGAGGGGTTCTGGTGTGAGGTGCTCCGGAGGGTGAATGCCTCCACCTCGTTTGCGAGGTTGGGGCTGATACAGCTGAAGGTGGTATATAGAGCACGCCTTACAAGCACACCTCATCCAACATGGAGACTCAGACATCCGAGTTTTCAGACAATGGCCTTGCCAGGGAATGATCGTCAATGATGAGCGACACGACAAAGATGGTCCGTGGCCTGTTGCACGCCCACCAACTCAGCCCCATAACAGCCAGAGGCGCAACCGTGGGCAAAGTGAGGAAGATAACCTCCTCTTCTCCCTACAACAGAGGGACTTATGGACGTTGTGGCAGGGAGGGATGTTATAACCCCAGGGGCGACCTGATTGATCTCCCCATGGGGCACGTGGAGAACGAGCTCCCCCATTGAGGGGCGGTGGACTAACAGCACACTCGTTAATTCCTCGAGATAGAAACCAGCCCAGGAAGGAGCTGGCATCACAGGATGATCCCGGCTGGGACTTGCACTGTTGCTTAGCTGCTGTATGAGTAGGAAATAAACTACTTTTGACTCAACTTTTCGGGACTCCTCATTGGCTACAATTCCTGCCATCAGAAACATACTTCCTGTATCTAAACTGTCTACTCCTGTTAGAATTTTATAGTTTTACATATGATATCTGCCCTCACTCTCCTAAGCTCCAGCGAATATAATGTGACTCAATCCCTCCTCATACGTCAGTCCCACCTTCCAAGGAATCAGCCTGGTAAACTTTTGCTTCACTCCCTCCACAGCAAAAACATCCTTCCTCAGATAAGGAGATCAAAACCGCACACAATATTTAGGTGTGGCTTCACCAAGGCAAACAATGGTACCCTGTACTCAAATCCTCTCACTATGAAGGTTAACAGACCTTCTTCACCACCTGCTGCATCTACATGCTTACTTTCAGTGACTGGTGTACAAGACACCAAGGTCTCATTTAAAAAATAATTAATTTACAGGATGTGGGAGTCGTTGGCTAGATCAGCATTTATTGCCCATCCCTAGTTTCCCTTCAGATGGTGGTGGTGAGTTGTCTTCTTGAACTGCTGCAGTCCTTGAGGTGTAGGTACAGCCACAGTGCTGTTAGAGAGGGAGGTCCAGGATTTTGACCCAGCGACAGTGAAGGAACGGCAATATATTTCCAAGTCAGGGTGGTGAGTGACTTTGAGGGGAACCTCCAGGTGGTGGTGTTCCCATGTATCTGCTGCCATCGTCCTTCTAGACCAGGGGTGGGCAAACCACGGCCCGTGGGCCGCATGCGGCCGGCCAAAGGTCTTTATGCGGCCCACCAAGTCATTAAAAAAATTTTTTTTTTAAATTTTTTTTAATGGGGTGGGGGGCTGTTGGGTTACTTACTGGTATAGGGTGGATACGTTGACTTGAGTAGGGTGATCATTGCTCAGCACAACATCGAGGGCCGAAGGGCCTGTTCTGTGCTGTACTGTTCTATGTTCTATGTTCTATATGAGGCGCCCAGAATCATAACCGGGTGAAGTAATTATTTTACTTAATATATTATGCGGCCCTTTAAAATTGTGAATTTCTGAATGTGGCCCTTGCACGGAAAAGTTTGCCCACCCCTGTTCTAGACCGTAGTGCTAATTGTTTTGGAAGGTGCTGTCCAAGGAACCTTGGCAAGTCCCTGCAGTGCATCTTGTAGATAGTGCACATGGCTGCCACTATTCATTGGTGGTGGAGTGTTTGAATGTTTGTGGAAGGGGGAGCAATCAAGCGGGCTACTTTGTCCTGGAGAATGTTGAGCCTCTTGAGTGTTGTTGGAGCTGCACTCCCCCAGGCAAGTTAAAATGAAAATGAAAAATTAAATGAAAATCGCTTATTGTCACAAGTAGGCTTCAAATGAAGTTACTGTGAAAAGCCCCTAGTCACCAGATTCTGGCGCTTGTTCGTGGAGGCTGGTACGGGAATTGAACCCGCGCTGCTGGCCTGTCTTGGTCTGCTTTAAAAGCCAGCTATTTAGCCCTGTGCTAAACCAGCCCAGGAGAGTATTCCACTACACTCCTGATTTGTGCCCTGTAGATGGTGGGCAAGCTTTGCGGGTTCAGGAGATGAGTTACTTGTTGTAGGATTCCTAGCCTTTGACCTACTCTGGCAGCCACAGTATTAATATGGCTCGCCCAGTTCAGTTTCTGATCAATGGTAACCCCCAGGATGTTGCTTGTGGGGGATTTAGCGATGTTAATATCATTGAATGTCATGGGATGATGGTTAGATCCACCCTTGTAGGAGATGGTCATTGACTGGCATTTGTGTGGTGCGAATGTTACTTGCCACTTGTCAGCCCAAGCCTGGATATTGTCCAGGTCTTGCTGCATTTGGACATGGACTGCTTCATTATCTGACGTACTGACCATTGTGCAGTCATCCGCAAACATCCCCACTTCTGACCTTATGATGGAAAGGAGGTCTTTGATGAAGCAGCTGAAGATGGTTGAGCTGAGGACACTACCCTGAGGAACTCCTGCAGTGATGTCCTGGAGCTGAGATGATTGACCTCCAACCACCACAACCATCTTCCTTTGTGCCAGATATGACTCTAACCAGCGGAGAGTTTCCCCCTGATTCCCATTAACTCCAGTTTTGCTAGAGCTCCTTGATGCGATACTTGGTTGCTGCCTTAGGGACGGCACGGCGGTACAGTGGTTAGCGCTGCTGCCTCACAACACCAGGGATTCAGGTCCAATTCTGACGTTGGGTGACTGTCTGTGCGGAGTCTGCACATTCTCCCCATGCGGGCGTGGGTTTCCTCCGGGTGCTCCAGTTTCCTCCCACAGTCCAAAGATGTGCAGGTTAGCTGAATTGGTCATGCTAATATTACCCAAAGGTTATGTGGGGCTATGGTGATAAGGGCGGGAGATTGGGCCTTGGTAAGGTGCTCTATTGGAGCATGAGCTGGTGCAGACGTGATGGGCCGAATGGCATCCTTCTGCTCTGCAGGGATTCTAAAGATTGATGTCAAGGGCAGTCACTCTCACCTCAGTTCTGGCATTCAGCTCCTTTGTTCATGTTTGAACCGAGTCTGTAATGAGGTCAGGAACTGAGCTACCCTGAGGGATCCCAAACTGAGCATTCGTGAGCAGGTAATTGCTGAGTAAGTGCCGCTTGATAGCACTGCTAATGATGCTTTCCATCACTTTGCTGATGATGCAGAGTAGACTGCATCTGTCCATGATGTCTTGTGTACATGACACACCTGGGCAAATTTCTATATTGCCAGGTAGATGCCAGTTCATAACTGAAGTAGCTTGGCTAGGGGTGCAGCAAGTTCTGGAGCAGAAATCCTCAGGACTATTGCCAAAATGTTTTCTTGGCCCATAGTCTTTGCAGTGTCCAGTGCCTTCAGCCTTTTCTTGACAACACGTGGAGTGAATTGTTTTGGCTGAAGACTGACATCTGTGATGCTGGGGACGTCCGGAGGAGACCCAGATGGATCATCCACTCAGCACTTCTGGCTAAACATTGCTGCAAATGCTTCAGTCTTGTCTTTTGCACAGATGTTCTGTGCTCCTCTCTCATTGAAGTTGGAGATATTTGTGGAGCCTCCTCCTCCATTGAGTGTATCTGTTTGAGCACTCTGGAGGCTGCGAGGAATAACGATACATTACAACTTGAGGAGGATCCCCTTGACAACTGTTAGGTTATCCTTGACGTTAAAGAACTGGGGGTATTGGCCTTTCTGTCAACCATGTGTAAGGTGATGTATGACCCGCTGCAGAAGAGGGTCCTTGGTGGTCTCTTCTCAAATGTTGACAAGTCGTTCATCTGAGGCCGGGAGGTTGCTGGCACACAGTTGCCTCAATTTGGCAGATGAAGTCGACCTGTTCACAGGGTGAGGTGATGGCGCAAGACAGGGCATCCACAATGATTAGCTCCTTTCCAGGTGTGTAAACCAGTTTGAAATCATACCTGCGGAGCCAAGGAGAAAGGATTGGAAAGGCTCATCTTTACCCTGAAGGCGTTGCCGGAAGACATAGCGCTCAAAGCTCTCGTTCGTTTCGACTTCACAGTGACTGTCAAATTTGGCTAACATGGACTGGAACTTGGTCTTGTCCTTGCCGTTGGCAAAAGTGAGTGAATTGAAGATTTGGATGGCCTGGTCCCCCGCAGTCAATAGGAGCAGTGCGATTTTTCTGGCATCGGACGCATTCGCGAGACCCGAGGCTTCAAGGTATAGACTGAATTTCTGCTTGAAGACCCGCCAGTTGGCGCCAAGGTTTCCAGAGATCCGGAGCTGTGGAGAGTCCCGGATCTTCACCATGCCGCTGGAAGGCTGGACGTCACTGAATTCTTGAAGGTAAATTACTTAGATGAAGTAGCCACTCCTGGTATCATGTTGTGTTATTCACCCTGGGGTAACACGGACTGCAACACGATGCAGATAAACTATAAGGCATACACCAAACGTGGACATTGGTTCAATACAATTTATTGAACTTCTATAACAATGCACACAGCTGGCTGTGGGTTGACTCTCTACCACTCTAAGTGGACTAACTCTAACTAACTAGACCAGACTAGCTCTGATCCACGTGTAGAAGGTGCTAACTGATATATACACCCTGACTGTCACTACAGTTGTCACCAGTGGAAAGAGGCGGAGTGCTGATGCCTCGTGTGTTTTATAGTTGGAAGCCCCCCCCTCTAGTGTTCAGTCTGGTGATTGGTTGTGTTCTGTCCTGCATGTTGATTGGCTCACCTGGGTATCTGTCACTACCTGTTTTTACCTCATGATGTGCATGGGTGCACATTGTGACAGTGGTCACTTTTACCGATACCAGAAGACATAGGGGCAGAATTAGGCCATTTGGTCCATCAAGTCTGCTCCTCCATTCAATCATGGCTGATATTTTTCTGATCCCCACTCTCCTGCCTTCTCCCCATAAGCCATAATCCCCTATTAATCAAGTTACCATCATGGGAAGATGCATCTGCAGCAGGCAGGTTGGTGAAGATGAGGTCAAGTATGTTTTTCCCTTTTCTCTTCCCTTCTCCAAATATATAGTTATTCGGATAATACTCTGCTTTCCTGTTTTTGCTACCTAAGTGCATAACCTCACATTTATCCACTGCACCTGCCATGCATTTGCCAACTCACTTAATTTGTTCAAATCACACTGAAGCAGCTCTGCATCCTCTTCACAGATCATCTTCCCACCCAGCTTTATGTCATCTGCAAATTACATTCAGTTCCCTCATCAAAATCATTAATATACATTGTGGATAGCTGTGGTCCTAGCACTGATTCATGCAATTTCCACAAGCCACTATAAATTTGGCATTAATCCATGCTGACCCTGTCCAATCCTACCACTATTTTCCAAGTGATTTGTTATTAAATCTTTTATTGGATAAACATATGGATGATAAGGGAATAGTGTAGATGGGCTTTAGAGTGGTTTCACAGGTCGGCGCAACATCGAGGGCCGAAGGGCCTGTACTGCGCTGTAATTTTCTATGTTCTATAATGGACTCTAGCATTTCCCCATTACTGACATCAGGCTAACTGGTCTACAATCCTGTGTTTTCTCTCCCCCTCCTATTTAAACACATTAGCTATCCTCCAATCCATAGAAACTGATCCAGAGTTTAAAGAATCTTGGAAAATGACCACCAATCCATGGAATATTTCTCGGGCCTCTTCCTTAAGAAGATAATAATAATAATCTTCATTAGTGTGACAGGTAGGCTTACATTAACACTGCAATGAAGTTACTGTGAAAATCCCCTAGTCACTACATTCCGGCGCCTGTTCGGGTACACTGAGGGATCATTCAGAATACCCAATTCATCTAACAAGCACATCTTTTGTGGGAGGAAACCGAAGCGCTCGGAGAAACCCACACAGACATGTGGAGAACGTGCAAACTCCCCACAGACAGGGACCCAAGCCTGGAATTGAACATGGGACCCTGGCGCTGTTAAGCAACAGTGCTAATAACAGTGCTATTGTGCCAGCCATTTTACAGACAGCTTACTTTCATTCTCTATTTTCCCCTTCTTAATCAAATTTTAATCTTTGTCCTCCTTTGCTGAATTCTAAACTGTCTGCTATTTTATCTGGCCAATTTGTGTGCCTCTTCCTTGAATCTAATACTATCTCTAATTTTGCTTGTAAGCCATTGTTTTGCCACGCTTCCCATTTGTTTTTTGAGTCTAACAGGAAAAAGCAATTGTTGCAGCTCACCCATACGCTCCTTGAATGTTAGTCATTGCCTATCCACCATCATCCCTTTACATTCCCCAACCGATCATAACCAACTCACGCCTCATACCATCGTAGTTTCCTTTATTAAGATTCAGGACCCTCGCTTCAGAATCAACTACATCACTCTTCATCCTGATGAAGAGCTCTGTCATGTAATGGTTGCTCATTCCAAAGAGGCCTTGCACAACTAGACTGTCAATTATTCCTTTTTCATTGCACAAGGATGATCTGTTCTCTAGTTGGTTCCTCAATGTATTGGGGAAAATTATCCCAGATACACTCCAGGAATTCCTCCTCCACGGTATTGGTACTAATCTGATTTTCCCAATCTATACAAAGATTAATGTCACCCATAATTACAGATGTTCATTTATTGCATGCATCTCTAATTTCATTTTGAATGCTATCCCCAACATTGCCACTACAGGTTGGAAATATATATAAAACTCTCAATAATATTTTATGCCCCTTGGTGTTTCTCAGCTCTACCCATAGAACTTCCATATCGTTGGAGCAAATATCCTTCCTTACTATTGCGTTAATTTTCTCTTTAACCAGCAATGCAATCCCACTGCCTTTTCTTTATGTCTATCCTTCCTAAATACTGAATATCTGTTGATTTTCCCAGCCATTGTCACCCTGCAACCATGTCCCCATAATCCCGAATATATCATGTCTGTTTACATCTATTTGCACGATTAATTCATCCACTTTATTGCGAATGCTTCATGCATTAAGGCACAAAGCCTTTAGGTTTGTCGTTTTGACATTCCTAGTCCCATTCCTACTATTTTCCACAATGTCCCTGTTTGAATCTGGCTCTTGATTTCACTTTTCCGTCTTTCAGTCTTTTGTTCTTGCCTTGTTTCCACCTCCTCTGACTCCTTGCATAGGTTCCCGTCTCCCTTGCATAGTTTCTGCCATTTTAATTTAAACTCTCCCCAACACTCAAGCAAATACTCCCCCGAGGACATCATTCCCAGTCCTGCCCATGTGCAACAATCTAGTTTGTACTGGTTCCATCTTCCCCCCCGAACCAGTTCCAATGTCTGAGGAATCTGAAACACTACCCCTCACACCAGCTCTTCAGCCATGTATTCATCTGATATATCCTGTTTTTGCTGCTCTGACTAGCATGTGGCACTGGTAGTAATCCTGAGATCATTACCTTTGATGTCCTACTTTTCAACTTACTTCCTAACTCCATATAATCTGCTTTTAGGACCTCATGCCTTTTTTGTCTATGTTATTTGTACCAATGTGTACCATGAACACTGGCTGTTCGCCCTCCCCTTCCAAAATGTCCTGTAGCCGCTTTGAGACAACTTTGATCCAAGCACCGGGGAGGAAACAAACAATCCTGGAGTCTTGTTTGTGGCCAAAGAAATGCCTATCTATTCCCCTTATAATTGAATCCCCTATGACTACTGCATTCTTCTCCCATGCAGCAGAACTAACCATGGTGCAAAAAATCTGGCTGTTGCTGCTTTCCTCTGAGGGGCTGTCACCCAACAGTATCCAAAATGGTATACCTGTTTTTGCAGGGGACTGGCCACAGGAGATTCCTGCGCTGCTTTCCCAGTCCTCTTTCGTGCATGGTGGTTACCCATTCCCTTTGGAATCTGAGCCTGTGGTGTAACCACTTCTCTATATGTTCATGGCACATTCCACCTTGCAGAAACTCCACAGTATCCCCAGCCGCAGCTGTAGCTCCAAATCTGGGTTTCCAGGAGCTACCGCTGCAGACACATCTTACACACATGCTGACTCCGGGCACTGGAAATGTACCTGGCCTCCCACATAGAGCAGGAGGAGCACAGCACAGCTATGCGCTCTCCACCATGATTTACCCCTTTAAGTTAAACCCTTTAGAAGATACGTAAAACCAAATGATAGTAATTATGCAAAAGCCCTTCTTCCCTAGTCCTCCTTACCTCAGAATATAGCCCTTACAAACTACAAACCACAAACTTTAAGGGATAAAAGTAGGAAATACTTACCTGACTGTACTCACCTAATCAGCTGCTCACATCTTTGAATTCTGACGTCACCTCAGGAACTCCAAACTCCAAGCTATCACTCAGCTTTTTCATTGCACTCTCGCACTGTTTTCAATCCCCCGACTTCCTCTCTTCTTGTGCTGTTTACAAACTCTTGACTGTCTCTCGACTTGCACTGTTTTCAAACTCTTGACTGTCTCTCCTCCTGCGCTGTTTTCAAGCCCCCAGTCTCTCCATTCCCACTGTTTTCAGTCTCCTGGCTCCGCTCTCAGTCTCACTCAATCTTATGCTCTTTTATACTTAGCTCCACTCTCAGTCTCCAGCGACACCCACACCCTGTAAAAAAAATAACGTGTGGGATCTTCACCCCTTTCAATCCAATCTGTTCCTCTGCAGCATACAGGCTAATCTCAGCATATGAAACAGAAAGAAAACACCATGGATAGTGAAAACCTAAAATAAAAAAAGAAAACAACAACAGCCCATATTTTAAAAGTACCTTGAACAGAATTACACATCTCAAAGTGCTTCAGGGGAGCCATAGAAAGTGAAAACTGAACCGCAGATCGAGGTATAAGGACAGGTGAGGGTCTAAGAGCTAGGTTTCAAGGAGGAAATAGAGACATTTGGAGAGGGAATTCCAAAGCTTAGGACCCTGGCAGCTCAAGGCATAGTCGCCATAGAATCACTGCAGTGCTG
The DNA here is from genome assembly GCF_902713615.1 of Scyliorhinus canicula. Taxonomy (NCBI): domain Eukaryota; kingdom Metazoa; phylum Chordata; class Chondrichthyes; order Carcharhiniformes; family Scyliorhinidae; genus Scyliorhinus; species Scyliorhinus canicula. Next base: position 169,422,998 of record NC_052153.1, read on the forward strand.
GCGGAGGCCAAGGGCAGAATAATTCAAATCAGGAATGTTCAACAGGCCAGAATTAAAGGCTTAGAATTAAAATGAAAAAATGCTGGAAAATACTCCACAGGTCTGGCATCATGTGTGGAAAGAGAAATAGTACTCAGGTTTAAGGTCAATGGCCAGCTCTTTCATCAGAACATGAGAATTTTGGCGATTAACAAATTTGAAGCAAGTGCAGACTGGGGGGAGGAAGGAAGGAACAAAGCCTACGATAGGGTGTTGAGGTTGGGAGCGACCAGATGAAAAGAGTGTAGTCATAATTAGAGTCATAGACTTTACAGTGCAGAAGGAAGCCATTCGGCCCATTGAGTCTGCACCGGCTCTTTGAAAGAGCACCCTACCCAAGCCCACACCTCCACCCTATCCCTATAACCCAGTAACCTGACCCAACACTAAGGGCAATTTTGGACACTAAGGGCAATTTATCATGGCCAATCCACCTAACCTGCACATTTTTGGATTGTGGGAGGAAACCAGAGCACCCGGAGGAAACCCATGCACACACGGGGAGAACGTGCAGACTCCACGCAGACAGCGAACCAAGCCGGGAACCAAACCTGGGACCCTGGAGCTGTGAAGCAATTGTGCTAACCACCATGCTACTGTGCTACCGTGTTGTCAGGGAACAAATAAAAGGACAAAAGGTCCAGAGGAAGTGTAAATGTTTACCACAGAATAACAGAGAGAGGGAGGCGTGGAAAATGTGGGGGCGGGGGGGAGGAAGGAAAGCTTTCTTGGCCTGGGAATGAGGCAGGACAAAGGCAGGTAGACCCACAGGTGTGCAGACCACCCCACATGAGGCCTACGGTAGGAGTCTCCACCCCAAGCGCTCCTTCACTTCCCAACAGCGCAGATGCGGCCTTCCTTCAGCACCTACTGTCTTGAAAAAAAAAGGGAGCGGTGGTTAAGATCTGAAGTTTATTATGCTGAGGCCGCAAGGGTGGAAAGTGCCCAGTAGAAAGATGTGGTGCTGTTCCTTGAGCTTATGTTGCTGAGCGTCACTGGAACAGCAGGTCAAAGGCAGAAGGGTCACTGTGCATATTCTGGATCCAGGCGCATTAATGCCAGTGACTGCTCCTTTTGACTGCCAGTTTGTAGGGAGTCTTTCATCTCGGTGCCATCTCCTTGGAGTGTGAATTTGGTTACCATGGTAATCTATCTGAATGGTTCACAGTTTTCCAGAAGGCTTGCCTCTTTTTCCATCTGCTTGTTTGGTGCTGTCGATGACTTGGGAGTGGGAGCGGGGTTCGGATCTGACACTAATGGTAAGAGGGACCCGGCTGGGGCTGCACACGGTTGATTTGCACTCACACTGCCAGCTCCAGTTCCCTGCGTGTTGCTAAGGCTTTGTAAACGGGTTGCTTCGGCAGAAATCATTTAACTCTCTCTCTGTCTTACCAGCTCTCGGGTGTTTGAGAATGAAACTGCAGCTGCTTTGGGGAATTGACCAGAATCTGAAAGGGGACACTGTTCAGTATCCCCAAGATTAAAATGCACTGGTACAAAGCATAAGCCTACTTTCGTAACCCCCCCACCCCCCCAACTCCCTTTTTTCCATCAGTGTGCCAGTTCTGTTGGCTGGAATTGCAATCAAAGTGCGCTGTCTTCGTGTTGTTTGTAATTACAGACAACAAACGCACTAACAGCTCTCCTGTGAGTTCAAACACCCACACAAAATTAGGCATCACTCTTTCTCCCTAACCCTAATCCCCCCCCCCCCCTTCCAAAATGCAACTTTTCTCTCATTCCTTCATGGGGTGTGGTATGGCCAGCATTTCTTTCCCATCTCTGATTGCCCTTGGCACCTTCTTAAACTGCTGCAATTCATCAGGTGAAGCTGCTATGATAGGCAGTTCCGAGATTTAACCCATTGTCAATGAAGAAAAGGCGGGTGATATATTTTTAAGCCCAGGTGACGTGTGGCATAGAGGGGAGCTTCCAGCTGGTGGTGTCACCAAGCATCTGCCACCCTTGTCCTTTGAGGTGGTAGATATTGTGGGGTTGGGAGGTGATGTCAGAGGAGACTTGGTGAGTTGCTTGCAGTGCCTTTGTCAATGGTACACACTGCTGCTGCTGTGCATCGGTGGTGGAGGGAGTAATGGTTGTGGTGGTGACTGGGTGCCAGTCAAGTAGGCTGCTCTTCCTGAATGGTGTTGTGCTCCTTGAGTGTTGTTGGAGCTGCACTCATCCAGGCAAGTGGAGAGTGTTCCACCAAAAACCTGACTTGTGCCTCATAGATCGACCACCTTTGGGAAGTCAGAAGGGAACTTAGGGTCAGCACGGTAGCATTGTGGATAGCACAATTGCTTCACAGCTCCAGGGTCCCAGGTTCGATTCCGGCTTGGGTCACCGTCTGTGTGGAGTCTGCACATCCTCCCAGTGTGTGCGTGGGTTTCCTCCGGGTGCTCCGGTTTCCTCCCACAGTCCAAAGATGTGCAGGTTAGGTGGATTGGCCATGATAAATTGCCCCTAGTGTCCAAAATTGCCCTTAGTGTTGGGTGGGGTTACTGGGTTATGGGGATAGGGTGGAGGTGTTGACCTTGGGTAGGGTGCTCTTTCCAGGAGCCGGTGCAGACTCGATGGGCCAAATGGCCTCCTTCTGCACTGTAAATTCTATGATTAGTTGCTACAGAGCTGCCAGCGTCTGATGTGCTTTTGTTGCCATGGTATTTCTGTGGCCAGTCCTTTTATGTTTCTGGTCAACAATGGTAACGTAATGGATCAATTTCCTTTTGTTGAGGATGTTCATTGCCTGACACTTGGGAAAACCTGAATGTCACTTGTCAGCTATCAGTCTGAGTGGAGGGCAGGGGATGAAATGTTAAAGAGCAATGTGTGTTTGTGTGAGTGGAGGGGGGGGGGGAACAGTTCTGTTGCTAGGGAGTTTTACCAGTGGTGTGAACAAATGCAGATTGGCTACCACGTCTAAGGAGGTGGGTCAATGTTTAGCATAATTAAAGGTTCAATTCGAGGCCATTTTACAGGATTGCCAATTGCACTTTGCCAACCCTCCATTGCATGGGGAAGCTGCCAGCTAAATGGACACTATCAGATATGGAGACTTAATTGTCCAAGGAGGAGGTCGTGATCAGGGAAGGCAGACCCAGTAGAGTGTTTGTGCCTTACATGAATATGTATTTGTTGTAGACCATGGTTTAGCTCACTGGGCTAAATCGCTGGCTTTTAAAGCAGACCAAGCAGGCCAGCAGCACGTTTCGATTCCTGTAGCAGCCTCCCTGGACAGGCGCCGGAATGTGGTGACTAGGGGCTTTTCACAGTAACTTAATTGAAGCCTACGCGTGACAATAAGCAATTTTCATTTTCATTCCTCTAAATGCAGGGCATTGTCAATCAACTGTCAGAGGTTTACAGCATGAAAACAGGCCCTTCGGCCAGCGCCGGCCCTAGGGTTGCTGGCGCCCCGGTCAAGTTGAACTTCGGCGCCCTTCGGGAGGGGGGGGGGCCGGGAGGGGGGGGCGGGAGGGGGGGGGGGCCGGGAGGGGGGGGGGGCGGGAAGGGGGGGTGCCGGGAAGGGGGGGGCTGGGAAGGGGGGGCCGGGAAGGGGGGGGGCGGGAAGGGGGGGGCGGGAAGGGGGGGGGCGGAGGGGGGGGGCAGGGGGGGGGGGGCGGAGGGGGGGGCAGGAGGAGGCGGGGGCCGGGGGGGGGTGGAGGGGGGGCGGCCGGAGGAGGGGGGCGGAGGGGGCCCGAGGGGGGGGGGGGCGGGAGGGGGGGGGGGCGGAGTGACCTGGTACATGATCGGGACTCACCGATCGGCGGGCCGGTCTCTCTGTCAGCAGGCCTCCTTTCTTCCACCGGCGAGCCTGGATCCATCCGCCATGTTTGTGCGGGGCGGCCTGGGGGAGGGCGGCCACCGCGCATGCGCTGGTTGGCACCGGCCCAACTGCACATGCGCGGGACCCGAGTCTTTTATGCGGCGCCGGGTCTCTGACGCCGGTCACGCACTCCTTGGTGGCGCCCCCTAGCACATGGCGCCCCGGGCGACTGCCCGAGTTGCCGGTACCTTGAGCCGGCCCTGCCTTCGGCCTAACTTGTCCATGCCGCCCAGTTTTAAACACTAAGCTCGTCCCAATTGCCCGCATTTGACCCATAACCCTCTATACTCAGCTTTCCCATATAACGGTGAAAATGCTTTTTAAAAGACAATATTGTACCCACCTCTACTACTGTCACTAGCAGCTCATTCCAGACACTCACCACCTTCTGTGTGAAAAAACTGTCCCTCTGGATGCTTTTAAATCTCTCCCATTCTTAGTAGCTGCAACAATATCCCGCCAGATGTTCCCCTCTGGCCATTGACTCCTTGAGTTTTTATTTGTTTTTTTATATGTGCCCGGCCCAGCTCCTGAGGTCTCCTGTGTGCCTCGGTAGTGACCACCTCTTACTACGTTGCTGAGACTCCAGAGTCCCTCTGAAATAAAAACAGAAAATGCAGGAAACACTCAGCAGGTCTGGCAGCATCTATGGAAAGAGAAACATTTCAAGTCTGTGTGACTCTTCTTCAGAGCTAAAGAGAGAGGAATGTGGATTTTCTACTGTTAGAGAGGGGGTAGAGCAGGTGTACTAATACAAAGTCAGTGATAGGTGGGAGCTAGGAGAGATTGTAACAGAGATGTGTGGGGCACAAGACTGAGGAAGTTTTAGTGGCAGTGTTAAGGACTATAGAAGGTACTACCATCCTTCTGATTGGATGAACAGCATAAGGGCGATAGGCCCACAGGCAGCAAATTAGGTGGCAGCTGTAGTACAAATACTCAGCAGGTCCCATTGCTGGTAGTCACCAATTATCAGCAATTAATTATAGGCAGCACAATGGTTAGCACTGTTGCCTCACAGCGCCAGTGTCCCGGGTTCGATTCCCGGCTTGGGTCACTGTTTGTGTGGAGTCTTCACGTTCTCCCAGTGTCTGCGTGGGTTTCCTACAGGTGCTCCGGTTTCCTCCCACAAGTCCTGAAAGACGTGCTAGTAAGATGAATTAGACATTCTGAATTCTTTCTCTGTGTACCCGAACAGGTGCCAGAGTATGGTGACTGTGGAATTTTAGCAGTAACTTCATTGTAGTGTGGATGTAAACCTACTTGTGACACGAATAAAGATTGTTATTACTAATAAAGAAATAATATAATCCATAGAATCCCTGAAGTGCAGAAGGCCACTCGATCCATTGGGTCTGCACCGACCCTCCGAATGAGCACTGTACCTTGGCACACTCCCCCTCCCTATCCCCGTAACACCGCACAATGATCATGGCCAATCCTCCTAACCTGCACATCTTTGGATTGTCGGAGGAAACTGGAGATGTCAAAGTGGGAAGTACATGACCCTTTTAACATTACAGAAAAAACTTACATTTACTATCCAGGGATGTGACCCAAAATGCTTCACAGGCAGTGAAACAGGAGTAAAATACCAGTGATACTGGAATTCTGAAATAAGAACCAAAAACCATAGAATCCTTACTGTGCTGAAGGAGGCCATTTGGCTCGTTGGGTTTGCACCGATTCTCCTGAAAGAGCACCTTACCTAGGCCCACTCCCCTACCTCCCTGTAACTCCACCTAACCTGCACATCTTTAGACTGTGGGAGGAAACCGGAGCACTCGGAGGAAACCCACGCAGACATGGGAAGAAAGTGCAAACTCCACACAGACATTCACCCGAGGCTGGAATCAAACCCGGATCCCTGGCACTGAGAAGCAGCAGTGCTAACCGCTGTGCCTCTCTGCAGGGCAGCAAGTCAGCCAATATCTTTGCAATGCACTTTCTGCTGGTTGTGCTGGCTAAAACGGCAACCAATTTACACACAGCAATCACCCACTGTTTTAATGCTGGGATGTTGGAATAAATCCATAGCATCTTTCACATCCACTTAAGAGGGAGGGCACAAACTCGGTTTAATATTCCACCCAAAAGGCACAGCAACAGCTTAGCACTCCCACAGTGCTTCACCAGAGAATCAGTCTAGATTATCTGCTGGAGGCTCTGGAATTGAACTCTTAACCTCCTGAATCAAAAAAAAGAGTCCGGTTCCACTACCTGAGACAGAGTTTAGATGTAACATGATTATTTGGGGACATTTTGTGAATGGCTAATGCAGCGGTTCATTAGTCAGGTGAACTTGTTGCAACTTTGGTTTGCAAGGTTTCTTAATTCTCTCCTCAGAACAGGATTCTCACCAAGATCTTCATATTTATACCGATGTTTTACTTGTAGATATTGCTATTTACCCCAGTCTGAAACTGGTAGCAGCTTAAAATCCTTTAGTTAAAGGAGAGTTCTATTCAGTACATGCACAATGCTTTTGTTAATAATTGGCAATTATAGAATGCAATGGTGAGATTCTGGGCTCGTTAAAATCTTTGCAGCATCAAAAGCACATAATTGTTGCAGCGCAGAAGGAGGTCATTTGTTCCATTGTGTCTGGATTGGTTTTCTGAATGAGCAATTCACCGAGTACCATTCCCCCACCTTCTCTCCATAACCCTGTTCATTCTTCCTTTTCAAATAGCAATCTAATTCCTTTTTGAATGCCTCCATTGAATCTGTCTCCACCACACTCCAAGGCAGTGCCTTCCAAGTCCTAACCACTCACCGGGTGAAAAGGTTTCTCCTCTTGTCGCTGGATCTTCTTTTGCCAATTACTGCCCTCTGGGACTTGATCCTTTAATGCATGGGAACAATTTCACCCTATCTATTCTCATCCCGGTCCCTCATGACTTTGGACACCTTGATCAAGTCTCCTCTCAGTCTTCTTTTCTCCAAGGAAAATGGTCCCAACTTCTCCAATCTTTCTTCATTACCATAGTTCCTCATCCCTGGAGCCATTATGGTGAGTCTTTGAAGTAAAGAAAGTTTAAATCTCCTAGACAGTCCTTGAGGACTTTATTAACGAGGTTTGATACCACACTGGATTTATATTCCATACCATATCTTTTTTAAATTCCTTTCTCAGAGTTACAGAGCCAATGTGTGGAATGGAAGGGGCAACCCCTAATCCTGCTCCTTACTCCAAAAACAATTCAATTCAGGTTCTCCAGATAAGGGACATACCACATCCAAACTGACAAGAGTAGGTATTAAACCTAATCTTATGCTGAGAATCCTGAACATATCCTGAGGATATGTTCCATACCACGCCAAATCCAGGTTGGAGGGCAGTAACCTTGTTCATGAAACCCAGAAAGCTAAAATTAAAGGTCAGAAGTTAGTAAAGAAGGCAAATGGAATGCTTGCTTTTATTTCAAGGTGGCTGGAGTACAAAAGTAAATACCGTATATACTCGCGTAACATGCGACTTTTGAGCACCTAATTTGAAGCCTAAATTTCGGGGGTCGCATGATACGCGAGGTACAAAAATCGCGGGTGTGAAATGCAGGCCAAGATAAGTCACATAGCATCCAGCTGGTTTAACTAGCGTCGTTCAGCCACTTGCCGTTTCCATTCATAAAAACATGAATGGAAACATCAAGTGGCTGAACATCTTCCCATCAGAATGCTGTGGTCAAAATCTGAGGAGTAGTATTCTGATGGGAAGAGTGGATTCTGCTGTGAAAGCTGTTCGCGATTCCATTTTTATGAATGGAAAGGGCAAGTGGCTGAACAACGCGAGTAAAGCCAGCTGGAAAGCTGTTCAAATCGCGAACAGCTTTCACAGCAGAATCAACTCTTCCCATCTTCCCTGATTGTGACCACAGCATTCTGATGGGAAGAGTTCAGCCACTTGACGTTTCCATTCATGTTTTTATGAATGGAAACGGCAAGTGGCTGAACGACGCTAGTAAAGCCAGCTGGAAAGCTGTTCGAATCGCGAACAGCTTTCACAGCAGAATCAACTCTGCAGAAACCACACACAATGATACCATTTGGAAGTTTTAGTTTCCAAAATTAATTTCCAAAAAAGTCACTCGCATGATACATGAGGTATACCATAAAATCATGTTTTTGGGCCGAAAATTTAGGGGTCGCATGATACGCGAGATCGAAGGATACGCGAGTATATACGGTAGGTGGTTTTGCATATGTACAAGGTACTAGTAAGACTACATTTAGAATAATGTGTATTGTTTTGTCCCTTTAAGGAAATCTATATTATCATTGGAGGCTACACAGGAAGTTTACTAGGATAATCCTGGGTATGGAAGCACTGCCCAATGAGGAAAGATTAAACAGATCGGGCCTGTGCACCTTGGAGTTCAGAAGAATGAGAGGTGATATGATTGAAAAATATAAGATCCTTATGGGTTAGACAGGGTAAATGTTGGGAGGATATTTCCAGCCATGGAGAGAGTGTAGGACCACAGAGCATAATCACAGATTGGGGTGCTCATTTTAGACGGATTTGAGGAAGAACTTTTTTTCCCAAAGAGTGGTGAATATTTGGAATAATTTACCCCAGGAATCAATGGAGGCGGAGTCATAGAATCATTTCAGTGCAGATGGAGGCCATTCAGCCCATGGAGTCTGCACCAACCCTTCCAATGAGCACTCTGCCCATATCCTCTTCCCCATCCACCCCCCTATCCCTGTAACCCCATACCCTAACCAGTACATCCCTAGATACTAAGGGGCAAATTAGCATGGCCAATCCACCTAATTTGCATGTCCTTGTGCCGTGGGAGGAAATCGGAGCATCCAGAGGAAACTCAAGCAGACACAGGGAGAATGTACAAACTCCACACAGACAGTGACCCAAGGCCAAAACTGAACCCGGGTCCCTGGTGCTGTGAGCCAGCAGTGCTAACCACTGTGCCATCATGCCACCCTTGAATCTTTTCAAGGCTGAGATCGGCATGTTTTTAAGCAGTCGGGGAATTACGGATTATGGAGAGTGTGGTGAACGTATTGTATTAACCATTCACCATGTATTACTCTGTATCACGCTGTTGCCCACATGGGCTCCACCGATGGACCATTGTACGATATTACATAGGATATATCATGTTGGTGCCCTTGTGGGCTCCGCCCCTGGCTCCGCACCTTGAGGGGAGGTATAAAGAGCAACAGTTCTGTAGGCAACTCTCTCTAACAGATCAGTCGCAGGCAGGCTCTGTTCTAGTCGATTTAAGCCACAGTTTACATCTACTCTCTGTTTCGTGTGAATTGATGGCCGCATCAATTTAATCGACTACAACACCACAATGGAATCGGCCCTCAAACCTGACTGGCTGGAACTCGACCCACAAGCCGCGGAGGCCAAAGGGATTTTTTTGCACTGGCTCCGCTGTTTCGAGGCCTACCTGACCACCTCCTCCTCGCCTTCCGTCTTTGACGATCAGAAGCTGAGCCTCCTCCATGCCCGGGTGAGCCATCGAATCTCTGCACAACTCAAGGAAGTTTCCACTTGCGCAGACACCTTCACAATACTGAAGTGCCTATATGTAAGGCCAGTGAACGAGGTGTATGCGCGGCATCTCCTCACTACTCGCCTCCATTATATCAAGGCCTGCAACCAGCCCTACTCCACCGAGGAGGTCAGGGCCATGACTAGGGACTGCCAAATCTGCACGGAGTGCAAGCCGCACTTCTATCGACTGGATAAGGTCCACCTGGTGAAGGCATCCAGGCCTTTGAGCGCCTCAGTATTGACTTCAAAGGGCCCCTCCCCTCTACCAAACGTAACATGTATTTCCTCAACGTCGTTGACGAGTTCTCCCGTTTCCCCTTTGCAATCCCCTGCCCTGACATGACTGCGGCCACCGTCATTAGGGCCCTGCACAGTGTCTTCACCCTGTTTGGTTTCCCCACTTACGTCCACAGTGACCGGGGCTCAATGCTTATGAGCGATGAACTGCGTCAGTACCTGCTCAGTAAGGGTATCGCCTCGAGCAGGACTACCAGTTATAACCCCAGGGGAAACGGGCAGGTGGAAAGGGAGAACGTGATGGTCTGGAAGGCCGTCCACCTGACCCTGCGGTCTAGGAATCTCCCAGTTTCCCATGAGCAAGATGTCCTCCCCGATCTGCTCCACTCCATTAGGTCCCTCCTTTGCACGGCCACGAACGAGACCCCTCATGACCGCCTGTTTGTTTTCCCCAGGAAATCCACCTCCGGGGTCTCGCTTCCATCCTGGCTAAAGACACCAGGGCCCGTCCTACTCCGCAAACACCATAAGTCCAACCCCTTGGTTGAGAGGGTCCAGCTCCTTCACACCCACCCCCAGTATGCACACATAGAACACCCCAACGACCGATAGGATATGGTTTCCTTCCGGGACCTGGCACCCGCAGGTTCCACTACCACTGCCACCCTAACCTACCCCCCAACCTACGCCGACCAGTGCCCCCGCCCCTACATGGCACCCGCACGCCCTCCTGTCCCCCCTCCCCCCTTCACCGACCCACAGGAACGAAGTTCCAGAGAACACGCTCCCGGAGTTCACGTCTGTGCCTGCACCGGCGACTTCACCACCCATGCCCGCACAGATGAGTTTGAAACCCGGGCCAGCTGCGATACCAGAGCTTCGGTGATCACAGAGCACGATCAGGGTGCCGGACAGATTGAACCTGTGAACCCTTCACCCCCGCCGGACTTCAATTTTTTAACAGGGGTGAATGTGGTGAACGTATTGTATTAACCATTCACCATGTATTACTCTGTATCACGCTGTTGCCCACATGGCTCCACCTATGGACCATTGTATGATATTACATAGGATGTATCATGTTGGTGCCCTTGTGGGCTCCGCCCCTGGCTCCGCCCCTTGAGGGGAAGTATAAAGAGCAACAGTTCTGTAGCAGATCAGTCGCAGGCAGGCTCTGTTCTAGTCAATTAAAGCCACAGTTTACATCTACTCTCTGTTTTGCGTGAATTGATGGTCACATTAGAGAGAAGGCAGGAAAATGGACTTAGTGAGTGTTAGATCAACCGATATTTCATTAAATGGTGGAGCAGGCTCGAAGGGCTGAATGGCCTACACCTGTTCCTATTTCTTATGGCCTAAACTGAAGTAGTGTGAGCCTACCCCTGTCAACCTAGGAGTACCCCTCGAGTCAATCTGACTCTGGATATTACTCTGAAAATGTAACAGCAGTGTGACTGGGTATGGTAGTGCTGCTCAGGTTGTTGTCTGTCCTATATGGTTATTCTATATGGAGACAACAGTACATGTTAAAGTTTGGAGCAGAACCCATTTCTGTTAGGTTTGCACCCCATCATGGCCCCATTCCTAAATTGCGACACGAGGGGGGGCGACTTCCTCTTTAGATGGGGGATGACCATTTGGGACTTTCCAGTGCTTCGAAAATGGCAAACGTTCTGAATGCGTAAAAGTTTGATTATATTTATAAATTGAACAAAACCAAGTGGCTGAAAGGTGGCGCTTCTTTTCTGGACAGTGGTGTGTGTCTCTCTCTCGGCTTTGTGCGGGGTGGCTGTGCTCTACCTAAAGGAAGAGTTTGAGAAGGTGTGTCCCTCAGTACACCCTGCGCCTTGTCCATGTCCCCAGCCCCGCCAGGAACCGTGCACAGCTCCAGCACAGCCAAGGGAAGACTAAATGCAGCCTGCCAAGCTCATCCTGCCGGTGTCGTTCATCCTGACAGGAGAGGTTTTTGCATCAAACCCCGGGCGACCCCGCGGGTATTCTCTTTAAATGGAGGCATTTAAAATGTTCTTACTGTCCGCATGCAAGTGTCAGATCTTCCCATTGCAAGATGACCTGCGGGTCAACACTCACTCTCTTTCCACACTGATGATTGAGTTGGATTGGTAAAGGCTGGTTGATATTGCAGTGTTAACAGTCAGGTAGGTGCCCAATATCAGATGTGGTGTATCCAGCTGCCTGGGGTAAACACTGCCCATTGGGACTGGGGAGGACGTGCACCGATTCATTAGGACATTGAAAGGCTAAGCAAACTCTGAAAGCATCTGCCTGATTTACTGCCCTCCGTGATCTAAAACAATAGTCAAAATATTTGCAAAGCTTTCCCTTGCACTAACCGTGTGAGGTTTTAAAAGTAGGAAATCAAAGGAATGCTTCTGAAATTCAGGAGGCGAATTCGGATCCTGTTGTTAGCACATATTCATTCTGTACGTGACCTCTCCTAGCATTCCCACATTATGTGCACAGGTCCGGAATTAAAAGGAAACAATAAAGAACACAACACACACACACACACACACTCAAACAATTAAAGAGCAGCAAAATAAAAGGACAATTAAGAGTGCGAGGTAGGTGTTGGTTGCTATGCCTAGAATTACTGTTTGGTGTTGTGGGTAACGATGTGAGCTTCATTCAACTGGCTGGGCTGATGGCTCCCTCAGTGTTTTGCGTCAGCTCCGCTTCTGCAAAGAGGGAGTCCACAGCGGGTCGTTAAATCCCATCCCACATTCCTTGTGAATCACCTTAACGCTGAGCCCGCTTGGCTGGAGCTGAGATATTGTGAAGACAAGAAGCGTTCCCTGTCAGGAAGCTGGGGGCAGCTCCACGTTCTGTGGCCAGGAGCTAGCTCCTATTCAATCCCTCACCCAGCCTAGCCTTGTCTTTTGCAATTGACCGCATTTAAGTGCCAAAGTCCTCCTCAGCCAACTTTGTTTTGTGTGTTTTGTTTGTTTACAAGACGTCGACCTGAGTTTAGATCACAGTTTACAGAGAGAACAACACAAAGCGAGCATCTGACAACAACCGGGACACTGGAAGGGGAGCTCGCAACATCACACAATGTGGACCTCTTATATGGACGGGAGCCGACCGCAGAAGAAATTGCGCAAAGTTAGTAGATCTTCTCAGTTTATTTAACTCGAAAACATTTATTTTTGTCAGGAAGGAGGCGGCTCCCTGGAATTTGGACTTGTCTAAAAATGATCCTATTGCTGTGTGTGTTGGGGGGGGGGGGGGGGGGACTTTGGCTTTTGAAATGAAATGAAAATCGCTTATTGTCACAAGTTGGCTTCAAATGAAGTTACTGTGAAAAGTCCCTAGTCGCCACTTTCCGGCGCCTGTTCGGTATTCCTACCTTACAACAGGGAATACACTTCAAAAGCATTTCATTGACTGTAAAATGCTTTGAGTGGTCCCAAGGTCATGAAATATCAATGGGAATCCTTTATTTCTGAAGTGCCTTTAGGAAGGGAGTTTATGATTCTACCAGTGTTTGTCAGTGTGTCAGAGATGTATGCCTGAGGCAGGAGGCTGTGTGACCTGTGGGGCTTCAGGTGGTGGTGTGCCCCCTGTATCTGCTGCCCTTGTCTCCCGAGGTGGTGAAGGTCACTATTTTGGAAGTCGCTTTGATTAATTACTGCAGTACATCCTGTACAAAGTAAGCACTTCAGCCATTGTACCAGGTGAGGAGAATACATGTTTAAACTGGTGGATGTGATACCAATCAAACACATCACTCTGTCCTGCATGAATTTAGGCTTCCTGAATAGAACATAGAATGTAGAACATACAATGCAGAAGGAGGCCATTCAGCCCATCGAGTCTGCATCGACCCACTTAAGCCCTCACTTCCACCCTATCCCCGTAACCCAATAATCCCTCCTAACCTTTTTGGTCACTAAGGGCAATTGATCATGGCCAATCCACCTAACCTGCACTTCTTTGGAATGTGGGAGGAAACCGGAGCACCCACAGGGAACCCATGCTGACATGGGGAGACCGTGCAGACTCCGCACAGACAGTGACCCGGTGGGGAATCGAACCTGGAACCCTGAAACTGTGAAGACACAGAGCTATCCACTTGTGCCACCATGCTGCCCACGAATGTTGGTGTATCTCCCATCCAGGTAGATAGAGAGTAGCCATCACATACCTGACCTGTGTCTTGTAGGCTGGGGAGACATCGGTGAGTGAAGAGTTGAACAATCCACCATTTGCACCCAGCCTCTAACTGTCCTGCTTTCCTAACCTTGGCATTTATGTGACTGGCCGAGTCAAGTTCATTGTTAACGGGGACCATCAGGGTCTCAATGTGGTGGATTCTGACAATGACAATTGAATGACAAAGAGATGTGGTTAGGATTTCCCTTATTGGAAATAGTGTTATGACCAGTCCTTGGCCGAGTTCCTCTAATTTCCCAATTTTGGTGAGGAGGAATTAGTTGACTCCCCTTCTTTATTTAATGTTGCCACCCCCCCCCCCCCCACCTCAGTTGGTCACAAGGTTAATTTAAAATTAATTCTTCCCCCTTTTCCCAATGCAAATTTATTTACTTTTTAGAACAAGCCAAATTAACCTGGCTTTCCCGAGTCAAAGAAAGAATACGGTTATTAGGTATTAACAAAAGAACCTGAGCAAATAATAAAGAACACAACACACACACACACACACACACACACTAATCAGTGAGAAGTTAAAAGTTCAAATAAAAGGTAAAAGATAATATACATATCAGTCTTTGACTTGCCTGTGGGTGAAACTGGTAGTGTGTTGTGGATGTTAATTTGGCTGATTCCAGTAGACTGGTGTATCAGCAATTGGTTTGGAGACACTTCTGAAGGGTGGCTGAATTGCCATCTAATTTCCTTTAGCTGTGACCTTTGCTGAACTTTCTTCATCAACACAGAGAGAGAAATCTTTTGCTTGCTTGTCCATTTTGCATGTGTGACTGGCAGTGGTTCCTTCTTGACTCTGTGTCGCACACTCTTGACACATCAGCACACTAGTACACACAGAACAGGTCTGCAGTTGCCATTTTTATCCCAGTTCCCCGTGTATTTTGAAAGGGAGCAAACCCTGGCCCCAGTGTCAGATTCCTTTGAACTCACACCATTTCTACATTCTGAGATATCAATCAGCGGGAGGTGGGAATTGGATGTCTGCTGGGATGTGAAATGTCTCTCTTTCCATTCCCTTTCTGTGGCTCTGGTTAGTCTTTCTTACCTTCACCTAGGAAGGTGGTCTCCCATTTGAGAGCAGTTCTATCTCACCTCAAACTCCAGAATTTCAGTTAAAGATTTTGAAAAATCATTGGGAAAAAACTATAACTTCATGGCAATAGTCATTGCCGAGCAATTTGAACATCATCGATGTTTTTCACTACTTATCAGCACAAGCCTGGATGTTTCTTGTGCCTTGCTGTGCATGGGCATCAATCACTTCATTAACTGAGGAACGACAATGGGAGATGAGTACTGTGAAATTGTTAGCCATTAGCTCCATTTTAGAGTTTATGATGGAGAGAAAGTTATGGATGAAGCAGCTTAAGATAGTTAGTTCTAGAACACTGCTGCGAAGATCTCTTGGATATTCTGGGCAAGACACCCACCATTTTCCTTTGTACTCCATATCACTCCAACAACGAGTTTCATGCCCCTCTTCAACTCCAAGGCTGCTTGTGAGGAAACACTGAAAACACTATGAATGCAGAACATTTCCTCCCCCTTTAAATCAAAGGTCACTGATGCAATGAACAGTACGACATGAACAACCAATTAGCAACATGAACAATCAATCAACAACAACAGTCAATACGTCAGACATTCTGGAGATCATCGTTCTCTGTGTGGTTGCTACCAAACATCAGGCATCTTCTCTTTAGTACTTGCTGCAACCTCTGGTGTCTTTGACTTGGTGTGAGTGACGTCAGTGGTTATCTTAACCGCAATCGGTCTAGTGACCTGAGGTTGACTCGGTGTTTGATTCGCACTTGAGATGTTGTTTTCCCCAATTGGTTTGGTTAGTCTCAAGTTCTCGGGAACATCTAGGTCATTTCTTGACTTGACCTCTCTGTCGGCTCTGCCTCTGGTGGATTGGTTCTTGTCACCAAAAGTCGATCCACATGCCTTCTCCCTCATACATCGTCTTTGGTTTGTATGGCATCAGAGACCAGTTCCTGTCTGTGGGAAGATGATGGCAGGACTCCATTTTTTACTTGTGGAATAATTTCTAGCCAGAACTTCTTGACCCTGGTGAAAAACACAATGTTTTTCCTTGTTCTCCCACTATATGACCAGATCCTGCTACTTCTTCTCAACAATTTATTTTGTCTTGGGTGGTTTTAGAAAATCGAACGCTGGGCGTACTTGATGTTTAACAATTAACAACACCGGAGAACCTTGGATTGTTCAGTGCGCAGTATTCATATATGTGAGCAGGAATTGATCCAATTGTTTAGACAATGAACCTTGTTCTCTGGTTACCTTTAACAAATGTTTCATCGTCTGTGCAAAATGTTCTGCCAGTCCATCTATGGCAGGGTGATAGGAGCGGACTGGATGCGTTGAATTTTGTTTTCCTTCAAGTAGTTTTTGAAATCTTGAGATCTTCCCTTCACTATGGGCATTATGTGGGAAACCACAACCCCAACCCCATAAGGTGATGTCATCTGGGACTATGGCCACTTTACCTTTACTATCATTCTACTTCATATGTTAACAGCTCTGTGCAAACTATGATGCAAGTTTTGGAACAAACTGACATGAGTCATGACTGTCAAGATCATCCTGTTAAAAAAAGCTTTGCAAATAAAATAATGAACGTAACAAAATGTGGTAACAGAATGTTAAGTAGTTAAGTAGTTTATATTGTGCGAAGGTCCTGTTCAAAACCATTTCTGAAAACCCAACATCAGTAATAAATTTTACTGAATATTTTTAGACCATTGAAGATGGATGGTGCAAATATAATGGCCACAAAAATATGGACATTTTTAAATTAACAATATTGTGTTACAGGAATATAATCAGGTGAAGAATTCCATTGCTTTTCCTCCAATTGGCAGACATCCGCTGTGCAGTTCCTTTCCTCCTGTAACTCGGAAAATACAAGTATGTTGGAAATTATTATTTGTATAGTTGATGTATTCAAATATTTTAAAACAGATTTAATTGCATCTAAAGGGTGCACCGGTGACATTTTGTTGCTTTTCCGTGTGAAATCATTTTGTATTATTTTATTTTTAGCTTTTAACTCTGACACAGGAATGGCTAATTGGAAAAACAGCCAAACAAGATATTGTTAGGAAAGCAAAGGTAGTTTTGAAGGATTTATATTTGTATTGGTAAAAATTTAAAATAAGGTATAGTCTAAGTGGGTTTAATCTAGAATCATAGAATTTACAATGCAGAAGGAGGCCATTCGGCCCATCAGGTCTACACCGGCCATGAAAAGAGTACCCCACTTGAACCCACACTTCCAATCTATCCCCTAGCCCCACCTAACCTTTTTGGACACTAAGGGCAATTTAGCAAGGCCAATCCACCTAACCTGCACAGTTTTGGATTGTGGGAGGAACCGGAGGACCCGGAGGAAACCCACACAGACAGACGGAGAACATGCAGACTCTGCACAGAGTGTGACACAAGCCGGGAATCGAACCTGGGACCCCGGAGCTGTGAATCAACTGTGCTAACCATTGTGCTGCCTTTAATCTAGAAGGATAGAAGGGTAAAATCTATAGTTAGATTCATGCTGGACAAAGGATTTTGTATGTGTGGAAGTTGGTAATTTCCAATTGGGTTTCTATTGTGCTTAGAGAGGACTACAGCGTGAAGAGTAAATAAAAGGCATAAGCATGTGGGTGTTGCATAGCAACCAGGGTAGAGAATGACTATAGGCAAATATGCATAAGGTACATAAGAACATAAGAACATAAGAACTAGGAGCAGGAGTAGGCCATCTGGCCCCTTGAGCCTGCTCCGCCATTTTTTGAGATCATGGCTGATCTTTTGTGGACTCAGCTCCACTTTCCGGCCCGAACACCATAACCCTTAATCCCTTTATTCTTCAAAAAACTATCTACCTTTACCTTAAAAACATTTAATGAAGGAGCCTCAACTGCTTCACTGGGCAAGGAATTCCATAGATTCACAACCCTTTGGGTGAAGAAGTTCCTCCTAAACTCAGTCCTAAATCTACTTCCCCTTATTTTGAGTCTATGTCCTCTAGTTCTGCTTTCACCCGCCAGTGGAAACAACCTGCCCGCATCTATCCTATCTATTCCCTTCATAATTTTAAATGTTTCTATAAGATCCCCCCTCATCCTTCTAAATTCCAATGAGTACAGTCCCAGTCTACTCAACCTCTCCTCATAATCCAACCCCTTCAGCTCTGGGATTAACCTAGTGAATCTCATCTGCACACCCTCCAGTGCCAGTACGTCCTTTCTCAAGTAAGGAGACCAAAACTGAACATAATACTCCAGGTGTGCCCTCACTAACACCTTATACAATTGCAACATAACCTCCCTAGTCTTAAACTCCATCCCTCTAGCAATGAAGGACAAAATTCCATTTGCCTTCTTAATCAACTGGTGCACCTGCAAACCAACTTTATGTGACTCATGCACTAGCACACCCAGGTCTCTCTGCACAGCGGCATGCTTTAATATTTTATTGTTTAAATAATAATCCCGTTTGCTGTTATTCCTATCAAAATGGATAACCTCACATTTGTCAACATTGTATTCCATCTGCCAGACCCTAGCCCATTCACTTAACCTATCC